>NW_006921591.1:31643129-31709253 GCF_000298275.1 Orycteropus afer afer
GGTAATGTACCAAACAGTGTTTCTTTGCTATTCATAAGGTTTTCCCTGGCCAATTCTTTCAGAAGTGGATGGCCTTTTCCTTCTTCCTAGTCTGTCTCAGTCTATAAACTGGGCTTTTACCTATGCACCAAGTGCATCTCACTGGGTTTTAAACACCAGAGGCTCAGCCTCAAAACTCATGTGTACATGTCACCACAGTAGGACAAACCTACTACCTACAAAACTACAAGTTTGTCCTGCTGTTGGAGACCTCTTGTATCCCCCCCACCTGGGTCCCTGTGGCTGACTGTTCCTCTGTCTGGCTTCCTGTCTTTTAATCTCCTTTCTCCTGCTCTTCTGGCCTGCTTCTTTGGGCGTCCCTGAGTTTCCCCTCCTCACCTAATCCCTTCAGCTGATTGCTCTTCTCTTTGGCTTCCTGGATTTTGCCCCTTTCTCCTGCTCTTCCGGCCTGCTACTCTGTGCTACGTCCATGCTCACCTTGCTCCCAGAGACCCTGTCCCTCTCGGGAGGGTAACAGGGGAAAGTGTTCAGTGCAGATCAGTGAGTAAGCACAAGCCCGCCCATGCTTACCTCGCTCCCGGTTACTAAGATAAGCCCGCCTGTGCTTACCTCACTCCCGGGGACTAAGCACAAGCCTGCCCATGCTTACTTTGCTCCCAGAGACCCGGACCCTCTCGGGAGGGTAACAAGGGAAGTGTTCAGTGCAGATCAGTTGGTAAGCACAAGCCCGCCCGTGCTTAACTTGCTCCCGGAGACCCGGTCTTTCATACTTTGGTTATATTGTCATTAGGAATCAATCCCCGGAGAAGAATATAATACTGTGTGAAGATGAGGGTCAGCAAAAAAGGTAAAGACCCTAACTAAGATGGATTGACCCATGGCTGCAATTACAGTCTCAAGCAAAGCAAGGATTTTGAGGATGCTACAGGAACAGGTAGTGTTTTGTTCTATTGTACATAGAGTTGCTATGAATCAGAACTGACTCGACGCACCTAACAACAACAACAGATATTGAATGCCTAACCATGAGCCACCAAGTGGCCTGAGCTGCTCATCATGAACTGGTTGTTGGCTGACTCACAGATTCATAAAGATGTGCACAGCAGCACTCTATCATTAAACTAAGGTGCTATATAAGAGATTGGACTGGAGAAGAACCTGAAGGCACAAGTTGCATGAGGAAGTGGCTCAAATGCCTATGGTCACCAATCCAGTCATATTAACCTCCTCTCTTCTAGTCTGCACCTATGGCCTCATGGGGAGTTCCTTATGATCATTTAACTGAGGAAGAGAAATTTGTGTTGATTTATGGTTGGTGCTACATAATTTGCAAGAACCACTCAAAAGTGGTCAGTAGCAGCATCACAGCCTCTTTCTGGGACTTTCCTGAAAAAGAGTGATGAAGGAAATTCCTTCCAATGGGAAGAATTTCAAGCAGTGCATCTGGTTGTTCACTTTACTTGAAAGGATAAATAGCTGTATATGTGATTATATACTAATTCAAGGTCTGTGGCCAAAGTTTTGGCTAGATAGGAACTTGGAAGGAACACAACTGGAAAATTGGTGACAAAGAAGTACAGGGAAGAGGTATGTAGATAAATGTCTCTCAGTGGGCCAAACAAGCAAAGGTATTTATGTCTCAGATGATTATCCACTAAAAGGTGACCTTTGCAGATACCGATTTTAACAATCAATTGGGTAGGACAACATGGTCTGTGGAAGTCAGTCAACCTCTTTCCTTGCCACACATGTCATTGCCCAATGGACTCTTGAACAAAATGACTATGGTGGCAGGGATAAAGCTTTGCATGGCCTAAGCAATATGGGCTTCTACTCACCACGGCCAAGTTTGCTACAGCCACTGCTGAATGTTCAATCTGTCAACAGCAGAGACCATCCCTGAGTCTGCATTATGGAATCATTGCTTGGGGCAATCCACCAGCAACCTGGTGGCAGTTAATTACATTGTATCACTTCCATCATGGCAAGGACAGAGTAATGTTGCTACTGCAATAGATTCTTACTTTGGATGTGAATTTGCCTTCCCTGCGAGCAATGCTTTCTGCAAACTACCATCTGATGACTTACAGTATATTTTATCTACTGTCTTGCTATCCTACACTGCATTGCCTGAGATCAAGGGACTCAATTCACAGCAAATCAAGGGTGGCAATGGGAAATTGCTCATGAAATTCACTGGCCTTTCCATGTTCTCCATCATCCTGAAGAAGTTGGCTTGACAAAATGCTGGAATGACCTTCTAAAGATACAATTATAGTACAGGTAAGGTGGCAAAACCTTATATGGTCTGGGCAATGTTCTCAAGGAGGCTGTAAATGCTCTAAGCCAGCATCAAATAGTCCAGGAACCAAGAGGGTGGAAATGGGAGTGGTACCACTCACAAGATTTTTGCTCCCAGTTTCTTCAAAACTATGCTCTGCAGATATGGAGGTGTTAGTCCCAAAGGGAGGAATACTCACACTGTTCTAGACACTTAGTGCTGGTCTGACAAGAATATGCCATAAATGGGATATCCTTAACAAACAGGAGCTTATTCTCTTAAAGTTCAGGAGGGTAGAAGTCTGGGTTCAAAGTGTCAGGCTCTAGGGACTATTTGAAAACTCCTTGGCCTTGGGCTTCAGCTCTGCCTCTTTCTCCCAGCCCACTGAAGCTAGAGACATCTCTTTACTCAAGCAGTTACTAGCTGCTGAGGCTAACAAACCCAAGTGCGACAAATAAAATGGCACAGTCCCAATGTTACCAAACCACAAGGCAGGACATTAATTTAAATCCATTGAAAGTCCCAAGGTCAGCAGAGCATGGCACGCTACTGAACGTCACAGCTATGTACAGGGTTCAGGTGCCATAAGCTAAAGACTATCCCTAAGACTTCTCAATATATATAGGAAGCAGACCACATCCTGCTTGTGGTAGATCCCACCATAGAGTTGATTATCAGTCTCTTCATGGGGAATAACTACTACCAGTTGCCCAGCCACTCAACCAGGCCCAGTCAAGTTGACATACAAATTTAACTACCATACCCACCTTGAGACAAAGTACTGATTCCATTGAACTGGAAGTTAAAATTCCATCCAGTAATTGTGGTCTCCTCATGCCTCCACATCCACAGGCAAAGAAGGGAATTATTATATTACCTGGTGTGACCGATCCCAATTACCAAGCAAAAATCAGATTGCCATTACATACTGGTCGTAAAGAAGAGTATGTCTGGAACACTGGAGATTCCTTAGGATGCATCTTAGTACTACCATGCTGCGTGATTAAAGTCAATGGAAAACTACAGCAACCCAATTCTGATATAACTAATAATGGTCCAGATACTTCAAGAAAGAAGGTTTGGTTTACCCCACAAGGAAAGAAACCATGACCAGCTGAGGTGCTTGGTGAGGGCAAAGAGAATATGGAATGGGTGTTACAAAAAAATGTAGTTCTAAATACCTGCTATGACTATGTGACCAGTGGCAGAAATGAGGATTGTGATGGATTAGTATTTCTTCCTTGAATGTGTACATCAATTATTTTTGTTTTATTTTAGTTATGAATTATAAAATGTAAACAGGGTTAATGACTTTTCAATTGTACATGTGTTAATTGTATCATATTGGGGCAAGTGTGACTTTATAATTGTCTTCAGTGATTGTGTATAATTTAAGCAGATGTGAACAGGTGACAAGTTGACAAGGTAGGGACTGTGATAGTTAAGGTTTTTTGTCAACTTGGCTGGACCATCATTCTCAGTAGTGTACCAGTAATGATATATTTATCCCTCACAATGACAATTGATGTAATGTAATAACCTCCATGATGAGATTAGCTATGAGCAGCTTTTCTGGTTACCTTATACTGCTCTGACAAGGATATACCACAAATGGGATGGCCTTATCAAACAGGAGTTTATTCCCTGACAGTTCAGGAGGCTAGAAGTCCAAATTCAAAGTGCCAGGCTCTAGGGGCTGAGTGAAAGCCCTTCAGGCTTCAGCTCTGCCTCCAGCTCCCAGCCTACTGAAGCTAGAGGATTTTCTTCATTCAGAGAGCTGATGGCTGCTGAGGCTGCCAAGCCCAGGGCTGAGAAGTGAAAAAGGCACTGTCTTGATGTTACCAAACCACAAGGCAGGCCATTAATCCAAGTCCACTATAAGTCCCAAGGTAAGCAGAACAGGGCAGGCTGCTGAAAAACGGCACAGCTACATGCAGGGTCCAAGCGTGCCATATGCTAGAGACCATTCTTCAAGGCTTCTCCTTATATACAGGAAGCAGACCATATCCCTAGGGCAGATACTCAGCTGATGTGGTAGATTCCACCATGGAGTTGATTAACAGTCTCATCATGGGAAATACTACATCCAGCTGTGAACCTTTCAACCAGGCCCAGCCAAGTTGACACACAAACTGAATTACCAAAGCAGCCAATCATTTGAAAGGGAGTTTACTCAGGTGTATGTCCTAATTCCAATATATGTGGATATCCTGGCAAAGCTCTGTTTTTTTGCTTGATCTGGATCTTGCATCTAGCTTATCATCTTAGGATCTCCAGTTCTTGGACTTGAAACAGTGGCTTGAAGTACCACATGTTGATCTTGGGATAGTTGCCTTCGTAACCTGTGATCCAACACTTACAATCTTACCCACTGATATGAATTGTCAACCTTTGAAAGTAGTACCCTTATTGCTTGTCAATCTCTGGTTCATCAGCCCCTACTGATATATGAGTCAGGAGAAGTGTCAAACTTGATGTCTGACCCATGGACTTGGGACTTGTTAGCTTCTACATCTCCAGAGCCATTTCCTTGATTTTATATGTATGTATATATACTTTTTTTTCTCTTGCTCTCTTTCTAAATACATATATAAGTTTCACTGGTTTTGCTTCTCTAGAGAACCCCACCTATAAAATTTCAATACCATCTTTAATTTGTTTTTCCTGTTATAGTAGATGATACAATTGTCTCATTCAAAATGGCCTGTCCCTTTTGATTTCAGATCACTAATTCCTGGGTTATCAATCTTTATGTATTCTATTTCATTTTCTTAAAATTTTCGAGGAGCTCTGATGGTGTAGTGAGTAAGGCATTTGGATACCAAGGCATTTGGAACAAGAATATTTGTGGTTCAAACCACCAGCTTCTATGCAGGAGGAAGCTGAAGTGATCTACTTCTGTAAATATTTATAGCCTTATAAACCCAAAGGGAGTTGCTATGAGTTGAAATCAACTTGATGGCTATGGGTATCTAAATATCCTAGATTTATACATCATTTTTTCCCTAATCTAATTATTAATGCATATTTATAGCTGTTTTTTTTCCTCATTTTGAGTTGGGCCACATCAGCTAATAGGGGTCCTTAAAGCTCTGCTATATCCATATCATTAATGTGGACTCTATTTGAGGAAGCAACTCTTCCCCAGTCATATTTTGAGTGCCCTTGAGCCTGAAGGGCTCATCCTATGGCACATATAGGACACTACTGCAGTTCTATTCATAAAGTTTACAGTGGTCTTTTTTTTTTTTTTTTTCAGGAATAGACCCCCACTTTCTTCTTCCTAACCTTTCTTAACCTAGAAGCTCCATGAAACCTGTCTGCAATGTGTGACCATGCTCGAATTTGAAATATCAGTGGAATAGCTTCCAGCATCACAACAACATGCAAGTCACCACAGTCCTACAAATTGACAGATGAAGGTTGATATTAAATATAAATCTAAAACCAAACCCAGTGTCATTGAATGGATTCCAACTTATAGTAACCTTGGTAGGATTTCTAAGACTATAATCTTATGAACAGACTGCCTTGTCTTTCTCCCATGGAGCAACTGGTGGGTTCAAACTACCAACCTTTAGGTTAGCAGCCCAATGTCTTAACCACAATGCCACCATAGCTCCAGTATTAAATATGTTGTTGTTGTTGTTATGTGCCATCGAGTTAGACCCGAATCATAGCGACCCCTCCTTGGGTTTCCGAGGCAGTATCACTACGGAAGTAGATTGCCCAACCTTCCTTCTGGGGAGTGGCTGGTGGGTTTGAACCACCAGCCTTCTGGTTAGCAATCAAATGCCTTAGGCACTATGCTACCAGAGCTCCCCAGTATTAAATATAGCAAGTATAAAATTACCTCTGTAATACATGTTTTCCTTTAAAATCACAAGTGACCTTTTAAGGTACTTGTTCAAGCACCTCCATCTTGACATTCTGACTGTCAAGTATGGCTGCCTAGCAGCAAGGCCTATTGAAAACTGCTACTTACTGTGGATACAGAGGGGTTAGAGTGCTCCCTGTATATATGTCTACATAGACCCAACTGTCCTCAAGGCTAGAAGAAAGCCTTAGAGACCTTCCCAAAAGGTTGCTGGAGACAAAGTTCACAAGTTTTAATTACTTCAAAGAGGAAATGAAACTGTTTGTGTAGCCCATTATTGGCATGGTCTGTTTCCTCTCCTGAAGGACAACAAAATAACACGGTATAACAGTGAGATATAGCTGTCTAGCTACACATTATTGCTGTGCTCATTTTCACAGAATGTCAGAGAAAGATATTTCTACCCACTCAGGATAAATTCTCATAGTTGACATGGTCTAGAAAATAGAAATCCAAATTCAGTTTCAAAGTCTTCCAATGTTTAGCCTATCATCCACATATTGGTGACCTAGTTCAAGGATCTAATGTTTGAGGACTCTATTTCCTTTTGATTATTCTAAAAACTACAATAGAACCAATAAATGAAAGCTATAGAGATACAGATTTTGACTTGTTATAAGATAGGACTTCCTGGGGAAACTAATATCATTTAAATTTCATCCTCCTCAGGGAATAGAGAGGTTCATAATCATTAAAAAGGTACAAGTTGCCAAAATAAGTTAAAGAAAATAATAACACTGATCAGGTACAATGCTATCAGGAGTTTAAAATGTATATCACCTAGGTGGTGAATGTTATTATCCATATTTCACACATGAGCAAACCAGGGCACAGAGAGTAGAAATAAATTGCTCAAAGTCACACAGTTTATAATGGAAACTGGTTATGAGGCAAGCTCTGTTGGATATTAAAGTCCATTTTTCTCCACTGCATAGAGAGGGTACAGACAGGATCCTGAAGTTAGGCATGGGTCAGACTAGTAAAACATGAGTGATGTGGGTGAGACTTCTCACTGTTTAGAAAGATAGGCTACACATTAGCTTAAGCCTCAGTTTTAATTTCTGTATAAACTCAGAGCCTCCCTACTAATTTCATATTTTCAATTTACATCCTTATGAATTCTCATTTTCTGATAGTGAATCCACTTGATCTTCTTGCTTCTAAATCACAAACTCAGGCACAAAAATCTCTTCATTTCTTGTTTCCAACATTAAATCCCACTCAGGATATTCTGTGTTTAGTAGCTTAATGAAGACTGCAAGGAGGGGGAGGTGGCATTATAATCCACGCTATTCTACTTTATCACCTGATTTCTCATGTACCTTTGATTTTTCTTCAGAATTTCACTCAGGCCACTCTCTCTCTTTGCACTGTCTTATAGAACAGGCTTACTAAGTCAATCTACTTTTTCTAGTTCCCTAGAAATCTTGGCAAAATGATTTTTTTTTTAAAAAGTACTATAATGCTAAGTTAACACTATCAGATTGGATAGTTTTTGATAAGTTTGTAACTTGCAAGTAGGCAAAATCTGATTGGTTGCTGTTTTACAATAGTAATTCTGACATCAATGTAGCATGTAGTTTAAGAAGATTGTGGCTGAAGCAGGGGAAAACTTCAAATAATTTCAATTCTTTAGAAAAAAGATTGGATTATCTCATCGTTTGAGATCTCAGTACTCAAGAATTGCCTGGGGCTTCATGAAACTGAGCTTCTTCTGGGCTCATCATCTTGCCCTTTATCCCCTCCAGGGATGGGAGGATATTCAAGAAATGTTATGTTTTGGTTACCTAGTGCTGCTCTGACAGGCTTGAACAAACAAGAGTTTATTCTCTTACAGTTTTGGAGGCTAGAAGTCCAGGTTCAAATGCCAGGCTCTAGGGGCTAAGTGAAAGCTCCTCAACCTTGGACTTCAGCTCTGACTCTTGCTCCCAGCCCCCTGAAGCTAGAGGTGTCTCTTCTTTCAGGCAGCTGCTGGCTGCTGAGGCTGACAAACCCAAGGTCGACGAGTAAAAAAAGGCACAATTTCAATATTACCAAACCACATGGCAGGCCACTGATTCAAGTCCATTAAAAGTCCCAAGGTTGCTGAATGAGGACTCACACAAAGGGTCCAAATGTGCCAAAAAAAAAAAAAAAAAATAGAGACCTTCCTCAAAATTGCTTCTTATTTACTGGAAGCAGACCACTTCTCTAAAGCAGCTGCTTGGCTGCTCCATTAGATTCCACCATGGACTTAATTGCCAGTCTCACTGTGGGGAATAACTACATCCAGCTGCACAGCCACTCAATCAGGCCCAACCAAGGTGGCACACAACCTTAACTACCACAGGTTAATATGCTGATAACCTTATAAGTGGAAATTGAATAGAGGTTGAAATCTGTCAGGTAGATCATTGCTGGAAGAAAACAGCAAACACTTAGATCCATGAAGACAGATGAAGATTAAAAGCAAGACAAAAGATAAAATGGAGGAATGTTATAAAGTTGTACAACAAAGGATAGATTGGATGAAGTGACAGGCAGAGGATGGTAAGCACATTTTATAAAGGAAAGAGAAAGTAAGTTTAATCCTCCCTTGTGGACATAGATTCACAAGGGCTTCAAATTAAAAATGATGAGGCCATTCCATCTGCCCTTTCAAGTAAGGGATAGAAATCTACTAGCAGTTAATTGAAGTTCACATTTTATCAGAATCAATATCACTTGGTGAAAGTGCAGTTTGAGGTTTGGGAAAGAAATGCAAAATCCAAGGCTCTGTCATGGAATTTGGGAGTCCTGCGATGCAAAAGTTAATGCACTGAACTGCTAACTAAAACATTGAATGTTTAAGTACACACAGACATGCCTTGAAAAAAAGATTTCCAATGTCTAATTTTTTTGCAACTAGATAACCAGAACACTTAACTGTTCTTACAAGAAACCAGTACATAGACCAAGAGTCTGTCGTTCAAACAGAACAAGGGGATACTTCGTGGTTTAAAATCAGGAATTGTGTACCTCAAGTTTGTATCACTTCCACCATACTTATTCAATCTGTATGCTAAGTAAATAATCCCAGAAGGTGGATTATATGAAGAATGTGGGATCAGGATTGGAGGAAGACTCATTAAAAACCTGCAACATGCAGATGACAACCTTGCTTGCTGAAACTGAAGATGACTTGAAGCACTTATGGATGAAGATCAAAGACTACAGTCTTCAGTGTGGATTACACTCCAATATAAAGAAAATAAAAATCCTCACAACTGGAAAAATAAAAATCATGATAAATGGAGAATAGACTGAAGTTATCATGGATTTCATTTACTTGGATCCACAATCAACACCCATGGAAGCAACAGTCAAGAAATCAAATGTCCTATTGCACTGGGGAAATGTGCTTGAAAAGACTTCTTTAAAGTGCTGAAGAGCAAAGATACCTCACTGAAGGCTAAGGTGTTCCTAATCCAAGCCATGGGACTTTCAATCACCTCATATGCGTGTGAAAGCTGGACAATGAATAAGGAAGATTAAAAGAGAGTTGATGGCTTTGAATTGTGATGTCAGTGAAGAATGCTGAAAATATCATAGACTGCCCAAAGAATGAGCAAATCTGTCCTGGAAGAAGTGCAGCCAGAATGCTCCTTGGAAGTGAGAATGGCTGCACTTTTTCTCACCTACTTTGGTCACATTGACACACAAAGATAAAAAATGAATAAAAATCAAAGGGCAGAACATATCCTGAGTGTTAATCAAAAAAGAGCTGGGGGGCAAAATTGATTACTAGTAAAATAGACTTCAAAGCAAAAATCAGCATTAGGGACAAAGAAGAGCATTATATGATGATTAAAGGGTCAATCAAGGAAGAAAATATAACCATAACAAATGTCTATGCACTCAATGAAAGAGCCCCAAAACACAAAGCAAACATGAACAGAACTGAAAAGAGAGATAGCTCTCAAACAACAGTGTAAAAGTTGTTGAATGGAAAACCAATTCGTTCTGTAAACCATCACTCAAAGCACAATAAAAAGTTTAAAAAAGAAAGAAAAGAAAAAGAAAAAAGAGAGAGAATAAAGAAATGCTCAGGTTTGTTACACATAAGCTCCTTCCATTTATTGCAAGGTAATCATAGCAAGGCACATAAGTAATTCCTCAAGATATTTATTTAGCACTGGATAATTATAATTGACAATTAAAATGTTAATTTTAAATATCAGTGTACAAAAACTTTAACATCAGGTTTTGACCTCTAATAGGTGGTCTAGGGGAGGAGACTTGACAAACTCTTGAACTCAGGAGTGGTCCCTAAAGTTAGGGTCAGTTGGGGTAAGCATTATCTAAGCAGGCTCTCAGTCTTCACATAGTCAGAGAGAACTTTTGCTTCTGTGTTATCTAAAAATAAGCAGAAATCTTTTGCTGTTGCATTTACCTGTTATTGGTATATTTTATCAACATTTAGGAAATTGTCATATTTTGCCAATTTAAAGAGATTTGAATTATTTTTAAGTAAGGAATTGTTTCATGGCATATTTATGTTCTTGTTTATTACATATGTTTCAAGACTTAGTTAAGTAATTAGAAATTTGGGAATATATTTAAAATTTGGTGAAATATTTTTGTTTCACTAATTGATAGATATTGATTACTTTTAAATTCTGTTATGACAAAGTGTAGGTGCTCAGCTCAATTAAAGAAGTTATTTATGACCCACTTTACATACTTTAATTATCTATTTCAAGATTAGAACAACTTTTTCTTTTGTATTGTGATTTGGGTGAAATTATACATAACAAATTTGCTTTTCCATTCATCAATCCATACACATTCTGCTTTGTGATTTTACTGCAGTCCCCACACTTTGACAGTATTCTTCCCATGTCTTTCCTGTACCCACCGCTTCCCTTCATTTTCCCTTCCACCCTTTCCCATTTTCCAAATTCTATCCTTGGGCAAATGCTGTCCTCTAGATGTCATATGTTTGATTGTGCTAATGAGTGCATACCTTACTGTCATTACTGTTTACCTTATAGGTCTTTCTATCCATTGGCTGACAGCTGAGTCATGGGGATTGAGTTTAGTTCCTACCTTGAAGGATGTCTAAGGGCTATAGTCTCGAGTTCTGAGAGTCTTCATCAGACTAGTAATCCTGGTCATTTTTTTTATTTTGAATTTTGTTCCACATATTTCCCTACTCTATCTTGGATCTCCTATTGTGATCCCTTTCAGAGTTGTCAGCAGAGGTAGCTGGGCAACATCTAGTTCTTCTTATCTCAGGGTCTTGAAGGCTTGGATTCAAGTGGTCCATTAGTCCACTGGACTCTTTGTTTCTCTGGATCTTTGATTTTCTTCTGTCCTTTGTTCTTGATGGGGAAAGACCAATAGTTGCACTTTAGATGGCAACTCATAGCTTTTAAGACCCCAGTTGCTACTCACCAAAGATGTAGAACATCATCTTTATGGCGAATTAACTTTAATATCCTCTGATACTATGGTCCTGAGCCTCTATACTTAGCGACTCATTCTCTCAATGTGTTTGGTTATGTCTAAGAAGTTATCATAATTTTGCACCCTGTATGCTATACTACATTCATGGATATATTTGCCACATATATAAATAAATAGTTAGAGATATCCTCTCTTAACTATCCTCTTTTATCAATCTGTCTATCTACCTACCTATCTATATTCTTTTTCCAACTTCTGTTCAGGTTGAGTGTCTATGTATCCACTCATAAATTATTATTACTCTTATTGTAGAATTGTGTAGTAGCATTTACCTTTGTTGCTTTTTACTCCTGTGCTTCTCCCTGTGTCTTCCACTGGCTTGATCATTTTGTGCTGACATTCTCCTTATTGTATATTGCCTTCCCTTCACCCAAATTAATACATGTATACTTTCTAATTTGGGATTTCCCCCCACTTCCCCTCATCCCTGATAATCTTCAAAGAATAATTCTTTATATGTGTAAACCATTTCTTAAATTTTTACAGTAGTGGTCTCACACAGTAATTGTTCTGTGATTGACTAATTTCAGTCAACAGTTCTAAGTTCATCTATGTTATGAGGTGTTTTGCAAATTCATCGTTATTATTTAATGTTGCACAGTATTCCATTTTGGGTACAAACCAGAACTTTTTATCCATTCATCTATTGAGGGGCACTTAAGTCATATCCATCTTTTTACTGTTGTGAATAATGTTGCAATGAACCTGAGTGTGCATATATTTGTTCATGTCATGGCTCTTATTTCTTTAGGATATATACCTAGTAGTGGGATTGCTGGATCATATATATTTCCATTTTCAACTTCTTAAAAAATGCCATACTTCTTTCCACAGTGGTTGGACCATTTTACAATCCCATCAACATTGTATGAGGGTTCTAGTCTCCTCACACTGTTGCCAGCATTTGTTATTTTGTGTATTTTAAACTTTGCTGTTAATGCTGGGATGAGATATATCATTGTTGTTTTGATGTATATCTCTCTAATAGCCAATAGGGAGCTCTGGTGGCACAGTGCCAATATATAAGGAGAAGAATTTAGAAAGGTCTCCAAGCTTTTTGGCACATGTAGTTCCTGAAGATAGCCAAGTCTTCATCTCAGTGGCCTGTTATATTGTCTGCTGGCCTTTAGACTGTTTCTGCACTTGAATTAGTGGCCTTATTTGTTGCTTGGTAATTTTGGGACTGTGCCATTTTATTTGTCAACCCTGGGTTGTCAATCTCAGGAGCTAGCAGTGCCTGAGCTAAGAGATGCCTCCAGCTTCAGTGGGCTGGGAGCAAGAGGCAGAGCTGAAATCCAAGGTTGAGAGACTTTCACCCAGCTCCTAGAGTTGGCACTTTAAACTTGGGCTTCTAGCCTCTTAAACTATATGAGAATCAACTCCTTTTTGTTCAAGCCACCCATCTGTGGTATTTCTGTTAGAGCTACACTAGAAAACCAAATGAGTAATGTGTTAAATTTTCTGTAAATTTTAGAGATTTATCATTGACAAATATTTCCCAGTCTGTAAGTTCTACTTTTACTCTTTTGTTGAAGTCTTTTGATACACATTAATATTTATTATGTTATTATGATCATATGAGTTGATTTAGAAAAGGCATTTTGGAAAATTCATCATTTTTCCTGATAAAAGCTGTCAGCAAAATAGAAATAGAAGGCAAGTTAATCACAATAAGTAATGTGATATATGCAAAACCAAAGTCAATATTTATACTCAACAGAGAAGGATTGAGAGAGCCTTCCTTCTGAGAAGGGGAAAAAGATAAAGATGCTCATTATCACCTCCCTCATTCAACATTGGAATTCCTAGCCAGAGCAATAAGAAAAGAAAAATAAAAGATATCCAAATTGGAAGGGAAGAAGGAAAATTATCTCTATTTGCATATAACATGATCCTATACAAAGAAGATCTTAAAGATCCCATAAGAAAGCTGCTTGAACTAATAGAATTCAGCAATGTAGCATGTATAAAAAAGATCAACACACACACACAAAAATAAATTAAACTCTCTTACACTACCCAAAAGCATTCCAAAAGAGAATTCAGTAAAATAAAACCACTCACAACAGCCCCCAAAATGATAAATGTCTAGGAAGTAACCATCAAGGGACATAAAAACTTGTTGTTGTTGTTGTTAGGTGCCATAGAGTTTTCTCAGACTCATAGCTACCTAAATACAAAACAAAACAATGCCCAGTCATGTGCAAGCCTTAGGATTCCTGCTATACCAGAGACTATCATTGCAGCCACTGTGACAATTCATTTTGTTGAGAGATTTCCCCTCCTTCATTGATCCTCCACTGTACCAAGTATGACATCTTTCTCGAGAGAGTGGTTTCTTCTACAACATGACCAAAGTAGGTGAGGTAAAGTCTGGTCATTCTTGCTTCCGAGGAAAATTCTGGTTCCACTTACTCAAGGAAAGATTTGTTATTTCCTTTAGTAGTACAAGGTACACTCAGTATTCTTCGCCAACACCACAACTCAAAACCATCAACTCTTCTTCAGTCTTCCTTATTCATAATCCAGTTCTCACATGCATATGAAGTGATTCAAAATACCATGACTTGTTTCAGGGACACCTTAGTCCTCAAGGAGACATCTTTGCTCTTCATCACTTGAAAGAGGTCCTTTCCAACTGATTTTCCCAGTGCTATATGTCATCTGATGTCCTGACTGCTGTTTCCATTGGCATTGATTGTAGAAAAAAGCAATGTGAACTCTTTGACAACTTCAATCTTTTCTCCATTTATCCTGATGCTGCTTATAGGTCCAGTTGTGAGGATTTTTGTTTTCTTTATATTGAGATTTAATCCATACTGCAGATTTTATTCTTCAATCTTCATCATAAATCCTTCAGGTCATCCCCATTTTCAGGAAGCAAAGTTGTGTCGTCAGAGTATCACAGGTTGTTCATGAATCTTCTGCCAATCCTGATGCCATGTTCTTCTTCATATAGTCTGGTGTCTTGGATTATTTACTCAGAATACAGATTGAATAAGTATGGTGAAAGGATACAACCCTGGCACATTCCCTTCTTGATTTTAAACCATGCAGTATCCCCTCGTTCTGTTTGAATGACAGCCTCTTGGTCTATGCACAGGTTCCTCATGAGTACAATTAAGTGTTCTGGAATTATCATTCTTCTCGATGTTACATAATTTATTACCCAAAATCTGACACCCATTTTGGTCTTTTATTCCTTTCTTGTCTTTTTAATGACCTCTTGCTTTCTTCATGGGAACTCTGGTAGCATAGTGCCTAAGGCACTTGACTGTTAACCAGAAGGCAGGTGATTCAAACCCACCAGCCACTCCTTGGAAGGAAGGTTGGGCAATCTACATCCATAGTGATACTGCCTTGGCAACCCAAAGAGGGGTCGCTATGAGTCGGGTCCACCTCAACGGCACATAACAACAACAAGCTTTCTTCATGGATATATTCTTGATGTCATCCCATAATTCTGGTTTTTTGGCCACTGGTGTTCAATGAATCAAATCTATCCTTTAGATAATCTCTATATTCTGGAGGGATATATTCAAGATCATATTTTGGCTCCCATGGACTTGGTTTAATTGTCTTCAACTTCAAGTTGAACTTGCATATGATCCATTTATGATCTGTTCCACAATCAGCCCCTGTCCTTGTTTTGGTTAAATATATCGAGCTTTTCCATCATCTCTTGACACAGATGTAGTCAATCTGATTCCTTTGTACTCTATCTGGTGAAATCTACATGTATAGCCACTGTTTGTGTTGTTGAAAAAGGTATCTGCAATGAATGAGTTGTTGGTTTTGAAAAATTCTGTCATGTGATCTCCAGCATTATTTCTGTCACCAAGGCCACATTTTCCAACTCCTGGTGATTCTTCTTTGTTTCCAACTTTTGTATTTCAGTCACCAATGATAATTAAAGCATATTGAGTGCATGTTCGGTCAATTTCAGGCTGCAGAAATTGATAACAATCTTCAATTTCCTCATATTTGGCTTTGGCAGTAGGTCAATAAATTTGAATAATAGTCGTATTAACTGGTCTTCCTTGTAGATGTATATTATCCTATCACTGACAGCATTGTACCTCAGAACAGATCTTGAAACATCTTAAGTAATAACGAATGCCACACCATTCCTCTTCAAATTGTCATTCCCAGCATAATAGATCATATGGTTGTCTAACTCAAAATGGCTCAAACCCATCCATTTCAGCTAACTAATGCCTAGGATATCAATCTTTATGCATTCCATTTCATTTTTGACAACTTCCAGTTTTCCTAGATTCATACTTTGTACATTCCATGTTCCAATTATTAGTGGATGTTTGCAACTGTTTTTCCTCAATTTGAGTCATACCATGTCAGCAAATGGAGATTCCAAGAGCTTTATCTTATCATTAAGGTCAGTTCTACTCTGTGAAGAAAGCTCTTTCCCAGTCCTATTTTGAGTGTCTTCCGACATAAGAGGCTCATCTTCCTGCACTTTATCAGAAAAAGTTTTGGGCTATTCATAAAGTTGCCTAGTGATATATCAGACAGTGTTCTCTGCTATTCATAAGGTTTTCCTTGGCCATTTCTTTGGGAAGTGGATGGCCCTTTCCTTCTTCCTAGTCTGTCTCAGTCTTTAAGCTGCCTTGAAACCTGTGCACCATGTGCAACACTGCTGGCATTTGAAACACCAGTGGCACAGCCTCAAGCCTCACAGCAACACACAAGCCACCACAGTAGGACAAACTGACAGACAAGTTTGTCTCTCTTAGTTGTTCAAAACCTCTCCGCCCTCCCTTTACCTGGATCCTACAATCCTATCCTCCCTGGCTTTTCCTCCCCTTCCTGCCTTTTGGGTTTGAGGCCTGTCTGTCTCCCCTTACCTGGATCCCCTAGCTCTGTTTCATCTCTAACTCTTCTCCTGCTTCCTGCCTCTGGGTGGGGGGCCTGTCCACCTTTTTAAGAACATGTAAAGGGTAGTATTTTATTACGACATCTGGATGCTAAAGGTCATAAAGTGTCCAGAGAAAAATTACAAAATTAGCTCTGCCTTCAATAAAATATCTGGGTCACATTACCTCAGCACATAAATTTCTGTACACCCAAAAAGAAATGATACAATTCTGGCTTTCCCTGTCCTCACAACTAAGAATCTGAGTGGATTCTTAGGGATTTGTGACTACTTTCATGTCTGGATTACTAATTTCTCCATCATAGCCCAGCAGTATATCACTTTTTAAGAGGATGAACACCTGACCCCTTTCACTTGTCAAAGGAGGGCATCCAATTTTTTTCTAAGTTAAATGAATCACCCAAGCTTTAGTGTTTTCCAATTATATGTTAGATTTTTCTTTATATGTCCAAGAAACAGATGGAAATGTCTCAGAGGTTCTCACTCAGACACATGGAGGACAACTTTGACCTGTATGATGTTGTAGCTAACAACCAGTGGATATCTCCCATGCCTTACAGCACTTGCAGCCCACACACAGCTGTTAGAAGTCACAGCTGATATTATACTAGGGACTTTTTGGATGTGTACCTTTCTCATGTCATGAGTACAATCTTAAATTCTGCCTTAAATCAACATGTGTCAGTCAACAGGGTAACTTCCTATGAAGTCTTACTCTTAGCTGTTTCCAACATTAGATTTCACAAATCAGCTCTTTGAATTTGAAAAGTCTCTCATGATTAGTTGGATTTACCTGATGAATTTGAAAAGTCTCTCATGATTAGCTGGATTTAATAGGCCAATTACTCACTCTAAGACAACACCTAAAAGAGACTCCTCCTTCCAAACTTAATTTGATTCTTTTTGTTGATGTGTTTTATTTAAAGGTAGATTTCTCTAGTTTTCATTATCAAGGTGGATATGCTATATCCACACCCACTATGGTCTTGGAAAGCAGCCCACTACTTGAATTTACATCAGACAAAAAGCTGAATTGATTGTGCTCACCAGCCAGAGCTCACAAATTAGCTACTGGAAAATCAGTAACCATTTACATAGATTCTAATTATGGTTTGGAGTTGTGCATGATTCTATCATGTTATGGAAACAAAGGGGGTTTTTAATGTCATCCAGGAACTTAATTAAAAGTAACCCCTTAGAGGTTGACCTCCTGGAAGCTCTCTTGCTCTCCTCTGAGATCACCATAGTTAAAATACAAGCCCACCAACCTAAAAACATTCCCAAAACTGAGGAAATTAGAGAAAATGTATTAGCTGATGTAGCCACTGTGAAGGCTGCATTTCATTCCGTTAATTAAAGAGGGAAAGGGAAAAGAAATAATGTCCTCTAAGATAGTTAAGTTCTAATTTTTTTGAGAATGTTGAGTCATAGGTCTTGCTAAATGGAGCCATGCTTTTTGAATTTTTCTCAATTTGCAGGCCTTTTTGAAATCCTCATCAACTGCTCACAAACAGCTTTGAAGAAAAAGTCAAAGAATGCATTTATACTGGGTTCTATGAGTAGCAAGGGAGCTCTGGTAGCATAGTGCCTAAGGCACTTGACTGCTCACCAGAAGGCTGGTGGTTCAAACCTACCAGCCACTCCTAGGAAAGAAGGTTGGGCAATCCTACTTCCGTAGTGATACTGCCTCGGAAACCCAAGGAGGGGTCGCTATGAGTCGGGGCTGACTCGACGGCAAACAACAACAACAACGAGTAGCAAGCTACACAGTTGTAGATAGGCCCTGATAATAAATTTGTACTATCAGACTGTTTACATGTGCCCTTATTTCAAACTTGTCTTACTAACATGAAAGACTTATCTGGGGAAGAAATGATTGTTTTTTAGCAGAACTGTCTTGGGAAGGCTTTTTAAACACAACCCACCATATATGTATTCTTTCAATTATGTCACTACTTTAGACAGTTTATTTGCCTTAAGTTGATGAGTTTCTTCAGTATAGATTTTTCTAAACTTTCATATGAACATAACTCTGATGAACACTCTACTTATGGCAATTACTACACTTGCAATGGAAAACCTCCTGAAATAACCATGGGTAAAGTAATCAAAAGTTCCTCCAGTTTGGCATGATTTAGCCTGCCACCAGAAACATGCTTCCAAATTAGAGATAGAACAATGAATAAAAGAAGGTTGCAAATTCAACAAAGATTCTTCTTTATGGGAAGGATTTAATAGCAAACATGTTGTGCATATTTACATATTCCCCTTGCAACCACTTTTTATGTGATAGGAAAATTGGTCAGGAATAAGATAATAGACATACTAAATAGATATTTTTTGAGACATTGTGGAAAGCTGAAGAACAAGAAGTCAGACAATGTTCTGTCTGCCTGGAATTAAAGGTGAGTAGGCATTATCAATAGTCTTTGTCAACTGGATCAATCCTTGAGTAGCAAATAGATTATATCTAGTTAACACCTGCTAATGGTTATAAATTTATGCTAGTTATTATTTGCAGATATTCACATTGGATGGAAGACTTTACTTGTTAAAAGGCCACAGTAGCATTTGTTGCAAAGAAATAAATTTATTATTTATTAAATGGTATTAAAAAATATCACTCCCATGTGAGGAGTCCCAATTGTGTTCTTCAGTGACAGAGAAACTCATTTTATTAGACAAGTAATAGATGCTACTTGTATTTTTCCCATTTTCCAAAGACTCCATTGTCCTTATTATGCCCTGTCTTCTGGACTTGTGGAGAGGACTAATGGAATTATAAAAACTCAACTAGCAAAATTTACATCTCTATGTATTTGACTTGACTACAAGTACTCCCACTAGTGTTAATGAATTTGATGGGTCAGCCAAAGAACTTACAGTTATTACAGGTAAATTTAATTCAACATGGTTTACTAAAGTATTGTCAATCCTTGACGCATTATGCTAGAAAGCATGCTATTTTCCTCAGAGGCTTTTAATAATAAAGAAATTGGAAAATATGCCATTCCTCCTTTTTCACCAGGAGATGATATCTATTGGAAAAGACACCAGCTGAAGTATTCCCTTGACCCTTTATGGAAGGAACCTTATTTAATCTTATAAATTCTCGTGCTGCCAAATTGCAGGTAGTCAAAACTTCAGTTCATTTATCTCAACTGAAGGAGCTCCCAAATCCCAAATTGACTGTTGAACCTCATAAATGAATGAAATTAACATTCAAACATCACCAGGAAAAGAAGTAGATGACAGTCGAGCAAATTCTCTTGATATCTCTGGACTTGACCTGAAACTACCTATATAAAATGCAGTAAACTTTGGACACTTTTTGTTTTCTGCTTATGTCTTACAAACTGTTATATTTCATCAGCTAAATATTAAAATAAGTTGTTTTAACATTTCTTGAATATTTCTGGTTACCAGAAATTATAATGGTCAGTTGTGGATATTTTGATGGCTTAATAATCAGACTTGTCTATAATATCATATTTTCATAATAATATTTATTTTTGTTGAATTTGAATTTAAAAGTTGTATGGAAATTTTAAGATTAGTAGACCCTTGTTTAATTTCCATTGCTTTTAGAATAGCTTCCTCACTGTAAATTCAAACTTTTCTAAGAGTAAGGATTTTGACTATGGAAACATTAAGAATTTGTTATCTGGTTATTCTAATTTGGTCCTTTGTTATTATAGCACTTCAGTTGTGGAGTACTATTACATATTTTGATGTATTGTTCTTCCCCTGTGAGCCCAGGCCTATTTATATGAATATCACTGCTAAAAACAAGTTATATTTATAATCTGTCTAAGAGTATAACCCACATTAGATCCTTTTACTAGATTTTCATTGTATGTACAATTGCTTCTACCTTTATGCTCCATTAACCTGTTATTATTAATGTAATAAAACATATGAATTTTAAAATAATTGTATATTTTTATCATAAGCATTATAATTATATTCATCCTGTATTGGTTAGCAACACTTTTTATCCTCTTTTATGCCTTCCATTGCTGAAGTTTATTTTGTCATTGCTATTATTTTATGCTAGTAGCCCTTTTTTGGGGGAGGGGGCTGTGTTTATCCACTATGAAGCCCTTCTTAAACTTTCTGCCTATTCTACTGCTCATTGCAGCACCTGTTAACTTGTGGTATGAAAATGCTTTTGTTAAACCAGCTAACTCAATCATATAATCCACAAATCATCCTTCATCCTGAACCACATATGAAAATTCAGACCTATTAACCTTTCCCATTTTAAACTATACTTTTGTACCCAATACTACCATCAACTGTAGCAATAGTTTCAAATGGACTACATTCATCAGGTTATGGCATCCACCTGACCTGTCCTAGTCTCAATTATCATTTTTCAATTTGACCGCAATCAAGCATGATGACTCTAGTACTTGCAATCTAGCTTCCCCTTCCTCTGACTCTTCCTAATTTTATGCCCTCATACATAAAATATTAACAACTCACAAAAACTCAAAGGAGATAATAGTCAATTAACCTTGATATTATTCACATTCCTTGATACTCCTTTTCAGCTCCACCACCACCCCTAAGGTTTAAAAATTGTCTCTTTGTAGTAATACTTTGAAAGGAGATTGGTTAAATTAATTGACCAATCCTTTCCTTTCTCAGATGATGATACTGTGAAGGATATGTTTTGTGCCCATTTTGGATATATGTTATTATGTGGTAGCTCATAGTACCTTGCAAAAGGAGGGCTAAACCCAGTAAGTATATTACTTGTCTGGGACTTGCCTTAACTAGATAGTTGAGCCATGACCAACCAATATATGTTTTGACATCTAGGAATTCCTTTAGATGGCCATTATTATAATGAAAATCTACATTGGACTAACCCTCTAAATTTATTGACAAGGGGCAAGAGAGGCATAATGTATGGATACAGTGTAGTTAAAGAAAACCCAGAAGCTGTTTTTTTTTTTTTTTTTTTTCTTTGTAAGATCATTTATATTGTGGTGATGAGTTGCTGATTTGGAACCCACTATTAGAAACATCTCAGACACTATGGAACAAATAGCTGCAGATTTGGCTAATGCTATGGCCACTCAAAAAAGTCTTTAAATTCACTAGTCTAAGGCATTTGACAGTGAAATAGAAGGTTGGAAGTTCAAACCCACCAGCCACTCCTCAGAAAGAAGACTGGGCAATCTATTTCCATAGTGAAACCACCTCAGAAACCCAAGGAGAGCTTGCCCAAGGAGGTCTGCCTCAATGGCAGTGAGTTTTTTTTAAGTACTTTTAGAAAATATAATTGCTTTAGATTTCTTATAAGCTCAGCAAGGAGAAATATGTGCTATAGCTAATATCTTATGCTGCACTTGTATCAGTACTTCAGGAAAACTAGAACATGATATTTCAAATATATGTCAAAAAGCCACTTGGTTTCATATACCTAAACAATTTGGCACTCACTCAGCTATGTCAAGAAAAGTAGAAGACAACTACCTGGCCAATTGACTGGAAGAGATCCATATTTGTACCCATTCCAAAGAAAGGTGATCCCATAGAATGTGGAAATTATCAAACAATATCATTAATATTGCATGAAAGCAAAATACTGAAAATAATTCAAAAAGAGTTGTAGCAGTATATTGACAGAGAACTTCAGAAATACAAGCTGGATTCAGAAGAACACATGAAATGAGGGATATCTTTGCTGATATCAGGTAAGGGGAGGGAGACAGGCCCCACCCAAGAGGCAGGAAGGAGGGAATACCAGGGACAACAGGGCAGCAGGATCCAGGTAAGGAGAGGGAGAGAGGCCACAGCCAAAAGTCAGGAAGGAGGGAAAGCTTGGAACAACAAGATGGAAGGATCCAGGTAAGGGGAGTCCAGAGAGGTTTTGAACAGCTAAGGAAGATGAACTTGTCTGTCAGTTTGTCATGCTGTGGTGGGCTGTGTGTTGCTGTGATGCTTGAGGCTAGGTCACCGGGGTTTCAAATGCCAGCAGGGTTACACATGGTATACAGGTTTCAAGGTAGCTTACAGACTGAGACAGACTAGGAAGAAGGAAGAGTCCATCCACTTCTCAAAGAATTGGTCAGAGAAAACCTTATGAATAGCAGAGAAACACTGTCTGATATATTACCGGACAATTTTATGAATAGCCCAGAAATATGTCTGATACAGTGCAGGAAGATGAGCTCCTTAGGTAGGAATGCACTCTAAAATAGGACTGGGAAAGAGCTGCCTTGTAAGAGTAGAACCAACTTTAATGATATGGATAAAGTAAACCTTTCAGGACCTCCATCTGCTGATGTGGCATGACTCAAAATGAAGAGAAATAGCTGCAATCATCCATTAGTAATCAGAACATGGAATGTACAAAGCATGAATCTAGGAAAATTGGAAGTTGTCAAAAATGACAAAGAATGCAAAAACATTGATATCATAGGCATTAGTGAGCTGAAATGGAATGATTTTGGCCATTTGAATCAGACAACCATATGATCTACTATGCCAGCAATGACCATTTGAAGAACAGCATAGCATTCATCATGACAAAGGACGTTTCAAGGTCTGACCTGAAATACAATTCTGTCAGTCATGGGATAATATCCAAACACCTACAAGGAAGACCAGTTAATACGACACTTATTCAAATTTATACACCAACCACCAAAGCATAATATGAGGAAATTGAAGATTTTTATCAACTTTGGCAGTCTGAAATTGACTGAATGTGGAATCAACATGTGTTAATGATAACTGATAACTGGACTTCAAAAATTGGAAACAAAGAAGAATCTCTGGTAGTTGGAAAATGTGGCCTTGGTTACACAAATAATGCTGGAGATCTCATGACAGAATTTTGCAAGACCAATGACGTATTCATTGCAAACACCTTTTATAATAACCTTTTATCAACAACACAAACAGTGGCTATACATGTGGACTTCACCAGACAGAGTACACAGGAATCAGATTGAGTACATCTATGGCAAGGGGTTATGCAAAAGCTCACTATTTTTAGCCAGAACAAGACTGGGAGCTGATTGTGGAATAGACCATGAAATGCTTATATGCAAGTTCAACTTGAAGTTGAAGACAATTAAAACAGATCCATGACAGCCAAAATATCACCTTGAATATATCCCTCCTGAATTTAGAGACCATCTAAAGAATAGATTTGTTGCATTCAAAACCAATGACTGAAAACCAGAAGAATTATGGAATGACATCAAGAACATCATCTATGAAATAAGCAAAAAGTCATTAAAAAGATGAGAAAGAAAAAAAAAAAAAAAAGACCAAAATGGATGTCAGAAGAGATTCTCAAACTTGGCCTTGAGTGAAGAGTAGCTAAAGCAAATGGAAGAAATGACAAAATAAAAGAGCTAAACAGAAGATTTCAAAGAGCAGCTCAAGCAGACAAAGCCAATTACTATAATGAAATGTGCAAAGACCTAGAGTTAGAAAACCTAAAGTGAAGAGCAGGTTCATCATTTCTCAAGCTGAAAGGACTGAGGAAAAAAATTATTTTATTGTGTAAAATATTGAATGATGCAGGAAGCATCAAAAGAAGACGGAAGGAATACACAGAGACACTGTATCAAAAAGAAATGGTTGATGGTCATACATTTCAGAAGGTGACATATGATAAAGAACCAATGGCATTGAAGGAAGAAGTTGAAGCTGCACTGAAGGAATTGGTGAAAAATAAGGGTCCAGGAATGGACGGAATACTCACTGAGATGTTTCAACAAATGGATGCCTCATTACAGGCATTGACTCAGCTATACCAAGAAATTTGGAAGACAGTTACCTGGCCAAATGACTGGAAGAAATCCATATTTGTACCCATTCCAAAGAAAAGTGGTCGCACAAAATATGGAAATTATCAAACAATATCATTAATATTACATCTAAGTAAAATCTTACTGAAGATAAGTCAAAAACAGTTGCAGCAGTATATTGACAGAGAACTTCCAGAAATGCAAGCTGGATTCAGAAGAGTATGTGGAATGAGGGATATCATTGCTGATGTCAGATGGATCTTGGCTGAAAATAAAGAATACCAGAAAGATGTTTACTTGTATTTTATTGACTATGCAAAAGCATATGATTATGTCTATCATAACAAATTATTGGTAACATTGAGAAGAATGGGAATTTCAGAACACTTCATTGTACTCATAAGGAACCTGTACATAGACTAGGAGGCTGTTGTTCAAACAGAACAAGGGGACACTGTATGGTTTAAAATCAAGAAGGAAGTGTGTCAGGGTTACATCCTTTTACCATACTTATTCAATCTGTATGCTGAGCAAATATCCAAGAAGCTGCACTGTATGAAGAAGAATGTGGCATCAGGATTGGAGGAAGAATCTTTAACAACCTGGATAAACTGATGACACAATTTTGCTTGCTGAAAGTGAGGATGACTTGAAGCACTTACTGATGAAGATTGAAGAATATAGTCTGCGGTATGGATTACATCTCAATATAAAGGAAACACAAATCCTCAAAACTGGACCTATAAGCAGCATCATGATAAATGGAGAAATGATTGAAATTGTCAAAGAGTTCACATTGCTTGGTTCTTCAAACGATGTCAATAGAAGCAGCAGTCAGGACATCAGACGATGTATAATATTAGGCATATCAGCCCCAAAGGTCTTCTTTCAAGTGCTGAAAAGCAAAGATGTCTCCCTCCTTGAGGACTTAGTTGTGCCTGACACAAGCCATGGTATTTTCAATCACCTCACATGTATGTGAGAGTTTGACAATGAATAAGGAAGACTGAAGAAAAGTTGATGCTTTTGAGTTGTGGTGCTGACGAAGAATTCTGAAAGTACCATGGACTGCTAAAAGAACTAACAAATCTGTCCTGAAGGAAGTGTAGCTGGAATGCTGCTTGGAAGTGAGAATGACTAGACTTTGTCTAACCTACTTTGGTCATGTTGTCAGAGGTGATCATTCCCTGGAGAAGGATGTCTTGCTTGGTAATGTGGATGGTTGACAAAAGAGGGAATGTCCCTCAAAAAAATGAGTTGACACAGTGGTTGTAACAATGGGCTCAAGCATAGCAAGGATCATGGAGCTGGTGTGGGAACAGGAGGTGTTTTGTTCAGCTGTGCATAGAGTTGCTATGAGTCAGAGCCAACTCAATGACACCTAACAACAACAACAGCAACAACAAACAAATTGTGTTCAGGATTTCTTTTTCTGATTTATTTAGTTGGCTATTTAATGGAGCAGGTGCTTGCATTAGATCAATTTTTTGTCTGGTATGATGGTTTTAATGAAAGTAATCATTATTATTTACACTACTAAATGTTGTATAAAAGTAACCACTAATACCTTTCTCACAAGAACAAGCTGATGTCCATGCACAGATTAATGTATATAGAAGAAATGATTGTCTCTAGCAAATTAGGGTAACTTCAAGTTTATTTCAACTATTCAGAAAGTCACTAGGCTTTTTAAACCATTAAATATATTCCTAGGACACTCCTCAGAAGGAAGACTGGGCAATCTACTTCTGTAGTGATACTGCCTTGGAAACCCAAGAAGGGGTCGCTATGAGTCAGGTCTGACTCCAAGGCAAATAACAACAACAAACCACCTTCAGAATATTACAATAGCATGGTGAAGAAAAGGAAATCAATCTAATGCCAAGAAATTCTTTGGACAAGATGAATAATTCCTTTGTGCTTGACATGAGACTAGCTCACCCTGAAGATGAGAAGTCCCCTCTAACAAGTCAGAAGTCAAATGCTTGCTACCCCAAATAGCAAAATCAACAACAATCTTAACTAAGTCTCTGCAGAAGAATAATTTATAAATTGATCAGAAAATGTTTAATTAAATCCCTAAGAGAAGGGACTTGTAAAGGAGAAAATCATAAACCTTTTTTGAGCAAAGCTGAATGATTGAATTTCAGTCAGTTCTTGCTTAATTAAACTGTTTTCTATGAATCTTCTGGCCTGGTAATCTGTTTAATCAGCTGAAAAGTCAATTTTCCTTTACAAACGTCTGTTAGCAGACTATATTAGCTACTGGAAGCCATAAAATTAAGAAATAATCTTTCTCTATAATCAAGGCAGAATTTAAAAGAAATACATTCTAAAGAAGGGAATATTGACACAGTTTGCTTTTGCATAAAGTGGGCCAAATAAATATTTCTTCATGATAAAAATGTGGTAAATATATTTGCTTCAAAGTATTTGAAGCCAGGCTTCTTTAAAATTCCCAAACTTGTTATAAGTTTTGCTTAACAAAATGTGTCAGAGAAATGAGATCCTGACACCGAGAGGAGTTTTCACCCACTCCTGAGACATTTGTTTAAAGCTGTGTACACATCCAACAGTAATGTTTGAAGATCCCACCTGAAACCTATTTGAATAATATGTAAATTTGTCTAATTAGTTCACTTGTGGAGCTGAGGCCTGAGTCCTAATGCCTCCAGGTAGATCTTTAACCAGAAGCCTTTAGTATGGAGATTAACACGTCCCATGCCTCAGAGCTTTTTATCAGAGATCTGCCTGGCCCCCAAAAGTCTCTCGCCCACCTTTGAAAGTTCCAACAGCTCTCACCTCCCCCCAGATTTCGCACATATCAAAGAGATCTGCCCGGCCCCAAAAAGTCTCTCATGCACCTTTGAAGCCAGGGGATTCCAACCCCCCTTCCAACTTCCCAAACCCCTGCCCTAAAACCCAATTATCTACTCCACCCTATATTTTTTCCTATAAAAATGTGATAGTAAAAGAGCACAAGGTCTTTTGCTCAACCTGCTATGTCGGTGAGAGCAGGGACCCTAGCTCAAATTATTTAATAAACTCTCCTTCTTGCACTTGCATTGTCGTGTGTTGGCAAATTCCTCGCACTGAACAACACCTTCATAACCTGGGCTCAACACACTGTGATTTTCTGTATCCAATTATCCATTAGAAGCCTTTTTCAC
This sequence comes from Orycteropus afer afer, assembly GCF_000298275.1. Lineage (NCBI taxonomy): Eukaryota > Metazoa > Chordata > Mammalia > Tubulidentata > Orycteropodidae > Orycteropus > Orycteropus afer. Next base: position 31,670,617 of record NW_006921591.1, read on the forward strand.
CCCTAACCTGTCCTTCTTGGACCTCAGTCAAAGACTAACCAATCAAACATTTGTATTATAATTTCTATGTTACATGGACTTTGTTGTTGTTATGTGCCGTCAGTCAGACCCAACTCATAGCGACCCCTCCTTGGGTTTCCAAGGCAGTATCACTATGGAAGTAGATTGCCCCATCTTCCTTCCGATGAGTGGCTGGTGGGTTTGAACCGCCAGTCTTCTGGTTAGCAGTCAAGTGTCTTAGGCACTATCCTACCAGAGCTCCTATATCTGCTGAAATTAGAAGTTGTTAGTAAGTCACTATTCTCATTTATGTGATCTGGTGCTTTCTTACATTCATATGTAATATTTCTAAATAAATCCTCTTAATTTCATTTTCATGGATTGGGTGGCTTTTCTGTCTGTACACACTTCACACCACAATTTGATACTCTACCTAACTAAAAACTTGGGGTGGGGGGTGAAAACTTCCTGCAGTAGAATTAAAAAATGAGTAAATCAAAGGTGGAAAGAAAGAAAATGTTAAGAGTAAATAAATGAATATGAACTATAAGTCTCCAAACATTTGCCACCATGTAGCCAACACATCTCTGTCATAAGCAACAACACTTGGGGGAAAAGAAAGCCTGACAGTGGACTGATATTTCACAGTATTCCTTATGAAACTGTGAATTTGAGCAAAAGGATGATGAAGGGAAACTTATAGATGACAGAGTTGATTATTCTGGGGTGATAGAGTGTCAATTTGAAAGTCTGTAGAGCACACAGTGCAGCTCTAATAAGAATACTTGTTTGAAGAAAAGCAATGAATAATAATACTGGGAATATTTTCATGTTGTAAACCAGCAAAGAAACTACCTGGGTTATCTGGTAACTTATGTATGCAACCTTGTTTTATTTATAAAGCTGGTTTACAACCCAGTAGCACTGACCAAGAGATAAAATGCAAATCATTCATACAATGAAAACCAGAGAGTCTGAGTTTGAGTTAGTTGAAACACAGAACACACCAAGTGGTTATTGAATGTTAGGTATTAAGTGACATAAGAAATCCTGGGGAAGCCAATATATACTGTGAAAATGGCCTATCTCTGCTAAACGTGGTGGCAAGAAAGAAAGGAACTGAATTTTGCATGTCGCTGTTACAATGGAGTGCAAATAATGATGATGATGATGATACCAATAATGATAAATTCTACTGGAAGTAGAAAACAAAAACAAAACCCATTGCCTCTGAGTCAATTCCACTTGTAGTGATCCAGTAGGACAGTACAGAACTCCTCCTAGGCAGTTTCAAGGCAATAATCTTTACAGAAGCAGACTGCCATACCTTTCTACCAAGGCTAGTGGGTTTGAGGACTTGACCTTTAAGTTAGCAGTTGAGTATTTAATTAGTGCATCACCAAAGGATCCCTAAGAGGAAAAAATAAATTCATTATTGATTAATGACTCAGTTATTATCTTTTATTTTTTTTTTAATCCCGTGCTTTAATTATTTGAAGAATATAAATATGGTGAATATGAAGATTCAGGAGACGAGTTTGAATAGCTCATATTCAAAAGCCAGAGTAGTATCAGTTATGCATCTCTGAATATTGCCCAAATGAATGAGAAATTTTTATAACAACGAATACCTGAATATTATTTAGAAAACATTCAAAAATAAACTTAAAAAAAAGAAAATGACAAAATCTCCTTTGCATAAGATTCTGATAAGCCAATTTGACATAATTATAGAACAAGAAGTAAACATTTGAGGCCCACCTGAATACCAGCTGCTTTTGTAGAGAAGAAAAAAAAATGTAATAAGAGTTGCCTGAATTCATTATGTCAGCAATGTTCCGTTCAGATGGTACAAATTCCTGGCTCTGACTCTGACACTTAAACAAAAGGAACCCAGCCCACAGTTTAAATGACATAGAATTCTAAGCATTTTTCAAGTTTTAACTGAAGGTTTAGGGAAACAAAAATTCTTGCCCCCCTTCTCCACCCCTGCTGTGGGCTAAAAAACTGCTAGCACACAAAATATGTGAAGTTTGATAAAACCACCCCCAAAAATGAACAACCCCATCTCCCTGTCAGTTTCTCAGACATTGTCAGGTAGTTAAATTAAAAAGTTAACCTTTCAGCAACCATTTTTCCAGGGAATTAATCCAGTGGCTGATAACACCTTAAGGAATTTCACAGCTGGGTTTGTTTAACAACACTATCACTTGCTTAAGAAAAAAAAAAAAAAAATGCATCTGGTTTCTACAGCTGTAATGATGACTAAAGCGAATCATCCACCCAGATGAAATTAAAAATTGTATGGAGGCTGGCCATTAATTCAGCTGGAAAAACAATTTCAAATGAGAAATAGTTACTTTCCAGGCAGCCTATCACTGCTGAACCAGTCTATGACACTATAACTTTCAGACTGGGTTCTTAGAAGCATGGAATTGTAATTCGAGGAAATCATAAAGCTTTCATGTACATAAGTACTACATAAATTAATCATCTTTCTTTTATACAATGGACTCCAACTAACAAACATCCTGGGTAAAGAAATTTTAATCACAGTTTCTCAGAAAAACTTGTCCTGCCATTGTGCTATGACCATTTTTTAATTAACTGAAAAACAAGTAAGCTTGCAATTATGTACCTTTAACCAATTATGTAACCTCACCTATATGTTATCCACCAAACTAAAAACCAAACTTACTAACTCATAGCTACCTCTTGGGTTTCCAAGGCAGTATTGTTGTGCCCAGGTTATGAAGGAGATGCTCGGAGAGGAATATGCCAACACACGACAATGCAAATGCAATAGGAAAGTTTATTAGCTAACTTAAGTTAGAGTCTTTGCCCTTACCAGGTCAGTGGCTTAAGCAAAAGACCCCGTGCCCGGTATTCTCACAATTTTATGGAACAATATGGGGAGGGGCAGCACCAGGGCAAGAGGGTACAGATGATTGGTTGTTGCTAAGGGATTTAGGGCAGTGATCTAAGATGTTGGGGGATGTAAAGAAACCCCCCGGCTCCAAAGTTCATTTAGGAAAATATTATCTAGGGAGGATGCAAGGCTCGTATGTGGGAGACTTTCAGGAGTGAGCAAATCTCCGATATGTGCTGAATCCGGATGGCTTTTGTGATGCGTGCTGAGTTCGGAGGAAGTTCCTTGATACCTGCTGAGACTGGAGGGCAGATAAAGGCCCTAAAGAGTGCAAAAGTTCTGTTAGTAATGCTGACACTAAAAGGTTTCTGGTTAAAGATTTTCCTGGAGGCTACTAGAGCTCTCAGACTCACAGTATCACTACAAAAGTAAATTGGCCAATCTTCCTTCCCAGGACTGGCTGGTGGGTTTGAATGATCAGCCTCCTGGTTAGCAGTCAAATGCCTTAGGCACTATGCCACCAGAGCTCCAGTCCCTGTTAAGTCCTCACTCTCGGATATCCCACCTCCAACTCTGCTGTCTCATAGCCAATCATGACTTTACCGCTTCAATTCCTGCTTTGACTGTATAAGTGGATGGCTTCTTTCTTGTGTGGCAGGGCAACCATCTTTCCACTAGAATTTGGATGTTTTCCCAGTCCGGACCATCTCTGAATAAATCAGTAAATCTTTTTATTTTATTTTTACAGAGTGTGAGTCTTCACTCTAGGACAGTCTACATATCTTTCTTGAAGTTATTACACCCATCTTCCAGTGAAAAACTGAAGCTTCAATAGATTAAGTGACTATGGTCAAGACAGATACCCACAAGTATCTGACATTATATTCTGGAGGTTCTATTGCACCAATTGCTTCTCCAAGTAGAGGTTCATTTCTGAAAAAGTGAGGACTGTTGTGAGAAGGACAATGTGGATTTGTTCATAGGAATGGAAAAAAATGCAAATTGGAGGTTGAGAGGCAGAAGCATGTTCAGTGTCAGGCAGGACTTGGCACAAGAAAGATGCTTGACATTGGGATGCTATATCCTTGTCTTTGGGAGGAGAGAGTTAAATTATGTCCATTTGGGATGTTCCACTAGGTTATGACATGCTTCTCTATGCAATTACCAACAACAGCAAAGGTATCAACCCTATGTATTAAAAAAAAAAAAAAAAAAAAAAAACCAGGATGAAACTGAAGGCTTAACTGAGCTGTCTACATCAGTAATTGTCTCAAAAAACATTTATATTAGTATCATAATAATTTAGTGGTGCTATAACAGAAATAGTGCAAGTGAATGGTTTAAAAAAATAAAAAAGAAAGTTATTCTCTCACAGTTTAGGAGGGAGAAGTCCCAATTCAAGGTGCCAGCTCTAGGTGAAGCCTTTCTATTCTGGCTCTGGGGGAAAGTCCTTATTTCTTTTCAATATCTGTGGGTCCAGTGTCCCTTGGAGATTTTTATGTGCCTTGATATCAATCTTCCCCTGGATGTAAGAAGTTCTCATTGCAGAGACCCTGGGTACAAAAAACCTGCTCCACTCCCAGCTCTTCTTTCTGGGTGGTAATCAGGTCCCTCTATCTCTTCTGGCTTGTTAATAGTATTTTATATCTCAAAAGAGATTGCCACAAGATGCAACATAATCCTGTAAAGTGTATCCTGACTCATTAGTGTAATTGCCATTAATTGTGCCTTATTAACACCATGGAAGTTACATGGAACTTGCAACGCATAGGATAATTATAGCAGACACAAGATGGAGGATACTTACATAATACTGAGAATTGTGGCCTAGCCGAGTTGACATATATTTTGAGAGTCACAGTTCAATCTATAACATTCCAATAAAGAAAAGCCAGGAGTGGAGTCTGTCCCTTGGATCCAGTATCCCTAAGCTGAGAACCTTTTAGACCCAGGGGAAAATTGATATTAAGACAAATGGAGATCTCCAAGGAATGCAGGACTCACAGATGTTGAAAGAAGATAAGGACCTCCCCTGAGAACCGAAAGAGATAGAAAATCTTCCTCTAGACTGCACCCTGAATTTGGACTTTTGGTCTCCTAAACTGTGAGAGAATATGTTTCTGTTTATTATAGCTTGTGGTATTTCTGCTATAACAATAGTAGATAACTAAGACAATTATTCTAATTACTGGTTGTATTGTCTAGAGAAACTGAGAATTATTTGCAAAGGGCTTGAAATATAAGATGAATTAAAATGTAAAAACTGAGGACTGTCATTTCTCAGTGTCTGATAAAATATCGAGTCAGTCAAGCCATATTTTATGTCCTGGATATGCATGCTAAGTATGATACAGCTAACTGAAAATATTCTTCCATGCGATAATGAGCTATCTTTTTATTAAATAATGCAATGAACCTATAAATATCCAAGGCCAACATAACCTGTTCAGGTTATCACTTGACTGCTATTGGAAAGTCCATTAGATGCATGGCTTACATTACTAACTTGGTTTCATAGTTATCCCCCAAGTCATTTCATTCTCTCACCTTATTTAATATAAAGTTGTATTTATTCATTTCCATTGTATTTATCTCCCTCAAAATACTCACCTTTCTTGTGCTGATTCCTGGTGATCAGAAAGGCAGCACCCTCTCTGGGAAACCGAAATAAAAACCTGAGTGCCCCTACAGTACCAAACTCACATGTCCAAATATTTAAATACTGAGTTTACTCAAATTTTTCGATAAATAATGAGAACAGTCAAGTTTATGGAAAAAAAATAAGTGAGATTTTAGCTTTCATCTTATAAATATGAGAATGAATTTAAGAGAAAAAAACATTAAAAATACTAAAACTTTATATTTCAAGTCTTCAATTCATAAGTTCAGTCATAATGTTTAAGGAATTACAGTTATGCAACTTCCTTTGTAAAAGTGAACTTGTGTGTGTATGTGTGTTTGTGTATATGTGTGTAAAAACATCTACAAAAATAGATTGTTTTCTGCACAGCAAAGAGCTCACAGGTTTGAGGGTTTGCTTATTGTTTTGCATTAATCTAAAAGCTTCTTGTGGATCTCACTTAACATTCACCACTATCATAAGAAAGTGGCTTTTGTATTTGTTGGGAAGACTACAGCATGGGCAGGTTAAATAATATGTGTTATACATTGTATATGTACTTTCATTTCTATTATTCTTCATAAAAGTTAGTGTTAACTTTTAATTACATTAGTAATTACTTTTAATTACATGAGTAAATTTGATGTAATTATTTTATTATACTAATATATTTTACCAGCCACTCCTCGGAAGGAAGGTTGGGCAATCCTACTTCCATAGTGATACTGCCTCGGAAACCCAAGGAGGGGTCGCTATGAGTCGGGGCCGACTCAATGGCACATAACAACAACAACAACAACAATATTATATTACATGTACTATGTTTTAATTTTATGTTGTTGTTGTTGTTATATGCCGTCGAGTCGGCCCGACTCATAGTGACCCCTCTTGGGTTTCCGAGGCAGTACCACTACGGAAGTAGGATTGCCCAACCTTCCTTCCGAGGAGTGGCTGGTGGGTTTGAACCGCCAGCCTTCTGGTGAGCAGTCAAGTGCCTTAGGCATTATGCTACCAGAGCTCCCTTAATTTATAATTTTATAGTGGAATATATATAATTATTCCCTTTGGTACACATTAAAACATTGCAGACAAGACACAAGTTTTTCTTTACCACAACTCTCAATCCCACCCCTTCCTCATCCCTGTACTTCTCTAAAGTATCACTGTTATCAGTTTAGTGTTGACTTCTTTGACTCTTTATAATGCCTTAACCATAATATCACACACACACAGCAGACACACAAACTTACACACATATATTGTTGTTAGGTGTTATCAAGTTGTTTCCAAGTCTTAGCAAAGGTACACAATAGAATGAAACTCTGCTTGATCTGTGTTGTTCTTACAATCTCTGCTATGCTTAAGCTCATTGTTGTAGTCACTGTGTCAGTCAATCTCATTGAGGGTCTTCCCTTGTTCACTGACCCTCCCCTTTACCAAGCATGATATCTTTCTCCAGGGACTTTCCCTTCTGACAACCTGACCAAAGAAAATGAGATGAATTCTGGCCAGTCTTGCTTCTAAGGAACATTCTGGCTGCACTTCTTCCAGGACAGATTTGTTTGTTCTTCTCGCAGTCCAAGGTATTTTCAGTATTCTTCACCAACACCACAATTCAAAAGGACCAATTCTTCTTTGGTCTTTCTTATTCATTGTCCAACTTTTACAAGCATAAGTTGTTAAGTGCCATTGAATCTGCTCTAACTTATAGCGACCCTATGTACAAAACAGTGAAACATTGTCCCATTCCTGCACCATCCTCATAATCCTTGCTACGTGATAGAAAATACCATGGCATGGGTTAGGTGCTGCTTAGTCTTCAAAATGACATCTTTGTTCATTAACGCCCCAGAGAGGTCTTTTGCAACACATTTGCCCAGTGCATTATGTCATCTGAATTCTTCATTGCTAATTCCATGAGTGTTGATTGTAGATCCAAGTAAAATGAAATCTTTGACAACTTCAATCTTTTATCCACTTGTCCTGAGGTTGCTTATTGGTCTAGTTGTGAGGATTTTTGTTTTCTTTATATTGAGGTGTAATCCATATTGAAGACTGTAGTCTTTGATCTTCATCAGCAAGTACTTCAAGTTATCTTGACTCTCAGCAAGCATCATCTGCATATTGAAGGTTTTTAATGAGTCTTCCTCCAATCTTGATATTGTATGATTCATCATATAGTCCAACTTCTTGGACTATTGGCTGGGCACACAGATTGAATATGTATGGTGAAAGGATACACACTCCCTTCCTGATTTTAAACCATGCAGTACCCCCTTGTTCTGTTTGAATGACTGCCTCTTGATCTATATACAGCTCCTCATGAGTACAATTAAATGTTCTGGAAATTCCATTCTTCGCAATTTTATCCATAATTTGTTATGGTCGGTGCAGTGGGATGCCTTCTCATAGTCAACAAAGCACAGGTAATCATGTTTCTGGTATTCTTTGCTTTCAACCAGGAGCCATCTGACATCAACAATGATACACCTCATTCCTTGTCCTCTTCTGAATCCAGCTTGAATTTCTGGAAGTTCCCTATCAATATACTGCCACAAGTGTTTATGAATTATCTTCAGAAAATTTTGCTTTTGTATGATATTAATGATATTGTTTGAAGATTTCCAAATTCTGTTTTATCATTTTTCATTGTAATGCACACAAATGTGGATCTCTTTGAGTCAGTTGGCCAGGTAGGTGTCTTCCAATTTCTTGGCATAAATAAGTAATCATCTCCAGCACTATATCTGTTTGTTGAAGCATCTCAATAGGTATTCCGTCAGTTCCAGGAGCCTTGTTTTTTTTTTTTGTCAGTTCCTTCAATGCAGCTTGGACTTTTGCCATAAACACCATTGGTTCTTGATCATATGCTACCTCCTGAAATGGTTGAACGTCTACCAATTCTTTCTGGTACACTGACTCTGTATATTACTTTCTTCTTCTTTTGATGCTTCCTGTATTGATATTTTGCCCATAGAAATCTTCAGCATTGCAATTCAAGACTTGAATTTTTTCTTCAGTTCTTTAAGCTTGAGAAATGCTGAGTTTAGTCCTTCTCTTTGATTTTCTAAGTCTGGGTCTTTGCACATTTCATTGTAATACTTTACTTTGTCTTCTTGGACTGCCCTTTGAAATCTTCTGTCCAGCTCTTTTATTTAATCATTACTTCCATTCACTTTAGCTACTCAAGAGCAAGTTTCAGAATCTCTTCCAACATCCATTTTGTGTATATTACTTACACCCATGGGTGTAACATACGCACATCCATGCATATAATATACAATAATTATACACATCCATTTGGTATGTTACACCCATGGGTGTGTGTTTGTTACACCAATGGATGTGTATATGTTACACCAATGGATGTGTGAATAATACATACATTCAGGTAATATATATATTTTCTTTGTATCTTGCTGTGTGATTATGTCCTTATACATGTGTCTAATATATACACATGGATTTTTGTAATACATACACATGGATGTATGCATGTTACATATGTGGATTAGCACCTATTCACACAGACAGATACAAAGAGAATATATGGTAATTAATTATATAAACTGCATTTATTCTGTATATATCATTTTTATATGCTTCCTATATTCAACAACATGGCTATCTAAACATAGATTGTTCCAGACTTTTTAAATGGTATGTACCATTCTAAAATACAAATATATCAGTTAATCTAGTGATTACCTTCTTTAAAAAATTTGTCCAAATAGTGCTTCAGTAAAAATACTCATACCTTGTTGTATATATGTACAATTAGTTTTCTGAGGAAGATGTTTCAAGGAAGAATTAATGGGTTATAAAGTATAAGCATGATTTATTTTCATAGTAATACTAAGTTGCCATTCAACTTCCCTGTGCAGTTCATAGTCCAGCTGCAGTGTATTTCACAACATACTCACCAAGACTTGATATTACCAAAATGTTAATGCCTGTGTTCTGGTACATGAAAAATGGCATTGTTCAGTCTGATTTATCTCATTGTTTGTAACTTTAAAAAACTTATTTTGTGTCATTTTATAGTTTTTATTTCTTTGTAAATTATCTGCTTTTGTTCATTGTCAATTTTGTACACATTTTTTGTATTTCGTTTATTATTTTGCTTTTATTTGTACACTGAATACACCTAGGTATCCCTTTTTGACTCTTGTGTTGTCTGACATTTTACACTTAGACAACTTTGAAAAATCCTCAGGTGGGATCTCTTTTTGTCAGGGCCCCACGTAGGGCTGCAGCCTGGCTTCAGCCATCTTCTGTGGGTCATTTTGTGTGATATACCAGAGGCACTGGAAACATCTGGGACACACCAGGGGTAGAGGTTTACCAGCTACAGGACATTTTCTCCCATTTGTTCATGACATTTTGGTCTGACTATAGAGAATATGAGGTGATGATGGGGTGATGTGAGGTCACAGGCATGCAAGAGGAGTCTGAATGAGGCCCTGAAGGTGCCAAGAAGTTCATTGGGGAGGTGGAAGGGAAGAGAAGAGCAGGATACTTGAGGCTGCAAGTCTGAGGAGGACAGAGGACAAGAGGGATCTCCACCCAGCATGGGCAGTGGTAGGTGGCAGGTGAATCATGAGTGGGGTCACCACCCAGGTAGGCAATAAGAATCAACAAGGAGTGAGTAACACTTGACCACCACTACAACCCCTCTAATCCTAATGGGCTTCATAATAGTGGGGAAGGTAACCAGGGAAGGGGGGCCTATTTCATGACGTGCATCCACAGACATGACAGGAGTACCTAGTGCATGGTAACCAACAGGTATTGAGGGGGCACTGGTGCTAAACATAGGGCATGATCCCAAACTCTCATATAACATCAATTTTGCATAATGACCTTACTTTGGAATGTAAATATGTTGATAAGTGAAAAGTGGGTATACTAACTTTTGTCTGTTTTTGTTGTTGTTATGTGCCATAGAGTAGGACCTGACTCACAGTGACCCCTCCTTGGGTTTCCAAGTCAGTATCACTACAGAAGTAGATTGCCCAATCTTCCTTCTGAGGAGTGGCTATTGGGTTTGAACTGTCAGCCTCCTGGTTAGCAGTCAAGTGCCTTAGGCACTATGCTACCAGAGCTCCTAACTTTTGTCTAGTATAATATTTTTCTAGATGTAAGGATCAGAAGTCAAAATATTTTCTCTTGCCATTTTATCTCTTATATACCATTTTGAAGAATAAAATGCCAAGTACTACAAAAAAAAAAAAAAAAACCTAGCATGAACAGTGAAACCACATAACTTTAAATAAAATTGTTTAATAGATCCTCACTAGTTGCAATTTCATAAAGAAATAATTTATTTTGCATTTTGAAGACTCAGTTACCATCCTTAATTCTAAACCAGAAGGTAAAACAAAATGTAATACAGAACGACACCAGGGAAAACTGTTGTTAGCTGCTGTCAAGTTGGATTTGATTCATGTTGTTGTTGTTATTGTTGTTATTAGGTGCTGTAGAGTCATCTCCAACTCCTAGAGACTCTATGCACAACAGAACGAAACACTGCCAAGTTCTGCACCAGTTCGGCGAGACTTGCTATACTAGAGCCCATTGCTTCAGCCATTGTGTCAATCCATCTCATCGATGGCATTCCTCTCTTTCGTTGATCCTCCACTTTACCAAGCAAGACATCCTTCTCCAGGGAACGGTCCCCTCTGACAACAGGACCAAAGTAGGTGAGACAAAGTCTGGCCTTTCTAGCTTCCAAGTAGTATTCCAGCTGCACCTCCTCCAGGAAAGATATGTTAGTTCTTCTAGAAGTTAATGGTACTTTCAGAATCCTTTGTAGACACCACAACTAAAAAGCACCAACTTTTGTTCGGTATTCCTTATTCATTGTAGTGCTACATGCATATGAGGTGATTGAAAATATCATGGCTTGAGTCAGGCACACCTTAGTCCTCAAGGACATATCTTTGCTCTTCAGCACTTGAAAGAGGATTTTGCAGCTGATTTGCCTAGTGCTATACATTATCTGAGGAGCTCTGGTAGCATAGTACCTAAGGCACTTAACTGCTAACCAGAAGGCTCAGTTCAAACCCACCAGCCACTCCTCAGAAGGAAGATTGGGCAATCTACTTCCATAGTGATACTGACTCAGAAACCCAAGGAGGGGTTGCTATGAATCAGACCTGACTCAAAGGCACATGACAACAACATACATCATCCGATGTCCTGACTGTTGCCTCCATTGGCATTGATTGTAGAACAAAGCAATGTGAAGTCTTTGACAATTTCAATCTTTTCTCCATTTATCATAATGCTGCTTATAGGTCCAGTTGTGAAGATTTTTGTTGTCTTTATATTGAGATTTAATCCATACTGCAGACTGTACTCTTCAATCTTCATCATTAAGTGCTTCAAGGCATCCTCACTTTCAGCAAGCAAAGCTGTGTTATCAGCATATTGCAGGTTATTAATGATTCTTTCTCCAATCATGATTCTATGTTCTTCATAAGGTGCAGCTTCTCAGATCATTTGCTCAGCAAACAGATTGACTAAGTATGGTGAAAAGATACAACCCTGACACACACCCTTCTTCATTTCAAACCATGCAGTTCCCCCTGTTCTGTTCGAACGGGAGCCTCCTGGTCTATGTGCAGGTTCCTCATGAATACAATTAAGTGTTCTGAAATTCCCATTCTTCTCAATGTTTTCCAAATTTGTGATGATCCACACAATCAAATGCATTTATATAGTCAATAAAGCACAAGTGAACATCTTTCTGGTATTCTTTGCTTTCAGCCAAGATCCATCTGACATTAGCAATGATATCCCTTGTTCTACATACTCTTCTGAATCCAGCTTGTATTTCTGGAAGTTCTCTGTCAATATATTGCTGCAACCATTTTTGATTGATCTTCAGTAAGATTTTACTTGCATGCAATGTTAATGATATTGTTCAATAATTTCCACATTCTTTGGCATCACCTTTCTTTGGAATGAATACAAATATGGATCTCTTCTAGTCAGTTGGCCAGTTAGCTGGCTTCCAAATCTCTTGGCATAGCTGAGTGAGTGGCTCCAGCAAGGTATCCATTAGTTGAAACATCTCAATGGATATTCCATCAATTCCTAGAGCCTTGTTCTTCACCAATTCCTTCAGTGTAGCTTCATCTTCTTCCTTCAATATCATTGGTCCTTGAACGTATGCTCCCTCCTGAAATGGATGAACATCGACCAGTTCTTTTTTGGTACAGTGACTCTGTGTATTCCTTCCATCTTCATTTGATGCTTCCTGCATCAATCAATATTTTGCCCATAGAATCTATCTATATTGCAACTCAAGGCTTAAATTTTTTCCTCAGCTCTTTCAGTTTGAGAAATGCTGAGCCTGTTCTTCCCTTTTGGTTTTCTAAGTTCAGGTCTTTGCAACTTTAATCATAGTAATTGACTTTGTCTGCTTAAGCTGCTCTTTTAAGTCTTCTGTTTAGCTCTTTTATCTTGTCATTTCTTCCATTTGCTTTAGCTACTCTCCACTCAAGGCCAAGTTTGAGAGTCTCTTCTGACATCCATTTTGGTCTTCTGTTTTTTCTTTTCTCATCTTTTTAATGACTTTTTACTTATTTCATAGATGATGTTCTTGATGTCATCTCACAATTCTTCCAGTTTTGGTCATTGGTGTTCAGTGTATCAATTCTATTATTTTGATAGTCTCTAAATTCAGGAGGGATAGGTACAAGCTCATATTTTGGCTCTTGTGGACTTGTTTTAATTGTCTTCAACTTCAAGTTGAACTTGTATAAGAGCAGTTGATGGTCTCTTTCACAATCAGCTCCTAGCCTTGTTTTGGCTGAAAATATTCAACTTTTCCATTGCCTCTTTGCACAGAAGTAGTCAATCTTATTCCTGTGTACTCCATCTGGCAAAGTTCATGTGTATAGTCACCATTTGTTTTGAAAAAAGGATATTTGCAATGAATAAGTCATTCATGTTGCAAAGTTCTGTCATGTGATCTCCAATATTATTTCTGTCACCAAGGACAAATTTTCCAACTACCAGTGATTGTTCTTTGTTTCCAACTTTTAGACTCAAGTCATCAGTGATAATTAATACACCTTGATTGCATGTTTGGTCTATTTCAGATTGCAGAAGTTGATAACAATCTTCAATTTCTTCATCTTTGGCTTCAGTTGTTGGTGTATAGATTTGAACAATAGTCCTATTAACTGGTCTTCCTTGTAGGTGTATGGATATTATCTTATCATTGACAGCATTGTACTTCAGGACAGATCTTGAAACATCCTTTGTGATGATGGATGCCATGCCATTCCTCTTCATTTGTCATTCCTGGCATAGTAGATCATGTTGTCGTCTGATTCAAAATGCCTATATCCTGTCCATTTCAGCTCACTAATGCCTAGGATTTCTAGCTTTATGTCTTTCATTTCATTTTTGACAACTTCCAATTTTTCTAGATTCGTACTTCATACATTCCATGTTCCGATTATAAAGAGATATTTGCAGCTGTTTCTCCTCAATTTGAGTCATGCCACATCAACAAATGGAGATCTCAAAACCTTTAGTTTATCCATATCATTAAGGTTGGCTCTATTCTGATGATGCAGCTCTTTCCAATTGTATTTTGAAAGCCTTCTGACTTCAGCACTTGTCCTCTTTCACTGTATTGGACAATGTTTCTGGCTATTCATAAAGTTGCCTAGTGATGTATTACACAGTGTTTCTCTCCTATTCATAAGGTTTTTCCTGGCCAGTTCTTTGAGAAGTGGATGGCCTTTTCCTTCTTCCTAGTCTGACTCAGTCTGTAAGCTGCATTGAAACCTGTGCACCATGTGCAACCCTGCTATCATTTGAGAAATTGGTGGCACAGCCTCAAACCTCACAGCAATACAGCAAATTGACAGACAAGTTGTCTCCTTTAGCTATTCAAAACCTCTCTGACTTCCCCTTACATGGATCCTGCTGCTGCTCCTGCTTGGTCAGTCATCACCCAGGATTTCTTTCTTCTGCTTTCCTGCCTCTTGGGTGTGAGGCCTGTGTCCCTCCTCTCACCTGGATCCCTGCCACTGCTCTGTCAGTCATTGCTCAGCTTTTCTTTCCTCCTCTTTCCTACCTCTTAGGGGAGGGGACTGCATGTCTGTTTGACTCATAGTGACACTATATACCACAGAATGAAACACTGCTTGGTCTTGTGCCATCCTCAAAATTGTTTTTATTTGAAGCCATTGTTTTAGTCACTGTGTCAGTCTATCCCATGAAGGTATTACCCTTTTTTGTTCACCTTCTGCTTTACCAAGGATAATATAGTTCTCCAGGGACTGGGTCCTCCTGATAACATGACCAAAGTACCAGAGACAAAGTCTGTACTTTTTCACTTCTAAAGAACATTCCATCTGTACTTACTCCAAGAAATCTATGTTCCTTCTTTTCTAGTAGACCATGCTAACTTCAGTCTATACAACCATGAGACCAGAACTAGATGATGCCTGGCTACCACTGCCAACCACTTGGAAAGGGATCAGTGAATGAGTTACTGGATAGAATGAGAGAACAACGTGGAACAAAACACAAAATCATGGAAAACAAAACAAAACAAAACACAGGATTATTGGTCTGATAGAGCCTGGTAAGACCCCTGAGACTATAGCCCCTCATTACCATTCAGGTCTGGTATTGAACTCATCCTGTGGCTTCTAGCCAAAAATGGACAGTCACGTAGGGTGAACATTTACATCTGGTAGACATACTCCTTAGAATAGTCAATCATGGGAGAACAGGAGGGCAGCATTTGCATAGGGAGATAGATCAGGTGGCAGAAATATATAGGAAAGAAGGACACAGGGAAGAGGTAACTACAGGGAGGAAGTGGGAAGAGAACTGTTGCATTGTGGGGAATTGCAGTCAAAATCATGAAACAAAATGTGTATGAACTGCTGTGTGGAAAATGAATTTTCTCTGTAAACATTCACTCAAATCAATTTTGTTTTTAAGATAGATGTGTTCCGTCTTGTGGCACATATTTTTAATACTCTCTGCCAAGACTGCAATTCAAATGCATCAATTCTTTTTTGTTCTTCCTTATCATTGTCCAGTTTCCACATCCGTATGAAGCTATTGAAAAGACTATGGCTTGGGTCAGGTGCACATTAGTCTTCAAAGTGACATCTTGCTCTTTAAGAGTTTAAAGAGGTCTTCTCAGCACATTTGCCCAATGCAATATGTCTGATTTTTTGATTGTTGTTTCCATAGTTGTTGATTGTGGTCTCAAGTAAAATGAAATCCTTGACAACTTCAATCTTCTCTTCATCTATCAGCCTGTTGCTGATTGGTGCAATTGTGAGGGTTTTTGTTTTCTTTACATTGAGATATAATCCATACTGAAGGTTTAAGTTTTTAATCTTCATCAGTAACTGCTACAAGTCTTCTTCACTTCTTTACTTTCAGCAAGCAAGGCTGTGTCATCTACATGTTGCAGTTTTTGAGTCAACTACCAATCCTGATGCTATTTTCTTCTTCACATAGTACAGCTTCTTGGATCATGTGCTCAGGGATAGTTAGAACTTCAGGCACATTTAGAATGAGGACTAATTGGAACCTAATTATTTTATTACTTCAAATTTAACAAATGGAAACATTATTATAATCTACTAAAGGCAGTGGTTTCACTGGATTTTGGACAACCTTCATGATGACTAAAGGCACCAGAGGCCTGGGGGACTCAAGGCTGGAACAAGCAAGCACATAAGAGGTAGAGGAGGCACAGCTGGAGGAAAGGACACAGTGATGGATAGAAATAAATATGACCAAAAGCACTGAATGGAGAAAACAACAGCAGCAAGAAAATAACTGTATTATACCAAAGGCAGCTCTGCTCTTTTCCCTCATATGCTTCATTAAAATAAATAAATACTTCATTATTGACCAACTGACAGCACCTCTGAACAATTCTGCTCTTGTGTCTGTGTACCTACTCCCTGCTACTTGAAAGATACTCCAGGGAGTTATCACAATCTACCTCTTTTCTAACTAACTACCTGCTAATGAATCCCTCCACATTTAATGAAATAAATGAAATACACATTAATAAAGATGCTTTATTATCAGTTCAGTAATGTTGGGCTGCACCTTTATACTTAGGGACACTGCCCAAAGTATCGAATTCCTTGGAGAATTTCCTGGTGTCCTCATGGAGTTTATTAAAATTGATTAGATTGGCATAAACAAGAATGTTAACTTGGTAAAGAACTGTGAAGATTGTTCAATAAGAAGACAAAGGCCAAGCAAACATGAATTTAATAATCTCTGATATAATACCTTTGCATACTTTTTCTTTTCAAGATTGTGTTTTCTCCTGTAAGTTGCTAATATGGCTACAACGAAATGACACCAGGGAAAATATAAGTTATGGATAAAATTCAGTTTCCTTTCATTAGCTTCCATGGATTTCTTGCCAGGAACTCTATAAATAAATGGCTCTAGCTTACCCAGACAAAATAAATAAATAAACAAATAAAAAGAAAGAAAGAAAAAGAAAAAGAAACCAGTAGCCCTAGATTTCAGCTCAATGACAACCCCAAATGTTGCAAACTAAAACTGCTCTCCATATGGATTTTCAATGGTCATGACATTTTGGAAGCATATTGTCAGGCCTTTCTTCTGAGGCAGCTTTGAGGAGATTTGAACCACTTATTTTTCAGTCAGTAACCAAGCACTTAATTGGTTGTACTTCCCATGGTCTCTTCAGATATGTTTAATGAGAAAACCAAACATGGTTCTATTGAGTCCTTTCCAATTAGCCCTCTCAGACAGAGTAGAATTGCCCCATAGGTTTTCCAAGATTGTAAATATTTATGAAACCACACCACCACATCTTTCTCCTGAGGAGTGTCTGGTGAGATCCAACTGCCAACTTTTTGACTAGCAGCCAAGCAATTAACCACAGTACCACCAACGGTCCTTTCAGACATGTTTCTATAAACAACAAACCTACTGCTGAGCCAAGGAGCTCTGATAGTGTAGTGCCTAAGGCACTTGACTGCTAACCAGAAGGCTGGCGGTTCACAGCCACCAGCCACTCCTCGGAAGGAAGATGGGGCAATCTACTTCTGTAGTGATAATGCCTCAGAAACCCAAGGAGAGGTCACTATGAGTCAGGTCTGTCTCGATGGCACATAACAACAACATCAACACTGCTGAGTTGATTCCAAATCATACAGATCCTATAGAGGACAGAGTAGAACTGTCTCATAGGGTTTCCAAGGTTATAAATCTATAGAACCAGACTGCCTCATCTGTCTCCTACAGAGGATAGCTGAATTCAGACTGTTGACCTTTTGGTTAGTAACTAAGCACTTTAAACTCTGCACCATCAAGGCTCCCAGACATGTTTCAAAACAAAAACCAAACCAAACTCACTGCCTTCCAGTCAATTTTGACTCACACTGACCCCCATTGGGTTTCAGAGGTGGTAAAACTTTACAGAAGTAGGTTGCCAACTCTTCCTTCTGTAGAGTGGCTGGTGGGATTGAACAACCAACATTCTGGTTAGCAAAGACCTTAGGCACTTTGCCACCAGAGCTCCTACCCAGACATGTTTAGTGGCATACAAAACACATCCACAAGAACCGACTACTTAAATCATATTTATTGAAGCCACCTAAGTCTACTATGTACTATTTATCTCTTCTTTTAACCCTCCTTGCTTGTCTAAACCCTCCTCATCTCAGATTAACTTTAGACTATTAAAAGCCTTTTGATCAATGTATGATTATCTTTGAAAATTACAAAGATGACTTTGCTGCACTATAGAGAGGAAGGTATAAAGGGCTAAGGCAGAGGAATGAGATTCAGGGAGAGAGCGTTTCCAACATCCTAAGCAAAATGTAAAAACCTTCACTTCTTCAATGGAAGGGGAGATGGAACAAATGGGCATACGAAATACACAGACAGCCAATTCATAACAACTCATAAGGGGTGGAAGGAAGAAAATTGATAATGAAGAAAAAATGTGAATTTCCTGAATTCTGTTACTTATGTTTATATAGCTTCCTCAAATGACAGTTGAATACACATTAATTATATTGTCTAAATAGGTAGTGTATAGCATCAATAGCATCAATTTTATGTCTGTGGTATATCTGAATTGAGAAGAGAATAAAAATAATTGCAATACAACATAGTAATTCAGAATGTTTCAGTCTATAATATGTAGGGAATTTAACATAACTTTGACATAGAAAACATTTGTTTTATAAAGGGGACTTCTTCTGTTAGCTCTTATACTTCTTAAAATTTTGGATATTTAAAAAAAAATGATTCTATCTAGAAGATACTAAATATCTAAATAATTGTGGAGCCTTTCTTTCAAAAAATTATTTTCAATATAGTTTGGAAAGATACAAATGATGTGATATCCTGCCCTCTAGGGGAAGCCATATGTGATAGCTGGAGCTGTGTGTTAACTTGGCTGAACCACAATTCTTTGTGGTCTAAGCAGTTGTGATGTGGTTATTCCCATGATGGGATCAGATGAATGCGTTTTGGTTGTACTTGTGTTAGCATATCATGTTAGGCACAAACATGACTTTATAATTGTCCTTATTTAGAGGTTATATATGGTTAAGAAGATTTGTAAAACTGCCACGTTGAGAAGGGGTGGACTGTGATAGTTGGAGCTGTGTCAACTTGGCTGGACAACAATTCTGTGTGGTTTGAGCTGTTGTGGTGTAGTTGTTCCCATGATGGGATCAGATGAATATGTTTTGAGCAGCCAATCTGTTGAAAGGGAGTTTCCGTAGGGGTGTGACCTGCTTCCAGTATATCTGTGAAGATCCTGAGAGAGGAGACATTCTTCTGTGGATCAGGTTTCTGTTGTGCTGCCTACAACTGTCTGTGAACAAACAATCCACAATTCGTCCTGGAGATCTTGGATTTGTCATTTGTTGGAGTCAACAGTCAGTACACTGCCTGCCAACCTTGAGCTCCTCAGCTTGTGCAGTTGCAAGAGTCAGGAAAAGCCTCTAGCTTGACGTTTGATCCAAGAACTTTGGATTTGACAGCTTCTATAAGTGTGTGAGCCATTTTCCTGAGATAAATTTCTCTCTTTGTATATATATATAAGCTTTATTGGTTTTGTTTCTCTAGAGAACCCAAACTAACACATTTGGTACTGGGAGAGGTTCTACAGAGACAAAATCATAAAGATGGGCTTCCTAAATTGCTTCTCCAATTTGATTAATTGTAAAGACACTAGTGACCCTTCCTCTGTTAGTAAAGAGGGCCCTACTAATCCATGGCGTGAAGTGGCAACATTAATAAACAAAACAGCACCACCAATAGATCAAATACTTGTGAGAAGTGAGGCTCTGGATGATCACATATTTGATACTTTTTTTGCAATTTTGTCAGCATGAGGAGTATAAGGAAGCTGGTTGGTTGGTCCTACTTACACTAGACAAAGTGGTGAAAGAGTGAGATGAGCTCAGAACTGCTGAGTCTCGGCTTAAGTGCTATATAAAAGACCTCAGTTGTGCTCTGAAAGAATGACTTATTTTTTCCAGTAACAGAGCTGATATAGCTGAAAACCAAATCCAGAGTCTTACTGTATGTGTGGCTGAATTACAATGCCAATTAAATTGACAACCCAGAATGGTGTCTGAAGTTAAAGTGCACTGATTAGAAAAAAATGGCCTCTGAAAAACACAATTATGGCACCAGCTAAGTGGCAATACCTTGAAGGTTGGGGCAATATTCTCTAGGAAGCTATATACACTATAAACCACTGTCAAATATATGTTTCTGTTTTTCTAATAGCCAGGATTCACAGGTCCAGGAAGCAAGCAATGGAAATGGGAGTGGTACCACTCACTATTACCCCTAGGCACCCACTCAAATAATTTTGGCTTCCAGTCCCTGCTTCCCTATGCTCTGCAGATCTGGAGACCTTAGTCCCAAAGGAGGAACACCGCCACCTGGAGACACAATACTGATTGCATTGAACTGGAAATTAAGAATGCCACCTGGCCATTTTGCCTTCCTCATGCCTTTAGATCAAGAGACAAAGAAGGGCATTACTGTACTATCTGGTGTGATAGATGCTGATTACCAAGGAGAAATTGGATTGACTTTACATAATGGAAATATAGAAGAATATGTCTGGGATACAGGAGATTCTTTAGGACATCTCTTAGTATTACCATGCCCTGAAATTAAAGTCAATGGAAAATTACAACAACCCAATTCTGATATGACTGCTAATGGCTCAGACCCTTCAGGAATGAAGGTTTGGGTCACCTCACCAGGCAAAGAACCATGACCAGCTGAGGTGCTTGCTGAGGGCAAGGGAAATATAGAATGGGTGGTGGAGGAATATAGTTCTGAATATCAGCTACGACCACGTGACCAGTTGCAGAAATGAAAACTGTGATTGTTATATTTCTTCATTGTATATGTGTATCAAATATTTTTGTTTCCTTCTGTTATGAACTGTGAAATGTAAATAAGGTTAATGTAAGAAGATGTGTACAACTGCCAAATTGACAAGGGGTGGACTGTGATAGTTGGAGCTGTGTGTCAACTTAGCTGGGCCCCAATTCTGTGTGGTCTAAGCAGTTGTGTTATGGTTATTCCCATGATGGGATCAGATGAATATGTTTTGAGCAGCCAATCCATTGAAAGAGAGTTTCCCTAGGGGTGTGACCTGCTTCCTGTATATTTATGGACATCCTTCGAAAAGACACATTATTCTGTGGATCAGGATTCTGTTGCGCTGCCTACAACTATCCTTGAGTGAACAATCCACCATTCGGCCTGGAGATCTTGGATTCATCATTTGTTGGAGTCAACAGCCAGTATACTGCCTGCCAACCTTGAGCTCCTCAGCCCCTGCAGCTGCAAGAGTCAGGAAAAGCCTCCAGCTTGACATTTGATCCAAGAACTTTAGACTTGACAGCTTCTGTGTGTGAGCCATTTTCCTAAGATAAATTTCTCTCTATATATATATATAAGCTTTACTGGCTTTGTTTCTCTAGAGAACCCAGTCTAACACACAATACAAGAGGAGAACTATGTTGAAGCAGAAGGTCAAGTGTGTTATCAGAAGTTGCTCGTGTGGAATGGGACAGAAACACATATCAAACTAACTGGAAGGTAAAGAGTTGGGGGCTCAATCTGAATCATGATGTCTAAATATGTGGTTAGAGCCCTGGGAACTGATTTCATTGTAGATTTGGTGATGGACAGGAAAAAGTAGAAGCTTGTTTAAAAGTTTCCTTCTCATAAATATTTTCATTTCATTCCTCAAAAGGCTTCTCAATAGGAATGTACTGGAGTAATACCTTATTTCTTGTGAGGGATTTCTATTTTAAAAAGTGAAAGAAAATAAGTAAGTTGTCAAATGTTATGTCTGAAACACTGCTGTAAGTTGCTGTTTAGTTGGATCTGATTCAGCAAACTCATTCACATATTACAGAGGAAAATGTTAATCAGTCCAGAACAATCTTCTTAGCTATTGATGACCCAAGAGCATTGTTGCAGCCACTGTGTATTGTGAGTCCTTTCCAACTTACAAGGTTAGTCTTCCAGCACTATATCAAATAACATTCTGTTGTTATCCAAAATGTTTTCATTGGCTAATTTTTGGAGATGAGTTGGCAAGTCTTTCTTATTAATATCTTATTCTGGAAACTCTGTTGAAACCTTCCACCACAGGTGATCCTGCTGGTATTTGGAATACTGGTGGCATGACTTCCACAGTAACAAGTCACCACAGCATGACAAACTAATAGATGACTGTTGGTCTAACCCATTATAACACATTATAGGTATTCAGTTAGGAGCTCTGGTAGCATAGTGGCTAAGGACTGCTAACCAGAAGGCTGGCAGTTCAAACCCACCAACCACTCCTCAGAAGGAAGGTTGGGCAATCTACTTCCATAGTGATACTGCCTTGGAAACCAAAGGAGGGATCGTTATGAGTTGTGACCTTCTCAATGGCACATAACAGCAACAACAACAACAGGTGTTCAATTATGCCTATGAATTCTTCTTTCTCATATGCATATTTACTACAGCAAAAGAAATAAATACATAGTTTTGTGTTTTCCTTTCAGAAGCTATGGCTTCATCCCATTCCTTAAATGTCATCCTCACTTCAGTGTTTCACGATGTTATTCTTAATTACTGCATCCACCTTTCTGAGCCCCTAGTGTCTCACTCTTAGTGAAATAACATGAGTTCCCAGGACATTAACAGGGTGCATTGTTTGAAAAATAAGTATCAGATAAGATATTAGGTCCCTGAAAATATAAGTTGTTGAAGGATGCAGGGATCCCAGTGAGCAGATTGTGCCTCATTCTCATAAAATGAAATTTCTTTAACTTTGTTCTCTGTGAAAAATTGCACAAAGCATAGGTTTTGTTCACTAAGAAATTGCCTATATTTCACTCAATTGCAGTAATGAAGGCCTTACAAATCAGACACTTGTAAACAGTTAATTAACTGTCTTGTAGATATGACTTGACACAAGTTCACAGGACACTTAAAGTAGCTAGAATTTTCTTACCAACTTTTATTATTGAGCCAAGATACTGACTGGAGAGTGTAGAACTGTTTTCTTTCCAGAGTAATGTCCTCTCAATCATTCTATATTTCTATTAAATATGTGCTCTTCAGGGGTATTTATGACTTTTTACAATGTATATTTACCCCCACCT
Organism: Orycteropus afer afer; assembly: GCF_000298275.1. Lineage (NCBI taxonomy): Eukaryota > Metazoa > Chordata > Mammalia > Tubulidentata > Orycteropodidae > Orycteropus > Orycteropus afer. The sequence continues at coordinate 31,693,805 of NW_006921591.1, forward strand.
ATTTAGCAATAGCTGTGTCCTTATTAATTTCATTTGAGTGTAAAATGAAAATGTCTTTCTAATTAGTTAACTCATGTTATATAAGTCATAGAATTACAATAATTTTAAATTAAAACAGATTTAAAATTTTTTTAATATAGCAAAGTATAATGAAAAAAATTCAATTATTTTGTGCCAGATAGTGTTAAATGATCTACCTGTGTCATTCTATACTCTGGGACTGTGGTTCTCAAACTCTTTTGCATCAAAGTCAGCTGTGGAACTTGTACTTCAATGAGCCTGCACCTTTGTAGTCTTTATTATTTCTCTAGGTTATTCTGATGCACACAGATTTTGAGATGAACTGCTTTTGGAGGAAGAAGCTATTTTTAGTGGGACAGGCAGAGTCAGATTCTGTGTTTATTTTTTGCTGTTGAGATAAAAAGATATTAATAATAAAAATATGCATTTCAAGACTTTTTATATATACAATTCAGTGCCATTAATTACATTCAGGTAATAGAAATTAGCACACCTTCATTTTTCATACTTCCAGTTCAACAATCATCCCAAGTTATCATTCTCTTATTTCACTTTTTATATGGCTTCTGAGGAACCTCAGCCCATTTTCCCATTTGGTGTTATTAGTTCCAGCCCATTTTTCCATCTTGGTGTTGTTTCAAAACACAACACAAAAAACTGAACATGAGTCACTACATGGAGAACAGGGACCTTATCAATTTCATTAAAGGTGAGAAAAAATAGAATACTTCTCTTCAATATGCATTATTTTGCAACCTACTACTTCCTCCCCACATTTCTCAATTGATGCCTGTTTTCCAAGTTAAAAGCAGTCCCAGATCTCTGAACTTTGATTTGCATTAGTATGTAACCTACCTTCTTTTTAGTTGCTGATTATTTCAATTGAGTTTTTCTTTCCTCACAATGCATCTTATTATTGCAGATCGCATTCTTTGCATATCTCTGCCACTAATATCTGCCTCCCAAATGCAACTTCTCACTTTCTTAGGAGGAAAAAATTCTGCCCCCACCAATTCCACTGTTACTCATCATAAATCAGAGGAAAGGGACTAAGCAAAGCACAGAAATACTGAAAAGAAATTCACCTAACAGTCATCATTTCTCAATGTGGCTATGACTCCAATCTACAAAGGCAGCATTATTTGATTACTATTATCAAAAGACCATTACTCTAAAGAGGAGAGTACACATTTTGAAGGATGCTATTAAGGTGTTTTTGTGGCTGGAGTTACTAAATAGTGACGACTGTATGCCTGGCCAGTCATGCGGAGAGCATTGAAATACTTAAAATACGAAGCAATCAGGTACTGAACCTAATATTTACTCTCTGAATCACTTAGCTGTATTTTATCAGCTCCCATGGTTTTTTGAATTTTCATCAACAGAGCATATATCATGCAATCCTCTAGTGCGGGGGAAGGTCATAACAACACCTTCCAATGACTTCAGTGTGATGACATTAAAATCTGAAGGTACATTCATTTTCTGAGATACGCTGTTCCCTTGTGAAATGAAGGCTGAGCAAAGGTTAATTCTGAAGAAAATCAGACCAATCTTTTTCTCTCCTCTTAAATCAAGCAGAACTTGTCACCACGTCTGTATTCACTTTATATAACACTATTTTCTTTCCCTCTTGCACATTTCCTCTCCTTGCTGCTCCCATTCTATTTATATATTGATCAGATGGCTTAAGTGAGCCTGCATTTATATTAAAAAATTATGACTACTCATTTCTTAAAGACCTTCAGTTTATATCTAGTGGAAGATAATTCACTCCAGAGGGAAAACTTTACTGAGCTTATCACTTAAAGGGCATAGATAGAGGTGAAGCATGAGAACAATGGGAGTTCATGAAAAATGGTACTGGTACAGAGAGTCTAGATTTGAGCCTCAGCTCACCTATGGGACAATGGCAAATCGTTTCAACCCTAACAGCCTTTGTTTATTCATCTTTAAGTATATTTCCAAACATTTATATTCAAAAGTAACAAATTTAGTTATAGCCAAAGTAATTTAGGTGAAAAAAAAAAATAAGAAAGATACAATTTTTAAAAAGTTTCTCTATTGTTTGCTAGATTTGTGCTAACCATGTTCACACATAACCTCCATTTGAAGCAAGTTTTTTATGTGTCTGGTATTGTTAATTTCTTGTTTGCAAACAAGGGGATTTAAAATTAGGGTTGTCTTAAAGAAATCAGCATGGAGACACAGAATGAAATTTCAAATCCTACACCAAGATTAATAATAAATTTATTAACCAATGTTTAATGTGTCAAACTATATATAAAAAATAAAGTAGATACAATAATTACCCTCAAAAATTTCATTGAATATACTTCAGTATCTTTGTTGTTGTTGTTGTTGTTATGTGCCGTCGAGTCAGCCCTGACTCATAGCGACCCTTCCTTGGGTTTCCGAGGCAGTATCACTACTGAAGTAGGATTGCCCAACCTTCCTTCCAAGGAGTGTCAGTATCTTTAAGTATTAAAAAAAAAACCCACCAAACTCACTGCCCTCGAGTCAATTGCAACTTATAGTGACCACTCCTTGGATTTCTGAGGCTGTATCTCGTATTGCCCAGTCTTCCTTCAGAGGAGTGGCTGGTGGGTTTGAACCATCAGTGTAGTGCCTAAGGCATTTGACTGCTAACCAGAAAGCTGGAGGTTCAAACCCAACAGCCACTCCTTGGAAGGAAGACTGGGTAATCTACCTCTATAGAGATACTACCTTGGAAACCCAAGGAATCACTATGACTCAGAATGGACTCCATGGAGGTCAGAAACAAACAAACAAACAAAAAAACTCACTGCTGTAGAGTTGATTAGACTCATAGGGACCCACACTCATAGACCCATTGGTCTATGTTTCTGTTGTTGTACCGATACAATGCTGTTTTGACAACTGTGGCTGTATACTAGGTTTTGAGATCTGTGAGTTTGAGACCTCCTACTTTGTTTTCTTTTTTAGTAATGCTTTGCTTATCTGAGGTCTCTTTCTTTTCCATGTAAAACTGTTGCTGTTATTGTTGTTTGCTATCAAGTCAGACCTGACTCATAGCAACCCCTCCTTGGGTTTCCGAGGGAGGCAGTATCACTACAGAAGTAGATTGCCCCATCTTCCTTCCGAGGAGTGGCTGGGGGATTTGAACCGCCAGCCTTCTGGTTAGCAGTCAAATGCGTAGCCACTATGCTACCAGAGCTCCCATGTAAAACTAGTGATTGCTTTTTCCATGTCTTTAAAGAATGATGATGCAACCTGGATCAAGATTTCACTGAATGTATAGATTGCTTTGAGTAGTATTGGTGTCTTTACAATGTTCAAGCCTCCTCCATGAGCATGGTATGTTCTTCCATTTATGGAGATCTCTTAGAGTTTCTTGAAGTAGTGTTTTGTAGTTTTCTTTGTATAGGTATTTTGTGTCCCTGGTAAGAGTTATTCTCAAGTGTCTTATGTATTTGGTAGCTATTGTAAATGGTATTGATTTCTTTATTTCCTTTTCAGACATCTCTTTGCTGGTATAGAGGAATCAAACTGATTTTTGTATGTTGATCTTGTATCCTTCCATTACACTAAATTTTTCAATGAGTTCTAGTAGGTTTCTTTCTGAGTCTCTGGGATATTCTATGTATACAATCATATCATCTGCAAATAGGGATAGCTTTACCTCTTCCTTACTAATTTTGATGACTTTGATTTTCCTTTCTTGTCTTATTGCCCTGAGTAGGATTTCCAATACATTGTTGAATACAAGTGGAGATGGAGGGCATCCTTGTCTGGTTCCTATTTGCAAGGGGGATAGTTTCAGTCTCTCTCCATTGAGAATAATGTTACCTGTTGTTTTAGCATATATGCCTTTATTATGTTTAGGAATATCCCTTTTACTCCAATTTTTCTGAGAGTTTTTATCAGGAATGGGTATTGGATTTTATCAAATGCCTTTTCTGCATCAATTCATATGGTCATGTCACTCTTTTCCTTTATTTTACTTATGTGATAGATTATGCTGATTATTTTTCAAATGTTGAACCATCCTTGCATAGCTGGTATGAATCTCACTTGGTCATCATGTATTATTTTTGTAATGTGTTCTTAGAGTTTATTGGCTAGGATTTTGTTGGAGATTTTTTGCATCTACATATTCACAAGGGATACTGTTTTGTAGTTTTCCTTTCTAATGGTGACTTTACCTCCTTTTGGTATCAGGATTATGCTTGCTTCATAAAATAAATTTGGGAGGATTCCATCCTTTTCTATGTTCTAGAATAGTTTGAGTAGAATTAGTGTCAGCTTGTCTCTGAATGCTTTTTAGAATTCTCTATTGAAACCATTTGGAGCAGGAATTTTTTATTGGTAATTTTTTGTGACCTGTTCAATTTCTTCTTTTGTTATGGGTCTGTTGTTATTTTCTCCTTCACTCTGTATTAGTATATGTAAGTAGTGTGTTTCTAGAAATCTGTCCATTTCATCTAACTTTTCATATTTCTCGGAGTATAGTTCATAGCGTCTTTGATATTATTCTTTTTATTTCTGTTGGTTCTGTTGTGACATAACACATTTCATTTCTTATATATGTTATTTGCATCTTCTCCTAATTTTCCTTTGTTACATTTGCCAGTGGTTTGTCAATTCTGTTGTTCTTTTCAAAGGTCCAACTTCTAGTCTTGTTGATTTTTTCTCTTGTCTTTGTATTTTCTGTTTCATTTGTTTCTTTGCAAATCTTTATTATTTCTTTTTCTCTGGTGACTGTAGGCTTTTATTGCTGCTATTTTACGAATTATTGGAGATATTGGTTTAAGGTGTTGATTTTGGTTCCTTCTTTTTTTATGTGTGCTTCTATTGCAATAATTGCCCTCTAATCACTGTTTTTCTTGTGTCCCAATTATTTTTGTATGTTCTGTTTTCATTCCCATTTGATTCAAGAATTTTTTAATTTTATTTCTTCTCTTACACAGTTGTTGTCAAGGAGCTTGTTATTCAGTTTCCATGCATTTGCTCTTTTTTCAGTTTTTTAGATTTTGATGCATAGGTTTATAGTTTTTCTTTAAGGTTACCCTGTGATTTATTATTTTCTTTCCAAGTGTAAGACATTCTTTCCCATCTCCCAATAGTCTTGACTTGCTCAACATTTAGAAGTTATGTAACTACACTGTTTATTCCCTCTGCTTGTTTTTTTGTTGTCCTCATTTATCAATTGATGCTTCTGGTTCCCTTTTCAGTCTTGTAACCTTATTTTGCTTTAGATACTTCTATTACTCAATTAGTTTCTGGGATATGCCATTATGTGTGTTAATCATTGGTTATTTTTGCTGTTGTTAGCTATCAGAAGCATTCCCTTTAACATCTCTTGTAAGGTTGGACTGGTTTTAACAAATTATCTTAATATGTGCTTATCTTGAAATCTACTAATTTCACCCTCATATTTGAGGGACAATTTTGCTGGATATATAATTCTTCATTGCAGTGTGTTTTTTTTTTTTTTTGTTTTTGTTTTTTGGTTTTTTTTTCAGTGTTTTATATATATATATCATCTTGTTGCCTTTTTTTTTTTTTGTTTTTGTTTTTTGGTTTTTTTTTCAGTGTTTTATATATATATATCATCTTGTTGCCTTACTGTCTGCATTGTCTGCTGAGAAATCAGAACGTGGACTTGTTGTTGTTGTTATGTGCCATCCAGTCAGCCCCGACTCATAGCGACCCCACCTTGGGTTGCCGAGGTAGTATCACTATGGAAGTAGATTGCCCAACCTTCCTTCTGAGGAGTGGCTGGTGCCTTAGGCACTATGCTACCAAACCTCCTTAGAACTTGGTCTTATAGTCCCAATTTATAGGCAACTTTTTGTTTTAGACATGTTGCTTTCAGGATTATTTCTTTTTCTTTGGCTTTGGTGAGTTTGATGATGATATGTCTTGGAGATTTTCTTTCAAGGTCTATCCTGTTTAGGGTCAATGAACTTCTTGAATGGATATACTCTCAGATTTCATCATATCAGGGAACGTTTCTTCCAACAAATCTTTGACAGTTTTCTTTTTGGTTTTATGTGCCTCTTCCTATTCTGGAATTCCAATTACACATAGACTGTTCCTCTTGATAGTATCCTACATGAATCTTAGGCTTTCTACATTATGTTTTGATCTTTTTTTCTGTTTGATCCATTGCTAAAGTAGTATTGAGACAATTGTCTTCAATCTCATTAATTCTGACTTCCTTTGATTCAGTTCTATTCCTTTGCTCCTTCCATGTGTTATCTCTGAAGTCTTAATATTAATCTTCTGGATTTCTAATTATTGTTTTTGTATTGTTTCTATTTTTTTGTTTATTTAGTCCATTTTTTTTTTTTTTTGTATTTTTTTCCTAAATTGTCCTAGAATTTTGTCCATGTTTTTCTTAATTTTGTCAAGTGTTTCCCTTATTTCTTGTCAGCATTTTCCTTGATCTGTCTCTCAGTCTGTTGAAGATACCCAAGTATTCTTCTTTTGAATTCCTTATCAGAGAATTCCAATAGTACTTCTTCCTGATGAATGTTTTCTGGATTTGTATCCTGGTCCCTTGTTTCTACTACTTTATTTTCCTTCTTCATATGGACTGTGACAGTCTGTTTTTTCTGAGATTGTGGTCATGTTATATTTAGTTAAATATGTGAAAACTAATGAAAATATGTAGACAGATCTTTGTTAACTGTTTGTTATGAGCAGTTGAGAGTGAGTTGTGCTGTTATGGGCCACTGTGTCATTAGTCAGTTAGTACAAAAGCAGTCATTGGCTCTTATTCAGTGTGTGTGGAAGTAGGAGGTTCAGGTATGTTTGGGTTGTGCTGGAACAGTTGTTTTCTTCCACTCATTTAAACAAATAAAATTAAATTAAAACTACCAAACATGAAGATGGCAAAATAAGCAGACAAGCTACACAGACCCTCTTCAAAAAAGAAAAGAGAAACTAATTGACAGAGATACAGAAGATAATACTAGAGCCCTGAGCTTTGAAAAGAAGTACACAGAAGTGGATTAGGCACCAACTAGTGGAAAAACATGGATGAAAACAATGAGTATGGAGACAGATAGAGCAGTGGACTGTCAGCTACTCTAATGGGACCAACCACCTAAATATTTCCAAGTGGTGTTGGGAGCTGAGAAATGACCTACAGATCAGCATGGTCACCAAGGGCTGCAGGGATGACTGTGCTTGTGGCCTATGACCAGGAAGGGAAACAGCAAAGAGGGAGACAACTTGAGTGGTGGACTTCGGGCAGTCTGAAGGGTGCAGCCATTTTGAACATTTAAAACAAGAGGCCATTTAGAATATTTAAAGTGACCCAGGCACAACCATTTTGAATATTTACTAGTGGTGGTCATACTGGATATTTAAAGTGACAGAATTTTCCTTCAGCTTTCTGGGACCTAAGAATAGGCTCCATTTGCCAAGGATGGCAGGGACATATGGGAGGCTGACAATGGGAAAAATATGGGTGATGAGTGTATAAGTGCTGCCAACTAGTGATTAAAAGAGCACAACACAGTATACTGCTTACATAGATAGCATACAAACAAAACAAAGAAAATGAAAATAGTGGGCAAGTCACTCACTCCAACATGCAATCACCAAATAAATATAAACACAAAAATTTCACAATGTCATAGAGACAACAGAGGATCACTGGCCACACAAAGAAGTAAGATAAAGCAGGAGAAATAAGGGACCTAAATACAGACCCAAAACACATCCCTGAGGATAATGCAGCACTGGAACTCCCTGATAAGGAATTCAGAAGAATTATATTTAAGTACCTTCAATGGATTTAGAGACAGATTCATGAAAAACAATGAAATTGAGGAAAACACAGAGAAAACCCTAGAGCAATTTCAAAAGACAATACAAGAACAAAATGAGAAAATAAATGAAAAATTAGAAATGATACAAAATATACTGATAGAAATCCAGGAAATTAATACCAAATTGTCAGAAATAGATAATACATTGAATGGGCAGAGGAGTAGAAGTGAATCAATGGAAGATAGAATTAGTGAGATTGAAGTCAAATATCTCAAAACTTCTTCGGAAAGGGATCAATCAGATAAAGATCAAAACAAGATGAAAAAAGCCTAAGGTTCATGTGGGATACCATCAAAAGAAATAACCTACATTTAATAAGAATTACAGGAAAGGAAGAGACAAATAAAATGGCAGAGAAAATTTTCAAAGATTTGTTGCAAGAGAACTTCCCTGGCATGGTGAAAGATGAGAATATATCTATTCAAGAAGTCCAATGAACCCCAAACAGGATAGATCCCAAAAGAAAATCACCAAGATATATAATCATCAAACTCATCAAAAGCAAAGAGCAAAAAGAATATTGAAAGTAGCATAGGAAAATTAAAAGTTACTTACACAGGACACCAATAAAACTAAGGTCAGGTTTCTCAGCAGAAACCATGCAGGCAAGAAGACAATGGGCTGGTATATACAAAACCCTGAAAGAGAAAAAAAATTCCAACCAAGAATTATGTTGTTGTTGTTGTTGTTTGCCATCGAATTGGCCCCGACTCATAGCAACCCCTCCTTGGGTTTCTGAGGCAGTATCACCATGGAAGTAGGATTGCCCAACCTTCCTTCCGAGGAGTGGCTGGTGGGTTTGAACCGCCAGCCTTCTGGTGAGCAGTCAAGTGCCTTAGCCACTATGCTACCAGAGCTCCCAAGAATTATGTACACAGCAAAATTGTCACTCAAATATGATGGTGAAATTAGGACATTTCCTGATAAGCATATTTTAAGGGGATTTATTAAACCAGACCAACCTTACAAGAGATATTAAAGGGAGTCCTTTGAACAGAGAACCAATAATAGCAAGCAACAACTGACCATTAAGACACAAGATGTCATAACCCAGAAACCAACACAGTTATAGAAGTATCCAAAATAAAATAAGCTTACAAGATTGTAAACAGGGAACAAGAGATATCACTTGGCATATGAGAAAAATTAAAACCAAAAAAAAAAAAGGGAAAAAACTGTGTAGTTACAGAACTACTAAAAGATGAGGAAGTCAAGAGAGTGGCAAGAGAGAATGGACTGTTTTAAACTTGGGGAGAAAATTTTAAATCACAAGGTAATCTGAATGAAAAATGATGAAACTTCACATCAAAATAATAAAGAGGACAACCACAAATATTTAGCAAATACTAAAACAATAACAACAAAGTAGATGATATCATCATTCATAAACATAATGGGCTCAGCACAGAAAATTATATAGAACAAAGAAACCAGTAACACCATGATAAAACACATAATAAAATCACAGCCAACAATTCATAGTTGTTAATAATTACACTGAATATCAATGGGATAATGCACCACTCAAGATATGGAGAGTTGCAGATTGGATAAGAAAACATAACCCATCAATATGCTATCTACAAGAGACACACCTTAGAGACAAAGACAAAAATAGACTAAAAATTCAAGGTTGGAAAAAGATATATCAAACAAATGGCAACCGATTAGGGCAGGAGTGCCAATCTCAATTTCTGATCAAATTGGCTTTAAGATAAAAACCACCATATGAGACAAGGAAGGACAGTCTATAATGATTAAAGAATCAGTTGAACAAGAAGATATAACCATAATAGATATTAATAAATAAATGTTAGGCCCTAAAGCAAGCCTTAATAGATTGAAAAACATCAAAATACTGCAAAGCATTTTCTCGTATCACAATTGTATGAAATTAAACATCAACAACAGGAAGATCAATGGAAATAGAGCAAACATGGAAACTGAACAAAACCATACATAAGAATGACTGGGGAGACAGACCCCACACCCAGAAGTAGAAAGTGGGGGAAGAGCAGGGGATGAGACAGAGCTACAGGACCCAGGTAAGGGGAGGGAGATGACAGAGCCCTCCCTAAGAGGTAGGAAGGGGGTAAAAGCCAGTGACAATAGAGCCACAGTATTCAGGTAAGGGGAGGGCAGAGAGGTTTTGAACAGTTAAGGGAGACAAACTTGTCTGTCATTTTGTCCAACTGAGGCGTCTTGCCTGTTTCAGTGAGGCTTGAGGCTGTGTGACTGTTGTCTCAAATGCCAGCAGGTTTGGATGTGGTACACAGGTTTCAAGCCATCTTACAGACACAAATTAGGAAGAAGGAAGAGGCCATTAACTTCTCAAAGAATTGGCCAGGGAAAATCTCATGAATAGCAGAAAAACACTGTCTGATACATTACTGCACAACATTATGAATAGACCAGAAACATTGTCCAATACAGCACATGAAGACAAGCCACTTAGGTTGGAAGGCACTCAAAATACAACTGGGAAAGAGATGTATCATCAGAGTAGAACAAACTTTACTAATATGGATAAAATAAAGCTTTTGGGACCTCCATTTGCAGATGTGGCATGACTCAACTTGAGGAGAAACAGCTGCAAACATCAATTAATAATCAGAATATGGAACGTATGAAGTATGAGTCTAGAAAAATTGGAAGTTGTAAAAAATGAAATGGAAGCATAAAGATTGATATCCTAGGCATTAGTGAACTGAAATGGACCAATTTGGGCCATTTGAATCAGACAACCATATGATCTACTATGCCGGGAATGACAATTTGAAGGAGAATGTCATGGCATTCATCATCACAAAGGATGTTTCAAGATCAGTCCTGAAGTACAATGCTGTCAGTGATGGGATAATATTCATATGCCTACAAGTAAGATCAGTTATTACCATAACTATTTAAATTTACAAACCAACCTCCAAAGCCAAAAATGAGGAAATTGAAGATTTTGCAACTTCTGCAGTCTGAAATTGACCAAATTTGCAATCAAGGTGTGTTAACTATTGTTGGTGACTGGAATGCAAAATTAGAAACAAAGAAGAATCACTGGTAGCTGGAAAATTTCACCTTGGAGATAGAAATAATGCTGGAGACTGCAGGATAGAATATTGCAAGACCAATGACTTATTTATTTCAAATACCTTTCTCCAACAAAACAAAAGTTGGCAATACATGTGGACTTCACAGGAATCAGATTGACTACATCTGTGGCAAGAGGTGGTGGAAAAGCTCTATATCTTTATCCAAAACAAGGTCAGGAGCTGATTATGGAACAGACCATCAATTGATTATGTGCAAGTTCAACTTGACGTTGAAGACAATTAAAAGAAGTCTATGAGAGCCAAAATATGACCTTAAATATATCTCTCCTGAATTTAGAGACTATCTAAAGAATACATTTGATAAGATTAACAGCAGTGCCCGAAAACCAGAATTGTGGATGACATCAAGAACATCACCCATGAAGAAAGCAAGAGGTCATTAAAAAAATGAGGAAGAAAAGGAAGGAAGAAAAAGACCAAAATTGATGTCAAGAGACTTTGAAATTTGTCCTTGAATGACAAGTAGCTAAAGCAAATGGAAGAAATGACAAGATAAAAGAGCTGAACAGAAGATTTCAAAGAGCAGCTCTAGCAGACAAAGCCAATTACTATAATTAAATTTGCAAAGACCTGGACTTAGAAAACTAAAATGGAAGAACACACTTGGCATTTCTCAAGCTGAAAGAACTGAGGAAAAAAAAATAAGCCTCAAGTTGTAATATTGAAAGATTCCATGGACAAAATATTGAATGATTCTGGAAACAGCAAAAGAAGATGGAAGGAATACACAGAATCATTGTACCAAAAAGACCTAGTCAATCTTCATCTATTTCAGAAGGTGGTATATGATCAAGAACCAAGGTTTTGAAGAAAGAAGTTGAAGCTGCACTGAAAGAAGTGGTGAAGAACAAGGCACCAAGAATTGACAGAATAGCCATTAAGATGTTTCAACAAACAGATGCACCAGCAGAGGCACTCAATCAGTTATGCCAAGTGATTTGGAAGACAGCTACCTGGCCAACTGAGTGGAAGATATCCATTTTGTACCCATTCCAAAGAAAGACGATCTCACTGAATGTGGAAATTATCAAACAATGTCATTAATATTGCATGCAAATAAAATCTTATTGAAGATCATTCAAACACGGTTGCAGGAATAAATGGACAGAGAATTTCCAGAAATCCAAGCTAGTTTCGGAATAGGACACAGATGAGGACTATTAATGTTGATGTCAGATGGATCTTGGCAGAAAGTAAAGAACACCAAAAAGATGTTCACTTATGTTTTATTGGCTATGCAAAAGCATCTGATTGTGTGGATCACAACAAATTATCAGTAACATTTAGAATAATGGGAATTACAGAACACTTAGTTGTATTCATGAGGAACCTCTGCATAGACTAGGAGGCTGTTGTTCGAGCAGAACAAGGGGACACTGCATGTTTTAAAATCATGAAGGGAGTGCATCAGGGTTTTATCCTTTCACCATACTTATTCAATCTGTATGCTGAGCAAATAATCCAAGAAACTGGACTATATGAGGAAGAATGTGGCATCAAGATTGGAGGAAAAATGATTAACAAACTGTGACACTCTGACGACGCAACTTTGCTTGCTGAAAGTGAACATGACTTGAAGAACTTACTGATGAAGATTGAAGAATCCAGTCTGTAGTATGGATTACATCTCAATATAAAGAAAACAAAAGTCCTCACAACTGGCCTATAAGTAGCATCACAATAAGGGGAGAAAAGTTTAAATTTGTCAAAGACTTCACATTGCTTCTTTTCTACAATCTATACCAGTGGAAGCAGTAGTCAGGACATCAGACAACGTGTAGTACTGGGCAAATCGGCTGCAAAGGACCTATTTCAGGTGATGAAGAGCAAAGATTTCTCCTTAAGGACTAAGGTGCACCTGACACAAGCCATGGTATTTTTAATCACCTCATATGTATGTGAGAGCTGGACAATGAATAATGAAGACCAAAGAAGAGTTGATGCTTTTGAGTTGTGGTGTTGGTGAAGAATACTGAATGCACTTTGGACTGCTAAAAGAACTAACAAATCTGTCCTGCAGGAAATGTAGCCAGAATGCTCATTGGAAGTGAGAAAGACCAGACTTTTTCTCACCTACTTTGGTCATGTTGTAAGAAGGGACCATTCCTTAGGGAAGGATGTCATACTCGGTAAGGTAGAGGGTCAACGAAAGCAGGGAAGGCCCTTAAAGAGATGTATTGACACAGTGGCTGCAGCGATGGGCTCAAGTATGGCAAGGATCACAGAGCTGGTATGGGACCACGCAGTGTTTCGTTCTATTGTGCATAGGGTCACAATGAGTCAGAGATGACTCGATGGCACCTAACAACAACGACAAAGAAAGGGAAGAGACTAACAGATCATCAATGTATTGGAGCAAAGGTGAAACACTGGCAAATTGAAAAGACAATAAATCAGCATGTAAAGTGAAAAAAATAGGAAGGAATTTTTATACAACTTCAGGGTATAACTATCTACGTAGATTGTTGACTATCCCAAGTAAAAGCTAAGAAATATTGACAATTTTGTTGACTAGGGATGGAAAAAAGACACTGTACCAATCTATCACTGTAAAATGAATAGTTTCAGGAACAACATTACATGAGAGTAAATGTGGGTTGGACCCTTCAGGAAAATGAAGGATAGCTTTGTGGTTAATGGCTCATATATCTTGAATAAATTGCCATCCTTTGTTCCAAGATTTCTTTTTTTTTTTTTTTCATTATAATGATTTTGAAAGTCCTAGAAAAGTTTCCCTCACAGTTTTTTGACAGGTATCTAATTCTTTTTTTTTTTTTTTCATTGTGATTTGGGTGAAAATTTACAGAGCAAATTCACTTTCCATACAGTAGTTCACATACACGTTTTCTCATGACACTGACCACAATTTACCACAATGAAACAGCTCCCCTTCCACTTACTCCTGATAGTTACCTCTTCCCTATGTCCATCCCTACATGAGTTCCTGCTCCCTGAGCTGTCTCCCTATGCATAAGCAGCTCTTCTTTCTCCCATGATTGTTCTCTCCAAGGAGTGTATCTACTTCAGGTAAGTGTTCAACTCATATGCCTCCTTTGGTTTGGCTGGAAGCCACAGGTGTGGGTTTAATTCCAGACTTGAAAGGTAGCTAGGGACCATAGTCGCAGTGGTTCCACCAGTCTCTATCAGACAAGCAAACTTGGTACATCCTTTTTTTTTTTTTTTTCTCCAAATGATTTTGTTTTGTTCTTCTCTCTCTCTATTCAGGATCTCCTACATAGATCCCTTTCCAAATGGTTGACAGTGGTACCTGGGCACCATCTAGTTCTTCTGGTCTGTCATATATGCTGTGGATCAGATGGTGTACCAGTCACTAGGACTAATTGTTTCCATGAATTTTGTTTTTCTTCATTCTTCTTTGCTCTGGATGAGGAGAGACCCATCGCTGCATCTAGATGGCAGCTTGCAAGCTTTTAAGATCCCAGTTACTACTCACCAAAGTAGGAGGTGGAACAATGTTTTGTTCCAAGATTTCTTTACAAGAAAACAGGAATATTACATGGGCTAGTGTAGGGAATAATATAATTCCTTTGTTTAGAAAATCTTGAATTACTGTGCCTAGTCCTTCTCCTGGTTGCTTTTTTGTAGGCTATTGTGAGATCCTTGGCAAAGATTTAGAATGATCAATTTTAATTTTTATGAGTCCAGCTAACAAAACTCAACCAATGTCTGTTGAAAACATGGCTCATAATGTTTCTGGTATTGCTGAAAGGGAATCTGGGACAAAGGGGCACTTGGTGTTTTAAGGCAGGTCAGTTCAGCATTCTAAAGTATGTGGCAATGCTTCTGGCCTGCTTGACTCTAGGATTGGAGTTAGTGGTTTAGTGAGGATTGTCTTCTTGTAAAGGCATGGTAAGTCCCTGGAAAAAAGCAAAGAAAGTCTTCATGATCCATAGTCTTGTGTTAGGATGAGATGAATAAGATATTTCTAACAGTATTTCTCTCTCTTCAGTAAACTGCAAATGGCAGGTCTATTTAGATTAAAAATACTCTATCTAGTAACTTAACAGTATGTGAGTAACAAAAAAGATGCATGTCTTCTGTACATCCTAAAGAAAAACTGTTTCAAAAGGTTTCTGGAGGGAGCTGTTTCCAATCTAAATGATGACATTTCACCAACTTTGAAAGCACAGGGCTCAATCCATCGACAAACATCAAATTTAAGGTATTGTTATTACCTAAATCTAAGTCTGAATGTTCAAGGAACAATCAGTTTAATCTACCTCTGAAATCATATACACTCTCACACTTCTCTTGTTCTATTTTATTAGGAAATATCCTTGGGATTGCTTTAATCAGTGTATTTTAAATACCACTAGTTAACAACAACAAATATCTGAGAGTTTGTGTTGTTGCTATTGTTAGGTGCCATCGAGTCATCTCTCACTCATAGCGATGCTATACACAGCAGAACAAAACATGGCCCAGTCTTGAGCCAGCTACATTATTCTTTTTTTTTTTTTTTTAATTGTGATT
>NW_006921591.1:31725062-31727204 GCF_000298275.1 Orycteropus afer afer
CATCAGGTTTATTCCTAGATATTTTATCTTTTTAGTAGCTATAGTAAATGATGTTGTTTCCCTTATTTCTTTATCAGAGGAGTCCTTGCTGGTGTAGAGATATCCAACTGATTTTTATATGTTGACCTTGTATCCTGCAACTTTGCTGAACATATTAGTTCCAGTAGTATTTTTATTTTTTTTATTTTTTTAGTTTCTTGGATTTTCGCCCTACAGGATCATATTATCTGCAAATAGAGATAGTTTTAGTTCCTCTTTGCCAATTTGTATGTCTTTTAGTTCTCTTTCTTGCCTTATTGCCCTGGCCAAGACTTCCAAAACAATGTTAAATAGAAGTGGTGATAAATGGCATCCCCATCTGGTTCCTGTTCGTAAGGGGAATGCCTCGAGTCTTTCTCCATTAATAATGATGTTGGCCATTAGCTTTGCATATGTAACCTTTACTATGTTGAGCAATTTCCCTTCTATCCCTATTTTGCTGAGAGTTCTGAACAGTAATTGATGTTGAATTTTATCAAATGCCTCTTGTGCATCAATTGATATAATCATATGTTTCTTTTGTTTTGTTTTGTTTATGTGGTGGATTACATTGATTGATTTTCTGATGTTGAATCACCCTTGTAAACTTGATATGTATCCTATTTGGTCTGGGTGTATTAATTTTTTGATATATTGTTGGATTCTGTTGGCTAGCATTTTGTTAAAGATTTTTGCATCTATGTTCATGAGGGATATGGTCTGTAGTTTTCCTTTCTAGTGGTGTCTTTCCATGGTTTTGGTATTAGGTTTATGCTTGCTTCTTCAAATGAGTTTTGGAGTATTCCAGATGTTTCTATATTCTGGAATATCTTAAGTTGCATAGGTGTCAACTCTTCTCTGAATATTTAATAGAATTCTCCAGTGAAGCCATCAGGGCCAGGGCTTTCTATGTAGGAAGTTTTTTATGACCTGTTCAATGTTTTCTTTTGTTATAGGTCTGTTCAAGTTTTCTATCTCTGAGTGGGATAGTTTAGGTAGGTCTTGTGATTCTAGAAACTTGTCCATCTCTTCTAGGTTCTCAAATCTGTTGGAGTACAGTTTGTCATAATATTATGTCAGTATCTTTTTTATTTCAGTTGGTTTTGTTGTGATGACACCATTTTTATTTACAATTTTTGTGATTTAGATCTTCTCTTTCTTTTCTTTTGTCGGGTCTGCCAATGGTTTATCAATTTTATTAATATTTTCAAAGAACTAGCTTTTTGTTTTGTTGATTTTCTCTATATTTGTTTTGTTTTGTTTTCTGTTTCATTTATTTCTGATCTGATCTTTATTATTTCCTTGTTTCTAGATACTGCAGGATTCTTTTGTTTTTCTATTTCTAGTTGTTGGAGTTGATTTTGTTTCTTTCCTATATGTATGCATTTATTGCTATAAACTGCCCTCTGAGTACCACTTTTGCTGTGTTCCATAGGTTTTAGTATGATGTATCTTCATTCTCATTTGTTTCTAGGAATTTTTTTTATTTCAGTTTTTATCTATTCTGTTACCCATTAGTTTTTGAGCAGTGAGTTATCCAGTTTCCATATGCTTTTCCCTTGCTCTTCCTACTATTAATTTCTAATTTTATAGCATTGTGTTCCGAGAAGAAGCTTTGTTGTGTTTCAATGCTTTTGAATTTATTGAGGCTTGTTTTATGTCTTAATATGGTATATTCTGGAGAAGGATCCATGTGCACTGGAGAAGAATGTGAATTGTGCTTTCTTTGGGTGAAATGCTCTGTATATATCTATGAGGTCGAGTTGGTTGATTGTATTGAGTTCTTCTGTATCTTTGTTGAGTTTTTTTCTAGTTCACCTGTCCCTGTTTGAAAGTGGTGTATTTAAGTCTCCAACTACTAGTGTAGAGTTGTCTAGTATCCTTTTTCATTCAGTTAATATTTGCTTCACATACTTTGGAGCACTTTCATTGGGTGCATAAATATTTATTATTGTAAGTCTTCTTTGTCAACTGACCCTTTCCGCATCATGTAATGTCCCTCCTTATCTCTTTTGATGTTTTTCACCTTAATGTCTATTTTATCAGAAATCAATATTGCTACTCCTGCTCTTTTTTGGTTTTCATTGGTTTGGTATATATATATACATATATATATATATATAT
>NW_006921591.1:31727501-31754746 GCF_000298275.1 Orycteropus afer afer
GCTAATGCTTTCTCTCTTTACTTCTTTATTGTTGGTTTTATGCTTATTAAGCCCATATTTTTTCCTTCCTTCTGGATTTGCTTAGAAGGATTGTTACTTTTCTCTGTGTTTTCTGTGGTTACCTTGGAGTACATTCTTGTCTCTACATTTTTAGAACAGTGCATACTCTGAAGACATTGTCCAGTTATTCTCTCCATTTGAAAGTTTGTGCCAAGAAGTTTTATTCCTTGTGATAGGTTAGTTGCTGTTGTTGTGTGCTGATTGACTTCCTTGGTTTTTAGCACACAATGTTTTATGGTCTAATTTTGAGTTTCAATTTCTGATTTGGTTTTAGTGTTGATCCCATGTATCCTGATTTTGTTGATTTCTGTTTCGGGTTCTGTATTGGAAGAACTTCCTTAAACATTTCTTGCAGGATTGGTCTGATTTTTACAAAATGCCTCAATTTCTGTTTGGGAATGGCTTGATTTCACCCTTATATTTGATGGATAATTTGTCTGGATATAGGATTCTTTCTTGGAAGTTCTTTTCCTTTGGTGTTTTATACAGGCCGTCCCATTGCCTTCTTGCTTGCATGGTTTCTGCTGAGTAATCTGAGCTCAGGCTAACTGTTTGATTATTATAAGTAATATTTCTTTTGTCCTGGGCAGAGCTGAACATTTTTTCTTTGTCTTTGGTTTTGGAGAGTTTGATTATAATATGCCTCTGTGTTTTTCTCTATCTTGTGTGATATTCTATGTGCTTCTTGGACAAATATCTTTTCTTCTTTCATGATATGTGGAAATTTTCTGTTAGCAGGTTTTCCACAATTTTCTTGGTGTTTTTTTTTTTTTCACTTCTTCTTGTTCTGGAATTCCAATGAGTCTCATGTGGTTTCTTTTCATGTCATCCCATATAATTCTTAGGTTCTTTTCATTTCTCTTAAAGCTTTGTTCTGATTTTTCTTCATAGTGGCTGGTGTCCAGGCATTTGTCATCTAGTTGGGATATGCGTTCTTCAACCAGTTCTAACCTACTCATTTGTGCTTTGATTGTGTTGTGCAATTCTGTAATTTTGGTATTCATCTGGATTTCTAACTGCTGTTTTTGTATGCATTTTGATTGTGTATTATTATTATTATTTTGTTCTTGAATGATTTTCCTGAGTTTTTCCAGGGAACTGTCTGTGTTCTACTTGTTTCTGTTTGGGATTTCCTTATTGTTGTTGTTGTTGTTGGTATGTGCCATTGAGTCAGACCTGACTCATAGCAAACCCTCCTTGGGTTTCTGAGTGGTATCACTATGGAAGTATGTTGCCCAACCTTCTTTCCAAGGAGTGGCTGGGGGGTTTGAACCACCAGCCTTCTGGTTAGCAGTCAAATGCCTTAGGCACTATGCTACCATAACTCTGGGGTTTCCTTAGGCTCTTTTATAGCTCTATAAACATATCTTCTAAATTCCTTGTCAGATAATTCTATTGCTGCCTCTTCCTCCATATATAATGAGACCTTTATCTGTGGTTTTGCTTCTAATGCCTTATCCTGTTTTTCTGTTTGTTTTGAGATTGGCTGTTGTTTCCTAGACATTTTGAGGTTGTCTTTAACTGTTGGCTATGTATTGATTTGTTTTGTCTTTGTTTTATGGCATAATATTTTGAAAAGGTGAAGCTGGTGTATTTTATTATTATTATTATTAATATTATTATTATTATTTAGTTATTAATTCAGGTATGTTGGGTTGCTCTGCAGGTTTCTTTGTGATGGTGGAATCACTGCATGGAATGTGGATATGGATTTCTGTTTGTCATAAAGAGGGGTTAGAGTTTGAACCAGGAGGTTTTATGTTGGCTGAATGTGGTTTCTTGCATTGGATGAGTGAAGTTATTGGCAGAGAAGGTGGAAGTAGAAGAAGGAACGCTCACTGTTGCTAGGGGCAGTTTCTAGGGCTTTATGCAGGGTGCTACCCATGATACTGTACTGTTATTTACAGGTGTGCAGCTCAATTTAAGCAAAGACTCCAGTTGTTAGGAGGTTGCCAATTTCCACCAGGCTCAGACACACACAAAAATCCTGCTCACGAGGCCCCTCAGTGCCAAAAAGCCAACTCAACACAACTTCCTGGCTCCATGATCTGCCACAGAGGTTTCTCTCTCTGGCCCCACCCACCCATGGCACCAACCCAACCATCCAGACCACAATCCTCTCTGGAGTTCCTCTGTGAGTCTGCACACCTGTGAAGCCAAAGATCTTCTGGGTTTCAGCTGTGCTGGAGTCAGGAGAGTGCCTGCTAGTAATCTGTGGCCCCTATATTACTGAAAAAGTCAAGCACAGACCTCTCAGTGCCATTAAGCTGACCCAAGCCTACTCAGTGACCCTTTGAGTGGGGAGCGGGCCTGCCCTCCTGGAGCACCAGTGAACTCTCTGCTCGGGTTTCAGTGGCATTGGCCACATCCATTTGCAGCTAGCCGACCCAAGTTACCAATAAAATCAGGTGCTGATGGTAGATCTTTGGGGTGATCTCTGGTATGCTGGTGTGGTTGCTGTTATGCTGGTGTGGTGTGTCTTCTGCCTTAATCCAGCTAGGTCTCAAATGGCCATTCTCACCTGCTGGTAGCTCCCCCAGGGAAGTTTCTAATGGTCTTTCTTGGCTGCCTCTCCATGCTCCACAGGATAGATCTTCTTATTTTTTTCCCCCCATACCTTTCTTCTTTCTAATTCTACTCCTCTGAGTTTGGTGCACTCTGACTCAGTGAGCTGTTCAGAGCACCAAAATCCCTAATTAAAACTGTTGTACCTAGTTTTTCAATCATTAAGATGCTAGAAGGAAATAGCATGGTGATTACAGATGAGACTACATTTTGAATCCTGGCAACCAAATTCTTACAGAAAATGAAAACCTACTCAATCCATAAAAATGAATTTAAGAGGATTTATTCAGAAATATTATATCTGTATGTAGGAAAACACTACCCCACATAAATGAGAAGTAATGATTTTCACTAATAACTTCTAGCTAAAACAGATATAGTCTGTGGAGCAAAGAAATTATAATACAGGTGTTTGATTGGAGGTCACAAGGAGGATGGGTTAGGGATATAGAATAGGCTTCTATTGGATGTAGAAAATCACAGTGATTTATTTCTGGAATAAATTACAGAGATTTTAAATCTTTCTCAAATAGGTTTCAGGTGAAATCCTAAAACACTACTGGTAAATGTTTACACAGCTTTAAACAGATGTCTCAGGAGTGAGAGAAAATTTGCCATGATGTCATGATCTCATTTCTTAACGCATCTTGTTAAACAAAAATTTTAAAGAGTCTGGGAACTTTACATAAGGCCAGCTCCAAATGCTTTCAAGCAATTCTGCTTACCACATCTTTGTCATGAAAAGACACTTTATACAACAGACACTGTGTCAAGATTCACTTCCTTAGAGTGTATTTCCTTTACATCCTTGCTTGACTATAGAAAGAGCCTACTTGTTAGTTTTATGACTTCCAGTAATTAACACAGTCAGCTAATAGGAGCGTATAGAGAGAAATTGACTTTTTAGCTGAACAAACAATTTCCCAGACTCACAGATCCTTAGAAAACAGTTTAATTCAGCAAGAACTGAGTGAAATTCAATCATTCAGCTTTGGTCATAAAAGCTTTGTGATTTTCTCCTTTACAGTATTTTTGACCTGAAGGACCCCTTGTAATGCAGTGATTAAGCACTCAGCTGTTAACATAACGGTTGGCAGTGAAACCCATCAGCTACTCTGTGGGAGAAAGATCTGGTAGCTTGTTATCATAAAGATTAAAGCCTTGGAATCTCTATGGGGCAGTGCTACAATGTCTTATAACCCAAACTAAACAAACCCCACTGCCTCAAATTAATTTTTACTCATAGCAACTCCATAGTACACAGTAGAAGTGTGTTATAGTGTTTCCAAAGCTGTAAATCTTTATGTAAGCAGACAGCCACATCTTTCTCCAGTGGAGTGATTCATGGGTTTGAACTGTCAATCTTTTTGTTAGGAGTCGAACGTTTCAACCACTTTACAACCAGAGCTCCTTACAATGTCCTATAGGATTACTATAAGTAGCATTCAACTCAGTAGTTTTGGTTTGGGTTTGGTTTAGTTTTGATCTTGTGTATACAAATTCCATTCCACCTACTTGCTTTTATAATCACTTTTTGTTTGTATGCTTTCTTATAAAATCCTCTCTTTCTCCCAGGAAACATTTATTGTTGTTATTGTTAGATATTGTTGAGTTGTCTCTGACTCATAGCAAACTTATGTACAACAGAATGAAACACTGTCCAGTCCTATGACAGCCACTCAATCCCTACTATACCTGAGCCCCATTGCTGCAGCCACCATGTCAATCCATCTTGACAAGATCTTGCTGATCTTGTTGATGGTCTTCCCCTCATTCATTGACCCACCACTTTACCAAGCATGACATCTTTCTCCAGAGAATAGTCCCTTCTGAGAACATGACCAAAGTAGGTAAGAGGAAGTCTGGCCATTCTCACTTCCAAGGAACATTCCAGCTGCACTTCCTCCAGGACAGATTTATTAGTTCTTTTAGCAGTCCATGATATTTTCAGCTTTCTTTGCCAAAACCACTCTAAAGCATCAACTCTTCTTCAGTCTTCCTTACTCATTGTCCATCTCTCTCATGCATATGAGGTGAATGAAAATATGTGGGTTGGGTTAGGCATATTTTAGTCTTCAAGGAGATATCTTTGTTCTTCAGCACTTGAAAGAGGTGTTTTGTAACAAATTTGCCCTATGCAATACATCTTTTTATGTCTTGACTGCTGCTTCCATTGGTATTGATTGTAGGAATTATATGAAGACTTATATAGAAAACTTATATGAAGATTTATATCGAAGACTTATATGAAGTCTTTAACAGCTTGAATCTTTTCCCCATTTATTATGATGCTGCTTATTAGTCCAGTTGTGAGGATTTTTATTTTCTTTAGATTGAGGTGTAATCCAAAGACTGTAGTCTTTAATCTTCATCAGTAAGTGCTCCAAGCCATCCTCACTTTCAGCAAGCAAAATTTTGTAATCTGTGTATCTCAGGTTGTTAATGAGCCTTCCTCCAATCCTGATGCCACATTCTTCTTCATATAGTCCAGCTTCTCGGATTATTTGCTCATCATACAGATTGAATAAGTGTGGTGAAAGGATACAACACTGACACACTGACTTCTTGATTTTAAACCATGCAGTGTTCCCTTGTTCTGTTCAAACAATAGCCTCCTGATCTATGTACATGTTCCTCGTGAGCACAATTAAGTGTTCTGGAATTCCCATTCTTCTGAATGTTATCCACAATTTGTTGTGATCTACACAATTGAATACTTTTGCACAGTCCATAAAACAAAAGTAGACATTTTTCTGGTATTCTTTGTTTTGAGCCAAGATCCATCAGATCATTTAAAATAATTTTAAAATTGGAATACTATAACCTTTCTGGAAAACAATAGGGAAAATTATATCAAAATTATTCTTCTTCTTTTTCTTTTTTTTCATAAAATTTGTCTTGGTTTCTCTAGTGCTGCTATAACAGTCATACCATATATGGATAATTTTAACAAAAAGGAATTTATTCTCTTACAGCGTAGAAGGCTAGACATCCAAATTGAGAGTACCAGCTCTAGGGGCTCTGTAAAATCTCCTCAGCCTTGAGCTTTAGTTCTGCCTCTTATTCCAGGCCCATTGGAGCTATAGGTTTCTTGTAACTCATACAGCTACTGACTCCTGAGGCTGACAACCTCAAGGTCAGCAACTAGAATGCCACAATTGCAAGATTGGCAGGAAATACAGAAGACTACTGAGATGAAGCTTTGGCCAAATGCAAGATCCAGATGTGCCCAAAATGCTAAAGACCTTCCTCAGCAGGTCACACTCTGGAGGTGACTAATTAGCTGCTCACAGCAGATTCCACCATGAAGTTGATAACACCACATCGGATCTCATCATGGGGAATAATTGCATCCATCAGCCCAGCCAAATTAATAAACAACCACAAACTACCACAACTTTCATCTACTATTTTAAAATAAATTAGTATGTATGAGTCGGGGCCGACTCGACGGCACATAGCAACAACAACAACAACAATGTATATATAATATAATATTATTCAATTACTGGTTTCTCCCAAATATTTTTGAATAATTATGAATAATAGTTTTGAATAAGGTTCCTGAAAATGTATTCAACAAATCTTTATTGAACTCTGCTATATACCAAGGAGTCCTGGTGCTGCAATGGTTGTTTCTATGCTAACTGGAACCTGATGTTTTGAACTTACCAGCTGCTCCATAGGAGAAAAAAAAAAAAAAAAAAAACTGGCAATATGAGCTCATAAATATTACAGTCTAGAAAACCTAAGGGACAATTGGACTGTGTCGTAAAGGAACATTATGAGTTGAAATGGACTAGATGGCACACAACAAAAACAACATTATGTAACAAACACCTTTTCAGCAGGGAGTGAAAATATGATAAGTAATCAATCATTGGAGCGTAGAGCCATGATTATTTCCAATTAAATACAAAGGAAATATATCAATATAGTGCAATAGAGATAATTGAGAGGGTCTATGGTGGGTTTGAATACTTTATCATTTTATTTTATTTTCCAAGTTTACAATGAACATGTGTTATTTTTGCATTTTAGAAAAAGATAAACTATTTTTTTAAATAGGGGGCTTAGCTGAAAATACTATTTATTTATTACCAAGTAAAGAGAAACAATAGTGGGCAGAATGATCTTACTTATGATATTACTACTATGAAGTGGGCTCTGGCATAGTTGAAATCAAACTAAAAATAACACTTAGAATTTTGTAATATTTCCTAAATATCTAGTGAAAGAATAGGAGCTCTGGTGGTATAGTGCCTAAGACATTTGCTAACCAGAAGGCTAGCAGTTCAAACCACCAGCCACTCCTAGAAAGAAAGTTTGGGAAATCTACTTCTGTAATGATACTGCCTTGGAAATCCAAGGAGGCGTCACTATGAGTTCGATCCCACCTGACAGCAGTGGTGTTTGGGTGGTGACAGAATAACCTGCATCAGAATCAGCAAGACAGTTATATTAAATCTATATTTTAAATTCCAAACAAAAGTAATATATTCTGAGATTCAAGGTGTTAGCCTACATTAGCTAATGTTTGCTGTGTAAAAGTTATCCTAAAATCATGTTACTTCTAAAAACAAATACTTCTTATCCCATGTAGTTTCTGAGGGTCAGGAGTATGGAATGGCATACTGGGTGGTTCTGGCTGAGTTTCTCATGAGAATCCTGTCAATCCTGTCAGCTAGGGTTGCAGTCCTCTGAAAGCAAAACTTGGCTGGAGTGTCCACTTCCAAAATATACCCTTACATGGCTGTTTGTAGAAAGCCACGGGGTCTTCTTCACTATTAAAATGAAGTCACAGTTCCTTGCCATATGTCCTCTCCATAGATTTGATTAGGTGTTGTTATGGCTTGACAGCTAACTTCCACCAAAGCAAATAATCCTAGAGAGAAATCAAGGAGGAAGCTGAAATGCCTAGACTTGTAATCAAACACTGCCACTTCCACTGTATTCTACTTTTAAAAGCAAAACAGAAGGTGGCAGTTCAAATTCACTAGCCACTCCTTGGAAGGAAGATTGGCCAAGCTACTTCCATAGTGTTACTATCGC
The DNA here is from genome assembly GCF_000298275.1 of Orycteropus afer afer. NCBI lineage: Eukaryota > Metazoa > Chordata > Mammalia > Tubulidentata > Orycteropodidae > Orycteropus > Orycteropus afer. The sequence goes on from NW_006921591.1 coordinate 31,735,179, forward strand.
ATAATCCCATGGAGGGATCACTATGAGTCTGTCCGACTTGATGGCAAATAACAACAACAACAAATCTAGTCAACATTAAAGGAGGAGGAAATTAACGTTTAATTCTTGAAAGAAGGAGAATCAGAGTACTTGTGAACATGTTGTAAAACCACCAGATTTTCAGAATCTGTTGTAGCAATACAAACTCTTGTTCTCTAAATTCCAATACACAAGCAGGTTATAGAGTAACTACTGCAAATTCTATCACAATGCAGCAATCTTTGCTAGATGAAGAGTGCCTGAGCAGTGACTCCCTCAGCTTTGCTTTAAGACTATTTTTAATGAGAGTGCCTCATCTCAACTGGGAGCCCATTATCTCTTTGAACAGATGTAATTTACAAGATGTATTGTTTTTCCTTTATATTGAGTCAGTGTCTATGCAGGTGGCCTTCCTTCTACAGTTCTAAATTTCTATCTGTAGAATAGGTTAAAAATATAAATATTTTGTCCTCATCCTCAAACATTCTTTCTCCAGAAGTTTGTGGGTGTGGTTTTTAAAGCTTCCCAGTTTAATCTAATGAAAAACAAAGCTTGAAAAATGTGAAATTACCAAGTGAATTGTACACAGCATAGCTTAATGTAATGCTGGACAAAGAAGCTATTCTTTAGATCATAGAGAAAATAGATTCAAAATATTTAAGTTTGAAAAGTATTCAATATGGAAATGTGAAGTTACATCATCAATTTATAGCTGAAGATGAACTTTTTTATTCCCTTTACAAATTTTGCCAAGTAGAATCATGAGGAAAACAAAACAAACAAAATTATAACAATGAACTCTATTATAGTCAGTATGCCATTGTCTGTATAAAGAAGTTTCAGAGAAGATAGTTATTTGGACACTTAATAAAGCCCTTATTTGGATGGTAAATAAGTCATCCTTCCCATGGAGGGTTACAATAAGGGTATATCATATTTATTTCTCTACAACTTTGGTATAGGGTAGGGAATTACTTATGAAACTTAGGATGTTTGCAAAAAGATCTGGGCATTTTAATGTCCACATGTTTGTTAGGTTAGGTCAGGGCTGAGCTGCAGTCCATATGTTACCAGGACTTAGTAATGGAAACTTAAAGAGAAGTAGAAAGGCACAGCAGCTCAGAATTGGGGTACAAATCTTCTCCCTGGTAAGTAAGAAGATACAGAAGAAAGCACCAGATGTTCTATGAGCTCTGACCAAATTTTAGAAAGATCTGCAGGTAGCTGCTGGCTGATCACTCTAGAAACTTACTGGTTAGTTGCTTACAATTATACGGGCACAGATACATTGTCATGAGAGTAAGGTCTTCAAGTAGGCACCAGCAGAGCCCTTAGAAATGACTGATGTCCTATAATGGGTGGGGCAGGAGTCTCTGGGTAGTGAAAATCATCATTGCACTTGACTGCTTATAGAAAGTTTGGATCCAATCCACCCAGAGGCACTTGGAAAAAAGACCTGATGATCTACTCTAGAAAGAACACAGCCATTGGAAACTATAGAATACAATTCTGCTGTAACACATACAGGGTTCTCAGGAGGCAGAGTCACTTCTGCGGTGATTTTTCCTTTTAATATCCCCCAACCATGCAACAGACCCCCCAGGTGAGGACCCTAGCACCTAGAGGCAACAGAAAATGTTGGGTTTCTTAGTATTACTTCTCTTGCCATTGATGGGCCTTCCATTAACAAAAGTGCTTCCCCACTTAGCACTTTAACTTGGATGAAAGAGAAAAGGAGGTTTCAGATCTTTCTTCCTCCCCACAATACCCCTTCCTGGATCACTTCAGCTAGGTGGCTCTCTGTCTGGGCTCTTAGAGGATTGTCTTCATATTAGAAAGAGACTTAAACTTTTATCACTCTAAAATTATTACCAAAAATGTAAAACTTATCAATAGATACTAAAAGGTCATCTGTTGGCAACTTTACTTTGTTTCTGCCATCCTTCTTTCAAAAACTATGCTTTTTGTCTTCAATATTCTTTAGAGAGCTCTGAATAAATGTCCCTCCCCCTTCTTAGAAAATATTAAACTCTTCCATATATTGCTGAGTTAAGACTACTAATTTAAAGTTCACAGTGTTCAAAGGATAAACCTATGTCATGTCCAGCACAAATTGTTCTTTTTTTAACTTCACATAGAATTGACCCAGAAGGAAAACAAGTTGCAGTCAAGGTAAACCAGAGTCATGGGAATTTCATGTGTGTCAATGTAGAACTGTGCTCCATAGGGATTTCCATGGCTGATTTTTTGGAAGTAGATTATCACCAGGCCTTTCTTCCAAGATATTCCTGGGTGATCCAAATGACCAATCTTTCTGTGAGCAGCCAAGTGCATTAACTATTTATGACTTCCAAAGTAATAACTAATATTCCCTGATTGTTTGGGTTGTGTCACCACTGTTGTTGTTGTTATGTGTCACCACTAGCATAGGTAATTTGCAAGGGTTATTTTATTTGAGCTTTATACTAACTTTATGAGATCATACATATTATCAACAACACCCATTTTTAAATAATTTGAAACTAAGGCACAAAGTGGGTTTTGGCAAGGGACAAAGCCAGATAAGTAGGTGATGATCACAATCACAAAAGAACTAATTCAACATAGGAATTTGAACCTAGGCAGCCTGAATCCAGAGCAAAACACCATACTTTAACTATCTTCTATTCTTTACCTAACACTGTAGAAATGAAATTGACAATATTGCCTGTCATTCAAATTAGCTGTTTTCAATTTAATCTGATATTCTGTTTAGTTTGGGAAAAGTTATGCAGCTTTTCTCTCAACCTTCTAGAAGGCATTACCACATAAACATCAAAACTGACCCACTAATTAAAAGATATAGATGCAGTGCTCTTCTGAAACAGAAGTGACGGATGGTACATGGATGGAATTCAATGTGGCCCTTTAAACATTGACCACTTGCATTCATTTTTTCTGCCTAACTTACACAACACTTTTCATGATTAAAATATGATAGTGCTTTTTTTCACATCTCTCAAATCTCATTTTATTCTTCCATTAAGTCAGTCATTAATTTGTTCATTCAATTATCACCTATTTATAGATTCATGAAATACTTGTTGTAAACAAAACACTAAGTGAAGTGCTTAAGAAGATAAAAAAAAAATCAGATACACTTGTGAGTTAATTAATGGATTGATCACTAAACTGTTCAAAGGATGTATAGGAGTTAACTACAGAAAGGAGCAAGAGTTTTCCACACAAATTTAAGATGAAAAGAGCAAAGTTATCTCAGACCGTGGTTTAATGTTACTTTAATAGGGCTCAAATCTAGGGGACCCCTGTAAAGATGTTGGGAAAATAAGTACGGTTTGAACACTGACATGCATTAATATTCAGAGTTTAAATTCTATTGTGAAGAAAATGGGAATCCTCAAATGGTTTGTAATATGGTAACGTTGTGGCTCAGAGATGTGACACATCCATGATTAAACCCTAGCTCACCAACTGTACTTCATGGTGGAAATTTAGGGATATATCTAGTATCCTAGAAGATCAAGAAGAGGATACCAACATTCCCAAATTGAATCATACCTCTGGTGTTTACCATTTAAAAAAAACATTTAAGTGGAAATAATTTTTATTTAATACATTGACTAATGCAGCTTTTTTGTGGTATTCACTTTTGTTGACATTCAGACTAAATTCCTTGCTTCATTTGTGTTAATGACCATATTTTCTCTGTAGTTTGAAATGAGATTTCCACAGAATCTGAGTTTAAATTTAACTAGTGAATTTGTAAACTTTCTGAAGTAAAAATTCCAAAATTTCATACTTATTTTTAATTAAATACTATTTTTCTAAATATTTATAATGTGTTATATATCTTTTGTTTTTTATTAATGTAAGACTTCCTCCTTTTGACTGATGGAAGTCTTAGTTACTTAAGGGAAATTTAAAGGTAAAAATGTAAGTGGAGGTATCTCCACTTAAGTATATTTCCTTTTGTCAACAGTTCAAGACTGATGTCCTTTACTTTTTGATCTATGAAATGCTCTGGTAATATGAAATAAGAACACTTATAATGAAATATGCTAGTATTGAAAAACAATCTTGTACTTTCTAATTTTATGTAGTATAATCAATTAGAATTTTAATTATAATAGTTTATTATTTATGTTGAGAGGATATTAATTAAAAACATACACACTTTGTCAATGCAAGTCATATAACACAAGATAATTTTTATATATGCACTTCAACTTTTGTAACTGTCTCAAATTTAACAGATATGCAAATATGGAATTTTGTTTTTTGGGGTTTCAGAATGTAGTAAAATAAGTTGCACGTAGTGATTATAATTTTAACTTGTAAAATATGTGTATTGAAAACTTGTTATAGATGCCTGATACTTCCCAAAATAAATAATAATACATAGTCTTGAAGGAGTAAGTGTAGAATGCAAGTTGTATCTTGGAGGATAGGTGAAAATTTGGGAAATAAGAGAGGAAAAACCAATTTCATGTAGAGGAAAAAAACTGAGCACATGTACAAACAATTGAAACCACAGCACAAGTAGAAAAATAGTAGATTGTGCCCATAAAATATGATGTATCATATGAGAAAATTGGAAGAATGAATATTTTTCACTATTGTCAGTTATTTATGTGTGTTTACACATAGTAAAGAAACTGGATTGACTCTGTTGTGTCACGTGTGTTTGTGTGTGTGTATGTGTGTCTCCAAGGTGGATCTAGGGGAATATAAGAGAACTGGAGAGCAGGTGGAATGGCAGTCTATCAAAAGTTCTTTACTTAAAAGTGTCCTGCAAGGAGGCTCCATCTTGAGAGAAATAACCTTAGAAGTCAAAGTACAGTAAAGCTCTTGAGTAGAGCATGTTTTCTTTTATGAGGTGCATTTTCAATCCCAAATTGACCATATCACAGATGAATCTTATATAAGTTAATGGATGACATAATAAAATCTGAATAAAATAATCTTTCAACATTATTACCCACTATAGATAAATGAGGATTTCTTATAGATTTCGTCAATGCAGTGTAACATAAAAATGTCATTTCATCTTTCTTAGCCATAAATCCAACCACCACACCATACATGGGAGATCATGCCCAAAAGAATGGTCAATGTAACATAAAAATGTCATTTCATCTTTCTTAGCCATAAATCCAACCACCACACCATACATGGGAGATCATGCCCAAAAGAATGGTCAAAATCAGATGTAGTGGCATTGCAAGTAGGAGAAGGTGGCATCAAACACATTTTTGAAATCCAGTGGATTGTTGTAGGGTGAGATATGATGAGGCATTGCCATATCAGATAAAGCAGTGGTAACTAGTATTGGTAAAGGGTGCTTAGCAGGAGTGTGATACCAGTTTATGACCAGAAGAACATGTTGGTTGTTATTGCTCAGTGCCATTGAGTTGGGTCTGACTCACAGTGACTCTATGTACAGCAGAATGAAAGATTACCTGCTTCTTTGCCATCATTACAGTCATTGCTATGTTTGAGCTCTTTGTTACAGCCACTGTGTCAATCCATCTCATTGAGGGTCTTCTATTTTTGCTGACCTTCTACTTTACTAATCATGATGTCCTTCTCTAGGGAATAGTCCCTCCTCACAACATGTCCAAATTTTGTGAGATGAAATCTTGTTATCCTCACTTCCAAGGAGTATTCTTGTTGTACTTCTTCCAAAATACATTTGTTCATTTTTCTGGCAGGCCATGGAATATTCAATATCTTAGCCAATACCATACTTCAAATGCATCACTTCTCCTTCCATTTTCTAGAAGATGGTAACCAAAAAACATAGCTATCCTTACTGGAACCCAGATGTTTTGGTTCTCTAGTGCTGCACTACAGAAATACCACAGATGGATGGCTTTAGCAAAGAGAGATTTATTCTCTAACTGTTTAGAAGACTGGAAGTCAAGTTCAAAGTGCCACCTGTAGGGCCTCAAACTTGATCTTCAGCTCTACCTCTTGCTACTGCCTAATGGAGCTGGAAGCTTCTCTTAACTCAAGCAGCTACTGGCTGCTGAGGCTGACAAACCCAAGGTTGACAAATAAAGTGGCACATCCCCAAGATTATAAAACAACGTGGCAGGCCACTAATTTAAGTCCATTAACTGTCCCAAGATTGGCAGACAACATGGCAGGCTGTTGAATGATGAGATGAGTCAGTTACATGAAGGATTCAGGTTTGCCAAAAGTTTCCAGAAAACTTTCTCAAAGTTTCTCCTTATGTACTGGAAGCAGACCACATCCTTAAAACAGCTGCTCGGCTGCTCCAGTAGCCCACCACAGAGTTGATTACCAATCTCATCATGGAGAATAACTACAGCCAGCTGTCCAGCCACTCAAAACAAAGCCCAACCAAGTTGGCACATAACCTTGACTGCCACACCAGCCAAGGAGAAATGATGGCTAGAGAGAAAGGAAGTTGTGGTTAAAAGGTGTTTATTTGAGGCACATATCCTGTTGATTCCCAAAACAAATTGAGGGTCCCTTTAAGGGGACTGAATTTCTGCAAAAACAACAGAAGAATCAGTGGGATTTGGATTAAATGGAAAAAAAAAAAAAAATTCATCCACAGATTGCTGAGGCATGAGCAAAATGTATTTTATACAAACAATGTATTCATTAAATAAAAACAAAACTTAGACACAAAAACTATTATTTATATTCTTACTACAAAGAAACACTGCAGTGCCAAGGATTTCTCTTTATATCTGGCCTTTCTGGCCCTGAGTTTGTAGTTCTGTCAAGATGATTTGCTAGGTTACAATTCTGCAAAATGATTGATCAGTCTACTATGCAAATAGGGTGGGTAAAACCACCCAATAGGATTATGTGACTTTGAAGTACCTGGTTGATTACTATGCAAATTAAGTGATTGTGGTCTACTGAGAGGATTTATCAGTTTTGCTGTCCTTCTAGGTTTATAAGGACCAATTCCACAGATGTTAAGGGTAGCCTTTCTGCCATTAAGAAGAGCCTGGAACCAAGCCTGTCTATTGAACCCAGGGTCCTTAATTTACCTGATAATCTCTTAGACACAGAAGAGAGAGTAAGTTCTAACAGTGAAAATGGTGGGAAAAAGCAAAAACCACAGCAGTGGCAGAGAAATGAAGCAAGCAGTAAAAGTGGTAGGAACCAGGAAAAGGCAGGAGGTGGCTGCAATGGGTTTGTTGTTTAAGTCATTAATCTTTTGACTTTTATTTTTAATTACAAAATTCTGAAAGGAAGCACTTTGTCCTTGACGAAGTTAGGCATAATTTAGGCTCCTTTCGATTCAGTGGACATATAATTGAGAATAATCTGGAAGAGATGTAGATTTTCAGATTAAATGAAAGAGTGAATATACATTTAGAAGAAAGTTTGTGAATTAAATAAAGAGTAGAACACTTATAAACCTCCTGAATTCATCCAGTCAATAATGGGATAGTCAGCATTAAAATCAAATACAGCCAAAGGATTTGAGTGGCTGGAGAAAAGTCTTTTTGTTCTCCTCACTGCCCACATTCTTCCTCCTTCATAGAAAGATGTTTACATGTGTGTCCGACTCGATGGCACATAACAACAACAACAACAACGTGTGTGTGTGTGTGGCCAGAACTCCTGAATAATACAATCTTTCACCAAATTTCATTTTCTCACATTTCATTTCCCAGTAGTTATTCCAAATTAAAGGTAGATAAAAACATGAAGTGTAGATACTCTAATATGCTCACAAGGAATGCTTTTTGTGTTGCAGAAATATACTGCACAATCACAGGATAATTTAGAACTAAAAAAAAAAGGCCAGGCATTTATTTTTGTCCAGAGTGACCTTTTCATTCCTAACTTTTTTTTTTTTTTTAATGAACTGTTTTGGCAAGTTGTGGTGCATCTTTTTAAAGAAGCCATATAATTCCCTCTTAGAGGTTTGTTTCTGCTTTGAAAGGACCCCTGTGGTGAATGAAGTCTGCTGAACATATTCTCTGGAAAGTGAAGTCTCTATTGTCTTTCTGAGAGGTTCTGTAACAAAGGGAAAAGCTAAGCATGAGGCCAGAAGGTTCCACACTGAACATTAATGCTAAGCATTCAGACTTTCTTTGATTCAAAGTCCAGAAAGAGCTTCTCCTCCTTCCTCCTCAGGAAGATTGTGGGTCTGCCAAAGGTCAGGTATACTATGAGTCTTTGGTTCATAACATAAGTAAATGGCTATTACACTTCTGCTATTAGATGACCTTCAGCAATAGACTAGAACTTTTTAACTCAAATTCCCAAGATCACATGAAATAAAAATAGTGTTTTAGAATACTGGCTGGAATAAGTGTTTTTTGCATAATGCAAGTTCAATATATGCTGTTTTAATTTAATAAATCACCCATATTATTTCTTTCATTGAAGAATATGTGGATCAATTATTTGAAGAAAGTAATGAGGAAACTGATTTTAGTTCAGTTCAGCTGATAGTATTAAACAATTGCTTTGCACTTAGCCCAGTCCTAGGCAAATCATTGCAGATACTCAGGAGGGTTAGGGTGGTCACTATTTTATCATGTTCCTTGACAGCTGAAATTATACACATATTTTCTCTAATGGCAAAACCAAAAACAAAACTAATTGCTATCTAATAAGTTCCTACTCATGGTGGCCTCATGTGTGGAGAGTCAAACTGAGCTACATAGGGTTGTCAAGAACTTTGTCCTGAGGCATTCTGGGTGAGTTTCAGTTAGTAGTTGATCACTTAACAGAATGTACTACCAAGTTACTCACTCTAAAGCTCAGCCCTTTAATAGAAAGTAAGTTCATCACTGTTCCTCTTTTATTTTTTTTCCTTTTGTGAGGCTCATCAGACACCTCTGTATTTTTAGATCCAAAGAAAACAATTGTTTTCCTCAATTTAGTTCATCTTTTAGTAGGATTTGATATTATTGGAACTTTCAATTCTGAAAACACTAGCATCTTATCCATCAGCCTATATCAGCCTCTCTTTCTAAGTGTCCTCTTCACCCACACCTCCAGCCCCAGAATCTCATATCAGCATTTAGGGCTAATCTGCTTTCTCATTTGCACCCTTTCCTTGAGTTATTTCATGTACTTCTGTGATTGTTGCCATAGGCTTATATCTACAACCTAGAAGTCACCTCTACATTCATGTTCATTCATTTATTCAGGAAATATGAAAGAAACAAGAGACATTTCCCAAAATATTAAACCAAGAAGTAAGGGTGGAGTTGTACAGGTAGTTGCCAGGCAAACTGGAAGCAGCAATAGTAGAAGGAGGTTATCTCTGGGAAGTAATATGAGGATTTAGGAAAGTTGAGGCAGTGCATTTATGCTTCTCATCATAGGCTTCTATTTCCAAGCAGTCAGAAAGTGCCCCAATAGACCAGCTCATTAGAGTCAGCCTGATTGGTTGTTAGAGAAAGATCCCCTGTCTTAAGCCAAATCTCCTGAATTTGAACTGATGGTTGTGGTGGTTGTACATAACTGAGTTCAGGAACTAAACTTTTAGATCTATTAGTTTACTTTTAACTGTTACTTTGTTCTCATTCTTCAGGTCTTGTGCAATATGTATTTCTTTATTTGTTTTTGCATTCAATCTTTAATTTCAATTTTGCTTTTGTTATTAAAACACAATAACTTGTTCCATTTTCAGCCATATATATTTTGGTACTTTTGCTGTTTTGTTGTTTGAATTCTTATTGTATTTAATTATGGCTAGAGATTATTGTCTGAAATATTTATAAATTTTTATTTTTAAAAGCTTTTTTAAATTGTTTTTACAGTTAACATTTTAAATTATAGTCTGGATACTTGCAAGTGATAATTATTTTCTGTTTGGCATATATTTTATGTTATAATATACTTACTATGTCTTAGACATTTCCAGTCTTTTACAATTTCATTTAGATTTTCTATGTTCAAGGCTTCTGTTCTGGTTACCTAGTGCTTCTCTGACAGAAATATACCACAAATGGGAAGGCCTTAACAAACAGGAGCTTATTCTCTTACAGTTTGGGATGCTAGAAGGCCGAGTTCAAAGTGTCAGGCTTTAGGGGCTGGGTGATAGCTCCTCAACCTTAAGGTCCAGCTCTGTCTCCTGCCCCTGGCCCACTGGAGCTAGAGGCATTTCTTCACTCAGACAGCTGCTGGCTGCTGAGCCTGACAAGCCCAAGGGTAACAAGTAAAAAGGCACAGTCCCATTGTTACCAAACCACATGGCAGGCAATTAATTCAAGCCCATTGTAAGTCCCAAGGTTGGCAGAGCATGCCAGGCTGCTAAACAATGACACACCTACAGGCAGGGTCCAAGCATGCCGTAAGCTAGACACTATCCCCAAGGCTTCTCATTATACACAGGAAACCGACCACATCCCAAAGACAGCTACTCAGCTGCTTGTGGTAGATCCCACCGTGGAGTTGATTGCCAATCAAATCATGGGGAATAACTACCACCAGCTGCCTACCCACTCAACCTGGCCCAGCCAAGTTGACATACAAATTTAACTACCACAGCATCAAAATCTTCCAAGAATATATTAAAATTCCTTATTACAAGTGAGTATTATTTCACATTCTTGTATACATTAGTGAATAATTTATTGTTTGAATATATGTTTTAATGTCTCTTCTTACCACCTAGGAGTAGAATTTCTGGAATCAAAAGGTAACTCTATATTTAACTTTTTGAGGAATTACCATCCTGTTTTCTGATTGATTGTACTATTTTAAATTCCCACCAGCAATGTATAAAGGTTGCAATTTCTCTACATCCTCACCAATAATTTTTTTTTAAGTTAGTGCTTTAGTTATAGTCATCCTAGTCGGTGTGCATCGTACTAGTGTCATCTCATTGAGGTTTTTATTTCCATTTCCTAGATAAATGTACTTTTTATTTAATTAAACATCACTGAATCTTTTCTATGTATCAGTTATCAGTCTAGAATTACCAGTTGTAGCTGTGACCAACAAGAGTTCCTTGATTTTTTTTTTTTTTAATTGTTATTTGGGTGAAAATTTACAAAGCAAATTCACTTTCCATACAGCAGTTCACATACACTTTGTCTTATGACATTGACCACAATTCACCACAATGCAACCGTTCCCCTCCCAATTCCTCCCGACAGTCACCTCTTCCCTCTGTCCATCCCTCCATGCACCATGACCCACTGAACTGTCTCCCTGTGAATAAACAGCCCTTCTTTCTCCCATGATTATTCTCTCCAAGGAGTGTGTTCTAGTTACCTAGTGCCACTCTGACAAGAATATACCACAAAGGGGATGGCCTTAATAAACAGGAGTTTATTCTTACAATTTGGAGGCTTTAAGTCAAAGTTCAAAGTGCCAAGCTATAGGGGCTGGGTGAAAGACCCTCAACCTTGGGGTCCAGCTCTGCCTCCTGCTCCAGGCCCACTAGAGCTAGAGACATTTCTTCACTCAGACAGCTGCTGGCTGTTGAGGCTGAGAAGGCCTAGGGTTGACAAGTCAAAAGGCAGAGTCATGATGTTACCAAACCACACAGCAGGCCATTAACTTAAGTCCACTGAAAGTACCAAGGTCAGCAGAGCATAGCAGGCTTCTAAGCAATGACACGGCTACATGCAGGATCCAGGCACCATAAGCTAGAGACCATTTCCAAAGGCTTCTCTTATATACAGGAAGCAGACCACATACCCAAAGGCAGCTACCCAGCTGCTTGTGGTAGATCTCACCATGGAGTTGCTTGTCAGTCTCCTCATCGGGATTAACTAACCAGCTGCCCAGGCACTCAACCAGGCCCAGCCAAGTTGACACACAAACTGAACTACCACAGAGTGTATTTACCTCAGGTAAATGTTCAACTCCTATGCCTGTCTTTTACTTGGCTGGAAGTCACAGGTGTGGGGTCAATTCCAGACCTGAAGAACAGCTAGGGGCCATAGTCTGAGTGGTTCCACCAGGCTTTATTAGAACAGCAAACCTGGTTGCCCTTTTATTTTTCCAAATGATTTTGAGTTTTGTTCCACATTGTTCTCCTTCTCTATCCAGGATCTCCTACATAGATCTCCCTCTGAGTCATTGACAGTGGTAGCTGGGCACCATTTAGTTCTTGGTCTCATAGTCATATAGGCTATGAATCTCATGGTGTACCAGTTGCTAGGACTAATTATTTCCATGAGTCTTTGGTTTGCTTCATTTTCCTTTGCTCTGGATGAGGAGAGACCCATTGTGTTAGACTGGGTTCTCTAGAGAAACAAAAGCAGTAAAGCTTATATATATGTATATATGGATAAATTTATATTAGGAAAATGGCTCATACACTTATAGAAGCGGAAAGTACAAAGTTCCTGGATCAAACATCAAGCTGGAGGTTTTTCCTGACTCTTGCAGACACAGAGGCTGAGGAGCTCAAGGCTGGCAGGTAGTACACTGGTTGTTGACTCCAATAAATGATGAATCCAAGATCTCCAGGCTGAATGGTGGATTGTTCACTCACGGACAGTTGTAGGCAGAAGAACAGAATCCTGATCCACAGAAGAATATCTTTTTTCCCAGCATGTCCATAGATACACTGGAAGCAGGCCACATCCCTAGGGAAACTCCCTTTCAACAGATTGGCTGCTCAAAATATTATCTTCTGATCCCATCGTGGGAATAACCACATCACAACAGCTTAAACCACACAGAATTGTGATCCAGCCAAGTTGACACAGCTCCAACTATCACAGTCCACCCAATGTCAACTTGGCAGTTGTACACATCTTCTTAACCATATATAATCTCTACATAAGGACAATTATAAAGTCATATCTGCACATAACATGATTCACTACCACACATACAACTGAAACACATTAACCTTATTTACATTTCACAGTTCATAACAGAAGGAAACCAAAAGATTTGAAACACATATACAATGAAGAAATACAACAATCAAAGTCCTCATTTCTGCAACTGCTCACCTAGTCATAGCTGATATTCAGAACTACATCCTTCCACCACCCATTAGGTATTTCCCTTGCCCTCATCAAGTACCTCAGCTGGTCATGGTTCTTTGCCTGGTGGGGTGAACCAAATCTTCATTCCTGAAGGGTCTGGGCCATTAGCACTCATAACAGAATTGGGTTGCTGTAATTTTCCATTGACTTTAATCACAGGGCATGGGAGTACTAAGAGGTGTCTTAAAGAATCTCCTGTATTCCAGGCATATTCTTCTTTACCTCCATTACATAAAACCAATCCAATTTCTGCTTGGTAATCAGGATCTATCACACCCGATAGTACAGTAATGCCCTTCTTTGTCTGTTGATGCAGAGGCACAAGGAAGCCAAAATGGCTGGGTGGCATTCTTAATTTCCATTCCAATGCAATCAGTATTATGTCTCTAGGTGGGAGTGTTCCTCCCTTTGGGACTAAGATCTCCAGATCCACAGAACATAAGGTAGCAGGGACAGGAAGCAAAAAAAAATTGAGTGGGTCACTAGGGGTAATAGTGAGTGGTACCACTCCTGTTTCCACATCTTTGTTCCTAGACCCATGAATCCCAGCTATTAGAGAAACAGAACCGTGTATTGGATGCTGGTTTAGAGTATATACAGCCTCCTGGAGAACATTGCCCCAACCCTTCAAGGTATTGTCACCTAGCTGGCACCATAGTTGTGTTTTCAGGAGGCCATTTCATGGTTCTATCAAGCCAGCTGCTTCAGGATGATGTAGAACATGGTAAGACCAGTGAATTCTATGAGCATATGCCCATTGTAGCACCTCATCTGCTGTGAAGTGAGTCCCTTTATCTGAAGCAATGCTGTGTGGGATACCATGATGGTGGATAAGACATTCTGTAAGTCCACAGATGGTAGTTTTGGCAGAAGTATTGTGTGCAGGGAAGGTGAATCCATATCCAGAATAACTATCTATTCCAGTAAGAACAAAACACTGTCCTTTCCATGATGGAAGTGGTCCAATGTAATCAACCTGCCACCAGGTTGCTGGTTGATCACCCCAAGGAATGGTTCCATATCATGGACTCAGTGTTGGTCTGTGCTGATGGCAGATTGCGTATTCAGCAGTGGTGGTAGCCAAATCAGCATTGGTAAGCAGGAGTCCATGTCGCTGAGTCCATGCATAACCTCCATCCCTGACACCATGACCACTTTGTTCATGTGCCCATTGAACAATGTTAGGAGTAGCTGGGGAAAAAGGATGGCTGGTTTCCACTGAACTTGTCATCCTGTCCATCTGCTTATTAAAGTCCTTCTTCTCTACCAAGGTCACCTTTTGGTGAGTATTCACATGAGACACAAATACCTTTACTCCTTTGGTCCATTCAGAGAGATCTATCCACAAACCTCTTCCCCATACATCCTTATCACCAATCTTCCAATCATGCTCCTTCCAAGAGCCAGACCATCCAGCTAAGCCATTAGCCACAGCCCAAGAATCCATATAAAATCACATATCTGGCCATTTCTTATTCTATGCAAAGTGAACAGCCATATGCACAGCTTGATGTTCTGCCCATTGGGAGGATTTCCCTTTACCACTGTCCTTTAAAGAAGTCCCATAAAGGGACTACAGTGCCACTGCTGTCCACTTTTGAGTGGTGCCTATATATCATGCAGAACCATCTGTAAACCAAGAACAAATTTTCTCTTCCTCAGTCAACTGATCATAAGGGACTCCCCATGAAGACATAGGATACAGAGTGGGACAGGGAAGGTAATGTGAGTAGAGTGGAAACCATAGGCATTTGGGTCACTTCCTCATGCAACTTACTTGTGCCTTTAAGTCCTGCTCAAGCCCAATCTCTGATATAGCACTTCCATTTAATGATGGAGTGCTGTTGTGCACATACAATTTTATAACTCTGTGGGTCAGACAACACCCAATTCATGATGGGCAGCTCAGGCCTCATGGTCACTTGGTGGTCCATGGTTAGGCATTCAGTCTCTACTAAAGTCCAGTAACAAGCCAAAAGCTGTTTCTCAAAAGGAGAATAGTTATCTGCAGAGGATGGCAGGGCTTTGCTCCAAAATCCCAAGGGTCTGCATTGCGATTCACCAATAAGGACCTGCCAAAGACTCCAAACATCATCTCTATCTACTACAGACACTTCAAGCACCATTGGATCATCCGGACCATATGACTCAAGTGGCAGAGCAGCCTGCATGGCAGCCAGAACCTGTTGCAGATCCTCTGTTGTTCTGGACCCCACTCAAAACTAGCAGCTTTCTGAGTCACTTGATAAGTAGGCATCAGCAGCACTCCCAAATGAGAGATATGTTGCCTCCAAGATCCAAAGACGCCCACCAAACATTGTGCCTCCTTTTTAGTTGTGGGAGAAGCGAAATATAGTAACTTATCTTTCATTTTAATAGGAATATCTCAACATGCCCCACACCATTGGACCCCTAGAAATTCACTGAGGTGGAAGGTGCCTGAATTTTTGTTGGGTTAATTTCCCAACCTCTAGCACACACATGTCTCACCAATAAGTCTAGTGTCATCGATACTTCTTTACTAGGTCCAATCAGCATAATGGCATCAATATAATGGACCAGTGTGATGTCTTGTGGAAGGGAAAGGTGATCAAGATCCCTACTGACTAAATTATGACATAGTGCCGGGAAGTTGATATACCACTGATGAAGTGAAAGTATATTGTTGGCCTTGCCAGCTGAAGGCAAACTGCTTCTGATGGTCCTTTGAAATTGGTATCAAGAAAAAGATATTGGCCAGTTCAATAGCTGCATACCAAGTACCAGGAGATGTACTAATTTGCTCAAGCAATGAAACCACATCAGGAACAGCAGCTGCAATTGGAGTCACCTCCTGATTAAGTTTACGATAATCTACTGTCATTCTCCAAGATCCATCTGGTTTTTGCACAGGCCAAATAGGCAAATTAAGTGAAGATGTGGTGGGAGTCACCACCCCTGCATCCTTCATGTCCTTGATGGTGACAATAATCTCTGCAACCCCTCCAGGGATGTGGTATTGCTTTTGGTTTACTGTTTTTGTAGGTAGAGGCAGTTTTAATGGCTTCCACTTGGCTTTTCCTACCATAATAGCCCTTACTCCACATGTCTGGGACCCAATGTGGGAATTCTGCCAATTGCTCAGTATACCTATTCCAATTATGCATTCTGGCACAGGGGAAATCATGACTAGATGGGTTTGGGGATGCACTGGACCCACAGTGAGATGCACCCTAGCTAGGACTCCATCAATAACTTGACCTCCATATGGCCCCACTCTGACTGCTGGGTTACAAGGATGCTTTGGGTCTCCTGGAATTAGTGTCAATTCAGAGCCAGTGTCCAGTAGTGCCCCAAAAGTCTGATTATTTCCTTTTCACCAATGAACAGTCACTTTCATAAAAAGCCTCAGATCCCTTTGGGGAAGGCTGGGAGAAATATTGACATTATAGATTTTTTGCAATGTAGTGGGGTGCTTCCTTGAAAGAACCTCCCCTTCATTTAAGGGGTTGCGCGTCTATAAACTGACTCAGTTTGGGAATTGATTGAGAGGTCATGACTCTGGATTCTGGTAATTCAATCTAGGTTGCTGTTCATGTGAGCTAGAATTCTTCTGTCTATACAGATCAAATAAATATTTAGTAGGCTTGCCATGTATTTCACTACTAGGAACACCATAAGCAAGTATCCAATGCCATAATTCCACATGAGTCAGATTATTCTGATTACTGTTCCGACTTTGCTGTCCATTGTAGTAACCACACCCACCTTGCTTTTGCTGGTTAACTGCTGCCACTTGGCCCCTACTACCACAGGGTCTATTTAGCCCCATCATAGTTAAGTGTCTTAATTCAATTAGGGAAATTTGCACTGTCAAATCAGGTTTACATAAAACGGCAATCAGAGCAGTCTTCAGGGATGCTGGAGCTCCCTTCACAAATTTATTCCCCATGGTACTGGTGAAAGGCATGTCTTCTGGACTCTCTATTTCTGGCTCCAGGGGTCTAATCTGATAAATCCATTCTAACAGGCCAATTTCCCTAAGCCTCTGGATAACTTCTTCTACATTATACCAAGGCAGGTCTGGTATTTCAACTTGACTTATAGTAAGCATAATCCATGCTTCAGTAAACAAACAAAACAAACTATTAGATCCTTTCCTAACCTCTCAAGCTGAAATATTGAATGAAGAATCCATACTTAGTGGGCCTAAATCAATAAACTCATACTGATCCAATCTTACATTTCTTGTACCATTATCCCACATCCTCAGTAGATATTCTCATACATATTCTCCAGGTTTCTGTCTGTACATGTTAGCAAAATCAAGTAGGTCTTTTTGGGTGTATCATACCACCACCTCAGTCACACTTTCTATTTCACCTTTTGGGGCTCGCTTGGACTTAACTTTAGTTATAGGTCTAGCAACAACAATGGGTGGTTGGGGCAGTTCCTGAGAACTTTCAGGAATGTCTTCCATGGCCTCTGCCTCAGACAATCACCCATCAGGACCAGTTTGGCAAATCCCATCACTGAGGTGGAGGGGATAATGGTTTTACAGTAATCCCTTCAGATAGGAGGGATTCAACAGAATTTACAGGCTCCATATCCTGATCTTCCTGACTATCTGCCCATATGTCCCCACTCTCAGTTTCAGGATCCCATTTTTTCCCAATCAATGCTTTCACTTTAACTTCAGACACCTTTCTGGCTTGCCAATTGAATTGGCATTGTAATTCAGCCACCCTTAGAATAAGACTCTGGGTTTGGTTTTCAGCAACATTAGCTCTGTTGCTAGAAGAAATAAGGCATTCTTTTAGACCACAACTGGAAACACTGAGGTCTTTTATGTTGCACTTAAGCCGAGACTCAGCAGCTCTGAACTCATCTCACTCTTTCACCACTTTGCCTAGTGTAAGTAGGACCAACCAACCAGCTTCCTTATATTCCTCATTCTGACAAAATCCAGAAAAGTATCAAATATGCTATCTATCACCCAGAGCCTCACTTCTCACAAGTATTTGATCTATTGGTGGTGCTATTTTGCATATTAATGTTGCCACATCATGCCACAGATTAGCAGGGCACTCGTTACTAACAGAGGCAGGGTCACTAGTGTCTTTAAGATTAATCAATTTGGAGAAGCAATTTAGGAAGTCCATCCATATGATTTTGTCTCTCTAGACCCACTCTTCGTACCAAATATATTAGTCTGGGTTCTCTAGAGTAATAAAACCAATAAAGCTTATATTGTTGTTGTTGTTGTTATGTGCCGTCAAGTCAAACCCGACTCATAGTGACCCCTCCTTGGGTTTCTGAGGCAGTATTACTACAGAAGTAGGATTGCCCAACCTTCCTTCCGAGGAGTGAAAGCTTATATATATGAACATATAGAGAAAGTTATCTTACGAAAATAATGCACACGCTTATAGAAGCTGGCAAAACCAAAATTCCTGGATCAAACATCAAGCAGGAGGCTTTTCCCAACTCTTGCAGCCTCAGGGGCTGAGGAGCTCAAGGCTGGCAGGCAGTACACAGGCTGTTGACTCCAATGAATGATGAATCCAAGATATCTAGACCAAATGGTGGATTATTCATTCACAGACAGTTGTAGGCAGCACAACAGAATCCTGATACACAGAAGAATATCTCTTTTCCCAGGATGTCCATAGATACACTGGAAGCCAGACACACCCCTAGGGAAACTCCCTTTCAACAGATTGGCTACTTAAAACATAATCATATGATCCTATCATGGGAATAACCAAATCACAACAGCTTAAACCACACAGAATTGTGGTCCAGCCAAGTTGACACACAGCTCCAACTATCACACCCATCGTTGCATCTAGATGGCTGCTTGCAAGCTTTTAATATCTCAGTTGCTACTTGGCAAAGTAGGAAGTGTAATAATGTTTTATAGAGTTTATTATGCCAATTGAGCTTGATGTCCCCTGTGACTATGGTCCTTAGCCTACAGGTTTAACTACTCGGTCCCTCTGGGTAGTTTGTTGGGACCAAGAAGTGACTACAACCTTTTCCCTTGTCAGCTCTACTATACATCTGAGAATTCTGATCATACAAATACACTTATAGGATGATGGTCTGCCAACTCTATACATGGTCTTGGGTACACTCCTCACTTCATAGACATACTTAATAGTTCAGCCTGTCCACCCATATATCCACCCATATATCCACTCATATACCCACGTTTGCCTTCATTGACAATACAGTACTGAATGTGCAAAAAGGTTCATCTTTGTTCTCTGTACCTGCCTTGTACCTCTCTAAGTCTTCCTCTTCTTAATGTTACCATGTTGATCACTCACATTTGGGACATCGCCCTTCTCTTCACCCAAATCAATACTTATCTCTACCTGTCTAACAGTGCTCCTTCCCCTCCCCCCCATCCCTGGTAACCAAAAAAGAAAATTTCCTTCTATAAGTAAACCTTTCCATGACTTTTACAATAACCGACTAATACAATATCTATCCTTCTGTGATTGACTTATTTCACTCAGCATAATGTCCTCCAAGTTCATCCATGTTATGTGGTGTTTTGAAGATTCTACATTATTCTTTAGTGTTGCATAGTATTCCATT
>NW_006921591.1:31755513-31757179 GCF_000298275.1 Orycteropus afer afer
CCTAAATTTGCCCCTAGTTTTTCCTTGAGGAACTCTATAGTTTTAGGTTTCACGTTTAAGTCTTTGATCCATCTGGAGTTTGTTTTTGTGTATGGTATAAGGTACAGATCTTGTTTCGTTTTCCTGCAAATGGATCTCCAGTTTTGCCAGCACCATTTATTAAATAAACATTCTCTTCCCCATTTAAGGGATTTTGGGCCTTTTTCAAAGATTAGCTGAGCATAGGTCGATGGATGTATTTCTGGGTTCTCAATTCTATTCCATTGGTCTATGTGTCTGTGATTATATGAATACCAGGCAGTTTTGACTTCTGTGACTGTATAGTAGATCTGGTAGTGTGAGACCTCCTATTTCGTTCTTCTTCTTCAATAGTGCTTTGCTTATCTGAGGTCTCTTTCCTTTCAATATAAAGTTAGTGACTGGTTTTTCGATATCCTTAAAAAATATTGGGATCTGGATTGGGATTGAAGTGAATGTATATATTGCTTTGGGTAGAACTGATATTTTCACAATGTTTTTTCTGACTATCCATGAGCATGGGATATTCTTCCATTTATATAAATCTGTTATGGTTTCTTGAAGTAGTTTTTATAGTTTTCTTTGTACAGGTATTTGGGTCCCTGGTAAGATTTATTCCCAAGGATTTTATTTTTTTGGTAGCTATTGTAAATAGTATTGATCTCCTTATTTCTTTTTCAGCAATCTCTTTGCTAATGTAAAAGAATCCAACTGATTTTTGGATGTTGATTTTATATCCTGCCACGATGCTAAATCTCTCAATTAGTTCCAGGAGATTTTTGACTGAGTCTCTTGGGATTTCTAGGTATAGGATCATATCACCAGCAAATAGGGATAGTTTGACTTCTTCCTTACCAGTTTGGATGCTTTTGATTTCCCTTTCTTAACTTATGGGCCTGGCTAGGACTTCCAGTAGAATGTTGAATAGAAGTGATGATAGAGGTCATCGTTGTCTGGTTCCCGTTCACAGGAGGAATGGTTTCAGTCTCTCTCCTTTGAGTTTTATGTTGCCTGTTGGTTCTGAATTTTGTTGTTGTTGTTGTTATGTGCTTTCAAGTTGGACCCGACTCATAGCGACCCCTCCTTGGGTTTCCAAGGCAGTATCACTATGGAAGTAGATTTCTCCATCTTCCTTACGAGGGGTTGCTGGTGGGTTTGAACCGCCAGCCTTCAGGTTAGCAGTCAAGTGTCTTAGGCACTATGCTGCCAGAGCTCCCTGGTTTTACATAGATGTCCTTTATTATGTTCAGGGGTGTCCCCTCTATTCTTATTTTGCTAAGAGTTGTTATCAGGAACAGTTTTTGGATTTTATCAAATGCCTTTTCTACATCAATTTTCTGGTCATGTGATTCTTCTCCTTTGTTTTGTTTATGTGGTGGATGATGTTGATTTCTTTCTAATGTTGAACCATCCTTGTGTAACTGATAAGAACCCCAGTTGGTCATAATGAATGATTTTCTTGATATGTCGTTGGAGTCTATTGGCTAGAATTTTGTTGAAGATTTTTGCATCTATATTCATCAGGGATATTGTTGTGTAGTTTTCCTTTTGTGTGATGTCTTTGCCTGGTTTTGGTATCAAGGTTATGCTTGCTTCATAAAATGAGTTAGGGAGGATTCCATCCTTTCCTATGTTTTGGAATTGTTTG
>NW_006921591.1:31758639-31760664 GCF_000298275.1 Orycteropus afer afer
ATATATATATATATATATATATATATATATATATTGCTGTCATTTTGTTATGTGTTTTCTCATGGTGTCCCTGGTGTCTTTTCTCTGTATTATTTTCTGTGCTGAGCTCATTAGGTTTATGAATTGTGTTATTTCCTTCATTGCTATTATATTAGTATTTTCTCAATATTTGTGCTTGTCCTCTTTTTCGTTGTGATGTGAAGGTTTCTCATTTCTCTTTGAGGTTATGTTGTGATTTATAATTTTCTCCCCGAGCTTAAAACCATCCATTCTATCTTGCAACTCTCTTGACTTCCTCGCCATTTAGAAGTTCTTTAACTACATAGTACTTTTCCTTTTTGGTTTGTATTTGTCCTCACTTGCCAATTGATGTCTCTGGTTCCCTTTCTAGAATATTATAGTCTTATTTTAATTTGGATATGTCCATAGCTGTGATTTCTGGGTTATATCTTCTTGTAGTAATGATTGGTTGTTATTTGTCATTTTTGGCTCTCTGTTCAAAGTATTTCTTTTAGTATCTCTTGTAAGGTTGGTCTTAACAAATTCCCTTAATTTCTGTTTATCTGGAAAACTCCTAATTTCACCATCATATTTGAGGGGAAAATTGACTGGATATATAATTCTTGTTTTAAATTTTTCTCTTTCAGGATTTTATATATACCATCGCATTGACTTGCTTGCATGGTGTCTGCTGAGAAGTCAGAGCTTATTCTTACTAGTTGTCATTTGTAAGTCACTTTTTGTTTTCCTATGCTGCTTTCAGAATTCTTTCTTTGTCTTTGATTTTGCTGAGCTTGATGATGATATTTATTGGTGATTTTGTTTTGAGGTCTATGGTGTTTGGGATTCTTTGGACTTCCTGAATGGATATATTCTCATCTTTTATCATATCAGGGAAGTTCTCTTCCAACAAATCCTGGAAAATTTTCTCAGTGGTTTTATTATTTTCATCCTGCTCTGGAATTCCAGAGTAGTAGGTTATTCCTTTTGATGGTATACCACATAAACCTTAGGCTTTCTTCATTTTGTTTAGATCTTTTTTCTGACTGATTCCTTTCCAAAGAAGTATTCAAGTATTTGTCTTCAATCTCATTAATTCTGTCTTCCATTGCATCAAATCCACTCCTTTGCCCTTTCAATGTGTTATCTGTTTCTGACAATTTATTCCTAATCTTCTAGATTTCTATCTGTAGATTTAGAATCAATTTTAATTTTTCATTTATTTTGTCATTTTGTTCTTGAATTTTCTTCCAAAATTCTTTTAGGGTTTAGTCTGTGTTTTCC
This sequence comes from Orycteropus afer afer, assembly GCF_000298275.1. Classification (NCBI taxonomy): domain Eukaryota; kingdom Metazoa; phylum Chordata; class Mammalia; order Tubulidentata; family Orycteropodidae; genus Orycteropus; species Orycteropus afer. Next base: position 31,759,924 of record NW_006921591.1, read on the forward strand.
TTGGTCTATCTCTCAATCCTTTGAATTTATCTAAATATAATTCTTTTGAATTCCTTATCAGAGAGTTCCAATTCTGCTTTTTCCTCAGGGATGTGTTCTGGCTCTGTATCCTGCCTCCTTGTTTCTACCACTTTTTCTTGCTTCTTTGTGTGGACTGTCATGGACTGTTTTTTCTGAGACATTGTGCCATTACTATATTTATATCTCTGTTAACTGTTTGTGAAGAGCAGCCAAGGTTGACTCAGGCTCTTCTTGGTGTTTGTGTATCATTAGCCCATTGGTGAAGAAAGAAGTGGTGGCTCTCAGTCAGTAAGTGAAGCTGCAGGAAGTGTTGGTGTAGTTGTGTCATATACGGACTGTTACTGTCTCCCATTCTGACAAAAATAACAATTGCTTAACCATCAAAAAAGTAAAAGCAAATGGACAAAACATACAAAATGTAATCACACTGGAACAGTAACTAAAAAAAGAAAAAAGAAAAGGAAGAGAAAGAAAAAGATAAAAAAATCAAAATATCTGTGGAGAGGGTAATAAGAGAAAAAAGTAGAGAAACATAAAAATGAAGAAAAAAATGGGAAAAATACAAAACAAAACAAAAAAAAAAACAAGGAACAGGGTTAACCTACTACTTTGGCGAGTAGTGACTGGGACCTTAAAAGCTAGGAAGCTGCCATCTAGATGCAACAACGGGTCTCTCCTCGTCAAGAAGAAAGAAGAAAACCAAAATTAATGGAAATAATC
>NW_006921591.1:31761159-31772970 GCF_000298275.1 Orycteropus afer afer
CAAATCCTAATTAAAAAAAAAAACAAGGAACAGGGTTAACCACAAGGAAAAAAAAAAAAAAAAATGCAGCCAGTAACAGGGAAAAGAAAAAAAAGCTGAAAACTAGAACTTGGGAGGAGAAAAATAAAGAATAATAGTAAAAAGGACAAAAGTAATAATAATATTAGTAGTTGTAAAACAGACAAAAACAAACAAACTTAGAAACAGAAAAAAGAAAAAAAAAAATGGCGCAGGGAGGGGCAGGACACCCAGGTTCTGTCAAAGCACACAGACTGGGATGGAATTTCTTCTGCCACAGAAATTGGTTTGGAGTGAGGGATGGACACAACTCCATGTAGGGTATAAGAGTAACAAGGGCAATGTCACACCTTTTCATTTGTCTGGGTCCAGAATGTCCTTGGGGTTACTGGTAAGTGGTGCCTGTTCTTAAGTCCCTGGAATCTGGGGGAATGCTGTTTTTTTCAATATCCAAAAGGTTCAAGCCACTTGTTAACATTCAAAATAGCTGCACCCTCTGGACCACTAAATGTCCACAGCTCAGCCCACTGTCCTCCTCACTGATTCCCCTTTCATTCTCCAGCCACCAGAGCAGTCCTCTGTTCAGTCCCTGGCTAGCAGGGCCAATATTTTAGTTTAATTCTAAGTCTTACCACCACTCGGCAATATTCAAGCTGTCTCTGTCATCAGGATCGCTGCCAGACCTAAGCTCCATATGTCTCCTTTTTGGTGTTTTCGTGCAAATTCTTCTGCGAGTTGGAGTTTATTCCCCTTCTATATCCTTCTCTTCAAGGCTCAGGCATACAGGATTATCTCCTGTGTCTGTGTTAATTGGCTCCCCTTTTCTTTATTGAAGAGGGTCTATGCAGTCTTTCTGCCTATTCTGCCATCTTACCAGAAGTCAAATTCCTTGACTTTTTGTCACTTAATAATCTAGTAGGAGGCAGAGTTCGTTCAGTTTTAGAATTCTTACTTTTCATGTAGAAGACCCAGTTTCAATTTCTAGCTAATGCACCTCAAGTGCAGCCACCACTCATCTCTCTGTGGAAACTTGTGCATTGTTATGATTCTGGACAGGTTTCAGGGAAGCTTCTAGACTAACACAGACTAGGAATAAAGGCCTGGTTATCTACATCTAGAATCAGCCTATGTAAGCCCTATGGGTCACAATGAATGGATCTTATTGTCCATGGGGCCTTTATGAGTCAGGGACAAATTTTACAGCAGCTAATAATGACAACAAGGATAGACAGGAAACATTTTTTTTTTTTTTTTTAAATTCTGTGACTAAAATGTTAAAGGATGATTTAAGACCCAAGATTTATGGTTTAGTCAGGGGAGGAGAATAACCAAAGCTTCAAGGAAAAGCTTTTTTACTGATAACTGAATTAAAAGGGGAGACAACCATGTAAATATATGAGAAAAGAGTATTCCAGGCAGAGTAATGATCCTAATGTGGGAACAAACATGAAATATTCAGAAACCAGAAGGAAGGTGAGTGTGGTGGGGGCATAGTAAACTCCAAAAAGCATGTTATGGGATGAACTGAGAAAGGAAACCAAGTGATATAAGAAAATGCCAGATCCTGCAGGGTCATATACGGGATGTTTGCCAAACTCCATTAATCCTCACAGCATACCATTTAGTGAATTTGCTCGTAAAAATTATGTGAGGATAAATGGAAAGAAGGGAGAGAGAGAAATGCCAATTTTGGAGGCCTAGTAGCCAGATAATTGGTATGGTTTATAGTGGGATGGGTAAAACTAACACATAGATGTGTTTGGTGATAGATATGTCAAGAGTTCAGTTTTGAACATGATAAGTTTAAGATGACTATATATATTAAGAAGGAGTTCTGGTTGTGTAGTACCTAAGGCATTCAACTGCTAATCACAAGGTTGGTGGTTCAAACCCACCAGCCACTCCACAAAAGGAAGCCTGAGCAATCTACTTCCATAAAGATTTACTGCCTTGGAAACCCAAAGGGGGTCACTCTGAGTTGGAATTGCCTTGATGGCAGTGAGCTTTTTGTTTATATACATTAAGTAAATATTGTAATGGATGTCCACTTCTGTTTTTTTTTTTTTTTTTTTTTTTTTTTCAGATCAGTGGTCTGGGCTGAAGATACATACTTGGACTTCCTTCAGACTTCATTACCAGAATAACGAAGATGGAGAGAATGAATCATTGGACTGAAACTTGGGAATGCCAATATTTAAATGTGGAATAAATATTCACAAAGTTAATGAGAAGAGGAATGAGCTGCTTCAAAACAATGAAGAAAGTATGGTGTCATCTGTATCAAGAGAAAGGACTGTTGAAAATAGATTCTGGTCAATAACTGGGCTTAGAAATTGAATAAGATATAATAGAAAACTATGACTCATGTGAATTCTTCTGGATTACATGATAGTCTATGTGTTTCATTGAATATGTGCGTATATATGAAAATTCTATAGAACACTTTTACTATGCACATATGCAGTTATTATGAGATGGAATCAATTCAATGACAACTCATTTGGTTTACTTTACTTTCTACATGTTCATTGCAATTATTTTGGTGAGCAAAAGACTTTTAAGATATTAACAAACAAGAAGAAAATATTTGCAAGAAATTTACCCAACAAAGACATGTATCAAAAATATATAAAGAATGCTTATAATTCAGTAAAAAATAGACAAAAAACTAAGTATAAATGTCTACTACAAAATGAAAGACAAACAAATGTCCAGTAATCGTATGAAAAATTGTTGATACTTTAATTAAAACCAAAATGAATGTGCATCAAGTAGAATAAATTTGAATAAATAAGCAATAATAAAATAAGAACCTAGATGGCAAGTGTGATAATTGGAGTTGTGTGTCAATTGGCTGAACCACAATTCTGAGTGATTTAAGCAGTTGTGATGTGGGTTATTCTTGTGATAAGATTGAATGTATATGTTTTGAGCAGCCAGTCTGTGAAAAGGAAGTTTCCCCAGGGGTATGGCCTGCTTCCAATATATTTATGGACATCCTGGGAAAAAAAGACACTCTTCTGTGGATTGGGATCCAGTTGTGCTTCCTACAACTGTCCATGAGTGAACAATCCTCTATTTGGTGTGGAGATCTTGGATTCATCATTCATTGGAGTCAACAGCTTGTATACTCCCTGCCAACCTTGAGCTCTTCACCCTCTACAGCCGTGTGAGTCAGGACAAGCCTCCAGCTTAATGTTTGATCCAAGAACTTGGGACTTGTGAACATCTGTAAGTGTGTGAGCCATTTTCCAAAGATAAATTTCTCTCTCTCTCTCTCCATATAGCTTTACTGGTTTTGCTTCTCTAGAGAACCAAGCCTAACACATTTGGTACCAAGAGTTGTTCTAGAAAGGCAAAATCATAAGCATGGGCTTCCTAAATTGTTTCTCCAATTAGATTAATTAGAAAGGCACTGGTGACTCTGCCTCCAGTAGTATAGAGGGTCCTGCTAATCCATGGTGTGAGGTGGCAACATTAATATGCAAAATAGCACCACCAATAGATCAAGTATTTTTGAGAATTGAGGCTCTGGGTGTCACATATTTGATACCTTTCTGAATTTTGTCAGCATGAGGAGTATAAGGAAGCTGGTTGGTTTGTCATACTTATGCTAGATAAAGTGGTGAAAGAGAGAGATGAGTTCAGGCCTGCTGAAGCACAGCTCAAGTGCTGCTGCATAAAACACCTCAATGTTTCCAGTTGTGTCCTGAAAGAAATCTTTATTTCATCTAGTAACAGAGCTGATCTTGCCAAAAAACAAACCCAGAGTCTTGTTGTAAGGGTGGCTGAATTACAATGCCAATTGAATTGTCAACCCAGAATGTTGTCTGAAGTTAAAGTGAGGACATTGATTGGAAAAAAAAAAATGGGATCCTGAAACCTGGAATGAGGACATATGGGTAGACAATCAGGAAGATGTTGATATGGATACTGTAAATTCTGTTGAATCCCTCTCATCTGAAGGGAGTACTATAAAACCATTATCCCTTCCACCTCCATCTGATAGGACAAATCCAACTGTTTAAGCTGGGTCATTGCCTGAGGCAGATGCCTTGCAAGACATTATTGAATATTCTCAGGAACTGCCCCAACCAACCATTGTTGCTGCTAGACCTATAACCTAAAATTAAGTCCAAGTGAGCTTCAAAAGATGAAATATAAAGTGTGACTGAGGTAGTGATATGTTACACCCAAAACAACCTACTTGATTTTGCTAAAATGTACAGACAGAAACCTGGAGAATATGTATGAGAATGGCTACTGAAGGTGTGAGATAGTGGTGTAAGGGATGTAACCTTGGATCAGTCTGAGTTTTTTGGTTTAGGCCCACTAAGTATGGTTTCTTTATTTAATGTTTCAGCTTGAGAGGTTAGGAAAGGATCTAATAGTTTATTTGGTTAGCTTACTGAAGCATGGATTATGTGGCAGCCTACCTTAAGTCAAGTTGAAGTACCAGACCTGCCTTGGTATAATGTAGAAGAAGGTATCTAGAGGCTTAGGGAAATTGGCCTGATAGAATGGATTTAACAGATTAGACCCCTAGAGCCGGAAATGGAGAGTCCAGAGGACATTCCTTTCAGGAGTAAGGTGAGACACAAAATTGTGAAGGAAGCCCTAGCCTCCTTGAAATCTGCTGTGATTGCTATTTTATGTAAGCCAGATATGACAGTGGGAATTTCCCTAATTGAACTAAGAAACTTAACAATGATGGGGCTGATCGGACCCCATGGTAGTAGTGGACAAGTGGCAACAGTTAATTGATAAAGAAAGTGGGTGTGGTTACCATAAGGACAGCAGAGTCAAAACAGTAGTCAGAATACTCTGACTCATGTGGAATTATGGCATTGGCTACTTAGGTATGATGTTCCTAGGAGTGAAATACATGGCAAACCTACTAAATATTTACTTGATCTGTATAGATAAAAGAATTCTAAATCACATGAACAGTAGTCTAGAATGAACTGCCAGAATACAGATCAGGGCCTCTCAATCAATCTCTGGACTTAAGTCTGTTTACAGACCTACAACCCCTTGAATGAAGGGAGAGACTCCATTATATTGCCAAAAATTTATAATGTCAATCTTTCTCTCAGCCTTCCCCAAAGGGATCTGAGGCCTTTCATGAGAATGACTGTTCATTGGGGAAAAGGAAATAATCAGACCTTTTGGGGAATCCTAGACACTGGCTTTGAATTGACACTAATTCCAGGAGACCCAAAGCATCACTGTGGACCACCAGTCAGAGTGGGGGCATATAGAGGTCAAATTATTAATGGAGTCTTAGATCAGGTGTGTCTCACAGTGGATCCAGCAGGTCCCTGAACCTATCCTGTAGAGATTTCCCCAGTTCCAGAATGCATAATTGGAATAGATATACTGAGAAATTGGCAGAATTCCCACATTGAGTCCCTGACATGTGGATAATGGCTATTTTGGTAGGAAAAGCCAAGTGGAAGCCATTAGTACTGCTTCTACCTGGAAAAATAGTAAACCAAAAGCAATAAGGCATACCTAGAGGGGTTGCAGAGATTACTGCCACCATCAAGGACTTGAAGGATGCAGGGGTGGTGATTCCCAATACATTCCCATATATTTCACCTATTTGGCCCATGCAAAAAGGAGATGGATCTTGGAGAATGTTAGTAGATTTTCATAAACTTAATCAGATGGTTATTCCAATTGCAGCTGCTATTCCTGATGTAGTTTCATTGCTTGAGCAAATTAGTATATCTTCTGGTACTTGGTATGCAGCTATTGATCTGGCCAATGCCTTTTTCTCAATACCAATTTCAAAGGACCATCAGAAGCAATTTGCCTTCAGCTGGCAAGGCTGAAGGATGTGTCAAGGATGTTGGGACTTCCTTCATAAATTTGTGCCTCACCTTACTGGTGAAAGGAGTGTCCCCTGGACTCTCCATTTCTGGCTTCAAGGGTCTAATCTGATAAATTCATTCTAACAGGATAATTTCCCTAACAGTATACTTTCACAGTGCTTCCTTAGTGGTATATCAATTCCCCCGCACTATGTCATAATTTAGTCTGGAATTAGGAATCTTGACCACCTTTCTCTTCCACAAAACATCACACTTGTCCATTATATTGATGACTTTAAGCTGATTGGACTTAGTAAGGAAGAAGTATCAATGACTCTAGACATATTAGTGATACATCTACATGCTAGATGGTGGAAAATTAACCCAATAAAAATTCAGTCACCTTCCATCTCAATGAAATTTCTATGGTCCAGTTGTGTGGGGTGTGTTGAGATATTCTCACTAAAGTGAAGGATAAGTTATTATATTTTGCTTCTGCTACAACTAAAAAGGAGGCACAAACCTGGTGGGCCTCTTTGCATTTTGGAGGTAACATATCCTTCATTTGGGTGTGTTGCTATGGCCTATTTATCAAATAACTCAGAAAGCTGCTAGTTTTGAGTGGGGCCCAGAAAAACAGAAGGCTCTACAACAGGTTTGGGCTGCAGTGCAAGCTGCTCTGCCACTTGGGTCATATATTCCAGCTGATCCATTGGTGTTTGAAGTGTCTGTAGAAGATAGAGATGCTGTTTGGCCTCTTTGGCAGGTCCTTATTGGTGAATTGCAATACAAACCCTTGGGATTTTGGAGCAAAGCCCTGCCTTCCTCTGCAGATAACTACTCTCCTTTTGAGAGATAGCTTTTGGCTTATTACAGATTTAATAGAGACTGAATGCCTAACCATGGGCCACCAAGTCATGATGAAGCCTGAGCTGTCCATCATGAGTTTGGGATGGTCTGACCCAAAGAGTCATAAAGTTGGACATGCACAGCAGCAGTCCATCATTAAATAGAAGTGGTATATCATAGATCAGGCTTGAGCAGGACCTGAAGGCACAAGTAAGTTACATGAGGAAGTGGCCCAAATGCCTATGGTCTCCACTCCAGTGATATTATCTTCCCTCTCCCAGTCTGCACCTATGGCCTTGTGAGGAGTTTATTATGATATGCTGACTGAGGAAAATAAAACTCATTCCTGGTTTACAGATGGTTCTAAGTGATAGGCAGGCACTACTTGAAAGTGGACAGCAGTGGCACTTTATCACCATTCTGGGGTTTACTTAAAGGACAGTGGTATAGGGAAATCCTCCCAATGGGCAGAAATTAGAGCTGCACATATGGCTATTCACTTTGCATGGAACAAGAAATAACCAGATGTATGATTGTATACGGAATCATGAGCTGTAGCTAATGGCTTGGCCAGATGGTCTGGGATTTGGAAGGAGCATGATTGGAAAATTGGTGACAAGGATATATGGGGAAGAGGCATGTGGATAGACCTCTCTGAATGGGCCAAAGTAGTAAAGATATTTATGTGTCATGTGAATGTCCACCAAAAGGTGATCTTGGCATAGGAGGGTTTAACAATCAGATGGATAGTGTGATAGTCGGAGCTGTGTGTCAACTTGCCTGGACCACAATTCTATGTAGTTTGAGCTGTTGTGGTGTGGTTTTTCCCATGATGGGATCAGATGATTATGTTTTGAACAGCCAATCTGTTGAAAGGGAGTTTTACTAGGGGTGTGGCCTGCTTCCAGTATATCTGCGGACATCCTGGGAGAGGAGACATTCTTCTGTGGATCAGGATTCTGTTGTGCTGCCTATAACTATCTGTGAGTGAAAAATCCACCATTCGGCCTGATGATCTTGGATTCGTCATTCATTGGAGTCAACAGCCAGTGTACTGACTGCCAGCTCTGAGCTCCTCAGCCCCTGCAGCTGCAAGAGTCTGGAAAAGCCTCCAGCTTGATGTGGAAAAGCCTCCAGCTTGACGTTTGATCCAGGAACTTTGGACTTGCCAGCTTCTATAAGTGTGTGAGCCATTTTCCTAAGATAAATCTCTCTCTCTCTCTCTCTCTCTCTCTATATATATATATATATATATGTACAAGGTTTATTGGTTTTATTTCTCTAGAGAACTCAGTCTAACACATTTGGTACCAAGAGTGGGGTCTAGAGAGACAAAATCATAAGGATGGGCTTCCTAAATTGCTTCTCCAGTTTGATTAATCTTAAAGACACTAGTGACCCTGCCTCTATTAGTAAAGAGAGCCCTGCTAATCCGTGGTGTGAGGTGACATCATTAATACGTGAAATAGCACCACCAATAGATCAAGTACTTGTGAGAAGTGATGTTCTGGGGATCGGATATTTGATACTTTTCTGCAATTTTATCAGCATGAGGAGTATAAGGAAGCTGGTTGGTTAGTCCTACTTACACTAGACAAAGTGGTGAAAGAGCAAGATGAGCTCCAAGCTGCTGAGTCTCAGCTTAAGCATTGCATAAAAGGCCTCAGTGCTTCCAGTTGTGCTCTGAAAGAATGTCTTATATCTTCTAGTAACAGAGCAGATGTTGCTGAAAACCAAAGCCAGAGTCTTATTGTAAGGGTGGCTGAATTACAATGCCAATTAAATTGTCAAACCAGAATGGTGTCTGAAGTTAAAGTGAGGGCATTGATTGGGAAAAAATGGGATCCTGAAACCTGGAATGGTGACATATGGGCAGAAGATAGTCAGTAAGATCAGGATACAGAGCCTGTAAATTTTTTTGAATCCCGCCTATCTGAAGGGATTATTGTAAAACCATTATCCCCTCCACCTCAGTTTGATGAGATCAGCTCAGCTGTTCCTGCTGAGTCACTGCATGAGGCAGAAACCATGGAAGACATTGCTGAATGTTCTCAGGAACTGCCCCAACCACCCATTGTTGCTGCTAGACCTATAACTAAAGTTAAGTCCAAGTGATCCCCAAAAGGTGAAATAGAAAGTGTGATTGAGGAAGTGGTACGTTACACCCAAAAAGACCTACTTGATTTTGCTAACATGTACAGACAGAAACCTGGAGAATATATATGGGAATGGCTACTGAGGGTGTGGGATAATGGTTTAAGGAATGTAAGATTGGATCAGTCTGAGTTTATTTATTTAGGCCCATTAAGTACAGATTCTTCATTCAATGTTTCCGCTCAAGAGGTTAGGAAAGGATTTAATAGTTTATTTGGTTGGCTTACTGAAGCCTGGATTATGTGGTGGCCTACCTTAAGTCAAGTTGAAGTACCAGACCTGTCTTGGTATAATGTAGAAGAAGGTATCCAGAGGCTGAGGGAAATTGGCATGATAGAATAGATTTATCAGATTAGACCCCTAGAGCCAGAATTGGAGAGTCCAGAAGACAGAAGACAGGCCTTTCACCTATATGGTGAGGAATAAATTTGTGAAGGGAGCTCCAGCATCTTTGAAGACTGCTGTAATTGCTATTCTATGTAAACCTGATTTGACTGTGGGAACTGCCCTAATTAAACTAAGACACTTAACTATGATGGCGCTGATTGGACCCCGTGATAGTAGGGGCAAAATGTCAGCAGTTAATCGACAAAGGCAAGGTGAGTGTGGTTACTATAATGGACAGCAGAGTCAGAACAGTAATCAGAATAGTCTGACTATTGTGGAATAATGGCATTGGCTACTTGCTCATGGTGTTCCCAGTAGTGAAATCCATGGCAAGCCTACTAAATATTTACTTGATCTGTATAGACAGAAGAATCCTAGGTCATGTGAACAGCAACCTAGATTGAATTGCCAGAATACAGAGTCACAACCTCTCAATCACTTCCCAGACTTGAGTCAGTTTACAGACCCACAACCCCTTGAATGAAGGGAAGCCAGGTCCCTTTGAGGAAGGACCCCATTACATTGCCAAAATTCTACAATGTCAATCTTTCTCCCAGTCTTCCCCAAAGGGATCTGAGGCATTTTACAAGAGTAACTGCTCATTGGGGAAAAAGAAATAATCAGACTTTTCTGGGATTACTGGACACTGTCTGAATTGACATTAATTCCAGGAGACCCAAAGCATCATTGTGGCCCACCAGTCAGGGTGGTGATATAAGGAGGTCAAGTTATTGATGGAGTCTTAGCTAAGGTGTGTCTCACAGTGGGTCAAGGGTTTCCTTGAACACATCCTGTAGTGATTTCCCCAGTGCCCGAATGCAAAATTGGAATAGGTGTACTAAGCAATAGGCAGAATTCCCACATTGGGTCCTGGACATGTGGAGTAAGGGCTATTATGGTAGGAAAAGCCAAGTGGAAGCCAGTAGAACTGCCACTACCTACAAAAATAGTAAACCAAAAGCAATACTGCATCCCTGGAAGGGTTTCATAGATTACTGCCATCATTAAGGACTTGGAGGATGCAGTAGTGATGATCCCCAACACAACCCCATTTAATTCGCCTATTCAGCCTGTGCAAAAAGCAGATGGATATTGGAGAATGACAGTAGATTATCATAAACTTAATCAAGTGGTGACTCCAATTGCAGCTGCTGTTCCTGATGTGGTTTCATTGCTTGAGCAAATTAGTATATCTGATAATTGTTATGCAGCTATTGATCTGGCCAATGCCTTTTTCTCAATACCAATTTCTAAGGACCATCAGAAGCAGTTTGGCTTCAGCTGGCAAGGCCAAGAGTATACTTTCACAGTCCTTCCTCAGTGGTATATCAACTCCCCAGCACTATGACATAATTTAGTCTGTAGGGATCTTCATTGCCATTCCCTTCCAAAGACATCACACTGGTCCATTATATTGATGACATTATGTTGATTGGACCTAGTAAAGAAGAAGTATTGATGACTCTAGACTTATTGGTGAGACAAAGGCATGCTAGAGGTTGGAAAATTAACCCAACAAAAATTCAGGCACTTTCCACCTCAGTGAAATTTCTATGGGTCCAACGGTGTGGGGCATGTCGAGATATTCCTACTAAAGTGAAGGATAAGTTATTGTATCTGGCTTCCCCCATAACTAAAAAGGAAGCACAACATTTGGTGGGCCTCTTTGGATTTTGGAGGCAACATATCTCTCATTTGGGTGTGTTGCTGTGGTCTATTTATAAGTGACTTGGAATGCTGCTAGTTTTGAATGGGGCCCAGAACAACAGAAGGCTCTGCAACAAGTTCAGGCTGCCATGCAGGCTTCTCTGCCACTTGGGCCATATGATCCAGCTGATTCAATGGTGCTTGAAGTGTCTGTAGTAGATAGAGATGATGTTTGGAGTCTTTGGCAGGTCCCTATTGGTGAATCACAATGCAGACCCTTGGGAATTTGGAGCAAAGCCCTGCCATCCTCTGCAGATAACTACTCTCCTTTTGAGAAACAGCTTTTGGCTTGTTACTGGGCTTTAGTAGAAACTGCATGCCTACCACAGGCACCAAGTGACCATGAGGACTGAGTTGCCCATCATGAACTGGGTGTTGTCTGATCCACAGGGTCATAAAGTTGGACGTGCACAGCAGCACTCCATCATTAAATGGAAGGGGTCTATCAGAGATCCGGCTCGAGCAAGACCTGAAGACACAAGTAAGTTTCATGAGGAAGTGGCCTAAATACGTATGGTCCCCACTCCAGTCACATTCCCAGCCCATTCTGCACCTATGGCCTCATGGGGAGTTCCTCATGATCAATTGACTGAGGAAGAGAAAACTCGTGCCTGGCTTACAGATGGTTCTGCATGATATGCAGGCACCATTAGAAAGTGGACAGAAGCAGCTCTGCAGCCCCTTTCTTGGACTTCCTTAAAGGACAGTGGTGAAGGGACCTTCTCCCAATGGGCAGAACTTTGAGCCATGCATATGGCTGTTCACTTTGCATGGAGTAAGAAATGGCCAGATGTGTGATTATATATGGATTCATGGGCTGTGGCTAATGTCTTAGCTGGATGGTCTGGGACTTGGAAGGAGCATGATTGGAAGATTGGTG
>NW_006921591.1:31773235-31775021 GCF_000298275.1 Orycteropus afer afer
GATTTGGCTACACCACTGCTGAGTGCTCAATCTGCCATCAGCACAGACCAACACTGAGTCTGTGATATGGAACCATTTCTTGGGGTGATCAGCCAGCAACCTGGTGGCAGGTTGATTACATTGGACCACTTCCATCATGGAAAGGACAGCGTTTTGTTCTTACTGGAATAGATACTTATTCTGGATATGGATTTGCCTTCTCTTCACACAATTCTTCTGCCAAAAGTACCATCTGTGGACTTACAGAATGCTTTATCCACTGTCATGGTATCCCACACAGCATTGCTTTGGATCAAGGGACTTATTTCACAGCAAATAAAGTGTGGCAGTGGGCTTATGCTCATGGAATTCAATGGTCTTACCATGTTCCCCATCATCCCGAAGCAGCTGGCTTGATAGAACAATGGAATGGCCTCCAGAAAACACAATTATGGTGCCAGTTAGTCGGTAATACCTTGGAGGCACCTTCAAGGGTTGGGGCAATGTTCTCCAGGAGTCTGTATATGCTCTAAACCAGCATCCAACATATGGTTCTGTTTCTCCAATAGCCAAGATTCATGGGTCTAGGAACCAAGGGGTGGAAACGGGAGTGGTACCACACACTATCACCCATAGTGTCCCACTGAAAAAATTTTTGCTTCCTGTCCCTGCTACCCTATGCTCTGTGGGTCTGGAGATCTTAGTCCCAGAGGAAGGAACACTGCCACCTGGAGACACAATATGGATTGCACTGAACTGGAAACTAAAAATGCCACCTGGCCATTTTGGCTTCCTCATGCCTCTGCATCAACAGAAAAAGAAAGGCATTACTATACTATATGGTGTGATAGATCCTGATTACCAAGGAGAAATTGGATTGGCTTTACATAATGGAAGTATAGAAGAATATGTCTGGAATATAGGAGATTCTTTAGGACATGTCTTAGTACTCCCTGCCCTGTGATTAAAGTCAATGGAAAATTACAGCAACCCAATTCTGATATGACTGCTAACGGCCCAGACCCTTCAGGAATGAACCAGGCAAAGAACACGACCAGGTGAGGTGCTTGCTGATGGCAAGGGAAATACAGAATGGCTGGTGGAAGAAGGTAGTTCTGAATATCAGCTACGACCACATGGCCAGCTACAGAAACAAGGACTGTGATTGTTATATTTCTTCATTGTATATGTGCATCAAATATTTTGTTTCTTTCTGTTATAAGCTATGGAATGTAAATAAGGTTAATACATTTTGGTTGTGCGTGTGTTAACGTATCATGTTAGGCACAAATACGACTTTATAATTGTCCTTATTTAGAGATTATATATGGTTAAGAAGATGTGTACAATTGCCAAGTTGACAAGGGGTGGACTGTGATCATTGGAGCTGTGTCAGCTTGGCTGGACCACAATTCTGTGTGGTTTGAGCTGTTGTGGTGTGGTTGTTCCCATGACGGGATCAGATGACTATGTTTTTAGCAGCCAATCTGTTGAAAAAGAGTTTCCCTAGGGGTGTGGCCTGCTTCCAGTATATCTGTGGATATCCTGGGAAAGGAGACATTCTTCTGTGGATCAGAATTCTGTTGTGCTGCCCACAACTGTCCATGAGTGAACAATCCATCATTCGTCCTGGAGATCTTGGATTCGTCATTCGTTGGAGTCAACAGCCTGTGTACTGCCTGCCAGCTTTGAGCTCCTCAGCCCTCGTGGCTGCAAAAGTTGGGAAGAGCCTCCAGCTTGACATTTCATCAGGAACTTTGGACTTTCCAGCTTCTATAAGTGTGTGAGCCATTTTCCTAAGATAAAT
>NW_006921591.1:31775166-31787182 GCF_000298275.1 Orycteropus afer afer
CTTTTACTTACCAAGGCTGATTTGGCTACAGCCAATGCTGAGTGCCCAATGCCAGCAGCAGAGACCAACACTGAGTCCGCAATATGGAACCATTCTTCAGGGTGATCAGTCAGCAATGTGGTGGCAGGTTGCTTATATTGGGCCATTTCCATCATGGAAAGGACAGTGTTTTCTTCTTACCGGGATAGATACTTATTCTGGATATGGATTCATCTTCTCTTAACGCAATTCTTCTGCCAAAACTACTATTCATAGACTTACAGAATGCCTTATCCATTATCATGGTATCCCACACAGTATTGCTTCGGATCAAGGGCCTCAATTCACAGCAAATGAAGTGTGACAATGGGCCTATGCTCCTGGAATTCACTGGTCTTACTATGTTCCCCATCATCCTGAAACAGTTGGCTTGATAGAATGATGGAATGGTCTACTAAAAACACAATTACAGTGCCAGCTATGTGGCAATATCTTGAAAGTTTGGGGCAATATTCTCCAGGAAGTTGTATATGCTCTAAACCAGCATCCAATATACGGTACTGTTTCTCCAATAGCCATGATTCACAGGTCCAGGAACCAAGGGGTGGAAACAGGAGTGGTAGCACTTATTATTACACCTAGTGATCCAATCTAAATGCTCTGTAAGTCTGGAGATCTTATTCCCAAAAGGAGGAACAGTCCCACTTGGAGACACAATACTGATTGCATTGAACTGAAAGTTAGGAATGGCACCTGACCATTTTGGCTTCCTCATGCCTCTGGATCAACAGACAAAGAAGGGCATTACTGTACTATCTGGTGTGATAGATCCTGATTACCAATGGGAAATTGGATTGACATTACATAATGGAGGTAAAAAAGATTATGTCTTGAATACAGGAGATTCTTTAGGGCATCTCTTAGTATTACCACCTCCTGTGATTAAAGTGAATGGAATATTACAGCAACTCAATTCTGATATGACTACTAGTGGCCCAGGCCCTTCATGAATGAATGCTTGGGTCACCCCATCAGGCAAAGAACCACGACTGGCTGAGGTGCTTGTTGAAGACAAGGGAAATATGGAATGGGTGTGGAAGAAGCTAATTCTGAGTATCAGCTCCTACCTTGTGGTCAGTTGCAGAAAAGAGGACTGTGATTGTTATATTTCTTCATTGTATATATGCATGATATATTTTTGTTTCTTTCTGTTAATAACTATGAAATGTAAACATGGTTAATGTGTTTCTTCTGTATGTGTGTTAGTGTATCATGTTAGACAAAACTATAACTTTATAATTGTCTTTATTTACAGATTATATATGGTTAAGAAGATGTGTACAATTGCCAAATTGACAAGGGGTGGACTGTGACAGTTGGAGTTATGTGTTACCTTGGCTGAACCACAGCCAAGGATTTAAGCAGTTATAATGTGTGTTATTCCCCTGATAAGATCAGATGTATATATTATGAGCATCCAATCCATTGAAAGGGAGCTTCTTTAGGGATTTGGCCTGCTTCCAATAGATTTATGGGCATCCTGGGAAAAAGAGACACTCCTCAGTGGATTGGGATCCTGTTGTGCTGCCTACAACTGTCTGGGAGCAAAAAATCCACCATTCAGCCTGGAGATCTTGGATTTTTCATTCGTTGGAGTCAACAGCTGGTATACTGTTGACTTCAGCCCCTGCATCTGCATGAGTCGTGAAGCTTGACATTTGATTCAAGAATTTGGGACTTGTGAGCTTCTATAAGTGTGTGAACCATTTTCCAAGATAAATTTATCTTTCTCTCTCTATATATATGTAAGCTTTACTGGTTGTCCTTTTTGAGAAACACAGAAAGAGGTTCACACATCAAAGAAAAGTGATTTCCACAAGAGAATTGTACCTCTTCCTTCTCATTCTTCTTCTCTTTTCCTGAATAATGTGTTAAAGACTAGAGAGTTAATTTCCAGAGAAAGGTAATAAAAATTGTGACATTGATTTATGAAAAATAAGTGTTGTTTGGTCATAAAATTTGGGAAGAACTTAGTTGGGAAAAAAAGGACATGTCATAAAGGATAACATATTTATGAGAGTTGCACAGCTGAAAATATCCAAAACATTGTGGTACCAAGTTTCTATTCACATGTCCTTCTTGTAATGTCCATTGCTAAACAGTCTTTGTTTTTCCCACACTCCTTTTACCTTTACATTATTTAAAACGCCATGGACTCTGACACCTAAGCCAGGCTAAATATATCCAGATAATATGAATGAATGGTTTTCATGAAGCAATTCAATCATAACTTGCTAAAAAAAAAAAAAAAAGTATTTGTATGGATCTTTGGTGTTTAAGCTTTTGAGCCTGTTACTGAATTTGCACAACCCCTCTCTGGTACCAGCTCTTGACTTCCCTCTCAGAATGCCCATCTGACAGAAGAGGCTGCTTCATAATCCCATCTTTCTCTCTTCCATTTTAAATATCATAAAAATGGTACAACTCTCATCCTTGTAGATTATTCTATCAGGGGAAAGCATATGCTAAAATACACTCACAAACAAATTTTCTGATAGGAATTGAGAAATGTTAAAACTTTACAATTTGTCCAAATAAGTCAATGTGTCTGATTTTAGGTAAGAAATAAATCTTATTTATATATTTTTTAATGACAATATTAAATAAAATAGTATTATAATTAATATTATTAAGTAGCTCTGATGGCATAGTGCCTAAGGCATTTGACTGCTAACCAGAAGGCTGGCAGTTCAAACCCACCAGTCACTCCTTGGGAGGAAGGTTGGGCAATCTACTTCCATAGTGATGTTGCCTTGGAAACCCAAAGGGGGGTCGCTGTGAGTTTGGATCCAACTTGATGGCAGTGTGTTTGGTGTGGTTTATATTAATATTAAAAGTTATTATTAAGTAAAATTTTATTATAACAGACCATTTAAACACAAAATAAACTGTTTTAGAATATAAGCATATGTTGTTGTTGTTAGGTCCCAACAAGTTGGCTCTGACTCAGCAACCCTATGTACAACAGACTGAAATACTGCCCTGTCTTGCACCAGCCTCAAAATGCTTGCTATACCTGTGCCCATTGTTGCAGCCACTGTGTCAATCTGATATGAGGGCCTTCCCCTTTTTTGCTGACCCTCCACTTCACTAAGCATGAAATCCTACACCAGGGAATGGTCCCTTCTTACAACATGACCAAAGTAAGTGAGATGAAGTCTAATCATTCTCACTTTCAAGGAGCTTTCTAGATGCACTTCTTCCAGGATAGAGTTGTTAGTTCTTCTGGCACTTCATGGCACTTTCAGTATCCTTTGCACATCACAGCTCAAAAGCACCAACTTTTCTTTCGTCTTCTTTATTCATTGTCCAGCTTCACCTTACTGTGAAGCAACTGAAAATATCATGGCTTGGGTTAGGTGCACCTTAGTCTTTGAAGAGACATCTTTGCTCTTCAGCACTTTAAAGAGGTCTTTTGTAGCACATTTGCCCAGTGCAATATATCATCTGATTTCTTGACTGCTGCTTCCATTGGTGTTGACTGTGGAAACAATTAATATGAAATACTTGATAATTTAAATCTTTTCTCCATTTGTCATGATGCTGCTTACTGGTCCAGTTATGAGAATTTTTGTTTTCCTTATTTTGAGGTGTAAGGCAAACTGCAGACACACTGTAGTCATTAACTTTCATTAGTAAGTGCTTCAAGACATCTATACTTTCAGCAAGCAAGATTGTGTGATCTTTATGTTGCAGATTTTAATGACCTTTCCTCCAGTCCTGATGCTACATTCTTGTTTTTATGATCCAGCTTCTCAGATTATTTACTCAGCATACAGATTAAGTAAGTATGGTGAAAGGATAGAACCCAGACACACTCCTTTTCTGATTTTAAAACATGCAGTAACCTCTTGTCCTGATTTAAAAAACACCCTCCTGGTCTATATACAGATTCTTCATGAGTTCAATTAAGAGTTTTGGAATTCCCATTCTTCTCAATGCTATACATAGTTTGTTATAATCCACACAGCTGAATGCTTTTGCATAGTCAATAAAACAAGTAAACATCTTTTTGCTATTCTTTGCTTTCAGCCAAAATCCATCTGACATCAGCAATGATATCCTTTGTTCCACATCCTCTTCTGAATCCAGCTTTCACCTCTGGAAGTTCCCTGTCAATATACTGCTGCAACCGTTTTTGAACTATCTTCAGCAAGATTTCACTTGAGTGGGACATTAATGATATTGTTCAATAATTTCCATATTCTGTGGGATCACCTTTCTTTAGAATGAGTATAAATATGGATCTCTTCCAGTCATTTGGCATAGACAAGTAAGTGCCTCCAATGCAGCGTCCATCTTTTGAAACATCTTTATGGGTTTTCCACCAATTCCTGCAGCTTTGTTTTTTGCCAATTCTTTCAGTGCAGATTTGACTTCTTCCTTCAATACCATTACATCTTGATCATATGCCACCTACTAAAAAGGAAGAACACTGATCAATTCTTTTTGCTACAGTAACTCTGTGTATTCATTCCATCTTCTTTTGATGTTTCCTGCATTATTCAATATGTTGCCTGTACATACTGCTGTCGAGTCTGATCTGACTCATAACAACCCCTCCTTGGGTTTCTGAGGTGGTATCACTATAGAAGTAGAATGCCCAACCTTCCTTCAAAGGAGTGTCTGGTGGGTTTGAACCACCAGCCTTCTGGTTTGCAGTCAAATGCCTTAGGCACTATACCATCAGAGCTCCCATATTGCCTATTGTTGTTGTTGTTATGTGCTGTCGAGTTGGACTAGACACATAGTGATGACTCCTTGGGATTCCAAGGAGGTATCACTATGGAAGTAGATTGCCCAACCTTCCTTCCAAGGACTGGCTGGTGAGTTTGAACTGCCAGCCTTCTGGTTAGCAGTCAAGTGTCTTAGAGTCTACACTAACAGAGCTCCTATATATCTTTCAATATTGCAACTTGAGGCTAGAATTCTTTCTTCAATTCTTCCAGCTTGGAAAATGATGCGTGTTTTTCTTTCCTTTTAGTTTTCTAACCAAGGTCTTTGCACATTTCATTATAATAATTAACTTTGTCTTCTGGAGTTTTTCTTTGAAATCTTCTGTTCAGTTCTTTTATCTTGTCAATTCTTCTATTTGTTTTAGCTACTCTTCATTCAAAGGAAAGTTTCAAAGTCTCTTCTGACATCCATTTTGGTCTTTTCTTTTTTCCTTGTCTTTTTAATGACCTTTTGCTTTCTTCATGGATGATGTTCTTGATGTCTAGTTTTCATCAGTGGTGTTCAGTTCATCAAATATGTTCTCTAGATGGTCTCTGAATTCAGGAAGGGTATAATCAAGGTCATATTTTGGCTCTTGTAGACTTGTTTTAATTGTCTTCAGCTTAAACTTGAAGCTACAGATGAGCAGTTGATCATCTGTTCCACAGCCAGTTCCTGGCCTTGTTCTGATATTGAGTTTCTCCTTTGCATCTTGACACAGATGTAGTTGTTCTAATTCCTGTGTATTCTATTTGGTGAAGTTCATGTGTATATCTGCCATTTAAGTTGCTGGGAAAAGGTATTTGCAATGAATAAGTCATTTGTCTTGCAAACTTTATTTATAATATATATATATATATTTATTTATTTATTTATAATATATATATACACATATTTGCCATACATAATATATATGGTAACATTTCTATGAGACATCCTTTCAGCAACATTTTAACAGAACTCTGAAAAGAATAATGTGTAGTGGAATGGGTTTCTCTTTATAAATGGCCTGGGTTTGTAGTTTGGCCAAGATGATCTGCTAGGCCACAATTGTGCAAAGGGATTGGAAATATGCATATAAAAGGCATGAAAACCTTGCAGGGATTTGACAGTTACCATGCAAATAAAGTGCATAAAACTCTTAGGGGGATTGGTAGATTATTAAAAAATCAAGTAATTGTGGCCTACCTAGAGTATTGGTATTTTTGTGTTCTTGAAGTGAGGAGTCACAAAAAACAAGCCCACTGCCATCAAGTCTATCTATACTCATAGAGATCCACATTGGAATCTATTCTGGTTACCTCTTGTGCTGGTCTAACAGAAAATACCACAAATGGGATGGTTTGAACAGACAAGAGTTTATTCTCTTACAATTTTGGAGGCTTTACACCTGAGTTCAAAGTGCCAGGCTCTAGGGGCTAGGTGAAAATCCCTCAGCCTTAGGCTTCAGCTCTACCTTCTGCTCCTGAAGCTGGAAGCTTTTCTTCACTCAGCTGCTGGCTCCCGAAGTTGACAAGCCCAAAGTTTACAAGCAAAAAGGTACAGTCTCAATGTTAACAAACAACACGACAGGCCACTAATTCAAGTCCAGAGGAAGTCTCAAGATTGGCAGGGCATGGCAGGTTATTGAACAACAACTTGGCTACATGCCGAGTTCAAGCATGCCAAAAGGCTAGAGATCGTTCCCAAAACTGTTTCTTATATACAGGAAGCAGACCAAATCCCCCAGTAGCTACTCAGCTATTCCAATAGTTACCACTATGGAGTTTATTACCAATCTTACCATGGGGAATAACTACATCCAGCTTCCCAGCCACTTAACCAGGCCCAAGCAAGCTGACACACAAACTTAACTACTACAGCATCCCAAGACGGCAAATCTTTGAGGAAGTAGATGCCTCATCTGCCTTCCATGGAGCAGCTGGTGGGTTTGAAGTGTCAACCTTCTAATTAGCAATAGGCACTGTACTATTAGAGCTTATAAAAAAGACATTATCACAGAGGTTGGAGGGAACCTCATGACCACCAAGAAGAAGAATCCTTTGGACCTGGTGTCCCTGTTCTGATAATCTTCTATACCAAGGAGAGAGAGAATTTTATCACTGAAGATGGTAAGAGATGGTGATAGACAGAATGGCAGGGACACAAGCCGCTGGGAACTAGGAGACCAGCACAAGATGGCCGTGGTGGACTCTCAGAGTGAGAGAACTGAGTGCCTTTGGGCAGAAGGCTTGCTGGCAGAATGGAGCTAAAGAGTTGTAACACTTGCTGTAGCATAGCAGAGGCCTAAGCATGGAACCCAGCTTGTGGGCACAGCTGAAGAGGCACTGAACTGTATTGTTTGGAGCTGTCCTGATTGATGAGACTAATCTTGTCATGTGTTCTTCCTGTTAACTCCAAGCTGAAATCTTGGTCCTGAATTATAACCTGTTACTTCCCTAATAAATCCCATATCGGTGAATATGGTCTGTGAGTTGTGTGTGGCCATTGGAACAAATTAATAAACATGGCAGAGAGAAAGAGAGAGTACCATGGGAAGGACTGCTAATGTCAGAATCAGTAATAAGTTTGGAGAGTGGAGGTATGTCTGATCTCCATCTCAAAGAATTCATCTCTGCACTGATCTTGATTGTCTTCCATTCTCCTAAGGTTAGGTGGCTTCTTAAACTACTACCTTGCATAATCTATTTCTCTAGCCCAGTAATTCCACTTTGGAGGATTTTTTCTTATAACCAGTGATGTGGACTAATGTTCACATAATCATATAATCATTGATGAAAGCAAGAATTTTCCAGCCACAATGACCTAGGTTTGAATCTTGATTCAGTGGTTTGATAGTTATGTTGTGCACATTACTTAACGTCTATGTTCTCAGTTTCTAGTAATTAGAATGGAGATAATGAGAGCAAATAATGTTGAAGCTTAGAGGAAAAGCCTATATAAGTATTGTCCTTAGGGAGCAACCTGTAATTGTTGCATGTTTTGTGGTAACAACTCTTGTGTTATTATGATTGCTAAAAAAAGTATTGTAAACAACCTAATTGCTCAATAATAGAGAAGAATTTAATAAATTATGATAGAAAATATTTATAAAAAAATTTACTGATATGAGCAAGCGCTTTTGAAATGCAGAAATAGACAAAATCATATGTATAAAATTGTTTAGCCTGGAAAATGTGCTGTGACCCTGTTTAACCCACCAAAATATTAAACAGCTGATATTTTGGAGAGGATAGACTATTGAAACATAATTATCATATGTTCTTTTATACTTGTTTACATATTCTTCTCTGAGTACTATTAAATAAATTGCAGAAAAAGTAAAAACATTGCATTTCTTAAAGTTTATTCATATCCAACCAACTCTAACATAATTGTTTTCATTTTTATGTGTTCTCTTTCAACAGGTAATCTTTGTTCTTACATATGGTTGGGGTGTTATAGATAAAATATATTTGCAATTGTGTGTTGATTTTTTTTTTTGCACTTAATTTTATTTGCTTAAAATTTTCCATCTTACTTTTTAATATTCATAGTCATCATTATATTTGCATAATCCCATATTAAGTTAATATCAGATATTAGCTTATGAAATATTGTGAGCTTACCTATATGTCATTATTTTTTTGTCATTAAAAATTACACTACCATCAAAATCTATATACGTACAAATTTGCCTTGTTCACTTTGGATTATTTGTTTAGAATAAATTTCCAAGAGTAGGTGTATGGTTTTAAATGGGAAGAACATTTTCTTCTGGCTTTCGTTACCCATCAGAATACTCTTGTGTCAAAGGCAATTGTGCTGATTCACTAAATTTCTTGCAATGTAAAACCACATGCTGTGCTCCAAAGACTTGCTAAGACTGCATACTATAATTTAGACATTACATTTTTTAAACAAACATTAATATATGTTTCCTTAATAACATAAGCATTGCCATAATAGTATATTTTCTTAATATTATTTTAATTGAATTTTTATAGAGATTGAATATTTTTCACTCTACTATACTGTCTTGTTTGAGTTCTTTATTCAAATATTATTTAATTTATCATTTTTGAAAATCATATAATTATTTTTGGGTCCTGATTAAAAAAAAAGTACAAAATACATTTTGAGACAGGTATCTTATTATAGACTAAATTTGAAATAAGAACAAAAAATTATATTTAATTTTGTTATGTAAAATAATAGCATTGTCATTTTGTAAGAAACATGAACTTTATAAATTTTGCAACTTATTTTGTAATGTATTGCTTTGTAACTTATTACAGTTTATATCTAGTTGAATCAATCAGGAATATTCTCTCTACTTTTGTTTGTTTGCCAGTTTTCACATATTATGAAATATACACTAAAATGTTTATATACGTTTGAATAGAATTTTTTTTTTTTTTGTATTATTAGTTTTGAAAATATACCCAGAACAACATACAACAATTCAACATTTTCTACCTGTACAATTCAGTGACAATGTTTATATTATTTGAGTTGTGCAACCATTCTCACCTACATTTTCTGAGTTGTTCTTCCTCCATTAACATAAAGTCACTGGCCCTTAAATTTACTATCTGATCTTTTGAGTTGCTGTTGTCAATTTGATTATATAGATGGATCTTGAAAGAGCACAACATCAAGACAGACATTCGTTACTAGTTAAAACTAAACTCTTGTTTAATTTTAAGAAGACTTCAGGGGATATTTTTGGTCTAAGGTTTAAAGGTTATCTCCCACTTGATGGCAGAGAGTTTGATTTTGGTTTCAAGACCCCAGGCACTATAGTTTCAGGGGCTCATCAAGAGTCTATGACTTCTGAAAGTCTGGATTCCCTGAAAATTTTAAATTGTCTTCTGCATTTCCATCCCTTTTGATCAGGATTCTTGTATAGCATCCTTGATCAAAATTTTCAGTAATGGTAGCCAGGCATCAACCAGTTCTGATCTAGTAGCCAGAGACAGTTGCTCATAGAGGCACACATTCCACAATTCCTCCTGTTTTTGACTCTCCTTTCTTTGTTGTTTCAGGGAAACAGAGGTCAATTGTGCCTTCGATGGCCACTCATTTGTAAGCTATTAAGACATCAGGCACTTTGAAATGATCTAGGAAGTAGAACGGAAGCACTACACACATTACTAGGCTAATTAATTGGGATGTCCTATGAAACTATGAGGAGCTTTGGTAGCATAGTGCCTAAGGCACTTGACTGCTCACCAGAAGGCTGGCAGTTCAAACCCACCAGCCACTCTTCGGAAGGAAGGTTGGGCAATCCTACTTCCGTAGTGATGCTGCCTCGGAAACCCAAGGAGGGGTCGCTATGAGTCGGGGCAGACTCGATGGCAAGCAACAACAACAACAATGAAACTATGACCTTAAATCTCCATATCAGGGAATCAAATCTCAGGAAGTTTTCAGTTTTACATAAGCAGTCCCAGCAGCTACTCTTTTTTCTTTTTGCAGTGGTTGTAGGTATATCTCACACAACTTTTGCCTATTCAGCTTTTTATAGGTGTACTACTTATTGACAGCAATTGCATTAGTCAGTACCTCTACCCTTAATCAGTGCAATTTTTCCATCACCATTAACCTTTGCCTTTTCCCCTCCTCTCACTTCTGGTAATCACTGACACATTTTGGTCTCTATATATTTTCCTTTTCTTGTCTTTTATATTAGTGAAGTCATATAATATCTGTCCTTTTGTGATTGACCCCTTTCACTCAGCATGATGTCTTTATGCTCCATTCATATTGTAGAAAATATCAAGATTTCATTTCTTCTACTGGCTGAGTAGTAGTATATTGTATGTATGTACCATCGTTTATCCATTTTTTCTGTTGATGGCATTTAGGTTGTTTCATCATCTGACAACTGTGTATTGTGTTGCAATATATTTTAAATACATTTTAAAATATATTTAAATAGATGTAAAAAAAAATCTCTGTTGAATGAATACACTAGTATCTTTCTTTCAGATTCAGGAAACCAGTATGTTTAATGCCATGTTTTAATTTTTTCAAGAGAAATTGATGACAAAGCTTAAAGTCCATGGACATATTTTCCCTTGTCTTTTCTAAGAAGACCAAGTAGGACTCTCACAGGTAACCTTTCCACGATAAACTTGTTTGCCTTACTGACATTAACATTCACTTTCTCTGTTTGTGATTCTGACAGCTCGAAGGATTAAATTCTCTGTATATTGATTTGGATGAGCTCTGTCTCATGTTTTGATGAAAAGAAACATCATTTCCCTCTGCAGTGATAAGATACAGTAGACTGATTGCATAATCTTTCACAAAAATCATTTCTAAAGTGATTCCCTTTCCCTGACAGCCACATATTTTTATTTCCCGTATTGAATGACAAATTAAAGTGCTTTTATTTATTATAAATGGAGATGATATTTTTTTTCCTTTCGATAGAAAAGGCCAATGGAATTTCTAAACCCAAAACTCAGAAACTGTCTATGGGCATCAATTCATGTATAGCTGCTTGAAGCAGAAAACTCAATTGGCTAATTTATTGAAAAAGACAGTGATGAAACCAATTAATAGGCCAAGGATGAAATATACTATTTTGTTTTTCAGTTGTGTCAATTGAGCTGCAGTAAGTGAAGAAGTAAAGCATTAATTTAAGACTTATACCCTCTGCTAGTTAAGTGTATAGTCAAAATCTAATTTAATTCTATCTTAAGACTCAGGTATTAAGATTGATTTTATGAAGAAAGTATGGAGGATTTGTCTGATGCAGCTTAGGTAAGTAATATCTTATGTTTTGAAGTCCTCTCCTGTCTCACAGCAAGGTCTGCACTCTTCTAGCAGACGCTATTGAGCAATGGGATTCGATGGTCAGGGAGGTGTGTTTACAGACTATATTTTAAGGTTTTAAGAGACTTTTCAAATGTGCTTACAAGGAAAGTGAATTGGCCTGCTTCTGTTTTAAATGTAAGCAGAACAGAACCAAGGAGCACAACAATGTTCTGCTTTGAGACAGCAATCACTAGATAAGACAGACAACTTCAAGAAGATAAACTTCTCCTTTGTTTAATATCAAGAAATTAAAGAAGACATAGGAACGTTTATGGAAATGTTCACAATAGTAGCTCAACAATAGATATCCCTCAGTATTTTTACTTTTAAAATGAAATAGATATTTTCCTTGCCAGACTTTGTTGTTGTTGTTATGTGCCGTCGAGTTGGCCCCAACTCATAGCGACCCCTCCTTGGGTTTCCGAGGCAGTATCACTACGGAAGTAGGATTGCC
>NW_006921591.1:31787871-31813140 GCF_000298275.1 Orycteropus afer afer
ATGGTTCTGGGAATTGTTTACTAAAACTATATGTTCCTCGCCTCGCCCCAGTTCCTGGAACTGGGGCCCGCCCTTTTGCTGGCCTTAATAGTGGCCTCTTATTGCTATATTAAAATATTACTTTTTTATTTTACATTAATTTTGCATTTCTAATTTCATATTTACATTTTTAATTCCATAGCTCAAAATGTGGTAAGATGTTAGAGGTTAAACAGTGTATAAAATACAAAGCAATTTAGAAATATAAAAGGCTACATTTCTGCCAATGTGAATTTTGGATTAATTTAACAAATAAAATGTTGCTGTTGCAATTAAATTTCAGTTTCCAAAATTTGGAGATGGAAATTAAGGAAACTACTTTTATGGGACTGAGATGTTCATGCTGAGAATCCTATCACGCAAGAAGACTACAGAGTGTGGGAAGGAAGAAGGTACTACCCTATAACAAACTTGCAAATGATCCTATGACAAGTCACTTCTCATTTGATTGACTGTGGACTTCATTAGCCAGAAGTAGAGTACCAAAAATAATGCAACCCTCCTCTGAACCCTAAAGTGTTTCTCATTTTCTGGAGATTCTTGCATCTGTTGAACTGTCCCTGAATGTTCATTAATTTCCTTGTGAGGTAAATGTCAGCTTAAAACTAAAGGTGACCTAAATGTCTTGGCACCCTGCAAGTATTAAAATAAAGAGTGCTTATGAATTAATGGGCCTAATGGGCACCAACTTCTTATGCAGAACAAGATGCAGCTGCTCACTTTGCCCTCACCCTCAGGCTTTGGAAAACTAGGGCTTCCCTCAGTCCCAGGTCACAGTATGTAAGAGAGTGCCATTTGGTTATGACTTATAAAAAGAGTTTCCATTATTATTTTAAATGTTAATTATGCACATCAAAAGGACTTGAGCCACTTCCCAAAGTAATATAATTCTAGCCCAATGGGAGGCAGTGCTATGTCCTACAAAAATCTCAGAATTAGAAATCAGGGTACTGAACTGCTGCCTTTGGCACTGAATAATTGTGCAAACACAGAACATAAAATTGGAATCCTCAAACAGTTTCTCAGCTCCTTGTCCTGCACCGAGAAAAATGTTATGTATTATTTTTATCAATTTAATGTATTAATCTTGCTAAACATACAAGGGGAAAAATATATTTTAAAGGAAAAAAAAATTTGTCCCAAACTTTCCTCCATCCATTGCCAACAGGATATTAGAATGACAACCACCCATCCCCACCAGCATAAACTCAAAATCATCTACACATCTCTAAATAATGTGCTTATTCATCTTTTTAATGACTTATCTATTTTACATATTATAAATTAATGTTCTATGATGATAGTAGCAAATTTACCTTATTTACACCATTCTCCTTCAGGAATTCCTGGGTAATGCAAAAGATTATTAGCAGGATCTGCCGCTTACCAAAGGATGGAGGTTCTAGTTTAACCAAAGATGTCTATGGAAGACTATCTACTTGCAAAGAGGTCAGTCATTGAAAACCTTATTGAGCATTGTTCTACTCTAATACATGTGGAGTCACCTTGAATTGGAGTTGACTTGAGAGCAATAGTTTTTTTCTTCCCCTTTAATGTCCTCCTAATATGAGAAAGTAAATCCCAATTTAGAGTTTTATTTTAATTGAATATGTAAACTTGATATTACATTTTAACTTTAACTTTATATAACTTCAACTTCCACCAGTGTCCTTTGATTTTAGAATCTGTAAACTCAGATTGTTTGAACACTTTCTTTTTAAGTCTCTTTTTGCTACTTCTCCACCCAGCAGTGTTTCCCAGTAGTACCTTAAATTATACATTATTAAGAACATACTAAAGTGTTACATTTGCTCCATAACTGTAATTAAGTCATCCATGATTTGTCTACATATTTATTCTAAAACTTATAACTTGAAAAAAAAAAATCATATTATTTTGACCATGCAAATGTTCTTCAATGTAAACCTAGGAATTTGCCATTTTCTGTCTCCAAGGGTCTATCTAGTCTGATTACATTCACATCATTCATACAAGCATGATGTTCACAATCTCCTTTATACATTCTTCAATTCTCAAAATCCTGTCATATTTTAGTTTGTTTCATATTTTAAATGTAAATTTGCCTAGAAAACCTGTTTTTCTTACCTAATTATTGAATAAAGAAACAAATGCCTATTTCATCACAGACACACACATATACAGAACAACAACAACAAAAAATGCCTCAACATTTTTTACATGTATAACTCAGTGACATTAATTATTTCCATCAAATTGTACAATCATTGAAGGCAGACTAAACATGAGTCCTTGTCTGGTGGCCAATTAGGCCAAACTAGTTTACACACACTGAGCGCTTGAAACAGAAAGATTATCTATTGCAAAATGGCAATGTAAGGAGACAAAATTACCCAATCTCTCTCCCTGAGTAGGGGTTCAGATAGTTTTTGTAAAGTTCAGGAAATGGG
This sequence comes from Orycteropus afer afer, assembly GCF_000298275.1. NCBI lineage: Eukaryota > Metazoa > Chordata > Mammalia > Tubulidentata > Orycteropodidae > Orycteropus > Orycteropus afer. Next base: position 31,790,340 of record NW_006921591.1, read on the forward strand.
CCTATACATAGTCATAAAAAATTCATGAATTTGGAGAGGAATTAGCAAATGAATTAGCTGGGAATTGACTGAAGCTTCCTTCAACTCAATTTAAAGGGACAGTCTATTTTTAATGCATTATGCTTGCACGCCAGATGAGTTACACTGACTTCCTGTCACTAGTCGATGGAGCCATAGACAGAGGGGGAAATGTTGTTGTTGTTGTTATGTGCCGTTGAGTCGGACCGACTTATAGCGACTACTCCTTGGGTTTCCCAGGCGGTATCACTAGGGAAATAGATTGCCCAACCTTCCTTCTGCGGAGTCGCTGGTGGGTTTTAATCACCAGCCTTCTGGTTAACAGTCAAGTGCTTCAGGCACTATGCTAGCAAGAGTTCCTGAGGGAGATGTTTGTTGTTGTTGTTGTTGTTGTTGTTTGCCTTCCAGTCGGCACTGACTCATAGTGACCCCTCCTTGGGTTTCCAAGGCAGTATCACTACGGAAGTAGGATTGCCCAACCTTCCTTCCAAGGAGTGGCTGGAGGGAGATGTTAGTTCTGAACAATTTCATTCTCATTCGCCTCACTGTGCATGTCCATAGACCAAAACTGATCTGAGCTGCATTTAACCAATTTCAAGTTGGTTTCAGTTGTTTCAGGAAAAAAAAAAAAAAACCTTTAAGGAAATGCATTATCATACCTATTCATCTGTCTACAACTAGGGTGGGGGATGGTTATAGAAAGGATGGGGAATTGAGCTTCAATTCAAATGAGTTTTTAAGGAAATGAGTTATCATGTCTGCTTATCTGTCTCTAACCAGGGTTGGGGATGGTTGTACAAAGGATGGGGAATTGAAGTATAATGAAACTCAGCTTCACCATCACCACTATCCTTTTCCTAATTTTTCCATCACCCTTAGAAAATTTAGCTGGCTATATGGTTCTAGGCTGAATACTTTGATTTTTGAAAGTATTCTATCTTCTAGAATAATTCTTGTTGTCGTTATGTGTTGTCAAATGAGTTTCAACTTATAGTGACCCTATGAATAACAGAATGAAAGACTGTCCATTCCTGTGCCATCCTCACAATCTCTGCTATGCTTGAGTCCATTGTTGCAGCAACTATGATACTCCATTTTCTTATGAATCTTCCCCCTTTTTAGCTGACCCATTGTTGTTGTTGTTAGATGGTGTCTAGTGGGCTCCAACTCATAGTGACTCTATGTACAACAGAACAAAACATTGCCTGGTCCTGTGCCAGCCTCAAATCCTTGCTGTATCTGAGTCCATCATTGCAGCCATTGTTTCAATCCATCTCGTTGAGGCCCTTACCATTTTTCATTGACCCTCAACTTTACCAAGCATGATATCCTTCTCCAGAGACTGGACCCTCCTAATACCATGACTAAACTACAAGAGACGAAGTTTGGCCATTCTCACTTCTAAGGAACATTCTGGCTGTCCTTCTTCAAAGTTAGATTTTCTCATTCTTCCTGCAAACCAAAATCTAAATTCACCACCATTGAGTCGATTTTGACTCAGAGCAACCCCTCCTTGGGTTTCTGAGACAGTATCACTACGCAAGTAGATTGCCCCATCTTCCTTTAAAGTAGTAGCTGGTGGGTTTGAACCACTAGCTTTCTGGTTAGCAGTCAAATGCCTTAGGCAGTATGCCACCAGAACATTCTTCAGCAACATCACAATTAAGACTCATGAATTGCTCTTTGGTCTTCCTTGTTTTTTGTCTAGATTTCACACGCATATGAGGCTTCTGAAAATGCCATGACTGGTCTGAAGAATCTTAGTCTTCAAAGTTGCTTTTCAACACTTTAAAGAAGTCTTTTACAGCAGACTAATACAGTTCATCCTTTAACTTCTTGACTATTGTTTCCATGGGTGTTGTTTATGGACCCAAATAAAATGAAATCCTTGATAACTTCAATCTTTTCTCCATTGATGATTATGTTGCTTATTGGTCCAGTGGTGAGGACTTTTGTTTTCTTTGCATTGAGTTAGGAGTTCTCATAGTGTAGTGGCTAGAGATTTCAGCTTCCAGCTAAAAGATCTGTGGTTCGATCCAAACAGCTTCTCCACAGGAGAAAGATAATTCAGTCTGCTTTTGTAAAGATTTACAGCCTTTGGAATCTCTTCATCTTCCAGCATTATATCAGAAAATATATCATTTTAAATAAGGTTTCCAGTGTCCATTTCTTTCACAAGTGGACCACCTCTTTCTTCTTCCTAGTCTAAGTCTGAAAGCACCACTGAAACCTGTCCATATGGGTTATCTCATTGGTGTTTGAAATACCAGTGATATATCTTCCAGCATCACAGCAACACACAAGCCACAACAGTATGACAAACTGACAGAGTGGTGTAGCATAAGTCTTACCAAAGAAAAATTTAATGCCAATCTCCTTTGTGTTGTATCAGAAGTAACACAGTCTTTTTCTCTTTCTGAAGCTTTCAGAAATCCTTTTCTTATCCTTGGAATTCTGAAATTTATGAAGATAATAATTAGGTGTTGGTTTTAAAATTCATTATGTTAAAATTGGCAAGACAAGTTCAAAATTAACTCATGTCTCCTCTTCAGAGATAGCATCTTCATCTATTTCACTTATAATTTAAAACTCTCTTTTCCTTCTTTTAATAAAATTTTATTTTGTCTATTGGTGAAAGCTCATATTAGGCTAGTCCCTCAGTTGACAATTTCCACACAATTTATTCAGTAATATTTATTACATTTTTCACAGGGTGTCAACATTCTCTTTAATTTTGTTTGGTTGTTCCAGTGCTAGTACTTTAGTTTCCCAGCCTCCTTATCTTCACATCACTGCTTTAGAGTAAATGTTGACCTTTTGGTTTTATATAGATTTTTTTTTTTTAATCATATGGGTAATATCCTTTCTCTCATGTGCCACTTGACTATTTCACTTAAAGGTGATCACAGTCAGTAGTTTTAATTCAAAGTTTAAATAGTATCTCAGAACAATAGTCTCTGGGAGTTCTCTGGTCTTAGCTAGTCCAGTTATTCTGGGCTTTTAAAAGAATTTGAGTTTTGCTCTACATTCATTTCCCATTCCATGTTTGACCATCTTTTGTGACCTTGCCATAACTGGTCAGTAATCGTAGCCAGTATCATCTAGTTCTTCTGATCGCAGGGTAGTGGCTAATGTAGGCCACCAGCCTGTAGATTTGTTTCTTCTCTGAGATTTTTTTTTTTTTTTTTTTTTACCTTACTCTTTTGCTCTTTATGAGTAGAGATCAATAGTTAGATCTGAGATGGCCATGCACATGCTTTTAAGACCCAAGGCATTATGCCACTAGTATGCATAACTTGACTTTGTGATCTATTTTGTGCCAATTGACAGAGCTGTCCCATAATACTTTAGTCTTAAGCCTTAAACTCTAGAAAACAAATCTCTGAGGTATTTGGTTATGCCTGAGGAGTATCTTTTGTCATGTCTTCAATGAGTATATATTCCTGCAAACACATATCCATATTTACATGTATATATAAGTGCTTCTACTTGTTCTCACTTTTATACACCAAAGGAGCTCTGGTAGCATAGTGCCTAAGACACTTGACTGCAAACCAGAAGGCTGGCAGTTCAAGCCCACCAGCTACTCTTCAGAAGGAAGGTTGAGCAATATACTTCCATAGTGATAACACCTCGGAAATCCAAGGAGAGGTTGCTATGAGTCAGGTCTGACTTGATGGTACATAACAACAACAACAACGTGCATACACCTATACCTCTTGTATACCTGTATGCCTACATCCATCTCCATGCAACCATACTCTGATTTTTTTTTTAATTTTTGTTGGAATTGTTACTATCTTACATATTTTAAATTCTTGAGAGAGATAAAGGGAAAGGGATAGAGAGAGAAAGAAAGAGAAATTTATCTCAAGAAAATGGGTTAAAGGGTTACAGAAACTGGTAAAACCCAAGTCTATAGATCAAACATCCAATTGGAGACTTTTCTTTACTCATGTACCTGCAGGGGCTGATGAACATAAGATCAGCAGCTAATAGAGCAGGCTGCTGATTGCAGGAACTGATGAACCCAAAATTTGCAGGTAAGATTATAGGCTCTTGGCTCACAGGATGTGAAGGCAATGATCCCAAGATGGGCAAGCAATATGACATGCTCCTGGTTCAAGACCAAAGAACACAATGTCAGATAATGAAGATCAATGAGCTAGATGCAGGATCTAGATTGGGGAAAGAAAAAAAAAAAAACACAGAGAGCTTGGCAAGAATGTATGCATATTGGAATCAGGCCACTCTCTTGAAGAAACTCCTTACCAACTGATTGGCTGCTCATAGCAGATTTTGTCATAGAGGTAATTACATTATATGAGATCTTATCATGTGGATGAATACATTATAACTACCAAACCATTAAGAATCATGACACAGCCAGGATGACATACAAAGATAACCAACACACTCTAGGAGTAGGATTGATGAATCATGGGATATTTCTAAGTTTTTTGAGAACACACCCACCAGCAATGGATAATTGTCACATTCTCCCCACATCCTTGCCAATATTTACTGTTATCTTAAAATAAAATAAATCATTGCCTGTTTAGCTGGGGTGAGCCTTTGCCTATTTTAACATCTGTTATGGAATCGTTCAAGTATGTATAGGAGCTCTGGTCGTGTAGTGCCTAAGGCATTTGACTGCTAACCAGAAAGCTGGTGGTTCAAACCCATGAGCCACTTCTAAGAAAGAAGATTGGGCAATCTACTTCTACATTGGTACCACCTTGGAAACCCAAGGTGGGGTTACTGTGAGTCGAAATTGACTCAACAGCAGTGAGTTTTATAAATATATATATATACATATATATATGTATGTGTGTGTGTGTGTGTGTGTGTGTATGTGTATATGTGTATATATATATATATATATATATATTTTAGAGATTAAACCTTGATTCAATTCCTTGTTTTCAATTATTTTTTTCTTTCCCTCAGTCCTTAGGTTGTTTTTTTTTTTGCTCTTTTGAAAAGGTGTTTTGATGACCATAAGGTTTTAATTTTTATGAGGTCCCATTTGTCTATTTTGTATTGTGTCCATTAATTTGTTGTCATGTTTGTTATATTATTTTACAAAAGATTAAATCTTACAGTTTTCTCACAGTATTTTACTGTTTTGGGTATAACATTTAGGTCTTTGATCCATTTTTAATTAGTGTTTGTGTTTGGTATGAGATATGGATTCTATTTCATTGTATGAAAGCAGATATCCTCTTTTGACAGCACCATTAATTAAAGAGATTGTTTCTGCCCTGTTGAAAGGACTTTGACCTATTTTAGAAATTTAGTTGTCCACAGATGGATGAATTTATTCTGATTTTTTGATTCTATTTTACTAGTCTTTGTGATTATTAGGGTATTCTGCTGGCATAGTGGTTAAACCATTTGTCTGCTAACTAAAAGGTCAGCCATTTTGTTAGACTGGGTCTCTAGAGAAACAAAACCAGTAAAGCTTATATATATAGAGAAAGAGAAATTTATCTCATGAAAATGGCTCACACACTTATAGAAGCTGGCAAGTCCCAAGTTCTTGGATCAAATGTCAAGCTGGAGGCTTTTCCCGACTCATGCAGCAGCAAGGGCTGAAGAGCTCAAGGTTGGAAGGCAATATACTGGCTGTTGATTCCAACGAATGATGAATCCATGATCTCCAGGCTGAATGGTGGATTGTTCACTCACAGACAGTTGTAGGCAGAATCCCTATCCACAGAAGAGTGTCTCTTTTCCCAGGATGTCCATAAATATACTGGAAGCAGGCCACATCCCTAGGGAAACTCCCTTTCAATGGATTGGCTGCTCAAAACATACACCTCTGATCCCATCATTGGAACAACCCACATCAGAATTGTTTAAACCACACAGAATAGTGGTCCAGCCATGTTGACACACAGCTCCAACTATCTCAGCCATTTGAACCCACAAGCCACTCCTTGTGAGAAATGAGGCAATCTGATTCTGTAAAGATTTGTTGTTGTTGTTGTCTGGTGCCATTGAGCCATCTCTGACAACAGAACAAAACACTGCCTGGTCCTGTGCCAGGCTCATGATACTTGCTATACCTGAGCCGATCATTGCAGCCACTGTGTCAATCCATCTTGCAGAGGTCCTTCCCCTTTTTTGTTGACTCTCCACTTTACCAAGTATGATATCTTTCTTGAGAGAATGGTCTCTTCTGACAGTATAACCAAAGTAGGTGAGATGAAGTCTGGCCATTCTCACTTGCAAAGAGGATTCTGGCTGCACTTCTTCCATGACTGATTTGTTAGTTCTTTTAGCAGTCATTGGTACATTCAGTATTCTTTGCCAACACCATAACTCAAAAGCATCAAGTCTTCCTTATTTGTTCCCCAGCACTCACATACATATGAGGGAATTGAAAATACCCTGTCCTAGGTTGGGCATATTTTAGTCTTCAGGGAGACATCTTTGCTTTTCAACACTTTAGAGAAGTCTTTTGCAGCAGCTTTGCCCAGTGCAATATATCTTAGGATGTCTTGGCTACTGCTTCTATTGCTGTTGACTGTAGAACCAAGTAGTATAAATTCTTTGACAACTTCAATCTTTTGTCCATTTATCATGATGTTCCTTGTTGGTCCAGTCATGAAAATTTTTGTTTTCTTTATATTGAGGTGTAATCCATACTGCAGAATATAGTCTTCAATCTTCATTAGTAAGTGCTACAAGTCATCCTCACTTTCAGCAAACAAAGTTGTGTCATCTGCATTTTGCAGGTTGTTAATGAGTCTTCCTCCAATCCTGATGCTATATTCTTCTTCACATAATCCAGTGTCTCAGATTATTTACTCAGAATACAGATTGAATAAGTATAGTGATAGGATACAACCTTGAAACTCCCTTCCTGATTTTACACCATGCAGTATCCACTTTTTCTGTTTGAACAACAGCCTACTGGTCTATGTACAGGTTCCTCATGAGTACAGTTAAGTAATCTGGAATTCCCACTCTTCTCAAGGTTATTCATAATTTGTTATGATCCACACAACCGAATGCTTTTGCATGGTCAATAAAACACAAGTAAACATCTCTCTGCTATTCTTTATTTTCATCTAAGATCCAACTGACATCAACAATGATATCCCTTGTTACATGTACTCTTCTAAATACAGCTTGCATTTCTGGAAGTTCTCTGTCAATATACTGCTGCAACCATTTTTGAATTATCTTCAGTTATGTTTTACTTGTTTGTGATAGTAATGATATCATTCAATAATTTCCACATTGTGTGTGATCACCTTTTTTGGGAATGGGTACAAATATGGATTTTTTCCAGTCATTTGGCCAGGTAGCTGTCTTCCAAATCTATTGGCATAGCCGAGTGAGTGCCTCCAGCATGGTATCTGTTTGTTGAAACATCTCAATGGGTTATTTTCTCAATTCCTGGAGCCCTATTTTTTGCCAGTTCCTTCAGTGCAGCTTCAACTTCTTCCTTCAATAACATTGGTTCTTGAGCATATGTCACCTCCTGAAATGGATGAATATCAATGATTCTTTTAGGTACAGTGCCTCTGTGTATTCCTTCTATCTTCTTTTGATGTTTCCTGCATCCTTCAATGTATTGCCCATAGAATGCTTTAATATTCCAAATGGAGGCTTAAATTTCTTCTTCATTTTTTTCAGCTTGAGAAATGCTGAGCATGTTCTTCTCTTTTGGTATTTTAACTACAGGTCTTTTCACATTTCATCACAATAATTGACTTTGTCTTCTTGAGTTCCTCTTTGAAATCTTCCATTCAGCTCTCTAATCTTGTCATTTCTTACATTTGCTTTATCTACTCTCCATTCAAGAGCAAGTTTTCAAGACTCTTCTGACATCCATTTTGGTCTTTTCTTCTTTCCTGTCTTTTTAATGACCTTTTGCTTTCTTCATGGATGATGTTCTTGATGTCATCCAACAATTCCTTTGGTATTCAGACATTGATATTCAATGGTACAAATCTATTCTTTAGATGGTCTCTAAATTCAAGGGAGATATAATCAAGGTCATATTTTGGGTCTCGTCAACTTGTTTTGTATTCAGTTTCAGCTTGAACTTGTATATGAGCAGTTTATGATCCATTCCACAGTCAGCTCTTGGACTTCTTTTGGCTGAAGATACTGAACTTCTCCATTACCTCTTGCCACAGATGTAGTCAATCTGATTCCTGTGTACCCTATCTGATAAAATCCACATGTATAGTTGCTGTTAGTGTTAGTATTTGCAATGAATGGGTTGTTGGTCTTTCAAAATTCTATCATGCTGTCTCCAGCATCATTTCTATAACCAAGGCCATATTTTCCAAATACTAGTGATTCTCCTTTGTTTCTCACTTTTGCATTCCAATCAGCAGTGATAATCAACACATCTTGATTGAATGTTTGTTCAATTTCAGACTGCTGAAGTTGGTACACATTTTTGACTTCCTCATCTTTGGCTTTTGTTGTTGGTGCATAAATTTGAATAATTGTAGGATTGAGAAATCTTCCTTGTAGGTGTATGGATATTATCCTCTTAGTGACAGCATTTTGTTTCAGGATAGATCTTGATGCATTCTTTGTGATGATGGATGCCACCACTTTTCTCTTCAATTTGTCATTCCCAGCATCGTAGTTTGCATGATTGTCTGATTCAAAATGGCCAAAACCAGTCCATTTCAGCTCACTAATACCTAGAATATCAATCGTTATGTGTTCCATTTCATTTTTGACAATTTCCAATTTTCTTAGATTCATACTTTGTACATTCCATATTCTGATTATTAGCAAATGTTTGCAGCTGTTTCTTCTCATCTTGAGTCATGCCACATCAGCAAATGGAGGTCCCAAAAGCTTTACTCTATCCACATCATTATGGTTGGCTCTACTCCAAGGAGGTGGCTCTTCCTTAGTCATATCTTGAGTGTCCTCCAACCTGAGGAGCTCATCTTCTGGCATTATGTTGGACAATGTTTTAGGGCTATTCATAAAGTTTTCCAGTAATATATCAGTTAGTGCTATTCATAATGTTTGCTCTGGCCAGTTCTTTGAGAAGTGAATGGCCTCTTTCATCTTCTGAATCTGTCTTAGCAAGCACCAAAGTACAACAAAATGACAGACAAGTTCATCTCCCTTAGCTGTTTCAAACCTCTTCACTCACTTCCTCTTCCCCCTCAACAACTCTGTTCTGGTTACCTAGTGCCACTTTAACAGGAATATACCACAAATGGGAATGGCCTTAACAAACAGGAGTTTTTTCTTACAATTTGGAGGCTTTAAGTCCAAGTTCAAAGTGCCAGGAATTGATTGCCAGTCTCATTATGGGGAATAACTACCACAAGCTGCCCAAGCACTCAGACAGACCCAACCAAGTTGACACATAAACATAACCACCACAAACCCCATTCACTTCTCTCTTTCTTTTTCTTTTTTACAAATTTAATTGTTAGTAATATGTACTCACTGCCTTGTCTTGGTTCCTTCCTGGTCCCCCTCAGCCTGTTCCAAACCTACCACACCACCTCACTTCCTTCTCACCCCACCTCAGGCCACTCCAAATATTTACAACCTTGGAAAACCCATAAGGCAGCACTATTCTCCTCAAGTGTCATTACTAGTTGGAATCAACTTGATTGCTCTGGGTTTTGGGCTTTATGTGTCTTTTGTTGAAACAATACCATGATGTTTTTATTATAGTAGCTGTATACAGATTTTTATCAACTTATGATATATTCAAGTTACAATGAACTGCACTTAGAGACATTTAATTTTCTCTCTTTTTTTTCTCACATCTCATTATTAGTAATATATACTACATACAATGTTGCAGCATGTAATTTACTGATGTTATCATTCTAATGACAGATGCCAAAGACAAATAAAGATGAGACTCCATAAAGATATTAATAATAAAAAACAATATTGATGAAAACTAAAAAGAAAATGAAGTATTTGATTTACATCAGAACTGACTTATGAGGAAGTCCTTGGAACAGTATGCTGTCTTAAGTCTGGTATTACCTGTAGAATTTTTTGATATAAGGGACTATGAAGCATCTTGCTTTGTGTTCCTTCACTATTGCTTTGGCTACTCAGAGTCTCTTTCATTTCCATGTGATATTAGTGATTAATTTTTCCATTCCAGTAACAAATGTTGCTGGGATTTTTAAAATCAGAATTTAATTTTATCTGTACATCATTTTAGATAAAACTTCCATTTTCATTCCATTATGTCTCTCAATCCATGAGTATGAAATGTCCTTCCATTTATGTAGGTATCTTTTAGTGTGTTTTATAATTTTCATTGTATAAGTTTTTATACAACGAGGTAGGTGGAATCCAGGAGGAAAAATGGCATGGCAGGTGCAGAGTGGCCAGGAAGGTGGGAACTAGGAGGAGAAATGGCATGGCAGGTGCGGAGTGGTCCAGAAGGTAGGAACCAGGAGGGGAGGCAGCATGGTGAGTTCAGAATGGCTGAAGGAGACCAGAAAGTGAGAAGAGTGGTTTGGAACAACTAAAGGAGACAAACTTCCCTGTCAGTTTGTCATACTGTGGTGGCTTGCTTGTTACTGTGAGGCTAGAGGCTATGCCACTGGTATTTCAGATGCCAGTAGGGTTACTCATGGTGGACATGTTTCAGTGGAGCTTCCAGACTAAGATAAACTAAGAAGAAGAGAGAGACCATCCAAAGTATTGGTCACTGAAAACCTTATGAATTGCAGTGAAACACTATCTGATATATTATTGGGAAGATTTATGATTAGTCCTGAAACATTTTCCAATATAATTCTGGAAGGAGAGTCCTACAGGTTGGAAGGCACTCAAAATACGACTAGGGAAGTGCTACCTCCTCAGAGTAGACTGACACTAATGGCGTGAATAGAGTGAAGCTTTCAGAACTTCCATTTGCTGATGTGGCATGACTCAAGATGAGAAGAAACAGCAGCAAACATCTATTATTAATTGGAACATGGAATGTATGAAGTATGAATCTAAGAAGATTACGACTTGTCAAAAATGAATGGAATGCATAAAGTTTGATATCCTAGACATTAGTGAGTTGAAATGCACTGATGTTGGCCATTTTTTAATCTATTATGCCAGGAATGACAAATTGAAGAGGAACAGAGTGGGGCTCATCATCACAAAGAATGTATCAAGATCTATTCTGAAGTACAATGCTCTCAGTGATTGGATAATATCCATACACCTACAAGGGAGAGTAGTTAATACTATTATTACTCAAATTTACTCACCAACCACAAAAAAACAGAGATGAGGAAATTGAAGATTTTTACCAAATTCTCCAGTCTGAAATTGACCAAACTTGCTATCAGGATGTGTTGATTTTCACTGGTCATTGGAATGCACAATTTGGAAACAAAAAATGATTACTGGAAGTTGGAAAGTAGGGCCTTGGTGATAGAAATAGTGCTGGAGATCACATGATAGAATTTTGCAAGACCAGTGACTTATTCATTGCAAATATCTTTTTTAACAACAGAAATAGGAGCTATACATGTGGACTTTGCCAAATGGAGTACACAAGAATCAGATTGGCTACATTTGTGGCAGGAGGCAATGAAGAAACTCAATATCTTCAGCCAAAGCAAAACCAGAGGAGTAGACTTCTGGTAAGATGGTGGGATATATAGACAAGCTACAAATACCCTCCTTAACAAAGAAAAGAGAAACCAACTGACTGAGATACAGAAGATAAACCTGGAGCATTGAGCTTTGAAAGGAAGTATACAAATGGGGATTAAGCACCAACTAGTGGAAAAACCTATAGGAAAACAGTGAGTACAGAGATGGACAGAGCTGCTGACTGTCAGCAACTCTGATGGAATGAAAAGACTGAATATTTCCAAGTGGTTTTGGAACCTGAGGTGTGACCTAAAGATTAGGCATAAGCACCAAGGCCTGCAGGGATGACAGTGCTGGGGGCCTATGGCTAAGAAGGAAAACAGAGAGGAGGGAGACAAGCTGAACTGGGGACTTTCAGCAGTCTGGAGAGCACAACCATTTTGCTTGTTTATGTGTGGTAGCCATTTTGGATATTTAAAATGACCAAGGGCAAGCCATTTTGTTTACAAGTGGTGGCCATCTTGGTTATTTAAAGTGACTGAGAACACACCCATTTTGAATATTTACAAGAGGTGGCCATCATGGATATTTTAAATGATTGAGTACACAGCCATTTTTAATGTTTACAAGTGGTGACCATTTTGGATATTTAAAGTGACAGCATTCTTATTTGGATTCCAGGGACCTAAGAATAGGATCCATTTTCCAAACATGGCAGAGACATATGGGAGACTGACAATGGGAAAAGTGACAGGTAGTGAGTGTATAAGTGCTGACAACTAGTAATTAGAGGAGCACAGTACAGTACCTGTTCATGTAGATAAAATCCAAACCAAGAAACTAAAAGTCATGGGCATGTCATTGCGATATATTGTTGTTGTTGTTATGTGCTGTCAAGTTGGACCCAACTCATAGCGACCCCTCCTTGGGTTTCTCAGGCAGTATCACTACAGAAGTAGATTGCCCCATCTTCTTTCCAAGGAGTGGCTGGTGGGTTTGAACCACCAGCCTTCTGGTTAGCAGTCAAGTGCCTTAGGCACTACACTACCAGAGCTTGGCGACAACAGAGCACCACAGTCCACATAAAGAAGCAACATAAAGCAGGAGAAACAAAGGACCAGGGTATAGACCCAAAACACACCCATGAGTAAGATGCAGCATTGGAACTCCCTGATAAGGAATTCAAAAGAATTATATTTAGGTACCTTCAATGGATTTAGAGACAGATCAAGGAAAACACTGAAAAAATTTAGGAAAATATAGAGAAAAGCCTAAAACAATTTTGAAAGACAATATAAAAACAAAATGACAAAAAAAATGAAAAATTAGAAATGCTACAAAATCTACAGATAGAAATCCAGAAAATTAATACTAAATTGTCAGAAATAGATAACACATTGAAAGGGCAAAGCAGTAAAAGTGAATCAATGGAAGAAAAAATTAGTGAGTTTGAAGACAAAAACCTCAGTATTACTTTAGAAAACAGTCAGAAAAAGATCAAAACAAAATGAAAAAAACCTAAGGTACCTGTGGGATACCATTAAAAGGAATCATCTACATGTAATCAGAATTCTAGAACAGGAAGAGACAAATAAAATGACAGACACATTTTCAAAGATTTGTTGCAAGAGAACTTGCCTGGTATGGTGAAAGATGATAATATATCCATTCAAGAAGTCCAATGAACCTCAAACAGGATAGACCGCAAAAGAGAATCACCAAGATATATCAGCACCAAACTCATCAAAACCAAAGACAGAATCCTGAAAGCAGTATGGGAAAAATGAAAAGTTGCTTACAAAGAACAACCAATAAGACAAAGATTGGATTTCTTGGGAGAAACCATTTAAGCAAGATGACAATGGCATAGTATATATAAAGCCCTGAGAGAGAAAAATGTCCAACCAAGAATTATGTACCCAGCAAAAGTGTCCCTCAAATATGATAGTGAAATTAAGACATTTCCTAATAAGCAGAAATTAAGGGAATTTGTTAAAACCAGACCAACCTTACAAGAGATACTAAAGGGAGTCTTTGAATAGGGAACCAATAACAGCAAACAACAACTGACCATTAATACACAAGATGACATAACCCAGAAATCAACACAGCTTTGGGAATATCCAGAGTAAAATAAGCTTACAAGTTTGTAAACATCAATTGGCAAATGATAACGATTACAAAACAAAAAAGAGGGAAAAAATAGTGTAGTTACAGAACTACTGAAAGAGAGGAAGTCAAGAGAGTTGCAAGATAGAATGGACTGTTCTAAACTTGGGGAGAAAATTTTAAATCACAGCGTAAGCTCAATAAAAAAATGATGAACTTTCACATCAAATCAAAAGAGGACAACCACAAATATTTAGCAAATACTAAAATAATAGTAGCAAAGGAGATGATTCCATGATTCATAAGCATAATGAGCTCAGCAAAGAAATTATATGGAACAAATAAACCAATAATACCATGAAAAATCACATAACAAAATGACAGCAACAAGTTCATACTTGTTGATAATTGCACTGAATGTCAATGGATTAAATGCACCACTCAAGAGATGGAGAGCTGCAGACCAGATAAGAAAGCATAACCCACCAATATGCTGTCTATATGAGACACACCTTAGAGACAAAGACAAAAATAGAATAAAAATCAATGTTTGGAAAAAGATATATAAAGCAAATTGCAACAGAAAAGAGCAGGAGTGGAAATCTTAATTTCTGACCAAATTGACTTTAAGACAGAAACCACCATAAGAGACAAAGAAGGACACTATATAATGATTAAAGGATCAAATGAACAAGAAAATATAACCATAATAAATATCTATGGACACAACAAAAGAGTCCCATAAGACATAAATTACACTTTAACAGAATTGAAAAGACAAACACATAACTCCACAGTCATAATAGAAGACTTTAAAACACCACTTTCAATGAAAGATAGAACAACTGGAAAGAAACTCAACAAAGACAGAAAAGCTAAATAATGCAATCCATCAACTTGAACTTATAGACATCTACAGAGCACTTCACTCAACAACAGCTCAATATGCATTCTTTTCTAGTGCACATGGAACATTCTCCCTGATAGACCAAATGTTAGGCCATTAAGCAAGCCTTAATAAATTGCAAAACATTGAAATACTGCAAAATATTTTCTCAGATGATCATGCTATCAAATTAGAAATCAACAATAGGAAAATTAGTGGAAATAGTGCAAAGACATAGAAACTGAACAACATCCTGCTTAAGAATGACTGGGCAAGAGAAGAAATAAAAGAATGAAATTCAAAAAATCCTTGAATCAAACAAGAATGAGAACACAACAAGCCAAAATCTTTGATACACAGCAAAACCAGTGATCAGAAGTCAATTTATAGCAATAAATGCACACATCAAAAAGAAGAGTCAAAATCAACTCATTAAAGCAACATCTCTAACAATTAGAAAAGGAATGAACAGAAAGAAAAGTCAACAATCACCAGAAAAAAAAGGAAACAATAAAGATTTGAGCAGAAATCAATGAAACAAAATAGAAAAAACAACAAGACTAGAATTAGTTTTTTTTTTTTTTTTAAACATTAATAAAATTGACAAACCACTGGAAATTTAACAAAGAAAAAGAGGGAGGAAGAACAAATAACACAAATAAGAAACAAAATGTGTGACATCACAGCAGAACCAATTGAAATAAAAAGGATTATATCAAGATACTATGAAGAACTGCACTCCAAGAAATTTGAAAATCTGGAAGAAATGGAAAGATATCTTGAAACACCCTACTTACTTAAACTAACACAGACTGAGTTGGGAAAGTTGAACAACCCATGAGAAAATAAGAACTCAGAGAGATCCTAAAAAAATTACCAATGAAAAAAAAAATCCTGGCCCAGACGGTTTCACCAGAGAATTCTACCAAACATTCAGAGAAGAACTGACACCAGTCTTACTCAAACTATTCCAAAACATAGAAAAGGGTGGAACCCTCCCAAATTCATTTTATGAAGCAAGCATAACCTTGATACCCAAATCAGGCAAAGATATCACTCAAAAGGAAAACTATGGACCAATATCCTGCATGAATAAAGATGCAAAAATTTTCAACAAAATCCTAGCCAATGGATTCTGACAGAAGAGAGAGATGACAGACCCCACCCCAAGAGTTAGGAAGCAGGGGAAAAAGCTGGGGATGGGACAGAGCTGTGGGATGCAGGTAAGGGGTGGGAGATGATAAGCACCATTCCAAAAGGCAGCAAGCAGAGGAAAAAAAACAGGGATGAGACAGAGCCACAGGATCCAGATAAGCGGAGGGAGATGACAGGCCCAAATCCAAGAGGTAGGAAGTGGGGAAAAGCCTGAGACGACAGAGCTTTGGGATCCAGGTAAGTAAGGGGAAGGTGGAGAAGTTTTGTCAGCTAAGGGAGACAAAGTTATCTGTCAGTTGCGCCTACTGTGGTGGCTTGCATGTTGCTGTGAGACTTCAGGCTGTGCCACTGGTATTTCAAATGCCAGCAGGGTTGCACATGGTGCAAAAGCTTCAATTCAGCTTACAAACTGAGACAGAGTAGGAAGAAGGAAAAGCCATCCATTTCTCAAAGAATTGGCCAGGGAAAGCCTTATAAATAGAAGAAAAACACTGTCTGATTCATCACTAGGCAACTTTATGAATAGCCGGAAACATTGTATGACACAGTGCAGGAAGACAAGCCCCTTAGGTCAGAAGGCACTCAAAATAGGACCAGGAAAGAGCTGCCTCCTCAGAGTAAAACCAACCCTAATAATATGGGTAAAGTAATGCTCTCAGGACCATTTGCTGACATGGGCAGATTCAAATTGAGAAAAAAAAAAAAAAAAAAAACGGCTGCAAACATTCATTAACAATCAGAATATGGAATGTATGAAGTATGAATCTAGGAAAATTGTAAGTGGTCAAAAATGAAATGGCACACATAGATTGATATTCTAGGCATTAGTGAGCTGAAATGGACTGGTTTTGGCCATTTTGCGTTAGACAAACATATGATCTGTTATGCCAGGAATGACAATTTGAAGAGGAATGGAATGACAATTTGAAGAGGAATGGTGGAGTATTCATCATTACAAAGGATGCTTCAAGATCTGTCCTGAAGTACAAGGATAATATTCATATGCCTACAAGGAAGACCCATTAATATGACTATTATTCAAATTTACACACCAACCAACAAAGCCAAATATGAGGAAATGAAAAGATTTTTTTTTATCAATTTCTGCAGTCTGGTATGACCAAACATGCAATCAACATGTGTTAATGATCACTGGTGACTGGAATGCAAAAGTTGGAAACAAAGAAGAATCACCAGTAGTTGAAAAACTTGGCCTTTGTGACAGACATAACTTTGGAGATCGCATGACAGAATATTTCAAGACCAATGACTTATTCATTGCAAATACATTTTTTAGCACCACAATTGGTGGCTATATTCATGGACTTTGCCAGATGGAGTACACAGGAATGAGTCTGAATACATCTGTGGCAAGAGGCAATGGAAACGCTCAATATTTTTAGCCAAAAGAAGACCAGGAACTGATGTGGAACAGACCATCAAATGCTCAGATGCAAGTTCAACTTGAAGTTGGAGACAATTAAAACAAGTCCATCAGAACCAAAATATGACCTTGATTATATCCCTCCTCAATTGAGAGATCATCTAAACAATAAAGTTGATGCATTGAACATCAGTGAACAAAAAACAGAAGAATTATGGGATGACATCAAGAACATCATCCATAAAGAAAGCAAGAGGACATTAACAAGACGACAGAGGAAGAAAAGACCAAAATGGCTGTCAGAGGAGACTCTGAAACTTGCCCTTGAATGGATAGTAGCTAAAGAAAATGGAAGAAATGACAAGATAAAAGAGCTGAACAGAAGATTTCAAAGAGCAGCTCAAGCAGACAAAGAAAATTACTATAATGAAATGTGCAAAGACCTGCAGGTAGAAAACCAAAAAGGAAGAATATCTATGGCATTTCTCAAGCTGAAAAAACTGAGAAAAAAATTAAAGCCTCGAATTTCAGTATTGAAAGATTCTATAGACCAAATATTGAATGACGCAGGAAGCATCAAAAGAAGATGAAAGGAAAACACAGAGTCACTGCTCCAAAAATGCCTGGTTGATCTTCATCCATTTCAGGAGGTGGCATACTATCAAGAACCAATGGTATTAGACTTCCTATAAGATGGAGGAATAGGCATACAAGCTACACAGACTCTCTTCAACAAAGAAAAGAGAAACAAATTGACAGAGATACAGAAGATAGTCCTGTTGTTGTTGTTGTTGTTGTTGTTGTTATGTGCCATCAAGTCAGAACCAACTCATAGCAACCCCTCCTTGGGTTTATGAGGCAGCATCACTACGGAAGTAGATTGCCCCATCTTCCTTCCAAGGAGTGGCTGGTGGGTTTGAACAACCAGCCTTCTGGTTAGCAGTCAAGTGCCTTAGCCACTATGCTACCAGAGCTCCTGGAGCCCTAAATTTTGAAAAGAAGTATACAGAAGTGGATTAGGCACCAACTAGTGGAAAAACCTGAACAAAAACTGTGAGTACAGTGTCAAAACAGTGGACTGTCAGCTACTCTAATGGGACCAACAGCCTGAATATTTAGTTACAAGTGGTATTGGGATCTAAGAATTGACATAAAAGTCAGCCCTGGTTGTCTAGGGCTGCAGGGATGTATGCACTGGTAGCCTATGACTAGGAACAGAAACAGCAAAGAGGGAGACAACCTGAACTGTGAACTTTCCCCTGTCTGGAGGGCACAGCCATATTGAACGTTTCCAAGCAGTGGCTGTTTTGGATATTAAAGTGACAGCATTCCCATTTGGATACCAGGGACATAAGAACAGATTTCATTTACCAAGGATGGCAGGGACATATGGGAGGATGACAGTGGGAAAGAAGACAGGTGGTAAATGTATAAAGGCTTCCAACTAACAAATAGAGGAGCCAGCACAGTACCCTGCTTACATAGATAACATACAAACACAGCAAAGAAAACCAAAATCTTGGACAGTTCACTGCAACACACAATCACCAATTAAATATAAACACAAAAACATTGTAAGGCCTTGGAGAATATAGAGCATCACAGTGGTACACAAAGAAGCAAGATAAAGCATGAGAAACAAGGGACCAGGATACAGACTCAAAACACACCCATGAGGAAGACATAGTGTTGGAACTCCAATTCAATATTGGAATTCAAAAGAATTATATTTAGTTATCTTCAATGAATTGAGAAACAGATCAAGGAAAAAACTGACAAAACTGAGGAAAACAAAATCCTAGAACAATTTTGAAAGACAATATAAGAACAAAATGACAAAACAAATGTAAAATTAGAAATGATACAGATCATCTACAGATAGAAATCCAGAAGATTAGTGGTAAATTTTCAGAAATAGATAACACATTGAACGGGCAAAGGAGTAGAATTGAAACAATTAAGACAGAATTAGTGACATTGAAAGCAAATACCTCAATACATCTATAGAAAGCAATCAGTCAGAAAGAGATCACAACAAAATGAAGAAAGCCTAAAGGTTCATGTGGGATGCCATCAAAAGGAATAACCTACATGTCACCGGAATTCCAGAACAGGAAAAGACAAATAAAACCCCAGAAAAAATTGTCGAAGATTTGTTTGAAGAGAATTTTTCTGGTATGATGAAAGATAAGACTACATCCATTCAAAAAGTCCAATGAACCCCAAACAAGATAGACCCCAAAAGAAAATCACCAGGGCATATGATCATCAAACTCAGCAAAACCAAAGACAAAGAAAGAATCCTGAAAGCAACATGGGAAAAACAAAAAGTTACACACAAGAGGCAACCAATAAGACTAAGCTCAGATTTCTTGGCAGAAACATGCAAGTGAGAACAATGGGATGGAATATATAAAACCCTGAAAGAGAAAAAAAATTCACCAAGAATTATTCACCCAGCAAAATTGGCCCTCAAATATAATGGTGAAATTAGGAGATTTCCAGATAAGCAGAAACTAAGGGAATGTGTTAAAACCAGACCAACCTCACAAGAGATACTAAATAGAATCATTTGAACAGAGAAGCAACAACAGCAAACAACAAATGGCCATTAACACACATGGTGACTTAGCCCAGAAACCAACCCAGCTATGGAAGTATCCAAAGTAAATAAGCCACAAGATTGTAAACAGGAAACCAGAGACGTCAATTGACAAATGAGGACAACTACAAATGAATAAGAGGAAAAAACTGTGTAGTAATAGGACTTCTAAATGGTGGGGAAGTCAAGACAACTGCAAGGTAGAATGGGCTGTTCTAAACTTGGGAAGAAAACTATAAATCATAGGTTAAGTGCAAAGAAAAATGATAAGCTTTCACAACAAAATAAAAAATAAGACCAGCAGAGATATTTAGTAAATACCAGTGAGAAGCCCTGGTATCATAGTGCTTAAGGCACTTGACTGCTAACCAGAAGGCTGGTAATTCAAACCCACCATACACTCCTCGAAAGAAAGGTTGGATAATCTACTTCTGAAGTGATATCACCTTGGAAACCAAAGAAGGTGTCACTCTGAGTCAGATCTGACTCAACTGCACATAACAACAACAACAAAAAAATATCAATGAATGAAATGATAACATGATTCATAAATAAAATGAACTCAGCCAGAAAATTATATGGAACAACGAAATTAACACCACTAAAATGCACATACTTGACAATAATTACTTATCTGGCAAGGGACTTATCTCTAACATTTATACAAATTTCCAATGCCTCAACAGCAAAGGAATTAACAATCCAGTTGAAAAATGTGGAGAAGACATGAATAGACACTTCACCAAGAAGG
Organism: Orycteropus afer afer; assembly: GCF_000298275.1. Classification (NCBI taxonomy): domain Eukaryota; kingdom Metazoa; phylum Chordata; class Mammalia; order Tubulidentata; family Orycteropodidae; genus Orycteropus; species Orycteropus afer. The sequence goes on from NW_006921591.1 coordinate 31,810,816, forward strand.
ATATTCAGGTGGCAAGCAAATACATGAAGAGATGCTCATGATCATCGGCCATCAGAGAGTCTCAAATCAAAATACAATGAGATACCATCTCACTCCAGCACTGATGGCAAGGTTCAACAAGACAAAAAAATAAATGCTGGCAGGGATGTGGAGAGATTGGGACTCTCATACACTCCTGGTGGGAATGTAAAGTGATACAACCACTGTGGAAAACAGTATCACAATGTATAGAAAGCTGGAATTGGAGTTTTCATTTGACCCAGCAATCCCATTACTAGGTATATAACCTAGAGAGGTGACAGCCAGGAAAAGAACAGATACATGGACACTCATGTTCATTGCAGCAATATTTACAGTAGCAAAAAGATGGAAACAACCTAAGTGCCCATCAATGGAAAAGTGGATGACCAAACTATGGTACATAGACACAATGGAATGCTATGCAACACTAAAGAATAATGTAGAGTCTGCAAAACACCACATAACATGGATGAACTTGGAGGACATTATGCTGAGTGAAATAAGTCAATCACAGAAGGACAATATAGTATTAGTTTGTTGTTGTGGAGGGCCAAGAAAAGGTATATATATGGAAAGAAACTTTCTTTCTTGGTTTCCAACAAAGAGGTGAGGAGGGAACACTGCAAACAAATATATATATATTGACCCATGTCACTTTAGTTTTGTGTAGTTCACTGTACATAAATTATATTTCAGTAAAAGGCATTAAAAAATAATAATAGCAAATGGTATTAAGAGAAGAAGTTGAACCTGCAATGAAGAAAGTGACTAAGAATAAGGCTCCAGGAATTGACAGAATACTCATTGAGATGTTTCAACAAATGAATGCTTTGCTGGAGGCACTCACTTGGGTATGCTAAGAGATTTGGAAGACAGCTGACTGGAAGAGATCCAGACAACTGAATGGAAGAGATCCATATTTGAACCCATTCCAAAGAAAGGGGATCCCACTGAATGTCGAAATTATGAAACAATATCATTAATATTGCATGCAAGTAAAATCTTACTGAACATAATTCAAAAATGGTTGCAACAGTATATTGACAGAAAACTTCCAGAAATGCAAGCTGGATTCAGAAGAGGACGTGGAATAAAGGATAAAATTGCTGATGTCAGATGGATCTTGGTTCAAAGCAAAGAATACATAAATTTACTTATGTTTTATTGACGATTCAAATGCATTTGGCTGTGTGGTTCATAACAAAGTATGAGCAACATTGAGAAGAAAGGGAATTCCAGAACACTTAATTGTACTTATGAGTAACCTATACATAGACAAGGAGGTTGTCATTCAAACAGAACAAGGGGTCACTGCATGATTTAAAATCAAATGAGGGTTGTATCCTTTCATGATACTTAATCAATCTCTATGCTGAGCAAATAACCCAAGAAGCTGTAGTATATGAAGAAGAACGTGGCATCAGAATTGGAGGAAGAATCATTAACAACCTGTGATAATCTGATGACCCAACTTTGTTTGCTGAAAAGGAGGATGACTTGAAGTACTTACTGATGAAGTTAGAAAAATACAGTCTGTAGTATGGATTATATAGCAATATAAAGAAAACAAAAATCCTCACAATTGGACCTATAATTAGCATCACAATAAATGGAGAAAAAATTGAAGCTGTCAAAGACTTCATATCCATTGGTTGTACAATAAACACCAATGGAACCAGCAGTCAGGATATCAAAAGAGGTAAAGCACTAGGCAAATCAGCTGCAAAGGATCTCTTTCAAGTGCTGAAGAGCCGAGATATCTCTTTGAGGATTAAGGTATGTCTGACCCAAGTCATAGTATTTTCAATCACCTCATGTGCATGTGAGAGCTGGACAATGAACAAGGAAGACTGAAGAAAAGTTGTTACTTTTGAATTGTGGTGCTGGAAAATAATGCTGAACGTGCCATGGACTGCTAAAAGACCTAAGAAATCTGTACTGGAGGAAGTGCAGCCAGAATGCTCCTTGGAAATGAGAATGGCCAGACTTTGTCTCACCTACTTTGGTCATGTTGTCAGAAAGAACCATTCCCTACAGAAGGATGTCATGCTTGGTATGGTGCAGAGTTGACAAAGGAGGGGAAGACCCTCAATGAGATAGATTGACACAGTGTCTGCGGTGATGGGCTGAAGTATAACAGGGATTGTGGAGCTAATTTGGGACTGGGAAGTGTTTTGTTCTGCTATGCACAGGGTCACTGTAAATCAGAGACAACAAATGATATTGAGGGAAGAAGTTGAACCTGCAATGAAGAGACAGCTTGACAGCACCTAACAACAACAGACACCAACAGCATATCAAAAA
>NW_006921591.1:31813390-31813880 GCF_000298275.1 Orycteropus afer afer
CAATCAACATCATTCACCACATATATAAAACAAAGGAAAAGAACCACATGATCTTATCAATTGATGCAGAAAAGGCATCTGATAAAATCCAACACCCACTCCTAATCAAAACTCTCAGCAAAATAGCTGAGAAAGAATATTCTTCAACATAATAAAGGGCATATATGCAAATCCAACAGCCAATATTATTCTCAATGGTGAGAGACTGAAACCATTCCCCTTGCAAACAGGAACCAGACAATGATGCCCTCTATAATCACTTCTATTCAACATTGTATTGGAACTCCTAGCCAGGGTAATAAGGCAAGAAAGGGAAATCAAAGGCATCCAGATAGGTAAGGAAGAAGTCAAAGTATCTGTATTTGCTGATGATATGATCCTATACCTAGAAAACCCAATAAACTCAGTAAAAAATCTACTGGAACTAATTCGTCATAGTGGCATGATACAAGATTAACATCCAAAAATCAATTGGATTTCTCTACACCAA
>NW_006921591.1:31814795-31816957 GCF_000298275.1 Orycteropus afer afer
AAAAAAAATATTCAGCAATGACATATCTGCTAAGGGATATATGTGTAGAATTTATAGAAAACTCCAATACCTCAGCAGCAAAAAGACAAAGAATCCAAGTAAAAAATGGGCAGAAGATAGGAATAGACACTTCACCAAAGAGGATGATCAGGTGGCCAATAAATATATGAAGAAATGCTAATGATAATCAGCCATTAGAGAGATGCAAATCAAAACAACAATGAGATACTATTTTGCCCCAGGACTAGTCGCAAAATACAAGACAGAAAATACCAAATACTGGTGAGGATGCAGACAGTTTGGGACTCTCATATACTGCTGGTGGGACTGTGAAATAATACAACCACTGTGGAAAGCAGTATGGCTATTTCTTAAAAAGGTGGCATTAGAAATACCATTTGACCCTGCCATTCCATTACTAGGTATATTTCCCAAAAAAGTGAGAGCCAGGACAAGAACTGATATATGCACAACCAGGTTCATTGCAGGGCTATTTACAATAGCAAAAAGATGGAAATGACCTAGTTGCCCATCAATAAAATAATGGACAACCAAACTGTGGTACACAGTGGAATATTATGAAACCCTAAAGAATAAAATAGAATTGGCAAAACACTGCATAATGTGGATCAACTTGGAGCACATTATGCTGAGTGAAATAAGTCAATCACAGAAGGACAAATATTGTATTAGTCCATTACTGTAAAATATCAAGGAAAGGTTTATATGTAGAATGAAATTTTCTTTGTTGGTTACCAGGAATGGGAGAGGAGGAGAGGAAACATTGTTGCACAAATAGAGACAAATATTGGTTTGCTGAAGAGAAGGGCAATGTACCAAATGTGAGTGATCAACACAATGGCATTGAGGAAGAGAAATACACAGAGAGGTACGTGGGAGGTACAGACAACAAAGATGAACCCTTTTGCACATACAGTACTGTGTTGTCAGTGAAGGTAAATATTGATGTACCGGTGGATGGATGGATGGACAGGCTGAATTATTAAGTATGTCTACACGTGTGGGGGGGGAGCTCTGGTAGCATAGTGGCTAAGACACTTGCCTGCTAACCAGATGCCTTGCGGTTCAAACCCACAAGCCACTCCTCAGAAGGAAGGTTGGGCAATCCTACTTCCATAGTGATACTGGAGTGATACAAGGAGGGGTCACTATGAGTTGGGTTTGACTCGACGGCACATAACAACAACAACAAAAACAATGCAGGGGGGAGTGTGCCCATGACTATGTATAGGGTTGGCAGACAATGTTCCTGCAAGTGCATTTGTATGTTCTTTAAGAATTACCAGGTATATAGTTGAGCTGACAAGGGGCAAGGTTGTAGTCACTTCTGGGTCACAGCCAGCTACCCAGATGGAGCAAGTTGTTGAACCTGTGGGCTGACGACCATAGTAGCAGGGGACATCAAGTTCAATTGGCAAAACATACTACCCAAAATATTGTTCCACATCCTACTTGTTGAGTAGTGACTGGGACCTTAAAAGCTTGCAAGCAGCCATCTAGATGCAACAATGGTTTTCTCCTTGTCCAGAGCAAAGAAGAATGAAGAAAACCGAAGACACATGGAAACAATTAGTCCAAAGGACTGGTACACAATGTGATCCTCAGCCTATATGACTATGGGACCAGAAGAACTAGATGGTGCCTGGCTATCACTGTCAACCACTCAGAGGGAGATCTATGTAGGAGATTCTGGGCATCATGGGAGAACAATGTGGAATAAAATTTAGAATCATTAAAAAAAAAAAAAATGACCAGCTTCACTGTTCTGATAGATCCTGAGGGAACCACTGAGACTATGGTCCCTAGTTGCCCTTCAGTTCTGGAATTGAACACACTCTTGTGGCTTCCAGCCAAAAAAAATGTTCAGCAAATGAGCTGAACATTTACATTAGATAAATTCACTCTGTGGAAAGATAGAAAGGCTGTGTATGCACAGGGACACAGCTTGGGGGGCAGCAGTGCATGAGAGGGAAGGACACAGGGAAAAAGTAACTATGAGAGGAAGTGGGATGAGTGTTGTACTGTGGGAAATTGTAGTCAATGTCATAAGACAAAATCTATGTGAGCTACTCTATGGAAAGTGAATTTTCTCTGTAAACTTTCACCCAAATCCCAATAATTTTTTTTTTTTTTTTTAAATA
>NW_006921591.1:31818367-31819755 GCF_000298275.1 Orycteropus afer afer
TGATTGACTTATTTCACTCAGTGTAATGTCCTCCAAGTTCATCCATGTTATGCAGTGTTTTGCAGCCTCTATATTATTCTTCATTGCTGCATAGCATTCCATTGTGTGTATGTACCATAGTTTGTTCATCCACTCTTCCATTGATGGCACGTAGGTTGTTTCTGTCTTTTTACTATTATAAATAGTGCTGCAATGCATATGAGTGCACATATATCTGTTCATTATGTGGCTCTCACCTCTGTAGGATATATACCTAGTAATGAGCTTGCTGAGTCAAGTGGTATCTCCAATTCCAGCTTTCTAAGCAATCGCCATACTGCTTTCCACAGTGGTTGTATCACTTCACAATCCCATCAAGAGTGTTTGAGAGTCCCATTCTCTCCACATCCCCACCAGCATTTGTTATTTTCTGTCTCATTGATCCTTTCCATTAGTGCTGGGATGAGATGGTATCTCATTGCTTATTTGATTTCCATCTCTCTGATGACCAATGATCATGAGCATCTCTTCACATATTTGCTTGCTACCTGAATATCATCAATAGTGAAGTGTCTATTTGCATCTTCTGTCCACTTTTCAATTGGATTGTTAATTCCTTTGCCATTGAGGCACTGGAAGTTTCTATAAATGTTAGAGATAAGTCCCTAGCCAAGTAAGCAATTACCAACAAGTATGAATTTGTTGCTGTCATTTTTGTTATGTGCTTTATTGTGGTGTTGAGTTCTTTGTTCCATATAATTTTCTGTGCTGAGCTCATTTTGTTTATGAACTGTGTTATCACTTCTTTCATTATTATTGTTTTAGTATTTGCTAAATATTTGTGCTGGTCCTCTTTTTTATTTTGATGTGAAGGTTCATTATTTTTCTTTGTGCTTAACCTGTGATTTATAGTTTTCTTCCCAAATTAGAACAGTCCATTCCATCTTGTAGTTGTCTAGACTTCCTCCCCATTTAGAAGTTCTATAAATACACAAATTTTTCCCTTTTTTCATTTGTAGTTGTCTTCATTTGTCAATTGACATCTCTGGTTCCTGTTTACAATCTTGTAGGCTTATTTACTTTGGATATTTCCATAGTTGGGTTGGTTTCTGGTCTATGTCACCATGTGTGTTAATGGCCATTTGTTATTTGCTGTTATTGCTTCTCTGTCCAAAGGAGTCCCTTTAGTATCTCTTGTAAGGTTGGTCTGATTTTAACACATACCATTAATTTCTGCTTATCTGGAAGTCTCCTAATTTCATTATCATATTTGAGGGACAATTTTGCTGGGTACATAATTCTTGGTTGGAATTTTTTTCTTTTTCAGGGTTTTATGTGTACCATCCCATTGCCTTCTCACCTGCATGGTTTCTGCTGGGAAAGCTGAGATTAGTCTTATTGGAAACATA
>NW_006921591.1:31820065-31821506 GCF_000298275.1 Orycteropus afer afer
AAATAATTTAAAAATGGTTGCAGCAGTATTTTGACAGAGATCTTCAAGAGGTGCAAGCTGGATTCAGAAGAGGACATGGAACAAGGGATATCATAGCTGCTGTCAGATGGATCTTGGCTCATGGCAAAGAATACCAGAAAGATGTTTATTTGTGTTTTATTGACTATGCAAAGGCATTTGAGTGTGTGGATCATGTCAAATTATGGATAACATTGAGAAGAATTGGAATTCCTGAACATTTGATTGTACTCATGGGGAACCTGTGCATTGAACAGGAGGCTGTCATTCAAATGGAACAAGGGAACACTACATGGTTTAAAATCAAGAAGGGAGTGTGTCAGGGTTGTATCCTTTCCCCATACTAATTCAATCTATATGCTGTGCAAATAATCCAAGAAGCTGGATTATATGAAGAAAAATGTGGCATCAGGATTGAAGGAAGAATCATTAACAACCTGAGATATGCTGATGATACAATTTTGCTTGCTGAAAGTGAGGATGATTTGAGGCACTTACTGATGGTGATTGAAGAATACAGTATTCAGTATGAATTACATCTCAATATGAAGAAAAAATTCCTCACAACTAGACCAATAAGCAGCATCACGATAAATGGAGAAAAGATTGGGATTGTCAAAGAATTCACATTGTTTGGTTGTACAATAGACAGCAATAGAAGCAGCAGTCGGGACATTAGATGACTGTGCAGGTTGGCCACCAAGGAACTCTTTCAAATGCTGAAGAGCAAGGATGTCTCCTTGAGGATTAAGGTCCACCTGACACATGCCATGATATTTTCAATAACTTTATATGCATGTGAGAGCTGGAAAATGAATAAGGAAGACTGAAGAAGAGTTGATGCTTTTGAGTTGTGGTGCTGGTGAAGAATGCTGAAGGTACCATGCTAAAAGAACTAACATCTGTCCTGGAAGAAGTGCAGGCAAAATGCTCCTTAGAAGCAAGAATGGCCAGATTTTGTCTCACCTAATTTGGTCATGTTGTCAGAAGGGACCATACCCTGAAGAAGTATGTCATGCTTGGTAAGGTGGAGGGTCGACAGAAGAGGGGAAGGCCTTCAATGAGATGGAAAGACACAGTGGCTGCACAATGGTCTCAGGAATAGCAGGCATCATGGAGCTGGCATGGGATCAGGCAGTGTTTCATTCTGCTGTGAGTGAGGTCGCTATGATTTGGAAATGATTCTATGGCACCTAACGACAACAACAACAACCTAAATATAATTTTTTGGAATTCCTTATCAGGGAGTTCCAATGCTGCATCTTCCTCAGGGATGGGTTTTGAGTCTATATCTTAGTCCCTTGTATCTCCTGTTCTATCTTGTTTCTTTGTGTGCACTGTGATGCTCTGTTGTCTCTGAGGCATTATGACATTTTTGTGTTTATATTTAATTGGTGATTGTATGTTGAAGTGACTTGCCCAT
>NW_006921591.1:31821709-31825959 GCF_000298275.1 Orycteropus afer afer
TTCATTGTTATTCTTTATTCTTCCTTTGCCAGATTCTGGTTTTCAGCTTTTTCTCTCTTCACTTCCTGATTATCATTTTTTTCTTCCTCATGGTTCTCCCCATTCCTTGTGTTTCTTTCTGCATTTTCCCATTTTTTTTCCTTCATTATTCTCTTACTCTTTGTCTTTTATCTTATTGCCACTACTCAGATAAGGCAGTTTTTTTTTTTTTTTTTTTTTTTAATTGTTCCTGTGTATATATGTGGTGTGTTTTTATTCTTCTTTCCTTTACTTTTTTGATGGATTTTTGTCCATTGTTTTTGTCTGTGTTGGAGACAACAACTATGACCATATTACAAAACCACACCCACTCCTCCTGCAGCTCCACTTACTGAGAGCCTTCCCGTACAACTGGCCAATGACAAACAACCACCAAGAAAAGCATTATTAACCCTTAACAGCTCTTCACAAACAGTTAACAGAGATCTAAACACAACAATGTCACAATGTCTTGGAGAAAACAGACCATCACAGTCCAGACAAAGAAGCATGATAAAATGGTAAAAAAAAAAAAAAAAAGGAACAGGATACAGACCCAGAAAACATCCCTGAGAAAGAAGAAGCATTAGAACTCTCTGATAAGGAATTCAAAAGAATTACACTTAAGTTTTCTTCAAAGAACTGAGAGACAGATCAAAGAAAACACTGACAAAATTAGGGAAAACACAGACAAAACCCTATAACAATGTCAGAAGAAACTACAAGAACAAAATAACAAAATAAATGAAAAATTAGCAATAATACAAAATCTAAAGATAGAAATACATAAAATTAATACTAAATCTTCAGAAACAGAGAACACTTTGATAGGGCAAAAGAGTAGAATCAAGTCAATGGAAGGCAGAATTAATGAGATTGAAGACAAATATCTGAATACTTGTTTGGAAAGGGATCAATCAGAAAAAAAATATCAAGGCAAAATGAAGAAAGCCTAATGTTCAGGTGGGGTACCATCAAAAGGAATAACCTACATGTAATGGGAATTCCAGAACAAGAAGAGAAAAAGAAAACTTGGAAAACTATCAACATTTGTTGAAGAGAACTTCTCTGATATGATGAAAGATGAGAATATATCCATTAAGGAAGTCCAATGAACTCCAAATAGGTTAGACCCCAAAAGAAAATCACGAAGATATATCATCATCAAACTCCTCAAAATCAAAGATAAAGAAAGAGTCCTATAAGCAGCATGGGGATTATGAAAAGTTACCTGCAAAGGACAATCAATAAAAATAAACTCTAATTTGTCCACAGATACCATGCAAGTGAGAAGCCAATGAGATGGTATATATAAAACCCTGAAAGAGAAAAATTTCCAACCAAGAATTACATACCCAGCAAATTGTCTCTTAAATGTGATGTTGAAATGAAGACATTTCCAGATAAGCAGAAATTAAGGGAATTTGTTAAAACCAGTCCAACCATACAAGGGATACTAAAGAGAGTTCTTTGAACAGAGAACCAATAACAGCAAACTACAACTGACCATTAATACACAAGATGACATAACCCAAAACCAACAGAACAACAAAAGTATCCAAAGTAAAATAAGTTTACAAGATTGGAAACAGGAAACCAGAGATATCAACTGGCCAATAAGGACAACTATAAACCCAAAAGAGGTGAAACATAGTGCACTTACAGAACTTCTAAATGGTGAGGAAGTCAAGACAGTTGCAAGATAAAATGGACTATTCTAAACTCAGGGAGAAAATTATAAGTCACAGGGTAATCTCAAAGAAAAATGATAAACCTTCACATAGCAATAAAAAAGAAGACAACACAAATATTTAGCAAATAGTAAAACAATATCAACAAAGGAAATGATAACATGATTCATAAAAGTAATGAACTCAGCACAGAAAATTACATGGAACAAAGAAACCAGGAACACCATGAAAAAACACATAACAAAATGACAGCAACTGATTCATACTTGTTGATAATTACTCTGAATATTAATAGATTAAGTGAACCACTCAAGGGATGGAGAGTTGCAGACTGGATAATTAAACATAACCCATCAATTTGCTATCCACAATATGCTATCCACAAGAAACACACCTTAGAGACAAAGACAAAAAGACTAAAAATCAAAGGTTGGAAAGAGATATATCAAGCAAATGGGAACAAAAAAAAACAGGAGTAGCAATATTAATTTCTGCTCAAATTGTTTTAAGACAAAAATTACTGAAAGAGACAAGGATGGATTAAAAGATAAAAACATCAGTTGAACAAGAAGATATAACCATAACAAATATCTATGGACACAATGAAAGAGGCCCATAATACATAAATCACATTTTAACAGAATTGAAAAGACAAATACAGGACGCTATAGTCATAGTAGGAGACTTTAATACACCACTTTCAATGAAAGATAGAACAAGTGGAAAGAAACTCTACAAAGCACAGAAGAGTTAAACAATATAATCCAACAACTTGAGCTTATAGACAGACATCTACAGAACACTTAACCCAACAACAGCACAATATACGTTCTTTTCTAGTACACATGCAGCATTCTCCATGATATACCAAATATTAGGCCATGAAGCAATCTTAATAAATTGAAAAACATTGAAATGTTGCAAAACATCTTCTCAAATCACCACACTATCAAATTAGAAATAAAAAATAGGAAGATCAGCAAAAAAGGAGCAAACACATAGAAACTGAACAATACCTTACTTAAGAATGACTGAGTAATAAAAGAAATGAAAAATAAAGTTAAAAAATTCCTTGAATCAAATGAAAATGAAAGCACAACATACCAAAATCTTTGGGACACAGCAAGAGCAGTCATCAGAGGCCATTTTATCATAATAAATGCACATATCAAAAAAGAAGAGCTAAAATCAATGCTTAAAACCACCATCTCCCACAATTAGAAATAGAGCAGCAAGAAAAGCCTACAGTCACCAGAAGAAAAGAAATAATAAAAATTTGAGCAAAATCAATGAAACAGAAAATAGAAAGACATTAGAAAAATCAATAAAAGTTGGTTTTTTGAAGAGATTAATAAAACTGACAAACCACTGGGAAATTTAACAAAGGAAAAGAGGGAGATAATACAAATAACACGAATAAGAAACAAAGTGGGTGACATTACACCACAACCAACTGAAAGAAGGAGGATAATATCAGGACACTATGAAGACTGTACTCCAACAAATTTGGAAAATCTAGAAGAAATGGTCAGATTTCTGGAAACACTCAGCTTACCTAAAAAACAGACTTAGGTGGAAAAGTTGAACAGATCCATAACAAAAGAAGAAATTGAATAGTTCTTAAAAAAAAATTACCAACAACAAAAACGTCTTGGCTCAAATGGTTTCACTGGAGAATTCTACAAAACATTCAAAGAAGAACTAACACTAATCCTACTAAAACTGTTTGAAAATGTGGAAAAGGATGGAATTCTTTTAAATTTACTTTATAAAGCAAGCATAACCTTGATACCAAAACCAAGCAAAGACATCACTCAAAACAAAAACTATTTAAAAGTATCTCTCATGAATATAGATGCAAAAATCTTCAACAAAATAATAGACTACAACAACCTATCCAAAAAAATAATCCGTTATGACCAAGTGAGGTTCATACCAGATATGCAAGGATGGTTCAACATTAGAAAAACAATCAATATGATACATCACATAAATAAAACAAAGGAAAGAACCACATTATAATGTCAATCAATGCAGAAAATCATTTGATAAAATTCCACACTCTTCCTGATCAAAACTCTCAACAAAATAGGAATAGAAGGGATATTCCTCAACAAAATAAAGGGCATATATTCAAAACCAACAGCCAACATTATTGTTAATGCAGAGAGACTGAAACCACTCCCCTTGGGAAAAGGAAGCAGAAAAGCATGTCCTCTATTACCACTTCTATTCAACACTGTACTGGAAGTCCTAGCCAGGGCAATAAGGCAAGAAAGGGAAATCAAAGGCATCCAAATTGGTAAGGAAGCAGTCAAACTATCCCTGTTTGCTGATGATATGATCCTATACCTAGAAAACCCAAGAGACTCAGGGAAAAATCTACTGGAAGTAATTGAGAGATTTAGCATAGTGGCAGTATTCAAGATCAACAGCCAAAATTGAGTTGAATTTTTCTACACCAGCAAAGAGATTGCTAAAGAAGAAAAAAGGTAGTCAGTATCATTTTTTTAAAAATTATTTTTATTTTTATTTTTTTTT
>NW_006921591.1:31828604-31839626 GCF_000298275.1 Orycteropus afer afer
TATAAAGTTCTTAAAAGAAAACCTAGGGGCAAATTTAAGGGCCTAGATATATGGCATAAATAGACTATCAAGCATCAAGCATAACCCAAAATGAACAAACAGAAGAGAAACTAGATGAATGGGACCTTCTAAAAAATAAATTGTATGTGCTTTCAAAGACTTCTCCAAAAGATTTAAAACAGAACATTCAGATTGGGAAAAAAATACTTAGCATTGACATATTTGCCAAGGGACTTATCTCTAGAATATACAAAAAACTACAGCACCTCAAAAACAAAAAGACAATCCAATTAAAAAATGGTCTGAAAACATGAATAGACTCTTCACCAAGGAGGATATTCAGGTGGCCAACAAACATAAGAAGAAATGCTCATGATTATTAGCCATTAGAGAGATGCAAATCAAAACAACAATGAGATACCATCTTGCTCCAGCACTAGCAGCAAAGTTCAACAGAAACAAAATAAAAAATTCTGGTGAGGATGTGGAGATATTGGGACTCTCATACACTGCTGGTGGGACTGTCAAATGATATGACCACTGTGGAAAGCAATATGGTGATTGCTTAAAATGTGGGAACTAGAAATACCATTTGACCCACTATTCCATTACTAGGTATATATCCTAAAGAAGTGAGAGCCAGGATAAGAACAGAAATATACACACTGATGTTCATAAAGGCACTATTTACAGTAGCCAAAAGATGGAAACAACTAGGTGCCCATCAACAGAAGAATGAATAACCAAACTATGTACACACAATGGAATACTATGCAACCCTAAACAATGTAGAATTGGCAAAACATGGATGAACTTGGAGGATATTATGCTGAATTAAATAAGTTGATCACAGAAGTACAAATATTGTATTAATCTGTGATTGTAAAAAGTCAAGGAAAGGTTTCTATATGGAAGGAAATATTTTTGTTAGTTATCAGGAGTGGGAGAGAATGGGAGGGAGCACTGTTAGATAGGTAAAGACAAGTATTGATTCGGGTGAAGAGAAGAGCAATGTCCCAAATGTAAGTAATCAACATGGTGGCATTGAGGTAGAGGAAGACATTGAGAAGTGCATGAGAGGTGTAGACAACAAAGATGAACCCTTTTGCACATACAGTACTGTGTTGTAAGTGAAGGCAAACATTGATATACTAGTGGATAGATGGGCGGACAGTCTGAAATATTCGGTTGTCTATGAGTTTATGAAGGAAAGTGTGTGCCCATGACCATGCATAGGGTTGGTAGATAATGTTTCTACAAGTGTATTTGTATGGCCTATAAGAATTCCACTGTGCATGGAGGGATGGATACAGAGAAGAGGTAACTATCGGGAGGAAGTGGGAGGGGAGCTGTTGCATTGGGGTAAATTGTAGTCAATGTCATGAGACAAAGTGTATGTGAACTGTTGTATGGAAAGTGAATTTGCTCTGCAAATTTTCACCCAAATCACAATTAAAAAAAAAAAAAATTCCACTGTATATGGTAGAGTATATGAGCTCAGGACCATAATTGCAGGGGACATCAAGCGCAATTGGCATAAAATACTACATAAAAACATTGTTTCACATCCTATTTTTATGAGTAGCAACAGTGATTTTAAAAGCTTGCAAGGGGCCATGTAGATGCAATGATAGGTCCCTCCTCACCCAGAGCAAAGAAGAATGAAGAAAACCAAAGATATATGGAAACAATTAGTCCAAGTGATTAGTATACCATGTGACGCTCAGTCTGTACAATACAAGACCAGAAGAACTGGATGGTGCTCAGTTACCAATGTCAACCACTTGGAGTAACATCTATGTTGGAGATCCTGGACAGAGTGGGAGAACAATGTGGAACAAAATTCAAAATCATAAAAAAAAAAAAAATAAGGACCAAGTTTGCTGGTCTGATAGAGCCTGGTGAAACACCTGAGACTGTGGCCCGCAGCTGCCCTTCAGGTCTGGAATTGAATCCACTTTGTGGTTTCCAGCCAAACAAAAGAGAGGCATATGAGCTGAACATTTACACTAGATAGATATACTCCTTGGAGAGAACAATCATGGGAGAATAGAAGGGCTGTGTATGCATAAGGAGATAGCACAAGGGTCAGGAGTGCATGAGAGGAAGTGATACAGGGAAGAAGTAACCATAGGGAGGAAGTGGGAGGGTAGCTGTTGCATTGTGGGAAATAGCAGTCAATGTCATGAGACAATGTGTATGTGAGCTGCTGTATGGAAAGTGAATTTGCTGTGTAAACTTTCACCTAAATCACAATAAAAACTGAAAAAAAAAAAGGAAAAAAATGGGAAGGTAAAAAGAATAATTTGAAATAACAAAAACAAAATTTTGAGTGGCAGGGCACAACATAGATCAGGATGACATTCTTACTAGTCAAGAAGATGAGTGGGGGCTAGAGATGACCACACCTCTGTCACCAAGACTGTGTGTGGTATAGTGTTAGAAGGAGAATATTGCCTCTTTCCAATGTAGTTGCCTGTTTTGTAGTTAGAAGGAGAATATTGTTAGTTAGAAGGAGAATATTGTAGTTAGAAGGAGAATGTAGTTAGAAGGAGAATATTGCCTCCAATGTAGTTGCCTGTTTTGTCCTCAGCAAGTGGATCCCACTCCTATATTGGAATCTGGGAATAACATCACTTGCATTTATTCAAAATGGTCTTGACCACTGTTTGTGAATATTTCAAAGTGGCTGTCCCCTCAGGATGGCTGCTGCAGTCCACAGATCTGTTTGTCTCCCTTTTTTTGGTTTTCCTTTCTGGTTGTCAGGCCCCAATGCAGTCCTTGCCTATGCAGTTCTTACTGAGCAGAGCTGATTCTTAGGTTATATTCAATAACCAGGATATTTGCAATGCAGTTTGCCTTCAGGGCAGCTAGCTGTCCACATCTTCATTTGTCTCCTTACTCACTGTTTTCTCTCAGGTTCTTCTTCCAGTTTTTATTTAGTCCATTTTTTATCTTTGCCTTCAAAGCTATGGGCTCCAGGGTTATATTCTGTATCAGTTTCAATTGGTTCTCATTGTTTTGTTGCAAAGGGTCTGTGTAGATTATCTGTCTATTCTGCCATTTTACTGGAATTCTCTATGTCCTCAGTAATCTCATTAATGTTTTTGAAATTGGTGTAATTTTTTTTTGACTTGTATTTGAATGCTGATTACACCTAAGCATGAAGTAAAAGTTTATACTACATGTTTTCCTCCTGATAAACAGAACTCTGAGGTATTTAAGATTTACTGAGATAGGTAGACCCAAACATTTTCATTTTTGCTGAATTTTTATATACTAATCCCTAACTGGGGAGGATCAACAGGAAAACAGCCAAGTTTCTTATAGTCTCTTGAATAAGACCTTAAGATCTTTCAGGGGCTCAGAATTCCATTTGTTCTCCAGTACTCAGTCAATGGGCCAGGGTCCACTGCAGATTTCAATCTGGTGTGAGGTACCCAAGGTTTGATTCCTTTGAGCTTCATGGCAGTGAGAGTGGTAAGGAGAATTTCAAATAGCCATTTCAACTTCGGTTGGAGAGGTTCATCTTTTCATGTCTGCAGCAAACCCAAAACTCTTGGTTGAAATGTACAGATGGTCACTTTTGGTGTGTTTCTTGTCTGGCAAGGGCATATCTGTGGAGAGAATAAAGAACAACAGACAAGGGCTGGAAACAATCTTACACTTACTTTTCAAGTATTATAACATTCATCAAGCCTGGGTTTTTTATGAGAGGTCTTCCATACACTAGATCAAAAAGGGTTTTTTTTAAGCTTACTTCTGTGAGCAAACTTGACCCTGAGCAATGCTATAGGAAGCACTTGTATCTGTGTTAGTCTAGCCCCTTGACACACTTTAGCTTGGTCCCTCTTAGGAATTTGATTCATTTTTTTCAAGTTTTTCCACTTGGATGGGATCTCCAGACTGAATGAAGTGTAAATTTTATTTCTACAGCTTTGGCTACCTTTTGAGTTACTTCAGGTATAATGTGGGACCCATTGTTGTTACCCAGAGAAGCAGGTACTCCAAAGCAAGGTATAATTTCACAAATGTAGTGTTTAACTACTTTAGTATTTTCATTCTTCCATGGAAATCTGCCAAGCCACTGGTAAATGTGTTCACAAAAGCCAAAATATATTTATAGTCACCTACACTATAAGGCATTTCACTGAAATCTAATTTCCAGTCTTCTCTTGTTGCAGGTCCTAGTATTGTACTCTGGTGACTAGAGTCAGAGGATGGGTTTTTGGGTTGTTTTTGGTGCAAAATGAACAGCACTGAATATCCTTGTTAACAGTGGAGTGGAACTTCTTGCTCAGTATGTGCTGTTTAATACATTCACACATACTTTCATGTCTATAATTTACAAGGTATGGACCTTCTTTAGAATGGGATATCTGTTCTGAGACTAGAAGTTTTTCCTGTGGAGTGCACTTCCACTTTTTTACATAATGAGTGGCTCCCTAATCCTCAGCTAATTGAAGTTCTTCTTTAAAGTATTTAGGATATTCATCTTCATATATCTCCATCTGAGGAACAAGAGGGACCATGACAGCAAGAGAAACTTCTCCTTTTGCTGCTGCCTTTGCAGTTCATCTACTCTCTTCTTTCCTTTAATTAGATCAGAGTCACCTCTCTGATGGCCTTGACAATGCACAATGACTTTTTTGCATTAGTCAGACAGCCTCTAACACTTGTAAAAGTTCACTGCATATTTGGTCTTTTGTCTGGCTATTGTGGAGAGTGCCCTCTTCTTCCATAGGAATCCATGAGCATGCAGAACTCCAAATATGTATCTCAAGGTTAACAATTTTGTCCTTGGCCAGCTGTAAATCTCCAATAGCTATGAGCTCAGCTGTTTGGGTTTAAGTCCCTCTTGGAAGTCGTTGTACCTCCAAGGTCTCCCAGAAGGTCACTACCACATATCTTGTGTGTCTCTCTCCTCTCTCCATTGTTCATGAAGCTACTTCTGACTGTGAAGACAGAGATCTGATTTTGGGAATGGTTTATCATTCACATAAGGCCTGCTTGAATAAAATTCTTCCAAGACCTACAATGTCCAGAACAGGTAAGGGGAAAACCCCAAGGCAGAAAGCAGAAGCCAGGGCAGGCAGCCAGAACAGGTAAGGGGAGAGCCCATAGGCATAAACAGCAGCCAGCGGATGTCCAGAATAGGTAGGGGGAAGGGCAATAAGTGAGCAAAGCAGTTTGGAACAACTAAGGGAGAGGGACTTGTCTGTCAGTTTATCATAATGTGGTGACTTGTGTGTTGCTCTGAGACTGAAGGCTATGCCACTGGTGTTTCAAATGCCAGCAGGTTTGCACATAGTGGATAGGTTTCAGAGGAGATCCCAGAATGAGACTGACTTGGAAGAAGGAAAAGGTCTTCCACTTCTCAAAGAATTAGCCATTGAAAAACGGACAACTAGCAGTGAAGCACTGTCTGATATATCACTGGACGACTGTATGAATAGCCCTAAAACATTGCTTTATACAGTGCCAAAAGATAAGCCCATCTGGTGAGAAGTCACTCCAAATATCACTGGGAAAGAGCTGCCTCATCAGAGTAGAGACAACCTTAATGACATGGACAAAGTAGAGCTTTTGGGACCTCCATTTGCTGATGTGGCATGATTCAAAATGAGAAGAAACAGCTGTAAACATCCATTAATAATAGAAACATGGGATGTATGAAGTATGAATCTAGGAAAATTGGAAGTTGTAAAAAATGAAATGGAACACATAAAGATTGATATCCTAGGCATTAGTGACCTGAAATGAACTTGTTTTGGACATTTTTAATCAGATGATCATACGATTACTATGTCGGAAGTGACAAACTGAAGAATGGTATGTTATTCATCATCACAAAGAATGTTTCAAGATCTAACCTGAAGTAGAATGCAGTCAGTGATTAGATAATATCTATACACCTACAAGGAAGGCCAGTTAATACTACTGTTATTCAAATTTATGCAGCAACCACTAAAGCCAAAGATGAGGATATTGAAGATTTTTACCAACTTCTGCAGTCTGAAATTGAACGAATGTGCAATCAAGATATGCTAATTATCACTGAGGATTGGAATGCAAAAGTTGGAAATAAAGAAGAATCACTGGTAGTTGGAAAATTTGGCCTTGTTGATAGAAATAACACTGGAGAACACATGGCAGAATTTTGCAAAACCAGCTTATTCATTGTAAATGCCTTTTTTCAAAAATACAAAGTGTGGCTATACATGTGCACTTCACCAGGTAAAGTACAAAGGAGTCACACTGACTACATCTGTGGCAAGAGGTCATGGAAAAGCTCAAGATCTTCAGCCAAAACCAGGCCAGGAACTGACTGTGGAACAGACCATCAACTGCTCATATGCAATTTCAAGTTGAAGTTGAAGATAATTAAAACAAGTCCATGAGAGCCAAGATAAGACCTCGATTATATCCCTCCTGAATTTAGAGACCATCTAAAGAACAGATTTGATACATTGAACACCAGTGAACCCAAACCAGAAGAATTGCGGGATGACATCAAGAACATCATCCATGAAGAAAGAAAACGTCATTAAAAACATAGGAAAGGCAGAAAACACCAAAACGGATGTCAGAAGAGATTCTGAAACTTTCCCTTGAACAAAGAGTAGCTAAAGAGAACGGAAGAAATGACAAGATAAAAGATCTAAAAAGATTTCAAATAACAGCTCAAGAAGACAAAGTCAATTATTATGAAATGTGCAAAGGTATGGAGATGGAAAGCCAAAATGGAAGATCATGCTTGGCATTTCTCAAGCTGAAAGAAGTAAAGAAAAATTTAAACCTCAAGTTATAATATTGAAAGATTCTACAGGCAAAATATATTGAATGATGCAGGAAACATAAAAAGAAGATAGAAGGAATACACAGAGTCACTGTACCAGAAAGAAATGGTCAGTGTTCATTAATTTTATAAAGTGACATGTTATCAAGAATCAATGTTACTGAAGGAAGAAGTCAAAGCTGCACTGAAGGAAGTGGCAAAAAAACATGGCTTCAGGAATTGACAGAGAACCTTTTGAGATCTTTCAACAAACAGATGCCATGCTGGAGGCACTCACTCAGCTATGTCAATAGATTTGGGAGAGAGCTACTTGGCCAACTGAGTGGAAGAGATCCATATTTGTACCCATTACAAAGAAAGGTGATTCCACAGAATGTGGAAATTATTGAACAATGTCATTAACATTAACAGAAAGGTAAAATATTACTGAAGATAATTCAAAATGGTTGCATCAGAGAGGTTCTGTTAAGATGGCAGAACAAGCAGACAACATACACAGATACTCTTCAATAAAGAAAAGTGGAACCAATTAACATAGATACAGAAGATAATCCTGGAGCCTTGAGCTTTGAAAGGAAGGATACAGAAGTGGACTACATTCCAACTAGTAGAAGAACCTGCATGAAAACACCAAAATATGAGACATATAGAGCTGCAATCTGTCAGTAATCCTGAAGGCATGGACAGCTTGAATGTTGGCAAGTGGTGTTAGGACCTAAGAATTATCCTAAAAATCTGTCCTGCTAGCCATGGGCTGCATGAAGGACTACACTGGTAGTTGGTAAATAAAAGGGGACGTAGCAAAGACAGAGATGGGCTGAGCTGTGGACCTCTGCCTGTCTAGAGGGCATTTTGTTGTTGTTGTTGTTATGTGCCGTCGAGTTGGCCCCGACTCATAGCGACCCCTCCTTGGGTTTCCGAGGCAGTATCACTATCGAAGTAGGATTGCCCAACCTTCCTTCCAAGGAGTGGCTGGTGGGTTTGAACTGCCAGCCTTCTGGTTAGCAGTCAAGTGCTTTAGCCACTATGCTACCAGAGCTCCTGTCTAGAAGCATAGCCATTTGGAATGTTTACAAGCAATTCAACCATTTTGAATATTTAAAGAGACAGCATTTCTCAGTTTCCAGGAACCTAAAAATAGGCTCCACTTGCCATCAACTGCAAGGACATTTTGGAGGTGAACGATGGGAAGGATGTGATATTCTCCTTGTTACTCTTATACTCCACATCCTCTTGCTGAATGGATGTGTGGCCATCCCTCACTGCCACCCACATTCTGGGCTAACAGGAATTCCATCCCAGTCAACAGGCCCCACCCTGCCCCAATTTTTTTTTTCTTTAGTTTGTTTTTATCTGTTTTAAAATTATTGCTGTTATTATTATTCTTTTTTGTTCATCCTTTATTAATATCCTTTATTCTTCCCTTCCCAGGTTCTGGTTTTCAGCTTTTTCTCTCTTCCTTGTTCCTGGTTTCCATTTTTTTCTTTCTTGTAGTTAACCACATTCCTTGTTTTTCTTTTTGCATTTTTCCCATTTTGTTCTTCATGATTCTCCTACTCTACCTCTTTTGTCTTGTTGCCCCATGCCCAGATATACATTTTTTTTTCTTTTCTTTTCTTTTTTTTTTCTTTTTGTGTGTGTGTGATTTTTCCTGTATGCTTATGGGGTGTGTTTTTGATCACTTGCTTTTTCTTTTTTGATGGCTTTTTGACAATTGTTTTTGTCTAATGGAGTGGGAGACAACACCCATGCCCATATGGTACAACCATAACCAAAACCTTCTGCAGCTCCATTTACTGAATGAGAGCCACCAATTCCTTCTCCACCAACTGAGCAACAATAAATGACCACTAAGAAGAGTCTGACTCACCCTTAACTGGTCTTCACAAACAGTTAACAGAGATATAAATACAACAATGTCACAATGTCTCAGAGAAAACAGACCATCACTGTCCACACAATAAAGCATGATAAAGTGATGGAAAAAGGGAACTGGATACAGACTCAGAAAATATCCCTGAAGAAGAAGGCTCATTGGAACTCCCTGATAAGGAATGCAAAAGAATTATATTCAAAGAATTATATTCAAAGGATTATGTTCAAAGGATTGAAAGATAGATAAAGGAAAACACTGACAAAATTAAGGAAAACACAGAAAAATCCTAGAATTGATTAGGAAGAAAATACAAGAGCAAAATGACAAAATAAATGAAAAATTAGAAATGATACAAAATTTATAGGTAGAAACCCAGAAGAGTAATACTAAATTTTCAGAAATAGATAACACATTGAAAGGGCACATGAGTAGAATCAATTCAGTGGAAGACAGAATTAATGAGGTTGAAGACAAATAGATGATTAAGATTCTTCTTAAAGGGATCGATCAGAAAAAATGATGAAAACAAATGAAGAAAGCCTAAGGATCATGTGGGATACCATCAAAAGGAATAACCTAAGGGTAATCAGAATTCAAGAACAGGAAGAGAAAAAGAAACCACTGAGAAAATTGTCCAAGATTTGTTGGAAGAAAACTTCCCTGATATGATGAAAGATGAAAATATGTCCACTTAGGAACTACCACAAACTCCAAACAGAATATATCAAAAAAGAAAATCACCAAGACATATCATCATCAAGCTTGTCAAAACCGAAAACAAACAAAGAATACTGAACGCAACATGGAAATAATGAAAAGTTACCTACAGAGGACAAAAAATAAAAATAAGCTCTGATTTCACAGCAGAAACCTTGCAAGCGGGCAAGTAATGGGATGGTATATATAAAACCCTGAAAGAGAAAAATTTCCAACCAAGAATTATATACCCAGCAGAATGATCCCTTAAATATGATAGTGAAATTAGCAGATTCCAGATAAGCAAAAATTAAGGAAATTTGTTAAAACCAGACCAACCTCACAAGATATAGTAAATGTAGTTCTTAGAATGGAGAACAAATAATAGCAAACCACAACTGACACAAGATGATACAACCCAGAAACCAACACAGCTATACAAGTACCCAAAGTAAAATAAGCTTACAAAATTGTAAACAGGGAACCAGAGACATCAATTGGCAACTGAGGACAACTACAAACCAAAAACAAGGAAAAAATTGTTTAGTTATAGAACTTCTAAATGGTGAGGAACTCAAGAGGGTTGCAACTAGAAAGGACTTTTATAAACCCAGGGAGAAAATTACAAATCACAGGGTAACCTCAAAGAAAAATAATAAACTTCACATCACAATAAAATTGGACAAGCACAAATATTTAGCATACTAAATCATACTAAAATACTAAAATTATAGCAACAAAGGAAATTATATCATGATTCATAAGCATAATGACCTTATCACAGAAAATTATATGGAATAAAGAAACAAGGAACATCATGAAAAAACACATAACACAATGAAAGCAACCAAATCACACTTGTTGATAATTACACTGAACATCAATCGGTTAAATGCACCATGCAAAAGATGGAGAGTTACAGAGTAGATAAGAAAGCATAATCAATCAATATGCTGTCTACAAAGAGACAATATGCTGTCTACCTAAGAGACAAAGACAAAAATACACTAAAAATCCAAGGTTGGAAAAAGATTTATCAAGCAAATGGCAACCAAAAAAGAGCAGGAATGGCAATCTTAATTTCTGATCATATTAGCTTTAAGACAAAAACCACCACATGAGACAAGGAAGGACATTATATAATGATGAAAGGATCAACTGAAAAAGATGTAGCCATAATAAATATCTATGGACTCAGTGAAAGAACTCAAAAATACATAATTCAGACTTTGACAGAATTAAAAAGGCAAATAGATGACTCCACAGTCATAGTAGGAGGATTTAATATACCACTGTCAATGAATGATGGAAAGAAAATCAATACAGACTCAGAAGAGCTAAACAATGCAATCCACCAACTTGATCTTATAGACATCTACAGAGCACTTCACCCAACATCAGCACAATATACATTGTTTCCCAGTGCACATGTAACATTCTCTATGAAAGATCCTATGTTAGAGATAAAGCTAGCCTTAAGAAATTGGAAAACTTTGAAATACTGTGGAGTATCATCTCAGATCACAATAGTATAGAATTAGAAATTAACAATATGAGGATCAACAGAAAAAGGGCAAACACATGGAAACTGAACAAACCCTCCCTAAGAATGATTGGGTAACAGAACAAATCAAAAATGAAATTAAAAAAT
>NW_006921591.1:31840182-31841610 GCF_000298275.1 Orycteropus afer afer
GAATCCTACCAAACATTCAGAGAACTGACACCAATCCTACTCAAAACTATTCCAAAACATAGAAAAGAATAGCATCCTCTCAAATTCAATTTAGGAAGTAAGAATAACTTTCATACCAAAACCAGGCAGAGATATCACTAAAAAGGAAAACTGTAGACCAGTACATCTTATGAATATAGATGCAACAATCTCCAACAAAAATACTGGTCAATAGACTCCAACAGCTTATCACAAAAATAATTCATTATGCCCAAGTAGGGTTCATATCAGTTATTCAAGGATGGTTCAACATTAGAAAAACAATAAATGTCATCTACCTTATAAATAAAATAAAGGAAAAGAAACACATGACCCTATCAATTGATGCAGAAAAGGCATGTGATATAATCTAACATCCATTCCTTATAAAAACTCTCAGGAAAATAGCAATAAAAGGGACATTCCTCAACATAATAAAGGGCATATATTCAAAGCCAACCGCCAAGATTATTCTCAATGGAGAGACTGTGAAACCATTCCCCTTGAGAACAGGAACCAGACAAGGATCCCTCTATCACCACTTCTGTTCAACATTGTATTGAAAGTCCTAGCCAGGGCAATAAGGCAAGAAACCAAAATCAAAGGCATGCAAATTCGTAAGGAAGAAGTCAAACTGTCTCTATTTGCTGATGATGTGATCCTACAACTAGAAAACCCAAGAGACCAAGTAAAAAATCTACTGGAACTAATTGAGAGATTTAACATAGTGGCAAAATACAAGACCAACATGCAAAAATCAGCTGGATTGTTCTACACCAGAAGCAAGGAAATCAATAACATTTACAATAAGAAAGCACAATGCAACAAACTGCTGTTGAGTCAGATCCAAACTGTAGTGAACCTCCTTAGGTTTCTGAGGCAGTATCACTATGGAAGTAGATTGTCCAATATTCCTTCAGAGGAGTGGCTGGTGGGATTGAACCACCAGCCTTCTGATTAACAGTAAATGCCTTTGGCAGTACACCATCAGAGCTTCTACCATTTACAATAGCTATCAAAAGCTGGAAGTGCAGGAGAAAGGGGTAAAACCCAGTCATTAGTGCTCACACGTCTCCCTTGTTACCCTCCAAAGAGGGACCGGGTCTCCGGGAGTAAGGTAAGCACGGGTGGGCTGGTGCTTACTCACTGATCTGCATGGAACACTTTCTCTTGTTACCCTCCCGAGAGGGACCAGGTCTCCGGGACCAAAGTAAGCATGGGCGTAGCACAGAGTAGCAGGCAGGAAGAACAGGAGAAAGGGGTAAAACCCAGGGAGCCAAAGAGAAGAGTAATCAGCCGAAGGGATTAGGTGAGGAGGGGAAACTCAGGGACACCCAAAGAAGCAGGCCAGAAGAGCAGGAGAAAGGGGATTAAAAGACAGGAAGCCAGACAGAGGAACAGTCAGCCACA
>NW_006921591.1:31844243-31847043 GCF_000298275.1 Orycteropus afer afer
CAAAAAATAAAATACTTGGGAATAAATCTCACTAGGAGACAAAAGATGTGTACAAAGAAAATTATAAAAAACTACTTCAAGAAACCTTAAGTGATCCACATAAATAGAACAACATAACATGCTCATAGATAGGAAGGTTTAACATTGTGAAAATGTCAATTCTACCTGAAGCACTCTATATATTTAATGCAATCCCAATCCATATCCCATAAACATTCTTTAAGGATATGGAAAAAACAATCACTAACTTTATATGGAAAGGAAAGAGACCTCAGATAAGCAAACCAGTATTGAAGAAGAACAAAGTAGGAGGTCTCACACTCCCAGATCTTAAAAACTGCTATACAGCCACAGTAATCAAAACTGCCTGGTATTGTTATGACAGACACAGAGAACAATGGAATAGAGTTGAAAACCCAGAAAGAGATCCATCCACCTGTGGTCAGCTGATCTTTGACAAAGGGCTGAAATCCATCCAATGGGGCAGAGATTGTCTGTGTAAGAAATAGCACTGGCAAAATTGGATATCCAGTTCCAGAAAAGTGAAACAAGATCTGTACCTCACACCACACACAAAAACTAACTCCAGATGGTTCAAAGACTTAAATGTGAAACCTAAAACTATAAAGTTCCTCAAGGAAAAAATAGGGATAAATATAGGGGCCCTAATTTATGACACAGAAGCCCCTAGAGCTAGGAAAGGGAGGAGGAGGAGAGATCAGGGACATCAGGAGTGACAGGATATCCAGGTAAAAAGAGGCAGGACTCAAGGCTAGGCCTCAAGTCACCTATAGCCAGGAAAGGGAGGGAGCGCCCAGGGACCACAAAATGGCAGATTCCAGGTAGGAATTAGTTAAGAGGAGGGCACAGAGGTTTCTGACAGCTAAGGCAGGCAAAACTTGTCTGTCAGTTTTTCATCCTGTGGTGCTTTTATGTTTCTGTGAGGCTTGAGGCTTGGCCACTGGTGTTTCAGACAGCAGCAGAGTTCATATGGTGCACAGGTTTCAATGCAACTTACAGACTAAGACAGACTAGGAAGAAGAAGGAGGCCATCCACTTCCCAAAAATTGGCCAGGAAAAACCTTATGAATAGCAGAGAAACACTGTCTGATACATTACTGGGCAAATTTATGAATAGCTTGGAAATATTGTCCAACACAGTGCAGGAAGATGAGCCCCTTGGGTTGTAAGGCACTCATAATAGAACTGGGAAAGAGCTGCCTCATCAGAGTAGAACCAACCTTAAAGATATGGATAAAGTAAGTCTTTCAGGACCTCCATATGCTGAAATGGCACAACTCAAATTGAGGAGAACCAGCTGCAAACATCCATTAATAATCAGAACACGGAATGTATGAAGTAACAAAATAGGAAGTTGTCAAAAGTGAAATGGAACACATAAAGATTGATATCCTAGGAATTAGTAAATTGAAATAGACCAGTTTTGGCCATTTGGAATCAGACAACCATATGATGTACTATGCCGGGTATGACAAATTGAAGAGGAATGGTATGAAATCCATCATCACAAAGATGTTTCAAGATCTGTCTTAAAGTACAATACTGTCAGTGATAAGACAATATCTGTAGGCCTACAAGGAAGACCTGGTAATACTATTATTATTCAAATTTATGCATCAACCACAAAAGTCAGAGATGAGGATATTGAACTTCTGCAGTCTGAAATTGACTGAAAATGCAATCAAGATGTGTTGCTTATCACTAGTGATTGGAATGCAAAAGTTGGAAACAAAGAAGAAACACTGGTAGTTGAAATTTTGGCTTTGGTGACAGAAATAATGCTGGAGATTGCCTGATAGAATTTTGTAAGACCGACGACTTATTCATTATAAATACCTTTCTTCAACAACAGAAACAGTGGCCATACAAGTGGACTTTACCAGATGGAGTACACAGGAATCAGATTGACTAAATCTGTGGCAAGAGGAGATGGAAAAGCTCAATATCTTCAGCCAAAACCAGGCCAGGAGCTGATTGTGGATCAGACCATCAGTTGCTCATATGCAAGTTCAACTTGAAGTTGAAGACAATTAGAACAAGTCCACGAGAGCCAAAATATGATCTTGAATATATCCCTCCTGAATTTAGAGACCATCTAAAAATAGATTTGATGCATTGAACACCAATGACTGAAAACCAGAAAAATTGTGAGATGACATCAAGAACATCATCCATGAAGAAAGCAAGAGGTCATTAAAAATATGAGAAAGAAAGAAAAGACCAAAAATGGATGTCAGAAGAGACTCTGAAATTTTCCCTTGAGTGAAGAGTAGCTAAAGCAAATGGAAGAAATGACAAGATAAAAGAGCTGAACAGAAGATTTAAAGGAGCAGCTCGAGCAGGCAAAGCCAATTACTATAATGAAATGTGCAAAGACCTGGAGTTAGAAAACCAAAAGGGAAGAGCATGCTTGACATTTCTCAAACTGAAAGAAGTGAGAAAAAATTTTAAGACTCAAGCTCCAATATTGAAAAATTCTATGGGCAAAATATTGAATGATGCAAGAAACATCAAATGGAGATGGAAGGAATACACAGAGCCACTGTACCAAAAAGAACTGATGAATTTTTATCTATTTCAGGAGGTGGCATATGTTCAAGAACCAATGGTATTCAATGAAGAAGTCAAAGCTTCACTGAAAGAATTGGCCAAGAATTGATGGAATACCCATTAGTATGTTTCAACAAATGAATGCCACACTGGAGGCACTCACACAGTTATGCCAAGAAATTTGGAAGCCAGTGACCTGGCCCAATGACTGGAAGAGATCCATATTTGT
>NW_006921591.1:31848358-31850919 GCF_000298275.1 Orycteropus afer afer
TGTGGTGTTGGCAAAGAATGCTGAAAGTACCACAGACTGCTTAAAGAACTAACAGGTCTGTCCTGGAGGAAGTGCAGCCAGAATGTTGCTTGGAGGATAGAATGGCCAGACTTCATCTCACATAATTGTTCATGTTGTCAGAAGAACCATTCCCTGGAGAAGAATGTCATGCTTAGTATGGTGGCAGGTCAACAAAAGAGGGAAAGCCCCTCAACAAGATGAAGTGACATGGTGTCAGCAGCAATGGACTCAAGTATAGCAAGAATCATGGAGCTGGCTCAGGCCCAGGCAGTGTTTTGTTCTGCTGTACATAGTGTTGCTACAAGTTAGAGATGACTTGATGGCACCTAACAACAACAAATTTATGACATAAATAGACTGTCAAGAATAACCCAAAATGTACAAACAGCAGAAAAGAAACTAGATGAATGGCCCTTCTCAAAATTAAATTTTATGTGTTTTGAAAGACTTCTCCAAAAAAGTCAAAAGAGAACCTACAGGTTGGGAAAAAATATTTGGCATTGACATATCTGACAGAATTTATAGAAGACTCCACCTCCTTAACAAAAAGCAAAAAATCCCATTGAAAATTGGGCAGAAAACAGGAATAGACATTTCAACAAAGAGGATATTCAGGCGGCCAACAAACATACAAAGAAATGCTCAGGATCATTAGCCATTACAGAGATGCAAATCAAAACAACAATGAGATACCATAATGCCTGGCACTAGTAGCAAAGTTAAAGAAGACAGAAATAACAAATGCTGGTGAGGATATGGAGAGATTGTGACTCTCATACACTGCTGATGGGACTGTTAAATAATACAACCACTGTGGATAGCAGTGTGGAGATTACTTAAAGTATTGGAACTAGAAATACCATGTGACCCAGCAATTTCATTACTAGGTATATATCCTAAAGAAGTGAGAGCCAGGACAAGAACAGATATATACACTCCAATGTTCATTGCAGTATTATATACAACAACAAAAGGATGGAAACAACCTAGTTGCCCATCAGCAGAAGAATGGATAGCCAAACTATGATTCATACACAGAATAGAATATTATGCAACCCTAAACAAAATGTAGAATTGGCAAAACACCCCACAACATGGATGAACTTGGAGGATATTATGCTGAGTGAAATAAGTCAATTATAGAAGGACATATATTGTATTAGTCCATTATTGTAAAAAGTCAAGGAAAGGTTTATACATGGAATGAAATTTTTTTTGTTGATTACAAGGGGTGGGTGTGGAGGGGAGTGGAGAGAACACTGTTAGATGTTGTGTTGTTGTTGTTATGTGCCATCAAGTCAGACCCGAATCATTGCGACCACTCCTTGGGTTTCTGAGGCAGTACTATGGAAGTAGACTGCCCCATCTTCCTTCCGAGGAGTGGCTGGTGGGTTTGAACTGCCAACCTTCTGGTTAGAGGTCAAGGACTTTAGGCACTATGCTACCAGAGCTCCCACAGTTAGGTAAGTAGAGACAAACACTGATTTGGGTGAAGAGAAGGGCAATATACCAAACGTGAGTAATCAACATGGTGGCATTGAGGAAGAGGAAGACATAGAGAGGTTCATGGAAGGTACAGACAATAAAGATGAACCATTTTGCACATACAGTATGTCATTGACAGTGAAGGCAAACATGGATATAAAGGTGGAAAGATGGGTGGACAGCCTGAAGTATTAAATATTTCCATGCATGGGGGATGTGCCCTAGATCATGTATAGGATTGGGAGACAATGTTTCTACAAGTGTATTGCTACGTTTTTTAAGAATTCCCAGACATATAGTAAAGCTGACAAGGAGCAAGGCTGTAGTCAGCTACCCAGAATGAGTAGTTGGACATGTGGGCTCAGGACCATGGTTGCAGGGGATACCAAGCTCATCTGGCATAACATACTACAGAAAACATTGTTCTCCATCCTACTTTTGCGAGTAGAGACTGGGATATTAAAAGCTTGCAAGCAACCATATAGATGTAACAACCAGTCTCTCTTTGTCCAGAGCAAAGAAGAATGAAGAAAAGCAAAGATACATGGAAACAATTAGTCCAAGACACTGGTACACCATGCCATCCTCAGCCTATATGACTATGAGACCTGAATATCTAGATGGTGCCAGGCTAAGAAGGTCAACTATTCGGAGGGGCATCTATGTTGGAGATCCTGGACAGAGTGGCAGAATAATGTGGAACAAAACTGAAAATCATCAAAAAATTTTAAAAAATGGGACCAGGTTTGCTGGTGTGATAGAGCCTGATGGAACCTCTGAGACTATGGTCCCTAGTTGCTATTTAGGTCTGGAATTGAACCCCCTACTGTGGTTTCCAGCCAAAGAAAAACAGGCATATAAGCTGAACATTTACAACAGGTAGATACACTCCTTGGAGAGATCAATCATGGGAGAATAGAAGGGCTGTATATGTACAGGAAGACAGCTCAGGGGTAGGAGTGCATGAGAGAGAAGAAAACGGAAGAGGTAACCATGGGGAGGAAATGGGAGGGGAGCTGCTGAATTGTGGTAAATTGTAGTCAATGTCATGAGAC
>NW_006921591.1:31852114-31854013 GCF_000298275.1 Orycteropus afer afer
CCATTCTCACTTCCAAGGAACATTCTGGCTGAACTTTCTCCAGGACAGACCTATTATCTCTTTTAGCAGCCCATGGTACTTTTAGCATTCTTTGCTGGCACCATATCTCAAAAGTATCAATTCTTGGTCTTCTTTATTCTTTGTCTAACTCTCACATGCATATGAGGCAAATTAAAGTATCATGACTTGTGTCAGGTGCACCTTAGTCTTCAAGGAGACACCTTGGCTCCTCAGCACTTGAAAGAGGTCCCTTGCAACAGACTTGTCCAGTGCTAAACGCCATCTGATATCCTAACTTCTACTTTCATTGCTGTCAATTGTAGAACCAAGCAATGTGAATTCTTTGACAACTTCAATCTTTTCTCTATTTATCGTGATGCTCCTTACAGGTCTAGTTGTAAGAATCTTTGTTTTCTTTATATTGAGATGCAATCCATACTGTACATTGTATCCTTCAATCTTCATCAGTGTGTTGAAGACTGGGTTCTCTAGAGAAGCAAAACCAGTGAAGCATATATATACATTTGTTGTTGTTATTATGTGCCATTAAGTTGGACCCAACTCATAGTGACCCCTCCTTGGGTTTCTGAGGCACTATCACTATGGAAGTAGATTGCCCCATATTCCTTCCACAGAGTGGCTGGTGAGTTTGAACCACCAGCCTTCTGGTTAGCAGTCAAGTGCTTTAGGCACTACGCTACCGGAGCTCCTATATATACATATAGAGAAAGAAAAATTTATCTTAGGAAAATGGTTCACACACTTATAGAAGCTGGCAAGTCCCAAGCTCTTGGATCAAATGTCAGGCTGGAAGCTTTTCCTGATTCACACAGCTGCAGGGAATGATAAGCTCAAGGTTGGCAGACACTATCCTGACTGTTGAGTAAAATGAATGACGAATCCAAGATCTCCAGGCTGAGTGGTGGATTGTTTGCCACGGACAGTTGTAGACAGCACAATAGGATCCCGATCCACAGAAGAGTGTCTTTTTTCCCAGTATTTCCATAAATATATTGGAAGCAGGCCACACCCCTAGGGAAACTCCCTGTCAATGGATTGGCTACTCTGATCCCATCATGGTAATAACCCACATTACAATTGCTTAAACCACTCAGAATTGTGGTCCAGCCAAGTTGACACACAGCTCCAACTATCACAATTAGTAAGTGCTTCACGTCATCCTCACTTTCAGCAATCAAAGTTGTGTCATCAACATATTGCAGGTTGTTAATGAGCCTTCCTCCAATCCTGATGCCACCTTCTTCTTCAAATACTCCAGCTTCTCAGATTATTTGTCCAGCATATAGATTAAATAAGGATGGTGAAAGGATACAACCCTGACACACTCCCTTCTTGATTTTAAACCATGCAGTGTCCCCTTGTTATGCTCGAACAACAACCTCCTGGTCTATGTACAGGTTCCTCATGAGTACAATTAATTGTTCTGGAATTCCCATTCTTCTCAATGTTATCCACAATTTGTGATGATCCACAAAATCAAATGCTTTTGCATAGTCAATAAAACACAAGTAAACATCTTTATGATTTTCTTTACTTTGAGCCATGATCCATCTGACATCAGCAATAATTCCCTTATTCCATGTCCTCTTCTGAATCCAGCCTGCACTTCTGGAAGCTCTCTGTCAATATACTGCTGCAACTATTTTTGAATTATTTTCACCAGCCTGCACTTCCAGAAGGTCTCTGCCAATATACTGCTGCAACTTTTTTTTTGAATTACCTTCAGTAAGATTTTACTTGCATGCAATATTAATGATATTGTTCAACAATTTCCACATTCTGTGGGATCATCTTTCTTTGGTATGGGTACAAATATGCATCTCTCCCAGTCAGTTGGCCAGGTAGCTGTCTTCCAAATATCTTGGCTTAACCGAGTGA
>NW_006921591.1:31855183-31878348 GCF_000298275.1 Orycteropus afer afer
TTGATGGTGGTACATAAATTTGAATAAGAGTCATATTAATTGGTCTTCCTTGTAGGCATATGGATATTATCCTATCACTGATAGCATTGTACTTCAGGACAGATCTTGAAATATCTATTGTGACAATGAGTGCCATGCCATTCCTCTTCAAATTGTCAATCCCGGCATAATAGATCATATGGTTGTCCGATTCAAAATGGCCAAAACTGGTCCATTTCAGCTCACTATTCCCTATGATATCAATCTTTCTGTGTTTCATCTCATTTTTGACAACTTCCAGTTTTCCTAGATTCATACATTGTACATCCCATGTTCCCAATATTAATAGATGTTTGCAGCTGTTTCTCCTCAATTTGAGTTGTGTCACATCAGCAAATGGAGCTCTCAAAAGCTTTACTCTATCCATGTCAGTAAGTTTGATCCTATTCTGATACACCTCTTTCCTAGTCATATTTTGAAAGTCTTCTGACATAAGGGGCTCATTCCCTTGCACTGTATCAGATAATGTTTCCAGGGTATTCACAAGGTCATGCAATACTGTATCAGACATTATTTCTCTGCTATTCATAAGGTTTTCCCTGACCACCTCCTTGAGAAGTGGATGACCTCTTCATTATTCATGGTCTGTCCCAGTCTGCAAGCTGTATTGAAACATATGCACCATGTGCAATCCTGCTGGCACTAGAAACACCGGTGGCACAGCCTCAAACCTCACAGTAACACACAAGCCACAGTAGTACAACAAACTGACAGACAAGTTTGTCTCATTTAGTTGTTCTAAATCTCTCCACCACCCCCTTACATGTATTTCTAGCACTGCTCTCTTCTGTCATCACATCTGGCTTCTCTTTCCCCTGCTTTCCTGGATGGTGGGGGTGGGGCCTAGCTCTCTCATGCCCCTTACCTGGATGCTGCTCTGATTTGTCGTCACCTCTAGCTTCTCTTTCCCCCCTTTTGTGGCTGGTGGGTGTGGATCCTGGTTCCTCCCTCTCCTTACCTGGATGCCTGGATGCTGCTATGCTCTGTTGTCACCTCTGGCTTCTCTTTACCCTGCTTTCTTGGCTTGTGTGGGTGGGTCCTGGGTCCCTTCACCTACTTATCTGGATGCCTGGCTGCTCCTCTGCTCTCACATGCCTCTGGCTTCTTTTCTCCTACTTTCCTGGTTGGTGGGGGTGAGGCCTGGGTCCCTCCCTATCCTTAACTGGTTGCCTGGCTGCTCCTGTGCTCTGTCATCTCTCTGACTTTTCTTTCCCCCACTTTCCTAGCTGCTGTGGGTGAGGCCTGGATCCCTTCCCCCTTTACCTGGATGTCTGGATGCTGCTTTACTCTGTCATCGTCCCTGGATTCTATTTTCCCTGCTTTCCTGACTGGTGGGGGTGAGACCTGGGTCCCTCCTTCCCCTTACATGTATGTATGGCTGCTGCTCTGCTCTGTGTGCCTCTGGCTTCTTCCCCCCCCCCACTTTCCTGGGTGGAGGGGGTGGGCCTCAGTCCTTTCCTCCCCTTACCTGGATGTCAGGCTACTGCTATGCTCTGTCATCACCTCTGGCTTCTCTTCCCTGTGCTTTCCTGGTTGATGGAATGGGGCCTTTGTCCCTCCCCTCTTTCCCAGAAGCCTGGCTGCTGCTCTGCTCTATCTTCAACTGTGGCTTCTCTTCTCCCCACTTTCCTTGCTGGTTTCAGGTAGGAATTATGTAAGAGGGGGGTGCAGAGGTTTCCAGAAGCTAAGGGAGACAAACTTGTCTGTCAATTTGTCATCCTGTGAAGCTTGTATATTGTTGTGAGGATTGAGGCTGTGCCACTGGTGTTTCAGATGCCAGCAGAGTTGCATGTGGTGAAAAGGTTTCAATGCAGCTTACAGACTAAGACAGACTAGGAAGAAGGAGGAGGCCATCCACTTCTCAAAAATTGACCAGGGAAAACCTTATGAATAGCAGAGAAACACTGTCTGATACATTACTGGGCAACTTTATGAATAGCTCAGAAACACTGTCTGACACAGTCTGAGAAGACTAGCCCCTTGGTTTTGAAGGCACTCAAAACAGGACTGGGAAAGAGCTGCCTCATTAGGGTAGAACCAACCTTAATGATATGGATAAAGTAAGTGTTTCAGGTCCTTCATTTGCTGATGTGGCATGACTCAAATTGAGTTGACACAGCTGCAAACATCCACTGGAACATGGAATGTATGAAGTATGAAACTAGGAAAATTGGAAGTAGTCAAATATGAAAGGTAACATGTAAAGATTGATATCCTAGGCATGATTGAGCTGAAATGGACCACGTTTGGACATTTCGAATCAGACAAACATATGATCTACTCTGCCAGGAATGACAAATTGAAGAGGAATGGCATGATAATCTTCATCAAAAAAGATGTTTCAAGATTTGTCCTGAAGTACAACACTGTCAAGTGATAGGATAATATTCATACTCCTACAAGGAAGACCAGTTAATACAACTATTATTCAAATTTATACAACAATCACCAAAGCAAAAGATGAGGAAATTGAGAACTTTTACCAAGTTCTGAAGTCTGAAATTGACTGATAATGCAATCAAGATGTGTTTCTTATCACTGGTGATTGGAATGCAAAAGTTGGAAACAAAGAAAAGCTCCGGTAGATAGAAAATCTGGCATTAGTGACAGAAATAACACTGGAGATTGCATGATAGAATTTGCAAGACCAATGACTTATTCATTGCAAATATCTTTTTTCAAAAGCACAGACCACAGCTATACATGTGGACTTCACCAGATGGAGTATATAGGAATGAGATTGACTACATGTGTGGCAAGAGGAGATGGAAAAGCTCAATATCTTCAGCCAAAACCAGGCCAGGAGCTGATTGTGGAACAGACCATCAACTGCTCATACACAAGTTAAACTTGAAGTTGAAGACAATTAGAACAAGTCCATGAGAGCCAAAATATGACTTTGAATATATTCCTCTTAAATTTAGAGATCATCTAAAGAATAGATTTGATGCATTGATCACCATTGACTGAAAACCAGAATTGTGAGATGATATCAAGAAAATCATCCATGAAGAAAGCAAGAGGTCAATTAAAAAGATGAGAAAGGAGGAAAAGACCAAAATGGATGTCAGAAGAGACTCTGAAACTTGCCCTTGAGCAAAGAGTAGCTAAAGCAAATGGAAGAAGTGACAAGATAAAAGAACTGGACATAAGATTTCAAAGAGCAGCTCAAGCAGACAAAGCCAATTTTTATATTGAAATGTGCAAAAACCTGGAGTTAGAAAACTAAAAGGGAAGAATACACTCAGCATTTCTCAAGCTGAAAGAACTCAGGAAAAAAAGTAAGCCTCTAGTTGTAATACTAAAGATCCTATGGGCAAATTATTGAATGATGCAGGAAACAATAAAAGAAAATGGAAGGAATACACAGAGTCACTGTATCAAAAAGAACTGGTCAATGTTCCTCCATTTTGAGGAGGTGGCATAGGTTCAAGAATCAATGGTATTGAAGGAAGAAGTCAAAGCTTCACTGAAAGAATTGGCAAAGAACAAGGCTCCAGGAATCGACGGAATACCCATTGAGATGTTTCAACAAATGGATGCCCCACTGGGGGCACTCATTTGGTTATACCAAGAGATTTGGAAGAAAGCTACCTGGCCAACTGACTGGGAAGAGATGTATATTTTTACCCATTCCAAAGAAAGTTGATCCCACAGAATGTGGAAACTATCAAACAATATCATTAATATTTCATGCTAGTAAAATCTTACTGAAGAAAATTTAAATACAGTTACAAGAGTATATTGACAGAGATCTTCCAGAAATGCAAGCTGGATTCAGAAGAAGATATGGAACAAGGGATATCATTGCTGATGTCAGATGGATCATGGCTCAAAGTAATAAACAAGAAAGATGTTTACTTGTGTTTTATTGACTATGCAAAAGCACTTGATTGTGTGGAGCATAACAAATTGTGAATAATATTGAGAAGAATGGGAATTTCAGAACACTTAATTGTACTCATGAGGAACCTGTACATAGACCAGGAGGCTGCCATTCAAACAGAAAAAGTGAACACTTCATGGTTTAAAATCAAGAAGAGAGTGCATCAGCACTGTATCCTTCACTATACTTATTCAAACTGTATGCTGACCAAATAATCCGAGAATATGGACTATATGAAGAAGAACGTGGCATCAGGATTGGAGGAAGAATCACTAACAACCTGAGATATGCTGCTGACACAACTGTTCTGCTCTGTCATCACCTCTGGCTTTTCTCCCCCCCTTTCCTTGCTGGTGGGGGTGAGGCCTGGGTCCCTCTCTCCCTTTACCTGGATGCCTGACATTGCTCTGCTCTCTCATCACCTCTGGCTTCTCTTTCCCAAGTTTTCCTGGCTGGTGGGGGTGGGGCCTGGATTCCTCTTTCCTTTTACCTTTATGTCTGGCTGCTGGTCTGCTCTGTGGTGCCTCTGGCTTCTTTCCCCCCACTTTTTTTGTTGGTGGGAGTGTGGCCTGGGTTCCTCCCTCCCTTTACCTGGATGCCTAGCTGCTATTCTGCTCTACCCAGTAAATTCCAACAAGGAGCCCAACAGCAAGGGCACATCCCAAGAGCTCAAGCTGCCCCTGCCACATGATCCCACTTAGGCCACTGCTTCCTGCACTGTGAGATCCCCACTGACCTCCCAGAGAACAAGTCTTGGCCAGTTTGACCACTAGCCACACTAACCACTGGCCACCTACTGCCGGAAGTGCCCAAATGACAGCAGAGGAGGTTTCATGAGTGAGGTAAAGCCACCACCATTACCAATGTCCCACAGGCTCTAGCAGAGGTGGCCACCACAGGCCCCCAGTACTCCATGCCCAAGAACCCAGTTGGCAATGGGGTGTCCCAGGCAGCAGCCCTGGCACCCACCACCCTTGTTGCAAGAAATCCCGATGAGGATGTGGTCCCTGCAGCTATGGACACCACAACAATGGCCTTTTCAGCCACTGCTAGCAGTGAAGACATGGAGGAAAAAAAAATGTTTTCACCACCAAAGTCCTTGACACAGTCAAATGGTTCAATGTCAGATATGGATATGGATTTATAAATCAAAATGACACCAAAGAAGTTGTATTTGTATATCACACTGCCATCAAAAAGAGTAATCTACAGAAATATCTGTGCAGTGTAGGAGATGGAGAAACTGTAAATTTGATCAGGTTGAAGGAGAGAAGGGTGCATAAGCAGCCAATGTGACTGGCCCCAATGGAGTTCCTGTAGAAGGGAGCTGGTATACTGCTGATTCTCACCATTACATGTGTGGTTACTATGACAGATGCTGTGGACCTCGCCGTAATTATGCTGGGGAGGAGGAGGAGAAAGGCAGCAGCAGAAGTGAAGGATTTGACTCCCCTGTCACTGACGGGCAGTTCTTTGGAGTCTGGAGTCAGCTGTGCCACTCCCAGTATTGTCCTCAGTACAGGCAGCAGCGGTTCCCTCCTTACCATGTGGGAGAGACCTTTGACCATCGCTCTTGGGTCTTTCCCTGCCCCAACAGAATGCAGGCTCATGAGATTGGGGAGATGAAGGATGGAATCGCATTGGGAGCACTGCTTCAAGGTCCAGTTCATCAAAATCCAACTTATCATCCACGATACCATAGGGGACCTCCTTGCCCATGACCTGCCCCAGCTGTTGGAGAGGCTGAAGATAGAGAGACAAAGTACAGCATTGGGCAAACCTATTGCAAAAGACCTCTTTCAAGTACTGAAGTGTGAAGATATCTCCTTGAAGACTAAGGTGTGCCTAAGGCAATCTATGGTATTTGAAATCATCTCAGACGCTTGTGAGAGCTGGACAATGAATAAGGAAGACCAAAGAACAGTCTGTGCTTTTGAGTTGTGGTGCTGACCAGAAATGCTGAAATTACCACAGACTACTAAAAGAACTAACAAATCTGTCTTGGAACAAGTGCATCTGGAATGCTCATTATAATGGCCAGAGTTCATCTCACCTAGTTTGGTCATGTTGTAAGAAGGATCCATTCCCTGGAAAAGGATGTCATGCTTGGTATTGTGTAGGAACAACAAATAAGGTGAAGGCCCTCAACAAGATGGATCGACACAGTGGCTACAACAATGTGCTCATGTATAGCAAGGATCTTGGGGCTGTCACAGGTTAGGGCAGTGTTTCATTCTGCTGTGCATAAGGTCATTATGGTTCAGAGACAACTCATTGACACCTAACAACATGACTTTTGAAGTGTTATGTTCAAGTTCAAGAGTTGATAAGTGGAATAATATGTTTGCTGGATTCAGAGCTGAGGTCTCCTTAAGAGTGATTTCTGGGTTATCAAGTACAATGACCTGATATTGATCCCTTTGTCCTGTAGCCACCCAGTGGGTTCCCTTTTGGTCTAGGAGTGCCAGTACAGAATGAGGAACAAACAATAATTAAGGTTTTGTATCAGCTTCATTGGGCCATGATTTTAAGTGGTTTAGCCATTGTGATATAGATATCCCCAATGATAAGACATGATATAATATAATAATGCCCATGATGAGATCTGCTATGAGTAGCCAATTAGTTGAAACAATTTTTTCTCAGGGGTGTGGCCTGCTTCCATATATTTGAACATATTGGGAAAAGTCTCTGGCTTTCTGCTAGATCTTGATTCTGCATCTGTCTCATCATCATCTCTAGGTTTTGGACTTGAACCAGTGGCCTGTTGTATTGCTTGCCAATCTTGTGACTGTTGCCTTCACAGTCTATGGGATAACAATTTGCTATTTTACCTGTGTGTCTTACATTCATCAGCTTCTGAAACCAGCAGCATGCTATACTGCTTGCTGAATGTGGGTTCGTCAGCCTCTGCATATGTGGCATGCATCCCACTTGGTGATGAAGTGTTACTTTTTGATATGTTGTTGGTGTCTATTGGCTAGACTTTTATTGAAGATTTTTTATCTATATCCATGAGGAATACCAATATGTAGTTTTCCTCTCTAGTGGTGACTTTGCCTGATTTTGGTATTAGAGTTATGCTTGCTTCATAAAACGAATTTCGGAACATTGCATCTTTTTCTATGTTCTCTAGTCTTCTGAATCCAGCTTGGATTTCTGGTTCTCTGTCAATATATTGTTGAAACTATTTTTGAATTATCTTCAGCAAGAATTTACTTGTGTGTGATAATAATGTTATTGTCCAATGATTTCCACATTCTGTACCATCATGTTTCTTTGGAATGGGTATGAATATGGACCTCTTCCAATCAGTTGGCCAGGTAGCTATCTTGCAAATTTCTTGGAATAGATGAATGAGTGCTTCCAGCATGGCATCTGTTTGTTTAAACATCTCAATGAATATTTTGTCAATTCCTGAAGCCTTGTTCTCTGCCAATTCCTTTCAGTGCAGCTTTGACTTCTTCCTTCAGTACCATTGGTTCTTGATCATATGCCACCAACTGAAATGGATGAACAGTGACCAATCCTTTTTGGTACAGTGTGTTCCTTCCATATTTGATGTTTCTTGCTCCATTCAATATTTTACCCATGAACCTTTCAAAATTGCAACTCAAGGCTTGAATTTTTTCTTCAATTTTTTCAGCATGAGAAATGCAAAGCTTGTTCTTCCCTTTTGGATTTTAAGCTCTATGTCATTGTACATTTCATTATAATAATTGACTGTGTCTTCTCAAACTGCTGTTTGAAATCTTCAGTTCAGCTCTGTTATCTTGTCACTCCTTCCATTTGTTTTTACTATTCTTCACTTAAGAGCAAATTTCAGAGTCTCTTCTGACATCCATTTTGGTCTTTTCTTCTTTTCCTGTCTTTTTAATGACCATTTTCTTTCTTCATGTATGATGTTCTTAATGTCATCCCACAATTCCTCTGGTTTCTGGTCATTGGTGTTCAATGCATCAGATCTATTCTTTAGTTAGTCTCTAAGTTCATGGGGGATATAATCAAAATTATATTTTGGCTCCCATGAACTTGTTTTACTTTTCTTCATCTTCAACTTGAACTTGCAAATGTTCAATTGATGGTCTGTTCCACAGTCAGCTCCTGGCATTGTTTTGGCTGAAGATACTGAGCTTCTCCATTGCCTCTTTCCACAGATCTGATTTCTGTGTTCTTCATCTAGTGAAGTCCACCTATATAGCCACTGTTTATGTTGTTGAAAAAAGTTATTTGCAATCAGTAAGTCATTAGATCACAAAATTCTAT
Organism: Orycteropus afer afer; assembly: GCF_000298275.1. NCBI lineage: Eukaryota > Metazoa > Chordata > Mammalia > Tubulidentata > Orycteropodidae > Orycteropus > Orycteropus afer. The sequence goes on from NW_006921591.1 coordinate 31,863,375, forward strand.
CATGTGACTCTGGTGTAATTTCTATCACCAGGACCATATTTTCCAACCACTGGCCACTCTTCTCTGTTTCCAACTTTTATATTCAAATCATGAGTAAAAATCAACACCATCTTGATTTGGTCAATTTCAGATTTCAGAAATTGGTAAAAATTTTCAATATTTTCCTCTTTGGCTTTGGTGATTGGTGCATAAATTTGAGTAATAACAGTACGAACTGGTGGACTTACAGATATTATTCTATGACTGACAGCATTATATTTCAGGATAAAGCTTTTAATTTGTCATTCCCAGCATAGTACATCATATAATTGTCTGATTCATAATGGCCCCAAACAATGCATTTTAGCTCACTAATGCCTAATATATGAATCTTTACATGCTCCATTAAATTTTTGACAACTTCCAATTTTTGCAGATTCATATTCCACCCATTCAATTTTCCAGTTATTAATGGATGCTTGCAACTGTTTATTCTCATTTTCATTTGTGCTATATCAGTAAATAGATGCTCCCAAAGCTTTACACCATTCATATAATGAAGGTTGACTCTATTCTGAGAAGGCAGCTCTTCCCCAGTGGTATTTTGAGTGCTTTCTGACCTGAAGGGCTTAGCTTCTGACCCCTATATCAAACAGTTTTCCAAGGTTATTCATAAATTTTTCCTGTAATATATCAGATACTGTTTCACTGTAATTCATATAGTTTTCACTGGCTAATTCTTTGAGAAGTGGATGACTGCTTTCTTCTTCCAAATATGGCTTAGTCTGGAAGTGCCACTGAAAGCTTTCCACCATGTATGACCCTGCTGGTAATTGAAATACTGGTGGCATAGCCTCCAGCTTCACAGCAATATGCAAGTGAACACAGTAAGACAAACAGACAGATGAGTGATGGCTATTGTTTTAGTATTTGCTATGTATTTGTGCTTGTTCTCTTTTTATTTTCATACAAAAGTTTATCATTTTTCTTTGAGGTTACCCTGTGATTTATTATTTTCTTCCAAAGTTTAAGTGTTCTATCTCACAATTGTCTTGCCTTCTTTGCCATTTAGAAATTCTGTAACTACACGATTTATTCTCTCTCTTTTTTTTTTTTTAGTTGCTCTCATTTATTAACGATGTCTCTGATTCCCTGTTTACAGTCTTACAGGCTTATTTTAGTTTGGATACTTCTATAATTGGGTTGGTTTCCGAGTTATGACATTATGTGTGTTAATAATGTATTGTTGTTTGCTGTCAGTTCTCTGTCCAAAGGACTCCCTTTAGTATCTTTTGTAAGGTTGGTTTAGTTTTAACAAATTATCTTCATTTCTGCTTATCTGGAGATCCCTTAATTTCACACTCACAGTTGAGGGACAATTTTGCTGTGTATAAAATTCTTGGTTGGAAATCTTTTTCTTTCAGAGTTTTATATACATCACCTCACTGCTTCCTTGTCTGGTTGATCCCTTAACAAAGTAGTATTGAGGTATTTGTCTTCAATCTCATTAATTCTGTCTTCCATTGATTCAATTCTACTAGTTGTCCCTTCGATATGTTATATATTTCTGAAATCTTAGTATTAATCTTCTGGATTTCTGTTTTTTGTTTTTGTATTGTTTCTAATTTTTTGTATATTTTATCAATTTGTTTTTGAATTTTTTCCCTAAATTATTTTAGAATTTTGTCAGTGTTTTCCTTAATTTTGTCAGTGTTTTCTTTGATATTGTCAGTGTTTTCCTTGATCTGTCTCTTAGTCCATGAAGGTACCTAAATACAATTCTTTTTAGTTCCTTACCAGTGAGTTCTAATGCTGCTTCTTCCTTAGGGATGTTTTCTGGATTTGTATCCTGGTCCCTTGTTTCTACTACCATTACCTTGCTTCTTTGTGTGGACTGATAGTCTGTGGTCTCTGAGACACTGTGGTATTGTTGTATTGATGCTTAAATTGTGGTTGTATTTTGTTGTGATTCACGTAAGATTTTTTCCCCTTTATCTTCTTTTGATATATCTGTGTGAGCTGGGTACTATGTTCATCCATCGGTTAGTTGTTAGAACTTGTGGACTCACCACCTGCCTTCTGGTGGATATAACAGAGAATGAAAGTGTGTACACAGTTCTCTGTTAGCTCTTCACAAAGAGCAGTTGAGGGTGAGGTAAGATGGCATTGACCACTTACCTTAGTTGGTGCAAAAGTAAGTGTTGGTTCACAAAAAGTCTTTGGGGCTGCAAGAGGTGCAGGAATGTTTGGCTTGTGTGGGAACTGTTGCTGTCTCCCACTCAGTTAGACAAATAACATCAAACAGCCCCCCAAAAAATAAAAACAAGAAAAATTCAAGCCACATAAACAAAACTGGAATAATCACACACACACAAAATGCAATGTATGAGAAGAAAAAAATTCACAATATATTAATAAAGGATAAAGAAAGATACTGGGAAAAAGAGAAAAAAAAAGGCCACAATATCTGGGGAAGGAGGAATGAAAGAAAAGAGCAAGAGTCTAAGAATATTAAAGAAAAAATGGGAAAACTGCAAAAGAAAAAACAAAGGATGGGAAGAACCAAAAGAAAGAAAAAGGAAGGGAATCAGAATAGGGGTGATAAAAAAAAAAAGAAAAACAAGAATTTGAGATTGGGAAGACAAAAAAATAAATAAATAAAGGAAGAAAGGAAAACAAATAATAATAATAATTAAAAACTGTGGGGGTAGAACATGTCACCCATGCTCCACCAGAGCACAGATCAGGATGAAACTCCCTCCAGTAAGAAGGTAAGTGGAGGTGAGGGATGGTCAGACCCCTTTTCACCAAGAGGGTGTAAAGCACTAGAGTAACAAAGGAAATATCACAACTTTCCAACCTTCAGCTTCCTGTGCTGTTACCTGTGATGTTCATAGCAGGCATTGCCTACATTTAGGTCACTGTGCAGGTCAAAATGCCAGTCTCATACATTTCAAAAGGCCATGCCCATCAATTACAAACATCCAAAATGCTAGCACCCTCAAGACAACCACATGCAATCCACAGGTCTGCCTGTCTTCTTCCCCATTTTTCTCCCTTCTGGTCATCAGACACCTATGTGGTCCCTGCCCACACAGTTCTTAGTGAGAAGAGCTGATTTTTAGATTGCTATGGGAATATATTTAAAATAACTGTGCCCTCAGGCAGCCAGCAGACTGTTGTACCATTTGCATCCTTACTTACTGTTTCATTCAGGTTCTTGTACTGTTATTGTTGTTGTTATGTGCTGTCAAGTCAGACCCAACTCATAGCTACCTCTCCTTGGGTTTCTGAGGCAGTATAACTATGGAAGTAGATTGCCCCAACTTCCTTCTGAGGAGTGGCTGGTGGGTTTGAACTGCCAGCCTTCTGGTTAGCAGTCAAGTGCCTTAGCCACTATGCTACCAGAGCTCCCAACATTTAATCCACTTATTTATCCTTCTCTTCAAAGCTCAGGGTTCCAGTATCATCTTCTGTATCAGCTTCAATTGGTTATTCATTGCTTTATTGCAGAGGGTCTGTGTAGTTTGTCTGTTTATACCACCATCCTGCAGGACCGCCAAAACCAATTTTTAATAACACAATCTAGGAGACTACATTCTGGACCACTTGGTTTATTTCCCATGTTACAAAACCTTAATATACAGACACCCTTCAAAATGAAAGTAAGTGACCTGGCCTTCAGCAGCTAAGCACTACCAGATCTACAGGTTGTCTCTATGTTCCATAAATAGGACTTACTTCTGTGTTCACCAAGGGAGGCCTTTCACTTTTTCCAGGGTCCCAGATGTTTTTCATTCCTCTCTTCATAGTATGTCTGCCACCAATGTCACCTCTGACCTCAAGAACCTAGAACAGTCTCTGTGGAGATTAACTGGTTATTTCCTATAGGCTTGAGGTGATTTCAGGAGCTGGACATTAGTACAAGTCCCATATGGGTCAGAAGATATTTTGTTACCTGTTATAGTTGGAGTAAAAGGCTCCAGGAAATGATGGAATACCTATTGAGATGTTTCAACAAATGGATGCCCTGCTGGAGGCATTCACACAGTTGGGCCAAGAGATTTGGAAGACAGCTACCTGGCCAACTGACTGGAAGACATCCATATTTTTATCCATTCCAAAGAAACATGATTCTACAGGATGTGGAAATTATCAAACAATATCATTAATATTGCATGCAAGTAAAATCTTACTGAAAATAATTCAAAAATGGTTGCAGCAGTATTTTGACAGAGAACTTCCAGAGGTGCAAGCTGGATTCAGAAGAGGATGTAGAACAAGGGATATCATTGCTGATGTCAGACGGATCTTGGCTCAAAGCAAAGAGTACCAGAAAGATGTTTCCTCGGTTTTATTGACTATGCAAAAGCATTTGATTGTGTGGATCATAACAAATTGTGAATAACATTGAGAAGAATGGGAATTCCAGAGCACTTAATTGTGCTCATGAGGAACCTGTACATAGACCAGGGGGCTGTCATTTGAACAGAAAAAGGGAACACTGCATGGTTTAAAATCAAGAATGGAGTGTGCCAAGGTTGTATCCTTTTCACATACTTATTCAATCTGTATTATGAGCAGATAATCCAAGAAGTTGGGCTTTGTGAAGAAGAACATGGCATCAGGATTGGAGGAAGAATCATTAACAACCTGTGATATGCTGGTGACACAACTTTGCTTGCTGAAAGTGAGGATGACTTGAAATACTTACTGATGAAGATTGAAGAATACAGTCTGCAGTATGGATTACATCTCAATATAAAGAAAACAAAAGGCCTCACAACTGGACCTATAAGCAGCATTGTGATAAATGGAGAAAATATTGAAATTGTCAAAGACTTCACATTGCTTGGTTCTATAATTAATGCCAATAGAACCAGCAGTCAGGACATCAGATGATGTATAGCACTGGGCAAATTGGGTGCGAAGGACCTCATTCACATGCTGAAGAGCAAAGATGTATCCTTGAGGAATAAGGTGAGCCTGACACAGTCATGGAATTTTCAAACGCCTCATATGCATGTGAGAGCTGAACAATGAATAAGGAAGACCAAAGAAGAATTGATGCTTTTGATCTGTGGTGCTGGCAAAGAATGCTGAAAGTACCATGGACTTTTAAAAGGACCATGGACTGCTAAAAGAACTAACAGGTCTGTCCTGGAGGAAGTGCAGCCAGAATGCTCTTTGGAGGTGAGAATGGCGAGACTTTGTTTCACCTGCTTTGGTCATGTTGTCAGAAACGACCATTCCCTGGAGAAGGATGTCATGCTTGGTAAGGGTGGAGGGTCAGTGAAGGAGGGGAAGGCCCTCAACAAGATGGATTGATATAATGGCAGTGGCAATGGGCTCAAGTATAGCAAGAATCATGGAACTGGCTCAGGACTGGGTGGTGTTTTGTTCTGCTGTTCATAGATTCACTATGAGTGAGAGAGGACTCAAAGACACCTAACAACAACAACATAGTTGGAGTTGTGTGTCAACTTGCTGGACCACAATTCTGAGTGGTTTAAGCAGTTGTGATGTGGGTTATTCCCATGATGAAATTGGACATACATATTTTGAGCAGCCAATTGTTTGAAAGGGAATTTCCCTAGGAGTGTGGCCTGTTTACAACATTCTGGAAAAAAGAGACACTCTTTTGTGGATTGGGATCCTGTTTTGCTGCCTACAAATGTCCATGAGTGAACAATCCACCATTCAGCCTGAAGATCTTGGATTCTTCATTCGTTGGAGTCAACAGCTGGTAAACTGCCTGTCAACTTTGAGTTCATCAGCCGCTGCAGCTGCATGAGTCAGGGAAAGCCTCCAGTTTGACATTTGACCCAAGAACTTGGGACTTTCCAGCTTCTATAAGTGTATGAGCCATTTTCCTAAGATGAATATCTCTTTCTCTATATATATAAGCTTTGCTGGTTTTACTTCTCTAGAGAACCCAGCCTAACCCATTTACCTGAGGTAGGTTACGTCCAGTGTGGATCAATAAAAAAATAGACCAAGATGAGGAGTGAAATAGAGAGTTTATTGCAAGTGCCCAAGCAAGGAGCACAGAGGAAGTCCCTCAGATTCTGTTCTCTGATCCATAGTGAATTTTGGCTTTTATACAGTCTTGAAGGAGAAAATATATGAGGAAAATTATGTCTTACATAGGTTACATAGGCTATCATCATACATAGGCACAGTGTGGTTGGTTATATGACATTTTCCTAGTATGTTAAAAAAATGACATCTAAACTGCTTCTATGGGTAGTAGCTTTACTGTGGTAACAAGATCTTTGGATGAACTTTAAAGTGGAAGTTGTTTATACTGATTCTGTGGCAGGAACTTCATTTTGTTTCAGGAAATGTTTCAAGAAGTCTGAAATAAATTCCCTTGAGATTAGGTAAAGGACAAATTTAGCATGAATAGCAATACAGCTGGGCAGCCCACTATCAAGTAAGTTTTTCAAGGTTATGACCTTGTGGAAGAACATCATCATACTGGCCTGCTGAGGTCTTTAGATAGGTTCAAACAGTCAATCTTCTGGCTAGTAGTGGACTCCTGGGAAACGATACAGCAGAGAGGAATGCTGAAAACACCTTTTTTTCCATATTCAGAATATCTCATTTTGGGGAGCCCTAAGGACCATCCATCAGAATTATTTATTTTTTTCTCTTCACACGTGCCCTGTCAGGATATAGACATATTTTGGTGATGGTATTTATCTCTTGATAATAATTCTCAAGGGAAATTTAACCTGCTCCTTTCTGATCCCCTTAACTCACTCCAATGTCTATTCCGTGAAGACTTTAAAACCCACAAAGCTGACAGAATTTTTACAATGAATAAAGCAGGATCCTATTTGTCCTAGAGATCACACAAAGATGACTTCAAAGGACTTAAATTAAAGTAGAAAATTAGGTTTTAAGATATTTGAATTATGTGTGAACAACAGTCAATGGAGCATACTCTCCTTTGCTTTATAGTTTTATACAGCTCTTATTCATTACATATCCAGGAAAATACTTACGAAGATCAAATATCTGAACGGTGAAGATCATTAAAATGTGATCTATAGCTGTGAAACCAGGAAATAATTCTGCTAAGAAGGAAGAAACCACACAGGATGAGAAGCATGCATTCTCATTCATTTTGTAATTTGAGTTGTTAGAAGCATTTAAAAGTTTATGAAATGATGTGTAAAAAGTCTGCAAACCCTATAACTCCAAAACTTTCCTTTAAGAACAGCCCAGTCTTTCTCTCCTTTAGCATGGTGTCACAGCAAAAGCTGTGAGAGAAGGCAGTCTATAAGAAATTTTTTTATTTCCTCGTAACTTTAAAGAACTTTAACAAATACAGCTCTCAGAAGAACTAGTTTGCAATATGTACTAGCATTTTTTTTTTTTTAAGTTACCAGAGACCATTAAGTTCCATCTTTTTCTAGGCATGGAGACTGCTAGTGAGTGATGGCAGCACCCAGGAAAGTAAATAACATTTCACAAAAGCATGATTATTAATCTGAATATAATTGGAAATGGATTGGCCTTGTAAAGTTCAATCTATCACAGCTTGTGACAGTAACATGAGAACAGAGGGTGTTCTAATTCCTAGAGGATGTTGAAAAAACTAAGCCTCATTGGTAATCATATACAGGTAGTATCAACTTACAATGTATTCCTATTACAATGAACCCTACATATGACTATTTGTTTTTTTTGTTTTTTAAATCATATCATACAATGTTGCAGCATATAATTTGCTGATGTTATCATTTTCAGCTGTTCAGTAGCAGAAGGTCAATGTTATGGTAAATAATAAAAACTCAAAAAACAAAAAAATATGGAATTAGACTTATACCAGAAATGACAACAATGGAGGAGGTTTTTGTTGTTGTTAGGTCCTGTCGCATTGGCTCCAACTCATAATTACCCTATGTACAACAGAACAAAACACTGCCTGGTCCTGTGCCAGCCTCATAATCTTTGCTACACCTGAGCCCATTGTAGCCACTGTGTCAATCCCTTACATTGAGGGTCTTCCCTTTCTTTGTGGACTCACCACTTTACCAAACATTAAAACCTTCTCCAGGGAATGGTCTCTTCTGCTCCTATGACTAAAGTAGGTGAGATGAAGTTTAGCTATTCTTACTTCCAATGACCATTCTGGCTGCACTTCTTCCAGGACAGATTTGCTCCTTCTTTTGGCAGTCCATGGTACTTTCAGTATTCTTTGCCAACCACAACTCAAAAACATCAACTCTTTTTCAGTCTTCCTTATTCCTTTTCCAGTTCTTACATGCATATGAGGTGATGGAAAATACTGTGGCTTGGATTAGGCATACCTTAGTCTTCAAGGAGGTATCTTTGCCCTTCAGCACTTTAAAGAGGTCTTTTGAAGCAGATTTATCCAATGCAGTACATCATCTGACTGGGTTTTAGAGGAATATAATTCAATTAGAATTATTTCTTCCACTTGTTATTACTTATGTGACTTTGGGTAATGTCAGCAAACCATTTAAGTCTCAACTCAGTATTGTTGTGATATTTTTCCAACATAGACTATTAAAAAAAAAAAAAAAAAAAACTCACTGCCATTGAGTGGGATCTGATTCATGGCGACCCCTTCTTGGGTTTCTGAGATGATATCACTATAGAAGTAGATTGCCCAATCTTCTTTCCAAGGAGTGGTTGGTGGGTTTGAACTACCAGCCTTAACATGGACTATATATATTAAAAAATGCCTAGCACAGTATATGGTATATAATAATTACTAACACAACAACAACAAAAAGTTACCTTTTAGTCAACTCTGACTCATTGTGACTCCACGTGTGTCAAAGTAGAACTATGCTCTACAGGGTGTTCAATGGCTTATTTTTCAGAAGTAGGTTACAAGGATTTTCTTCCAATCTGTCTGTATGTGAATTGAAACTTCCAACGTTTTGGTTATCAGTTGAATGTTTTAACTGCTTTACAACACTCAAGGACTCATAAGAGTTAATAGAAAACTACTATAATATGGTAGTGATGGGGGTGGTTTGCAGAACAAATAGTGGCATTTGCAGTGATTATTGTTGATTCTGAATTATTTAATTATCAAAAGGAAAAAAAAAATAGTTTCCAATCATATGTCTAAAATAGCTAAAAAGTCCAAATTGGCCTTTCCTTTGAGATTATTCTCAATCTTAACCCCACTAATCTTTCTAGTATTAACTCACAGTACTTTAAACATAAAAATCTGCCTCTTCAGTTAGTCTTTTTTATCTCTAAAAATGTCCTCCATTTTCCCACCAAAATACCATTGCTCAAATTATCTAGCAACTAATATCAATATACCATCTCTTCTCTAACTTTTGTTCAAATCCTACTCAAAATCTTCTCACTCATGACTTTTCTGTGAGTGCTCAACAAGAGATTTTTCTAGTTAAAGGCAAAAAAAAAAAAAAAAAGTTTTCTGATTATAGACAGCACAAAGGATAACAGAGCACCAAGTGTATTGTCTAACCATTAGCATGTTGAAAAACAATAGCTATTTTATTTTTCTTCTAGTGAGAAATAAATCTCACTATTGATCATTATCTTTAAATTCTTGTTTTTCAATGATTTTTCTTTTAATACATAAGGTAAGAACCAATAGTATAAACACTAGAGTTCATTTTTTCCTTAATTCTCTCATTAAATAATTGGTTTTTCATTCTTTAATAAAATTCATTTATTTTGTGTTTTGGAACCATGCTAATTGTTGGAAAGCTGTGAGAAAGAAAGAGAGAGGAAGGAAGGAAGGAAGGAAGGAAGGAAGGAAGAAAAGAAGGAATGAATGAAGATAGAAAGGAAGAAAGAAAAACAGACAAAAATAAACATAGAGACATATGTGTTAAAACTATAGCCACCACTTACATGTCAGTATATTATTTTAAAGTACTTTTTAAAAGAACATAAACAGAAACTACACATGTGGACCTCACCTGATGGAACATGCAGGATCAAATCAAATACATTTGTGTATAGACATGATGAAGAATCTCTATATCATCAGTTAGAAAAAGGACAGGGGCCAACTGTAGAACAGCCTATCAATGGCTCACATGCAAGTACAAGTTGAAGCTGAAGAAAATTAAAACTAACCCATTAGAGACAAAATATGAGATTGAATATATTTCATCTGAATTTAGAGACCATCTGAGAACACTGAGTACTAGTGACCCAAGACCCAGGGAAGTTGTGGAATGAGATCAAGGACATCACAAAGAAACAGAGCAAATGGTCATTAAAAAAACAAGTGAATATCAGACAAGACTCTGAAACTTTCTCTTGAACAGAGACTAGCCAAAGTGAGTGGAAGAAATGAAGCAAATCAGCTGAACAGAACATTTCAATGTGCAGCTCACAAGGACAAAGTAAAGCATAATAATGAAATGTGCAAAGGCTGAAAGTTTGAAAATCAAAGGGGAGGAACATGCTAGGAGTTTCTCAAGCTGAAAGAACTGAAATCAAGCCTCAGTTTGCTATATTGAAGGATTCTGTGGGCACTTGACTGCTAACCAGAAGGTTGGCCGTTCAAACCCACCAGCCACTCCTCTGAAGGAAGGCTGGGCAATCTACTTCCATAGTGATACTGTCTCAGAAACCCAAGGAAGGGTCACTATGAATTGTGTCTGACTCAACAGCACATAACAACAACAACAGTGGGTAATGTATTCAAAAATGTAGGAAGCATCAAAAGATTGGAAGAAAACAATCACAATACCAAAAAGAATTGGTCAATGTCAATTATTTTAGGAGGTAGTGCATAATCAAGGCCCAAAGGTATTGAAGGAAGAAGTGAAATTTGCAGTGGAGGAATTAGCATAAAATAAGGCTCAATGCAATATCCATTGAGATGTTTACACAAATGGATTTTGCACTGATGATGCTCACTCATTTATATCAAGAAATTGGAAGTCAGATATCTGACCAACCAAGTGGAAGATATTCATATTTTTGTCTATTTCAAAGAAAGATGATCCAGCATAAGATCAAGGTGTCAAACAATATCATTAACATTACATGCATGTAATATTTTGCTGATTATCATTCAGAAACAGTTGTAGCTGGACATCAACAGAGAACAGTCAGAAATTCAAGTCAGATTCAGAAGAGATCATGGAATGAGGTATATCATTGCAGATGTATTATAGACCTTGACTGAAAGCAGAGAATAGCAGAAAGATGTTCATCTCTGTTTTATTGACTATGCAATGGCATTTGACTGTGTGGATCATAATAAATTATGGACAACATTGCAAAGAATGGGAATTCTGAACATTTACTTGTGTTCATGAGGAACCTGTACATTCAAACAGAATGAGTAGATACTGCATGGCTTGAAATAAGGAAAGGTGTGTGTCAAGGTTGTATCCTTCCACCATACTTATCAATCTGTATGCTGAGCAAATAATCTGAGAAACTGGACTATATGAAAAGGAACATGACATCAAGATTGGAGGAAGATTCATTAACAACCTGTGATATGCAGATGACACAACTTTACTTGCTGAAAGTGATGAAGATTTGAAGTATGTACTGATGAAGATCAAGAAAGCAGCAGTTAAGAAATCAAAGGATGTGTTACACTGGGCATATCTTCTACAAAAGACCTATTTAAAGTGTTAAAGAGCAAATATGCCACTTTGAAGACTCTGTTACACCTGTCTCAAGTCATGTTATTTTCAACAGCTAATATGCATGTAAGAGCTGGATAATGAATAAAGAAGACTGTAGAAGAAGTCATACATTTGAATTGTGATGATATTGAAGAATGTTTAATGTACCGTGGACTGCAAGCAGAATTTTACAGGAAGTATAGCCAAGGTACGCCTTAGAAGTTTGAATGGACAGACTTTATCTGTCATACTTCCATCATGTTGTCATAAGAGACCAGTCCCTGGAATAAGATATCATGTTGGGTAATATTGAAGATCAGTAAAATATGGAAAGATCCTCAATGACATGGACTGACGCAGTAGCTGAGGTGATGGGCTCAAGCATGGCAATGACTGAGGATGGTTAAGGACTGTGCACTGTTTCGTTCTGTTGTATGAATAGTTGCTAAGAGTTGAAACTGACTCAATGACACCTAATAACAACATTGTCTAATACCTTTATGCCCTCCTTCAGATCTTGGTTTCCATATGGAACCATTTTTCTTTAACATAATGAATTTCTTTCAGCAATTTTTTTTTTTTTTTTAATAATTGTGATTTGGGTGAAAATTTACAGAGCAAATTCACTTTCAATACAGCGGTTCACATACACTTTGTCTCATGACATTGACCACAATTTACCACAATGCAACTGCTCCCCTCCTACTTTCTCCCAATAGTTACCTCTTCCCTGTGTCCATCCCTCCATGCACTCCTGCCCCCTAAGCTGTCATCTCCCTGTGCATAAGCAGCCCTTCTTTCTCCCATGATTGTTCTCTCCAATGAGCGTATCTACCTCAGGTAAATGTTCAACTCATATGCCTGTCTATTGTTTGGCGAAGCCACAGGCATGGGTTGAATTCCAGTCCTGAAGGACAGCTAGGGGCCATAGTCTCAGTGGTTCCACCACACTCTGTCAGACCAGCAAACCTGGCCCCCCTCTTTTTTTTCTCTCCAAATGATTTTGAGTTTTGTTCCACATTATTCTCCCTCTCTATCCAGTATCTCTTACATAGATCCCTTTCCAAGTGGTAGACAGTAGTAGCTGGGCAACATCGAATTCATCTGATCTCATAATCATATAGTGTACCAGTCACTAGGACTCATTGTTTCCATGAATTTTTGGTTTTCTTCATTCTTCTTTTCTCTGGATGAGGAGAGACCCATCGTTGCCTCTAGATGGCAGCATGCAAGCTTTTAAGATCGCAGTCACTACTTGCCAAAGTAGGAGGTGGAACAATGTTTTGTGTAGTATGTTATGCCAATTGAGCTTGATGTTCTCTGCAACCATGGTCATGAGCTCACAGGTTCCACTACTCGGTCCCTCTGGGTAGCAGGCTGTGACCAAGCACAGCCCTTCCCCCTGTCATACACATAAACTTATAGGACCATTGTCTGCCAACCCTATATATGTTCTTGGGTACACTCCCCACTTCATAGATATACCTAATAGTTCAGCTTGTCCACCCATATACCCATGCTTGCCTTCACTGACAACACAGTACTACATGTCCAGAGGGGTTCATCTTTGTCGTCTGTACCTCCCACATACCTCTCCATGTCTTTCTCTTCCTCAATGCCACCATATTGATCACTCACATTTGGTACATTGCCCTTCTCTTCACCCAAATCAATACTTATCTCTATCTATCTAACAGTGTTCCTTCCCCTCTTCTCCCATCCTTGGTAACCAACAAAGAAAATTTCCTTCCATAGATAAACGTTTCCTTGACTTTTACAATAACAGACCAATGCAATATTTGTCCTTTGTGATTGACTTATTTAACTCAGCATAATGTCCTCCAAGTTCATCCACATTATGCGATATTTTGCAGATTCTACATTATTATTCTTTGGGAGCTCTGGTAGCATAGTGCCTAAGGCACTTGACTGCTAACCAGGAGGCTGGTGGTTCAAACCCACCAACCACTCCTCAGAATGAAGGTTGGGCAATCCTACTTCTGTAGTGATAACTGCCTGGAAACCCAAAGAGGGGTCGCTATGAGTCGGGGCTGACTTGACGGCAAATAACAACAACAACAGCAACACATTATTCTCTAGGGTTGCATAGTATTCCATTGTGTGTATGTACCATAGTTTGGATATCCATTCCTCAGTTGATGGACATCTAGGTTGCTTTCATCTTTTGGCTAGTGTAAATAGTGCTATGATGAACATGGGTGTGCATATGTCTGTTCTTGTCATGACTCTTACTTCTTTAGGATGTATACCTAGTAATGGGATAGTTGGGTCAAATGGTATTTCTAGTTCCAACTTTTGAAGGAGTCTCCATACTGCTTTCCACAACGGTTGTACCATTTTACAGTCCCACCACCAATGTATGAGAGACTCAATCTCTCCACATCCTTGCCATCATTGGTTATTTTGTGCCTTGTTGAACTTTACTACTAGTGCTAGGGCAAGATGGTATCTCATTGTTGTTTTGATTTGCATTTCTCTCTTAGCTAATGATCATGAGCATTTCTTCATATATTTGTTGGCCGCTTGAATATCCTCCTTGGAGAAGTGTCTATTCATGTCTTCTGCCCATTTTTTAATTGGATTCTTTGTCCTTTTGTTATTGAGGTCTTGGAGTTTTCTATAAATTCTAGAGATAAGTTCCCTTGTCAGATATGTCATTACCAAATACTTTTTTTTTCCCAATCTGTAGGTTCTCTTTTGACTATTTTGGAAAAGTCTTTGGAAACACATAAAACTTTGATATTTTGAAAGTCTCAGTCATCTAGTTTCTCTTCTGCTGTTTGTGCATTTTTGGTTATTTTGATAGTGTAGTTATGCCATATATTAGGGTGCCTAAATCTGCCCCTAGTTTTTCCTGGAAGAACTTTATAGTTTTGGGTTTTACATTTAAATCTTTGACCCATCTGGAGTTAGTTTTTATGTATGGTATGAGGTACAGATCTTGTTTCATTTTTCTGCAAATGGATCTCCAGTTTTGCTAGTACTATTTATTAAACAAACATTCTCTTCCCCATGTAATGGATTTTGGGGCTTTGTCAAAGATCAGCTGGCCATAGGTTGATGGATCTATTTCTGAGTTCTCAATTATATTCCATTGGTCTATGTGTCTGTGATTATATGAATACCAGGCAGTTTTGACTACTGTGGCTGTATAGTAGGTTTTCAGATCCTGCAGTGTGGGACATCCTACTTCGGTCTTCTTCAATAGTGCTTTGCTTATCTGAGATCTTTTTCCTTTCCATATAAAGTTAGTGATTTGTTTTTCTATATCCCTAAAGAATGTTGATGAGATCTAGATTGGGATTGCATTGAATGTGTAGATTGCTTTGGGTAGAACTGACATTTTTGCAATA
>NW_006921591.1:31882474-31887328 GCF_000298275.1 Orycteropus afer afer
AAAAAAAGTAGAGAAGGAGAATAATGAAGAAAAAAATCAGAAAAATGCAAAACAAAAACAAGGAATTCGTTAACCATGAGAAAGAAAGGGGGGGGATTAAATTTAAAAATATACATTTTGTCAACCAGGAACAGGGAAAAGAAAAAAGCTGAAAACTATGACCTGGGAGAGGAAGAATAAAGAATAATGTAAAAAAGACAAAATATTAATAATAATAGTTTTTTAAAAAAACAGACAAATACAAGCAAACTAAACACCAGAAAATAGAAGGAGAAAAAGAAAAAAATAACAAAAAGAAAAAAATTGGTGGAGGACAGAGCAGGGCACTCAGACTCCATCTGAGCACAGACTGGGATGGAGTTCCTGTTGGCCCAGAAGGTGGGTGGGAGTGGGGGATGGCTGTACCTCAGTTCACCAAGTGGGAGTGGGGTATAAAAGTAACAAGAGGAATGTCACACCTTTTCAGTTGTGCAGATCCAGAGTGTCCTTGGGGTTACTGGCAATCAGAACCTGTTCTTAAGTCTCTGGAATCTGGGAAAGGGCTGTCTCTTTAAATATCCAAAATGGTCAAGCTGCTTGCAAACTTTCAAAATAGTGACGCCTTCCAGACAGGCAAAAGTCCAAAGCTCAGCCCACCATCCTCTTCACTGTTGTTTCTCCTTATATTCCCCGGCCACAAGAGCAGTCCTCTGTGCAGTCCCTTGCTAGCAGGGCTGATTTTTAGGTTAATTCTTAGGTCCTACCACCACATGGGAATCTCCAAGCTCTCTGTGCCATCAGGATCACACAGGATTGCTGCCAGACCACAGCTCTGTATATCTCCTCTTTTGGTATTTTCATGCAAATTCTTCTGCTAGATGAGCTTCAGTCCACTTCTATATATTTCCCTTAAAGACTCAGGGGTCCAGGATTACCTTCTATGTCTGTGTTAATTGGTTCCCCTTTTCTTTTTTGAAGAGGGTCTGTGCAGTCTTTCTCCCTATTCTGCCATCTTGGAATCCTCCCTCCTCTTTCAGCAATTCTTGAAGTGTAGATCAGCTGGAGATAGATTCTTTCAACTTTTGTAATGACATTTTTTTTTTTTTATCTTTATTTTTTAAAAATAATATTGTATTCCATTTAGTGAAAGTTTACACAGTAACTTAGGTTCCCCTTTGACAGTTTCCACATTCTCTTAAATTTTGTTCTGGTTGTTCCTTTTTCTCTGTCCCCTTATCCTCTCATCTTCTCTTTAAATGTTGACCTCCTTGTCTCATATATATATATATATGATAGTTTCCATTCAAGGTTTAAAGGGCTTTTCAGGGAATCCTTTGTTCTAAACTGGTCCACTAACTTTGGCTTTTTTAAAGAATTTGAATTTTGCTTTACATGGTTCTCCTGTTCTATCTGAGACCATCTATTGTCATCCTGCTCAAAAAGCTCAGTGATGGTAACAATGGGGCATAATCCAGCTTCTCTGGTCTCAGGGTAGATGGGGCCATGTCTCAAATAGGCCAAGAGCCTTGTAGATTTGTTTCTTCTCTGAGATTTTTGTTATCTTCTTACTCTTTTGCTTCAGTAGTTGTATCATCAGTGGTTACGCATAAGCTTTTAAGACCCCAGATGCTACTCAATTCACAAGAATGTAGAACATGAGCTTTGTGAACTATATTTTATCAATTGAATTAGGTGTCCTGTGAGAATATGGTTCAAAGTTTTCAAACATAGAAAACCAGTCTTGGAAGGTGTTTGGTTAGGTCTAAGGAGTATCTTCAGTTGTGTCTTTGATATGTGTTCCTGCACACATATATAACTGCATTTACATGTACACATAGATATTTCTAGCTGTTCTCACATATGTGTACACCTGTATCTTCCTGTATATCTGTATGTCTATACACATCCATATAACCAAAACCCATTTCCATTTAGTTGATTCCGACTCATAGCAACCCACACAGCATTTCCAAGGCTGTGAATCTTTAGAGAAGATTTATGGAGCAGCCAGTGGGTTTGAACCACCAACCTTCTGGTTAGCAGCCAAATGCTTTACCCACTATGCAACCAGAGCTCCTTACCCATCCATATATGATCTTAAAAACATTTTTTAATCTTTTTTTATTACTTTATATATGTCTAGTTCATTAGTATCAAAATCCTTTTGTCTTTTATCTATTTATTTATTTATTTTATTTTTTTTGTCATTTATTTTGTCATGCTCTGTTCACTACACCTACATTTGACAGCACTTTTCCCATCACCAAATATAACAAGTACCTACAATCTTAATTGTACTTCCCACTTCCCTCCCCACATCTCCCTGGTAACCAACAATGGACATTAGTGTGTTTATAAATATCTATTATTTTCTCCTAATAATATAAAAATCATACAATATTCACCATGTTCTTTGTGATTTCACAATATTCCATTGTAAGTATGTACCACATTTTCCTTATCCATTCTTCCAGTGATGGATATTTTATTTTTCTTTTTTTGTTGTTGTTGTTATTGTGAATAAAGCTGCAATGAACATAGGTGTGCCTATCTGTTTGTGTCACTACTTACAAGTCTTCAGGCTATATGCCTAAGAGTGGGATTTCTGGATCATAAATGATCTAAGAACCAACCCTTATAAGTCCTATATATTAAAAATTTGAGGTATATACAATATATAAAGCACTATATTGAAGAACACTTTAAAAGATTATTATTATTATTATTATTATTATTATTTCTGTATTATCATCAAAAGATTTTTAATGTGTCTGGATTTTTTTTTATTACTATTATTTTTATACATAGAAAGGTCCACTATGTATTACATAATAAGACAAGTATTTGACTAACTGATGTTAGATAAGAACCATATCTAACTCTTCCAATTTATGTACAAATTTGACTCAGAGACAACTTTAGGAAGGGAACTGGTTCATAATCCAGAGATTGCTTGTGTAAGTCTTTTATGTCCCTTGTTGGCTAATTCCTAGGTATTTTGTCACTTGGGAAGTTATTGTAAATGGTATTGTTTTCTTGAATTCTTTTGTTTTTTAATATTCCTTTTTTGTGTAAAGGAACTCAGCAGATTTTTTGTGTGTTGAACTTGTACCCTGCAATGTTGCTGATTCTGCTATTAGTTTCAGCAGTTTTCTTATGAAATCTACATAGGATGTTCTAAGTAATGGATAATGCAAATATACCTGCAGATGGAGATAGTTTTCCTTCTTCAGTTTGGATACTTTTCATTTCACTCTCTTTTCTTCTTTCTCTGGCTAGGACTTCCAGTAGAATGTTGAATGAGAGTGATATTAACAAACATCCTTGTCTTGTTCTTGTTGTCAAAGGGAAGACTGCCAACATTTCACTTGAGTATAAAGTTGGCTGTTGGCTTTGCATGTTGTTGTTAGGTATCACCTAGTTGGCTCCAATTCATAGTAACCCTATATACAGCAGAACCAAACAATGTGCCATCGTTTTAGCCACTGTTGTCAATCCATCTCATTGACAGTCTTCCCCTTTTTCACTTTACCATGCATGATGTTCTTCTCCAGGGACTGGTCCCATCTGGCAACATGAAACAATGCAAGTGAGATGAAGTCTGGCCATTCTCGCTTCAAAGGAGCATTCTGGCTACTCTTCCTCCAGGACAGATTTGTTCATTCTCCTGACAGCCTATAGTATTTTTCAACTTTTTTTTGGTCTTCCTTATTAATTTCCTTATTCATTGGCCAGCTTTCACATTCATATGAGGTGAATGAAAATACCATGCATGGCTTGGGTCAGGCACACCATAATCTCCAAAGTGGCATCCTTTAACACTTTAAAGAGGTCTTTTCCAGCAGGTTTGTCCAGTTCAATATGACATCTGAATTCTTCACTGCTACTTCCATTGTTGTTGATTGTGGATCCTAGTAAAATGAAATCCCTGACAACCTCAATCTTTTCTCCATTTATCATGATGTTGCTTATTGGTCTAGAGGTGAGGATTTTTCTTTTCTTTATATTGAGGTGTAATACACACTGAAGACTAGTCTTTGATCTTCATCAGTAACTCCTTCAATTCTTCTACACTTTCAGCAAACTAGATTGTGTAGTCTGCATATCACATATGGTTAATGAGTTTTCCTTCAATCCTGATATTACATTCTTCTTCATATAGTCCATGCTCTCAGATTATTTGCTCAGCATATATATTGAATAAGTATGGTGAAAGGATCCTACCCTGACCCACGTCTTCCCTGATTTTAAACCATGGCATATTCCTTTGTTCTGTTTGAATGACAGCCTCTTGTTTTCATGATTCTTCATGAGTACAATTAAGTGTTCTGGAATTCCCATTCTTTGCAATGTTATCCACAACTTTTTATGACCCACACAGTTGAATGATTTTGTGTAGTCAATAAAACACAGGTAAACATCTTTCCAGTATTCTTTGCTTTCAGCCTAGACACAATTAGCATCAGCAAATATATCCCTCATTTCACATAACTTTTCAATCCAGGAGCTTGAATTTCCGGAAGTTCCTTGTCAATATCCTTCTGCAACTGTTTTTGAATTATCTTCAAATAAATTTACTTGTGTGTGATATTAATGATATGGCCTGTTACTTTCCACATTCTTCTGGATAACCTTTCTTTGGACAGGGCACAAATAGGAATCTCTTCCAGTCAGTTGTCCAGGTCTCCAAATTTCTTGGCATAAGTGAATAATTACCATCAGCACTGCATCCATTCATTAAAACATCTCGATGTGTATTCTGACAATTCCTGGGGATTTTTTTTTTTCTAGATTTTTTTTCCTATTATTTCAGTGAAACTTGGAAATCTTCCTTCAATACCATTGGCTCTTGATCATATGCTACACCCTGAAATG
>NW_006921591.1:31892458-31893565 GCF_000298275.1 Orycteropus afer afer
CCCTTTCCAGTGTCCCTAAGTAGCCCATGGATTACTGACCTTGAAATTATCTACGAGGAACTGCCCTGAGCCGCTGCTGCCTTGGGAGGGGAGGGCAGGGGGCTAGTTAATGGTGTGACACAGGAAGTGTCATGGCATCCATGTTTCTTCCCAATGGTGACCCATTTTCAACTCAAATCCTAATCAGGAAGTGACTTTTCTCACCGAGGGGGCAGTAGAAAGTCTCCCTTTGGCTCTAAATGGAGGGTGAACAGAGAGCTCAGGTTAGAGAAAAGCCAAAGCTATTCCTTGTTTAACAAATAGGGCCAGTAGCCAGTGTTTGGCAAAGCTTATTGGAGGGAATAAAAGCCTCTGAAAGAAATCAATGGATAATGATTATACTTAAAGTGCCCTTTGAGCAATTGCATTAGCAGAGATGGTGGTTCGTGTGTAAATAGCAACAAGAGCCCTGATATGAGGAAGTGACCATAAGGGACAAAGGTGACAAATGTATGAGTGTTCCTGAGTTCTTTCAACCCTGGGCATCTAAAGGAGGAGGATATTTGCTTCCTAGGTCAGATCCTGACCCTTTTTGTTGCACATGGAGGATTCAGGTGAAGGATGAAGTGGAGAGAAAACTAAGGAAGTCTTATAGGCAAGGGGAGGCAGGAGTGGCAAAGTGAGATAGAAAGAGAGAATGAGAGACAGAGAATGAGATTGACAGAGAGATAACGTCATGAGAGCTAAGGTTCAGGGAAAGTTTGCAAGGACTAGTGTTGAAAGTGAGTCCCTGCATGGTGCAAACAGTCAGGCACTTCACTCCTAGCTGAAAGGTCGGTGGTTTGAACTCACCCTGAGGTGCCTTGGAAGAGAGGTTTGGTGCTCTGCTTCCCAAAGGTCACAGCCTTGGAAACTCTAGGGAGCAGTTCTACTCTGCACCCATGGGGTCACCAGGAGTCAAAACCAACTCCAACAACAGTGTTGAAAGTGGAGAGAGTCTTTTTGGGGTAGCAAAAATAAATAATCTCTAGGAAGAGATTACTTAGAGGAGTAATGAGAGATGACGAGACTTAACTTCTCCCTGAATTAAGAATGTACACTCACCTTTCGTATTTCGTCAAACAAGAC
>NW_006921591.1:31896025-31903490 GCF_000298275.1 Orycteropus afer afer
AGTTTCCTTCCATATATAAAGCTTTCCTTCATTTTTTACAATAATGAACTAATACTATATTTGTCTTTCTGTGATTGACTTATTTCATTCAGCATAATGCCCTCTAAGTTCATCTATGTTGTGTGGTATTTTGCAGATTCCACATTATTCTTTAGGGTTGCATAGTATTCAATTGTGTGTATGTACCATAGTTTGGTTATCTATTTTTCTGTTGATGGGCATTTTATTAGACTGGGTCCCTAGAGAAGCAAAACCTACAAAGGTTATTTATAGAGAGAGAGAGAGAAAGAGAAATTTATCTTAGGAAAATGTCTCACACATTTATAGAAGTTGGAAAGTCCCAAGTTCTTGGATCAAACATGAAGCTGGAGGCTTTTCCCATCTCACACAGCTGCAGGGGCTGACGAGCTCAAGGTTGGCAGGCAGTATACTGGCTGTTGATTCTAACAAATGGTGAATCCAAGATTTCTAGGCCAAATGGTGGATTGTTTGCTTACAGACTGTTGTAAACAGCACAACAGGATCCCGATGCACAAAGGAGTGTCATTTTTCCCAGGATGTCCATAAATATACTGGAACCAGGCCACACTCCTAGGGAAACTCCCTTTCAATGGATTGGCTGCTCAAAATATAGACATCTGATCCAACATGAGAAAAACCCACATCACAATTGCTTAAACCACACAGAATTATGGTCCAGCCAAGTTGACACAGAGTTCCAACTATCACAGTCCACCCCTTGTCAACTTGGCAGTTATACATGTCTTCTTAGCCATATATAACTTCTAAATAAGGACAATCATAAAGTCGTATTTGTGCCTAACATGATACGCTAAGATGTGTACAACTGAAACACATTAACCTTATTTACATTTCACAGTTCATAACAGAAGGAAACAAAAATATTTGATGCACATATACAATGAAGAAATATAACAATCACAATCCTTGTTTCTGCAGCTGGTCACGTGGTCACAGCTAATATTCAGAATTACCTTCTTCTGCCACCCATTCTGCATTTCTCTTGCCCTCAGCAAGCACCTCAGCTGGTCACAGGTCGTGGTTCTTTGCCTGGTGTGATAACCCAAACTTTCATTCCTGAAGAGTCTGGGCCATTAGTAGTCATATCAGAATTTGGTTGCTGTAATTTTACATTGACTTTAATCACAGGGCATGGTAGTACTAAGAAATGTCCTAAAGAACCTCCTGTATTCTGGACATATTCTTCTTTACCTCCATCATGTAATGTTAATCCAATTTCCCCTTGGTAATTAGGATCTGTCACTCCAGAAAGTATAGTAACACCCTTCTTTGTCTGTTGATCCAGAGGCATGAGGAAGCCAAAATGGCCAGGTGACCTTCTTAACCTCCAGTTCAATGCAATCATTGTTGTGTCTCCAGGTGGCAGTGTTCCTCCCTTTGGGACTGAGATCTCCAGACCCACAGAGCTTAAGGTAGCAGGGATAGGAAGCAAAAATTTTTTGAGTGGGTCACTAGGGATAATAGTGAGTAGTACTACTCCCGTTTCCATCCCTTGGTTTCTGTACCTGTGAATCCTGGCTATTGGAGAAGCAACACTGTATATTGGATGCTGGTTTAAAGCATATACAGCCTCCTGGAGAACAATTGCCCCTACTCTTCAAGGTATTGCCACCTAGCTGGCACCATAATTGCATTTTTAATAGGCCATTCCATCATTCTATTAAACCAGCTGCTTCTAGATGATGGGGAACATGATAAGACCAGTGAATTCCAGGATAATAGGCCCATTGTCACTCTTCAGCAGTGCTGTGTGGGATATCATGGTGGTGGATGAGACATTCTGTAAGTCCATGGATGGCAGAAGCATCGTGTTCAGGGAAGGAAAATCTATATCCAGAATAAGTATCTATTCCAGGAAGAAAAAACGCTGTCCTTTCCATGATGGAAGTGACCCAATATAATCAACCTGCAACCAATTGCTGGCTGATCACCCCAAAGATTGGTTCCTATCATGGACTCAGTGTTGGTCTCTGCTGCTGGCAGACTGGGCACTCAGCAGTGGTGGTAACCAAATCAGTTTTGGTAAGTG
The DNA here is from genome assembly GCF_000298275.1 of Orycteropus afer afer. Lineage (NCBI taxonomy): Eukaryota > Metazoa > Chordata > Mammalia > Tubulidentata > Orycteropodidae > Orycteropus > Orycteropus afer. The sequence continues at coordinate 31,898,097 of NW_006921591.1, forward strand.
GGAGTCCCTGTTGCTGAGCCAATACATAACCTCCATCCCTGCTACCATGGCCACTTTTTTTATAAGCCCATTGAGCAATGACAGGAGTAGCTGAGGAAAAAGGATAGCTGGTTTCCCTGAATGTGTCATCCTGTCCACAAGATTGTTAAAGTCCTCCTCTGCCGAGGTCACCTTTTGGTGGGCATTCACATGAGACAGAAATATCTTTATTCCTTTGGCCCAGCCAGAGAGATCTATCCACATACCTCTTCCCCACATATCCTTGTCACCAATTTTTCAATTATGCTCCTTCCAAGTTCCAGACCATTGGTCAAGCCATTAGCCACAGCCCATGAATCTGTATGAAATTGCACATCTAGCCATTTCTTATTCCATGCAAAGTGAACAGCCATACACACAGCTCAAAGTTCTGCTCATTGGGAGGATTTCCCTTCACCATTGTCCTTCAAGGAAGTCCCAGAAGGGGCCTGCAGTGCTACTGCTGTCCACTTTCGAGTGACACCTGCATATTGTGCAGAACCATCTGTAAACAAGGCACGAGTTTTCTCTTCCTCAGTCAACTGATCATAAGGAACTCCCCATGAGGCCATAGGTGCAGACTGGGAGAGGGAAGGTAATGTGAATGGAGTGGAGACCATAGATATCTGGGCCAATTTCTCACGCAACTACTCTAGCCCAATCTCTGATATACCACTTCCATTTAACGATGGAGTGCTGCTGTGCACATCCAAATTTATGACTCTGTGGGTCACACAACACCAAACTCATGATGGGCAGCTCAGGACTCATGGTGACTTGGTGGCCCATGATTAGACGTTCAGTCTCTATTAAAGCCCAGTAACAAACCAAAAGCTGTTTCTCAAAAGGAGAGTAGTTATCTGCAGAGGATGGCAGGGCTTTGCTCCAAAATCCCAAAAGTCTGCCAAAGACTCCAAACAGCATCTCTATTTGTTGCAGACACTTCAAGCACCATTGGGTCAGCCGGATCATATGGCCCAAGTGGCAGAGCAGCCTGCACAGGAACCTGAACCTGCTGCAGAGCCTTCTGTTGTTCTGGGCCCCACTCAAAACTTGCAGCTTTCTGAATCATTTGATAAATAGGCTGAAGCAACACACCAAAATGAAGGATATGTTGCCTTCAAAATCCAAAGAGGCCCACCAGATGTTGTGCCTCTGTTTTAGTTCTGGGGGAGGCCAGATAAAATAAATTATCCTTCACTTTAGTAGGAATATCTAGACATACCCCACATCACTGGACCCCTAGAAATTTCACTGAGGTAGAAGGTGTCTGAATATTTGTTGGGTTAATTTCCCAAACTCTAGCATGTGTATAGGGAGCTCTGGTAGCATAGTGGCTAAGGCACTTGACTGCTAACCAGAAGACTGGTGGTTCAAACCCACCAGCCACTCTGCAGAAGGAAGATGGGGAAATCTACTTCAATAGTGATAACGCCTCGGTCACCCAAGGAGGGTTCGCTATGAGTCGGGTCCGACTCTACGGCACATAACAACAACAACAAGAAGCATGCATATGTCTCACTAATAAGTCTAGAGTCATTGATACTTCTTTCTTATTAGGTTCAATCAGTATAATGCCATCAATATAATGGACCAGTTTGATGTCTTGTGGAAGGGAAAGGCATTCAAGATCACTACAGACTAAATCATGACATAATGATGGGGAATTGATATACCCCTGAGGAAGGACTGTGAAAGTATATTCTTGCCCTTGACTGCTGAAGACAAACTACTTCTGATGGTTCTTTGAAATTCCCATTGAGAAAAAAGGCATAGCTGTACACCAAGTACCAGGAGATGTACTAATTTGCTCAAGCAATGAAACCACATCAGGAACAGCAGCTGCAATTGGAGTCACCTCCTGATTAAGTTTATGATAGTCTACTGTCATTCTCCAAGATCCATCTGGTTTTTGAACAGGCCAAATAGGAAAATTAAATGGGGATGTGGTGGGAGTCACCACTCCTGCATCCTTCGTGTCCTTGATGGTGGCAGTAATCTCTGCAACCCCTCTAGGGATGTGGTATTGCTTTTGGTTTACTATTTTTGTAGGTAGAGGCAATTTTAATGGCTTCCACTTGGGTTTTCCTACCATAATAGCCCTTACTCCACATGTCTGGGACCCAATGTGGGAATTCTGCCAGTTGCTCAGTATACCTATTCCAATTATGCATTCTGGCAGAGGGGAAATAATGACTAGATGGGTTTGGGGACACACTGGACCTACTGTGAGATGCACCTTAGCTAGGACCCCATCAATAACTTGACCTTCTATGGCCCCACTATGACTGGTGGGCCACAATGATGCTTTGGGTCTCCTGGAATTAGTGTCAATTCAGAGCCAGTGTCCAGTAATGTCCCAAAAGTCTGATTATTTCCTTTTCACCAATGAGCAGTCACTTTCATAATAGGCCTCAGATCCCTTTGGGGAAGGCTGGGAGAAAGATTGACATTATAAATTTTTGGCAATGTAGTGGGGGTCCTTCCTTAATGGAACCCAGCCTCTTATTCATTCAAGGGCTTGTGGGTCTATAAAATGACTCATGTCTGGGATTTGATTGAAAGGCTGTGACTCTGTATTCTGGCGATTCAATCTAAGCTGCTGTTCATATGACCTGGAATTTTTCTGTCTATACAGATCAAGTAAATATTTAATAGGTTTGCCATGTATTTCACTCCTAAGAACATCATACCTAAGTACCCAATGCCATAATTCCACACAAGTCAGAGCATTCTGATTACTGTTTTGATGCTGCTATTATCAAACACGCTCACCTGTCTTTGTTGATTAACTGCTGCCACTTGTCCGCTACTACCACAGGGTCCACTGGACCCCTAGAAATTTCACTGAGGTAGAAGGTGTCTGAATATTTGTTGGTTTAATTTCCCAACCTCTAGCATGTGTATAGGGAGCTCTGGTAGCATAGTGGCTAAGGCACTTGACTGCTAACCCCTTTGTAGTTAAGTGTCTTAGTTCAATTAAGGCAGTTCTCACTGTCAAATCTGGCTTATATAAAATAGCCATCACAGCAGTCTTCAAGGATGCTGGAGCTAGCCCTCTTCACAAATTTATTCCCCATGGTACTGGTGAAAGGCACACCTTCTGACTCTTCATTTCTGGCTCTAGGGATCTAATCTGATAAATACATTCTAACGGGTCAATTTCCGTAAGCCTCTGGATACCTCTTCTCCATTATACCAAGGCAAGTCTGGTACTTCAACTTGACTTAAGGTAGGCTGCCACATAATCCATGCTTCAGTAAACCAACCAAATAAACTATTAGATCCTTTCCTAACTTCTCAAGCTGAAACATTGAATGAAGGATCCGTACTTAGTGGGCCTAAATCAATAAACTCAGAATGATCCAATGTTATATTCCTTACACCATCATCCCACACTCTCAGTAGCCATTCCCATATATATTTTCCAGGTTTCTGTCTGTACATGTTAGCAAAATCAAATAGGTCTTTTAAGGTGTAGTGTACCACCTCCTCAGTCACACTTTGTATTTCATCTTTGGGGCTCACTTGGATTTATCTTTAGTTTAGAATTGCAAAAAAAAAAAAAAAAAATCAAATATACGATCACCCAGATGCTCACTTCTCAAAAGTACTTGATCTATTGATGGTGCCATTTTGCATATTGATGTCGCCACCTTACGCCATGGATTAGCAGGGCCCTTTTTAGTAAGAAGGCAGGGTCACCAGTGCCTTTGCAATTAATCAAATTGGAGAACCAATTTAGGATGCCAAGCGTCATGATTTTGTCTCTCTAAAACTACTCCCAGTACCAAATTTGTTAGGCTGGATTCTCTAGAGAAGCCTTCTCTATATGAGAAAGAGAAATTTATCTTAGGAAAATGGCTCACACACTTACAGAAGCTGGCAAGTCACAAGTTCTTGGATCAAATGTCAAGATGGAGGCTTTCCCTGACTAACACAACTGCAGGGGCTGACGAGCTCCAGGTGGGCAGGCAGTATACTGGCTGTTGACTCCAATGAATGACGAATTCAGAATGTCTAGGCCGAATGGTGGTTTGTTCGCTCATGAACTGTTGTAGGCAGCACCACAGAATCCCGATCCACAGAGTAGTGTCTCTTTTCCCAGGATGTCCATAAATATACTGGAAATAGGCCACATCCCTAGGGAAATTCCCTTTCAATGGATTGGCTGCTCAAAACATATACATCTGATCCCATTATGTGAACAACTGACATTACAATTACTTAAACCACACAGAATTGTGGTCAAGCCAAGTTGACACAGCTCCAACTATCACAAGCATGTAGGCTGTTTCCATCTTTTGCAATTTTAAATAGTGCTGCTATGAACATGGGTGTATATATGTTTGTTTGTTCTTGTCCTGGCTCTCACTTCTGTAGGACATATACCTAGTAATGTCATACTGTTTTATACAGTGATTGTCTCATTTGACAGTTCCACCAACAGTGTATAAGAGACCTAACTTCTCCACATCCTTACCATCATTTATTATTTCCTGTCTTGAACTTTGCCATTAGTTTTGGGGTGAGTTGGTATCTCATCATTGTTTTAATTTGTGTTGGAGACCAAGAAAAAGACCCCAAAAACAACATAACTGCAAGGCACATCTTCTAATTACAGTTAAGAGATGTATGATTGAATGATTGCTTTAAGAGATGGCAAGGCCTCTCTTATGTTTGAATGCTTGGCTTCAGCTTTGTGTTCCTGGGGTGGAACGTTGCCCCAGCAGAATGTTTGCTAACCTGTTTCCCTGGAATAACATTTTGCGCAAAGAATAGTATACGTTAGAAACCGTTCTTTAGAATCATGTACCTTAACAATCATGTTATGTTTTAGAATGAGTAATCTTAGGGATTATTTGCTAATCCTGCAAGAGATGTTAACCTAATTAATTATCCAATACATTTGGACTTGGGAAAATGCCTTTGGGTATGGGAAAGAGTAATACTTTAACTTTTAATTAATAACTGATTGTTATAAGGAAATACTTGATTTTACTGTAAAACAATATTTGAATACTTGATTGTTTTTAAAAAATATCAAGAATAATGATGCAATTGTATGCTTATGTATAAATAAAGCAGAGCGGATGCATCAGGGTTCACTCTCACAAAACATGCAGGGCATCTACCTGGTCCCCGTTCCTTTATAAAAAACCATAAATCCTCTCGTTTTGCTTCATTTCGTGACCTGTGCAGTTTTGTCAGAAGTGACAGATTTGCATATCTCTAATGGATAATGACCATGAGCATTGCTTCATGTATTTTCTGGCTACCTGAATATCCTCTGTGATGAAGTATGTATTCCTGTTGTGATAGCTGAAGATGTGTCAACTTGGCTGGACTCCAGTTGTGAGTGGTGGTTCCCATGAT
>NW_006921591.1:31905057-31906353 GCF_000298275.1 Orycteropus afer afer
TTCTCTTCCAAAAAATCTCTGACCATTATTTCTGTGGTTTTATTTGTCTCTTCCTGTTCTGGAATTCAGATTACATGCAGGTTATTTCTTTTGATGGTATCTCACATGAACCTTAGGCTTTCTTCATTTTATTTTGATCCTTTTTCTGACTGATTCCTTTCCTGAGAAGTATTGAGGTATTTGCTTTCAATCTCACTAATTCTGTGTTCCATTTATTCAATTCTACACCTTTGCCCCTTCAATGTGTTATCTGTTTCTGGAAATTTAATATTAAGTCTTCTGGATTTCTGTCTGTAGATTTTTGTATCATTTCTAATTTTTTATTTATTTTTTCATTTTGTTCTTATATTGTCTTTCAAAATTGTTCTATGGTTTTCACTGTGTTTTCCTCAATTTTGTTAGTATTTTCCTTGATCTGTCTTTCAATTCATTGAAGGTGCCTAAATATAATTCTTTTGAATTCCTTTTCAGGGAGTTCTCATGCTGCATCTTTCTCAAGGATGGATCTGTATCCTGGTCCTTTGTTTCTCCTGCTTTATCTTGTTTCTTTGTGTGGACTGTGATGGTCTGTTGTCTCTGAGGCATTGCAATGTTTTTCTGTTGTTATTTAATTAGTGATTATATATTGGAGTGACTTGCTTAGAATTTTTTTTTTTTTGTATGTTATGTATATAAGCAGTGTACTGTGCTGTGCTCCTCCATTTACTAGTTGGCAGCAATTATACACTCACCACCTGTCTCCTTTCCCATTGTCAGCCTCCCATATGTCATTGCCATCCTTGACAAATGGAACCTATTCTTAGGTGCCTGGAATCCAAATGAGGATGCTGTCACTTTAAAATCCAAAATGACAGCGGCTTGTAAATATTCAAAATGGCTGCACCCTCCGTACTTCCTAAAGTCCACAGCTCAGGTTGTCTCCCTGCTTGCTGTTTTCCTTCCTAGTCATAGGCCACCAGCACATTTGTCCCTGCAGCCCTAGGTGGCCAGGGCTGATTTTTAGGTCAATTCTCAGGTTCCAACACCACTTGGAAATATCCAAGCTCTTGGTCCCATCAAAGTAGCTGACAGTCCACTGCTCTGATCATCTCTGCACTCACTCTTTTCATTCAGGTTTTTCCACTAGTTGGTGCCTAATCCACTCCTTTTACTTCCTTTTAAAGCTCAGGGCTCCAGGATTATCTTCTCTGTCTTTGTCAAATGGTTTCTCTTTCCTTTGTGAAGAGGGTCTCTGTAGCTTGTCTACCTATTCCACCATCTTCCGGGAAGACTATAGGATAGATTTTAAAATGTTCT
>NW_006921591.1:31919471-31922920 GCF_000298275.1 Orycteropus afer afer
GACCCCTCCTTGGGTGGCTGGTGGGTTTGAACCGCCAGCCTTCTGGTTAGCAGTCAAGTGCCTTAGGCACTATGCTACCAGAGCTCCCATACACACACACACACACACACACACACACACACATATACCTTTTTTTTCTTACATCCTTTATTTTCAGTCTTTTTGTGTTCTTATGTCTTAGGTCTATGTTTCTTGTAGATAGCAAAAGAAGTGGTTATTTATTTATTTTCCATTCTGCCATTCTCTGACTTTTGTGTGAAGAGTTTATACCATTTACATTTAAAGTTATTACTGAAAACAATGTGCCTATGTCATACATTTTGGTATTTGATTTTTGAATCTTTTGTATCTTCTTTTTCGTCCCTTTTTTTTTTTTCCTGTTATTATTTGTGTTAGACTGCTTTCCTGTGATGAACTTTCTTATTTTTCCCTTGTTTACATCTGAAAATTTTTTTCTAGGTCATAGATTATTAGTTACCACTCATTATCTGGTGGCCAACCCACCATCCACTCCTTGGAAGGAAGATGGGGCAATCTACTTCCGTAGTGATACTGCCTTGGAAAACCAAGGAGGGGTCGCTATGAGTTGGGTCCGACTCGATGGCACACAACAACAACAACAACAAGTGTCTAAGGTATTTGACTACTAATTAGAAGGCTCATGGTTCAAACCTACCAACTATTTCTTGGAAGGAAGATTGGGCAATCTACTTCTGTAGGGATACCACCTCAGAAACCCAAGGAAGGGTCATTCTGAGTTGAATCGACTTGATGGCAGTAAGTTTTTTATACTATACAGGTTGCAAAAGTGACAATATTTGACATGTGAACAACAAATAACATTAAATTATTAAATATATTCTTATTTGTTCTCTTTTCACCCATGTCTGTTGAGGAGTCTCCATTAACATCATTGTATATCTTATATCTGATGAGTTTACTTTTCTACTATTTCTTGTGAATTTGATGTTTTATTGTTTGAGCAATTAACTTATTGAGTTTTTTGCCTGAAAATATTATATACTTATTCCTGATGATTGTCCATGTTGTTTCATTTTTGTGGAGTTTACACTCTGTCTCCTTATTTATTTACCTTTTCCCCCATGTATAGATTTGAGGGTTTCATCAAGGTTCTTGAATTTCCATTTAGAGAACTCCCTTGAATAATACTTGCAGAGCTGGTCTGGGAATGGCAAAGCTGTTTATTTTAGAAAGTTTAATTTCCCTCTCATTTTTGCTTATTAAGGAATGTTTGCTGGCAATTGTTTTTGTTCAACATTTTATGTATGTCACTCCATTGCTTTCTGGACTCTTGAGTTTCTGTGGAAAAATCCACACTGTTTTTATTACAAAGGGCCCTTCATATAGCATATTGTATTTTTCTCTTTCTACCTTTAGAATTCTCTCCCTGTCTTTGGTTTTCAGGAATTTTGTTGGAATGTTACAAGGGATTGATCTTTTTTATATTTCTTCTAAATGGAGTTTGTGTAGCTTCCTTTATTTGTAGGCTTGGTTCTCTGTGCTGGTCTGAGAAATTCTCTATAATAGTTGGAAAATTCTTCCTATGGTTTTATAATTGTTATGGTCCTCTGAAATTCCAATGATTCTAATGTTAGATTTTGTAACTGGATCCTGCATTTCCATTTAACTTTGCTCACTTTTCTTAGTTCTTTTTATTTATTTTGAGACTTCATAACTTCAGTTACTGTGTTTTTTGCTTCATTTATTCTATTTTCCTCTATTGATGAATGTTTCTCTAGCATTTTCTAATTTAGTTGCTTTTTTCTGCAGTTTCAGTAATCCTATTTCTTTTTTGTTGATTTTTTAAAACTTTATGATTTTATTTTTGTTCTTATGTTCTTTATTATTTATTTATTTATGTTGAGTTTCTCATTTTGTACCTCAATTTGTTTCCTGATGATTACTTGTTGCAAGATTTTTGCTTTCTTTAAATATTTTTAGCAAAATTGTCTGAAATTTTATTTTTTTCTGTTCACCTGGCCTCCATAGGAGAAATTTCTTCTTTATGTTTTGCTGTTGATTGGTCCTTTTTTTCTTGTGATTGTGTGTGTTTTACTATTTCTGTTGAACTTGAGACATTTTTTATTAAAAAAAAATTATAAGTTTTCTGATTTACAAGAGAATTACACTTGTTAGGTTTAGGTTGGTTATCTTTTTCTAAGGACCACTAGAGGACACAGATGTCCTTACATTTTTTCAACTTCAGGTCAGCAGTTCGATCTGTGGCTTTTATTTGGGTGCTTAAGTCTCTGGTGCTTATTCTTGTTGGTTCTTCTGAGGTGGCTGACTTTGCTGATGTGTCTTCTGAGGTTTGGGTTGTGGCCCTGAGTGTATCTCTGAAGTTACTTTCTTTCACCTTACATGGAGTTTGGAATGCCTTAGCCTTTGCAAATTCCTTAGTGTATGCATGTATGGTTGTTTTTCACTGACTGTGGACACAGACATAAGCAGCAAAGCTCATTTTTCTTGAGGTGAAGGTGAAGGTGGGAAGTACTTTATGTCCTTCTGTCATGGGCATTGCTAAACAAACTCTTTCAAAGTCCCTTGCTATGGGCAGTGAGTCAGTTTTTTTCCCTCTGTGTTGTCAATCTGAAGGTCCCCCCCCATCCCCCGAAGGCTGAATTGTGCAGATTTTTTGTTTGTTAGGTCTGAGATACTGTCCACCTTTTGTCTCAGGAAGATTTCAAACCACTCACTAACAATGTCTCAGTCTCCTTTCACCCCTTCTCAAGGACACGGCCAATGAACTCCCATAGACAATCTGTGCTGCCTTAGTAATTAGGCTGCTACTTCCTCAGTTTAGCTCCAGTCTTATGTTCTTTGTTCAGAACTATGCTTACCCCCGTCCCAAAATTGCCTTGATGAGCTGAGTCCTTCAGCTGTTAACATCTAGGATATTGCAGGTACTATACCACTCCACCTTTCTTCTCCCCCACATTTAAAATCAAATACATTCTCCAATACTACAGCTGCCTTATGGACATCTGAGATCTCAATCTGTGTTTGTTTTTATCCATTGTTCAGTGGATTCATTGCTGAAGGATAAATGGGAATTAGTCCAGCCTCCTATCTTCATTAGTTTTTAAATTAAACTACACACATTATATTTACATGCATTATAAGGTATCAATTTTAAAGTACATTTTAATAAACCAGGACAATTTTTAACATCGTGTAAATGCCACCCAACTCAATACATAGAATATTTCTATCAGGGCAAAAACTCCCTTTGTACTTCATCCAAGTAAATTGTCCATATGCCAGACAACCACTGATCTGCTTTCAAACACTACAAATTAGAAAGATCTTTTCTACACCTACTAATCCACTGCCATCAAGTCAATAAGTCAATTCCAATTCATAGGGACCTTATAGAACAGAAACTATATATATATATATATATATATATATATATATATATATATATA
>NW_006921591.1:31923634-31940002 GCF_000298275.1 Orycteropus afer afer
TAGGTACATGTAATCAAGATACAAAAAAAAAAAAAAAAAAAATTAAAAATACCAAACCCACTCTGAAAAACTTCCTCAGGCTGCCCTTGTGTACTCAAGCCCTCCTGCTAGCCCTAACCATGGGCAACTATGGTTCTGTTCTCTGTCTCCTCAGTTTTGATTTTTCTGGAATGTCATATGAATATAATCATACAATATCTAACATTTTGAGCTTTGTGTCTTTCACCCAGTATAATGCCTTTGAAGAGCAGTTAAGTGTGAGTCAGGCTCATATTGGCTGTCATGGATTGTTAGCCAGTAGGTGCAGAAGCAAGTGGTGGCCCTCCCTCAGTAGGTGGGGCTTCTGGAGGTGCAGGTATGGTTGAGTTGTATGGGGAAAGTTGGTGTCCCTCACTCAATTAGACAGAAATGATCAAAATAATTACTAAAAAAGTAAAAGTAAAAAACAAGAGGACAAAGAAAACACTTACACAGCATAAACAAATTTGAACAATCACCAAAAAAAGAAAAAGAATAGAAAAAAAAAAGGATAATATTTGAGAAAAATATTTGAAGAAATGCTTTTAAAATACAAAAGAAATATTGATAGACAAAGAGGAAAAAAAACACAATATCTGGGGAAGGGAGAATAAGAGAAAAGAGCTAGAGCAAAAGAATACTAGAGAAAAAAATAAAAGAGATTGGAAGAACTTCAAGAAAGAAAAAAGATTGGAAACAAGAAGAGAGAAGAAGGGGAAACTAGAACCTGGGAAGGGAAAAAGTAAGAATAAAAATAAAAAGGAAGGCAAAGAAAGCATGCTGAAAGTAGCATGGGAAAAATGAAAGGTTACCTACAAGGGACAACCAATAAGACTCATGGTTTCTCGGCAGAAGCTAGGAAGGTGAAAAGATAATGGGATGGTATACATAAAACCCTGAAAGACAAAAATTTTCAACCAAGAATTATATACCCAACAAAATTGTCCCTCAACTATAATGAAGAAATTAAGACATTTCCAGATAAACAGAAATTAAGGGATTTTTTTTTAAAGAGAATAATTAAAAAACAAACAAACAACAACAACAAAACAAAAATCAAATAGATAGGGGAAGGGCAAGGAAGGCACCCAGGACACAGACTGGGATGGAATTCCTGTCTGTCCAGAAAGTGGATAAAATTGGGGGATGGTCACACCTCCATTCACCAAGAGGGTGTGGGGTATAAGGGTAACAAGGGAAATATTGCACCTTTCCAATCATGACCATCATATATCAGTGCTGTGTTGGGCAAGTGGAGGCTATTCTTAGGTGCCTGGGATCTGAACCAGAATGCTGCCACTTTAAATATCCACTATGGCTGCACAGCTTGAAAACGTTTGAAACAGCTGCTCTCTCCAGACAGCTGAAGTCCACAGCTTAGTTTGCTCCTTCTTTACTGTTTCCCATTTTAGTCATTAGCCACCTGTACAGTCAATCATGTGACTAATTCTCAGGTCCATTTGACAGCTAACCAGAAGGTTGGCAGTTTAAACCTACCAGCCAGTCCACAGAAGGAAGACTGGGTGATCTACTTCTGTAAAGATTTCTACCTAAGAACACCAAAGGGGGTCATGATGAGTTAGAATTGACTCAATGGCAATGAGTTTGGTTTTGAGTACCAACACTCAGAAATATTCAAACTGTCTGAGCCATCAGGATTACTGACAGTCTGAAGCTCTGTCTCTTTTTTTCACTGTTTACATTCAGGTTCTTCTTGGTATTTCATTCACCTTTGTATCCTTCTTTTCAAAGCTCAGGGCTCCAGCATTATCTTCCTTATCTGTGTCAATTGGTCTCTCTTTTCTTTGTTGAAGAAGGTCTGTGTAGCTTGTCTGCCTATTCTGTCATCTTACTGGAAGTCTAACTCAGTATAATACCTTTGAAATTCATGCAAGTAATTATGCACAAGAATAGTTCTTTCCTTGATTGCTGAAGAGTATTCCATTGTATGAATATACCACATTTTCTTTACTTACCCATCAAAGGACATTGGTGAGGGAACTTTTTGTGGATTATGAATACAGCTAAATGTAAATATATTTTTTATGAACATAAGTTTTCAATTCTCTAAGGTAAACACTTAAGAGTGGGATTTCAAGGTGTGTCTGCTATTCTTATTATCACTATTAAGTTATAAATATTATTTTTCTTTCTTGAACAGATCTAAGTCCTAAACTTCCTGTTGTACAATGTCTATAAATGGTGCCCTCTGTTTTGTTCATATTTTCACTTATTTTTGATTCAGAAGCCTTCCACCTTCAATTATGAGGATTATTTTCACTGTATATAGAATTTTAAGGTCAGATTTTCTTTCTGTATCAGTTTTTTATAATTCTTACTCATTGTTATCTGTCTTGATGTGCATGCTGTTACATGCTGTAGAGTCAACTCTGATTCATAGTCAACCTACGCACAGCAGAAAGAAACATTGCCTGGTATTGCTCCGTCCTCATAATCCTTGCTATGCTTGAGCCTGTAAGTGCACCCAGTGTCAATCCATCTCACTGTAGATCTTCCCCTTTTTAGCTGATGCTCTACTTTACCAGGCATGATATCCTTCTCCAGGGACTGGCCTTTTCTGACAACCTGATCAAAGGAGGTGAGATGAAGTCTGGACATTCTTGCTTCTAAGGAACATTCCAGCAGCAAATCCATTATCAGATGTAGGAAGCTGAAAATAGTCCCACAAAGATATTCACATTTCCATCTATGGAACCTATGAATATTACTTTATAAGCTAAAGATACTTTGCAGATGTGATTAAATTAATGTATGGGCAGATTATTTTGCATTACTTGGGCAAGTCCTACATAAATGTCCTTTTAAAGGGAGGAAAGAAAGCCTAAAGAAGAGGTAGGGAATGTTACAACAGAAGCAAAGGTTTGATTGATGCAAACAAGGGGCAATGAGTCAAAGAACACAGGCATTTTCAGAAGCTGGAAATGGCTAATAAATTGATTCTCCTCCAGAACCTCATGGACAAATCAGCTCTGAAACTCCTTTACTTTAGCTCAATGTAGTATTTTGGACTTCTCATTTCCAACAACAGTAAGAGATTAAACTAGTGTTGTTTCAAGTCACAATATTTGTGGTAATTTGTAACAGCAGAAATAGTAAATTCTACCCACTGTGAAGACCTGGAATTAGAAAACAAAAAGGGAAGAACATGCTTAGTATTTCTCAAGATGAAAGAACTGGAGAAAAAAAAAAAATCAAGCCTTGAGTTGGAATACTAAAGGATCCAATGGTCAAAATACTGAAAGATGCAGGAAGCATCAAAGGAAGATGGAGGGAATACATAAAATCACTCTACGAAATGGTTGATGTTCAACCATTTCAGGAGGTAGCATATGATTGAGAACCAATGGAACTGAAGGAAGAAGTACAAGGTGCACTGATGCAATTGGCAAAAAACAAGGTTCCAGGAATTGCAAGAATACCCATTCAGATCTTTCAACAAACAGATGCAGCACTAGAGGCACAACTAATCTTTTATGCCAAGAAATTTGAAAGACTGCTACCTGGCCAACTGACTGAAAGAGATCAATATTTGTGCCCATTCCAAAGAAAAGTTATCCAACAGAATGTGGAAATTACTGAACAATATCACGGATATCACATTCAAGTAAAATTTTGCTGAAGATAATTCAAAAGCAGTTACAACTTGCATTGACAGGGAACTACCAGAATTTCAAGCCAGATTCAGAAGAAGGTGTGGAACAACTCATGTAGTTGCTGATGTCAGATGGATCTTGTCTGAAAGCATACAATACCAGAAAGATATTTGCCTGTGTTTTATTGACTATGCAAAGGTATTATAATGTATGGATCATAAAAATTATGATTAATATTGCAAAGAATGGGAATTTCAGAATACTTAATTGTGCTCATGAGGACCCCATACATAGAGCAAGAGGCTGTAGTTCAAATAGAAAAATGGCGTATCGAATGTTGCAAAATCAGGAAATATGTGTTTCAGGGTTGTATTCTTTCACCAAACTTATTCAATTAGTGTTCTGAGGAAATATTCCCAAAAGCTCATCTATATGAAGAAGAATGGGGAATCAGGATTGGAGGAAGACTCATTAAGAACTTGTGATATGCATTAGAAACAACCTTACTTGCTGAAAGGGAAGATGACTTGAAACACCTACTGCTGAAGATTAAAGACTACATTCTTCATTATGGATTACACCTCAACCTAAAGAAAACAAAAATCCTCACAACTGGATCAATAAGCAACCTCATGATAAATGGAGAAAAGATTGAGGTAGTCAGGGATTTCATTTTACTTGGCTCCACAATCAGAACCAATCAGAACCAGAAGTCGAGAAATCAGATGTCATATTGCACTGGACAACTCTGCTGTGAAAGACCTCTTGAAAGTGTTAAGGAGTAAAGATATGTCTTTGATGACTAAGTTGCACCTAATTAAAGTTACGGTATTTTCAATCACCTCATATGCATGTGAAGGCTGGGCAATGAATAAAGAACACCACAGAAGAGTCAATACCTGTGAATTGTGTTGGTGAAGAATACTGAAAATGCCATGGAGGCCTCTCAATGAAATGGATTGACACAGTGGCTGTCATGATGGGCATGATCACAGTAAGGATGGTACAGAATTGGGTAGTGTTTTGTTCTGTTGTACATAGGGTTGCTATGAGTCAGAGCTGACTGGATGGCACTAATAACAGAAACAACAACATATCTATATGTTGTGCTTCCAGTTTATTATAAATGTTTTTTACAGGATTTTTTTTTGTTTTGTTTTTGATTAATTTCAAGTCATCATTTTATTTTATTTATGGTACATGTTCTTTAGTTCCATGTAGGAAATCTTTCTCAAATTCAAGAACAAAAAATATTTTCATTTATAATTTCTAATAGTCATTTCAAAATTTTTTGCTTTACATTTAGGAGTATGGCTACTATGAATTATTTTGTATAGGATGCAATGTTTGAAGATTGTTTTTTGTTTGTATTTTTAACTGATGATCTGTCTGTATTGCAGACATAGAGTGTGCCTCAGATTTCTAAATAGCATTGAGATTTCTAAGAAAGAGTGCTTCACCTAGTGGAATCAACTACGTTATGGGCACTATTTCTCCAGTCTGATCAAGTCATACATACAAGATACATGCACATTATCGGCAAAGTGAAATCCAAAATTATTATTTATAGAAAAGAGGCCATGCAGTTCTGATTTTCTCTACTCCAAAGCTACTCCTCACTGGGCCTGGCACTGCTGGATCTCTGTCACTGGGCCCTTGTAGGCCTATTGCCAGTGGCTTCTATTACACTGCCCAATACCTGGGTCACAATGCTCCACCAGTGCTTCTGGGAGTGAGAGAGAGGCACAACACTTGTATGGGACACATTCAGGATTCTGCCCTGCTCAGCAAGTGTTACTATTCTCAGTAAGTGTACCATCTACCCTGCTGTAGTAAGCAGCCTGTGTGGGCCCAGCTCTGCAGTTGACTTCGTACCCAGTGGTGTCCAGCTCTCTGTCCATGGGCTGACCTGCTTACCACCATCATCTCTCAGTCTTCAATGTTATAATCCCTGACTGTATTATAGCTCTTTTATTTGGGTCTAGGAGGTTCTTGACACAGGAACCCTGGATCCAAATGATATACTCTGCTCCAGACTGTTGATCATGAGATCCCTCAAAACTATGAGATTAGCCACTAATATCAGAAAGTTTCTTGTCAATTTCAACTTGTGTATCTCTTAGCAGGACTGACAACCAGCCAATCCTCTAGGTGGAGCTGGCACTGACCAATTTTATTGTGTAGATTGCAGTCCATGTGTCAAGCTAGTAAACTGATCAATCCCTGCAAACCTCTTATGTAGATATTACATAGACTGATTACTTGCAGGATTATGACCTAGCTGCTCATTTTTGGAGAATTACTAATCCAGGACTAGAAAGGCTATAAGGAGTCCCCAACTTTGATAGAGTTCCATTTAATGACTTCATTGTAAGTTGGTACTGACATAAATCATACACATTTTTTTTTTTTAGTTTTCATTGTTATTGTAATTTAGTATCACTATATTTATAAATCCAATCTTTGTTTTTGAGGGTTGGAAACATTACCTATAAATTTACAGATATTTTAATACACACACATCCATACACCATACACACACACACACACATACTTAAAAAATGCACAAACTATAAAAATATTCTCTAATGATAAAAAAGAGTTGGACAACATTAGTATATTGGCAGTTTTGGTAATAAATCCACTGGTGGAAAGTTCTGGATCATTTGGATTATCCCTGGGGTTTAGATAGTATTTCTAGTCAGAAAACTAGTGACAGCTGTCTATAATTTCCTTTTATTTTTTTCATAATGTAATTTACAATAACATCTCACTGATTCCCAAATACATATATCAACTTTACCAAAGTGATAAGTGTTTGGGTCTATGTTTTCAAGCATCTGAAACCCTTGATTTACTTTAAAATAAACTTCGGCCAATTCTTTCACTCTAAAATATTTTGACAACTCCTTTCCTTTATCTTCTGTATTATTTCTTTCTTCTTCAGCATCTTTCCTTGTTCAGATCCATGAAGTCCTTATCTAAGTATATGATGTATCAAAAAGAAAAGAAATACAGATGGTTGCAAATGCAGTTCAACTTAACTTGAATGCATTCTAATTAAGGTATAAAAGAAATCCATTGCACTGCACCCATGCCATGTCTGTTGTTCCAGAACTATGTGTTGGGAGATGGTGGAATATTTCTTCATTGAATTAGGAACCTTTGTGGCAAATCAATCATATGTGAGTTAATTTCAATTTCTATTTTGTCCCATTGACAGATGTCTCTTTTTTATTTTGTAGCTGTATAATCAGGAGCTCTAGTGGCATAGTGCCTAAGGCATTCGACTGTTAATCAGAAGGCTGGCAGTTCAAACCCACCAGCCACTCCTCAAAAGGAAAACTGGGCAATCTACTTTCATAGTGATACTGCCTAGGAAACCCAAGGAGGGTTTGTTATGAGTCAGATCCGACTTGACCTCAGTGAGGTTTTTTTTTTTTTTTTTTTGAGTTAGCTATATAATCAGATGGTGTTATTCTTCCATCACAGTTATTTTCTTTTTTTCTTTTTCAAATTTATTTGGCTATTAGATGCTTAAGGAGCTCCAGTGGCATAGTGCTTAAAGCATTCACCTGCTAACTAACTTGTCAGTGGTTCAAACCCACCAACTGCTCTCTGGAAGAAAGATGAGGCAGTTTCTCTAAAAGACTTACAGCCTTGCAAACCATATGGCACAGTTCTACTCTGTCCTGTAGGGTCACTATGAGTCGTAATCAACTTGATGCAGATGGCATTGGATTTTTTTTTTATATTGAGGGTATAGGTCCTTTGCTTGTCTATATAATTTTAGTATCAAATTCTTCATTTCAAATAAGAAAATATTTGCTGGCATTTTGATTGAGATTTCATTGAATCTATAGACTAATTTGGAGAGAATTGAAATATGACTACTTTGGATTGTCTGATTCATGTATGCAGTATCAGTCTGCCTTTGCTTAAGTCATTTTTTAATTTATCTTATCCATGTTTTATAATTTCCAATTTATAAATCTTGCATAATGTTTTAGCACTTAATAGTTCATTTTTTATGCCATTGTAAATGTTACTGCTTTTAAATTTGGTTCAATTGAATATTGCTAACATATAGAAATATTTTATATATGACACTGTATATTATATTAGTTTTTTTATTATGTACCTCAAAACCAAAAAACAAACTCACTGTCATTGGGTTGATTCTTATTCATAGCAAGCCCCACTGGGATTCCAAGTCTATAATTCTTTACAGAAACAGTCTACCTCATCTTTCTTCCACGGAATACCTGGAGAGTTTGAACCACTGACATTTTGTCAATAGCCAAATGGCTTAACCACTACACACCAAAACTCCTTTTATATGTTCCTATTTGAACTGCCAACCTTCTAGTTAGCAGTCAAATGCATTAAGCACTATGCCACCAGGGCTCCTTATGACCTCAGTAAAGACACTTACTAGTTCTAGTAGCTATTGTGTAGATTATTTCTATATTCAATGTACAGAATCATATTGTGTACAAATAATGATAGTTTTACCTTTTTTTCCCAATATTATGATTTTGCTTGTTTGTTTATTCTCATTCGTACTTCTTATAACCTCCACTACATTGTTGACACGAAGTCATAAAAGTGAGTATCTTTGCTGATATTAAGGGAGAAACATCAGTGTTACAACATTAGGAATAATTTTAGTTAGGAGTTTTGTTAACATTCTTTAACAGGTGGTAGATGTTCACATTTATATTTAGCTTGCTGACATTTTCACAATGAACATGTATTGAATTTTGCCTTAGGCTTTCTCCACATTTATGAAGATGTACCTATGTTTCCCGCCCCCTTTTATTAGATGTATTATATTGGTGTATCTTTAAATGTCAGACTGGCTTTTTGTTCTTAGGATAAATCTATTTTGGTCATGATGTATTTGACTGCATTAAATTTGTTAATATTTTGTTAAAGAATCTATCTTGGTTCAGATAAGTATTATTTCTTCCAAATTATTTGATAATTAAAAACAGTGAATATATCTGAGCATAGATTTTATTTCATGGAATTATTTTTAATGATAAATTCAACTTAAGAAATATAAGGTGATCCACTTTCTTTTTCTTTTTGATGATTTTTTTCTCTTTCTAAAAATTAGTCCTCTCAACTTAAATAGTCAAATATTTTGTCAGCCAGTTCTTCATAGTATTCCCTTATAATCTTTTAATCTCCTTTGAATCTATAATTATGCCTCTGTTTCTTTCCTTTCAGTACTGAAACTGGCAATTTGTGTCTTCTCTCTTCTTTTCTTGAAAAGTCTAGATGAAGGCTTATAATTTATTTATTTTCCCTCAAAGAAATATCAATTTATTGATATTGCTCTGTTATTGTTATAATTTTTATTGTATTTATTTCTACTCTTATCTTCATATTTCTTCTGTCTACCTATTTTGCTTTAATTTGTTCCTCTTTTACTAACTTCTTAATGTGGAAACATAGATCGTTGAGTTTAAACAATTCTTCTTTTCTAACATGAGCATTTAATTATATATATTTGCCTTCCATGGATCTTGATATATTGTGTTTTCCTGGTTCATTCAGTTCAAAATATTTTCTAATTTACTTCATGATTTCTTCATTGAACAATGGATTTTTAAGAAGCATTGCTTCTTTTTAGAGTTGCTCCATTTCCAAATATTAAGGAATTTGCAGATATCTTTCAATTAGTGAATTTTGTTGAGGTCAACACACAAGCCCTATATGATTCCAATCATTTAAATATCACTGAGACTTGTTTTATTCTCCAGATTAAAGACTATGTGTTTAATATTTCTTTTGTATTTGCAACTAGTATGTATTCAATTGTTGCTGGATAGGCTATCCTATAAAGATCAATTAAGTCCAGTTACTTAATAGTATAACTTAAGTCTTCTATGGTTGTTGCTGTTGTTGATAGCTGCCATGGAGTAGTCTATAACGTTTCTAATTTTATATCACCTTGTTTTATCAATTACTAAGAAGGTATATTGAATATTCCAACTGTAATTATGGTTTTGGCTATTTCTCCTCTTTTCTTCTCTCAGTTTTGCTTCACTTATTTTGAAGTTCTGTTATTGAGTCTCTGAACATTTGGAAATGCTACATCTTATTGATGAATTAGGAGTTCTGGTAGCATAGTGCCTAAGGCACTTTACTGCTAACCAGAAGCCTGGCTGTTCAAACCCACTTCCATAGTGATACTGCCTCAGCAACCCAAGGAGGGGTCGCTATGAGTTGAGTCCGACTAGATGGCACATAACAACAACAACAACATTGATTCCTTTATAATTTTTTTAAAAATCACCACTTAATCATTACTCTGAGTTGATTTTGTTATGCTTAATAGGTTCATGATAAATATTTTTCCATCTTTATTTACATTTTATGCATTAACTTTTTTCATCTGTGCATAAGATGTCTTTTTTCTCTCTGAATATTTTAAAGATTTTCTTTTTATCACAAGTTTTCTTAAACTTGAATTTAATGCATTTTGTTCATATCATTCTCCTTTTTCTTTTTGCTTGTTTGTTCTTTTCCACCTTGACTTTCTGTGTTTATAGGGTTTATCAAATTTAGAAAATATTTAGCTGATGGATGGATGGATAGATGTATAGATAGATATGTAATGATAGACAAACAGACAGACAGATAGATAGATACATAGATAGATACATAGATACATAGATAGATATATAGATATTTTCCTCCTGTTTTTCTTTATCATCTCACTTTTGGAACTTTGATGATAAGCATATTCATTCTCTTGATAGCATCTTCTACATAATAGAAGCTCTGTTCATTTGTTCAATCTTTTTTTTTTCTTTCTGTCCTTCATTTAGACATTTTCATTGAACTATCTTTAATTTCACTGATATTTATATCATTTGTTGTTGTTGTTATGTGTCGTCGAGTCGGACCTGACTTACAGCGACCCCTCTTTGAGTTTCCGAGGCAGTATCACTAAGGAAGTAGATTGCCCAATGTTCCTTCCGAGGAGTGGCTGGTGGGTTTGAACCGCTAGCCTTCTGGTTAGCTGTCAATTGCCTTAGGCACAACACTACCAGAGCTCCCATTTACACCATAGTATCCAGTATTCTATTAATTACTTCCAAAGAATTTTTAAACTTTAGGTAATATATTCTTCATATCTAGAAGTTACAGTTGTATATTATATCTTCCATTTCTTCACATGATTTTTTTTGCATCCTTGATCAATGGTAGCACATTTACAATAGCTGTTTCAATGCCCGTGTCTACCAATATCATATGTCTCTATCAATCTATCAATTCATTTGTCTCAACTATTTTCTACCTTTTATAGGAGGCAACTTTTTTTTATTGATGTTATACACATGACAGAAAAAAAAAATAGCAGACATCTTTGATTTTAATATTTTTTTCTTCTTCCTTAATCACACAATTGAAAATTAACCATAAATAAAGCCTGACCACAATTGCAAAGGTATTAACTTGTTTTTTACACCAGAAACTTCCCTGAAGTGTTGTAAATTTTGTCTTTTCTGGATAGAAAAGGATAGTCGATAACAAAACCATTCTTCTTTATTTTAAATTTCAAGTGGTCTTATAGCTACCAATAAGTAAAGGCCAAATTCTCAGGAACTACTTTTTAATGTTAACTCAGTAATCATTAAGTAGTTGGTCACTATGGAAACCTGTATTTATTAAGGAAAAAAATAATATTTAAAATTTCTATGAAATCTCCAATTTGGGGGAGTTTTCTTTTTCATTTTCTAAATCAACTAGGGGAATTCTTACTCTCCCTGTTAGCAAACTGTTTATTAAACTATGAAGCAAATATCATATTGTTGTTTTGAGCTAAGTCAAAGGTTTATTTTTAACAGTGGTAATGTGACAACTTTGAGTCACTTTTTTTTTTGAAATGAATTGACCTCTCTATTAGGAGCTCTGGTAGCATAGTGGCTAAAGAACTTGACTGCTAACCAGAAGGCTGGCGGTTCAAACCCACCAGCCACTCCTTGGAAGGAAGGTTGGGCAATCCTACTTCCGTAGTGATACTGCCTCGGAAACCCAAAGAGGGGTCGCTATGAGTCGGGGCCGACTCGACGGCACATAACAACAACAACAAACAACAACATATGCATATAGAATGACTGCTCAGAAAACAAAAAACGAACAACAGCTACAACAACAACAACAAAAAAAAAACTTGTATTTTTATTTACTGAGGTTTGATTATTTTAACAAACACTAGAATTGCATCTTGTTTAGTAATGGATTTTTTTGTTTTTTGTTTTTTTTATATTACTTTCTTGCAGATTAATTACATATTGAAGAGACTTGTTTTGAAGTTCTTTAAGGAAAGTTCTAAAAGATTTATCCTGGTGGACTGGGCAATCTTCTGTAGTGATACTGCCTTGGAAACTCAAAGAGGGATTGCTATGCATGGGATCCAACTCATCAGCAGTGAGTTTTAGAATGTCAACTTAGTTTATTGTAAAGTCTCTTCTGGGTCATGTTAAATGTTTCTTTTATGTAATTGTCTCAACCCTGGGAACTCATATGCTTTTCATGTGAACTCTGACATTTTTTTCTCTTCCAACTCCCTCAAAATTTTTGTTTCCTTGCAGAATTTGACTGTTTTCATGTGTGTGTGTGTGTTATTCAGATAAAGATGATTCTAGAGGACTCTGTAAATTTCTGATACTCTCTTCCTCTCTATTTGTATCATTTCCAGAACTCTGTCATTCACATTTTAGCTACAAAAATAAAAAAAAGAACTCATTGTTTTCAAATCAGTCCCATTCATAAAGACCCTTCCTTGGGTTTCTGAGGAGGTATAGTTACATCACTAAATTATTTTCTAGGCTTTGTTTAACTTGTACTCCCAAGTATCAAAGTCCGAAAATGCAGAATTCTGGGTTATGATAAGCTTTATTTAATTTATTTTCTTTCTTGCACAGGTCTAAGTCCTAAACTTTCTGTTGTACAATGTCTATAAATAGTGTCCTCTGTTTTGTCCATATTTTCACTTATTTTTGATTCAGAAGTCTTCCACTTTCAATTATGAAGACTATTTTCACTGTATATAGAATTTTAAGGTCAAACTTTCTTTCTGTATCAGTTTTTTACAATTTTTACTCATTGTTATCTGGCTTGATGTTCATGCTGTTAGGTGCCGTAGAGTCAACTCTGATTCATAGCCAACCTACATACAGCAGAAAGAAACATTGCCTGGTGTTGCTCCATTTTCACAATCCTTGCTATGCTTGAGCCCATCAGTGCAGCCAGTGTCAATCCATCTCACTGAGGGTCTTCTCCTTTTTAGTTGATGCTCTACTTTACCAGGCATGATATCCTTCTCCAGGGACTGACCCCTTCTGACAACCTGACCAAAGGAGGTGAGATGAAGTCTGATCATTCTTGCTTCTAAGGAGTATTCCAGCTCCACTCTTCCAGGACAGATTCATTGGTTCTTCTGGCAGTCCATGGTATTTTCAGTGTTATTCATCAACACCATAATTCAAAGGCATCAACTCTTCATCAATCTTCTTTATTCATTGTCCAACTTTCACATGCATATGAGGCTAATGAAAATACCATGGCTTAGGATAGGTGCACCTGAGTGTTCAAAGTGACATCTTTGCTGCTTAACAATCAAAGAGGTCTTTGCAGCAGATTTACCCAGTGAAATATGATGTCTGATTTCTTGACTGCTATTTCCATGAGTGTTGATTAGGATCCAAGTAAAATGAATTGCTTGACAACCTCAATGTTTTCTCCGTTTATTATGCTGTTGCTTACTGGTCCAATTGTGAGGATTTTTATTATTATTATTTTGATGTGTAATCCATATTGAAGATTGTATTTATGTGACTTACAATGTATCTTTTATGCTTCTCACACTCTTTAGGATTTATGTTTTTCTCTTTCTTATTAACAGTTTGCCTAGGGTCTGCCTAGGCATTCTGTTATTTGTTTTATTTTAATATCTATCTTTGCTGAGGTTCACAAACCTTTCTGGTTCTATATATTAGCATCTTTTATCAACTTTTATCCACTCTTTCTATATATTTTTTTCTGTTTCATTTTCCATTTCATGTTCTGCTGGGACTCTCAAATACATGTATGTTAAGCTACTTAAGATTCTTCCACAGATCTCAGATATCTTATTTCATTTTTTTTCCACATTCAGTCTATTCAAATATTTTAAGTTTGGATATACTACTTTTCTTCAAGTTCATTTTGTAAAATCTGCTGGTAAGTCATTGAATATATGTATTTTATTTATATTATAATTTTCATGTCTGACTTTTCCCTTGGGTTCTTTTCTATAATTTCTTCCTGTCCTACTACTCCATCTGTTCTTACATCATGTTCACATTTCTCACTAAATTTTTAAGCAGACTTTTCATAATCATATGAAACTTTCTATCCAATAATTTCAAAAGCTGGATCCAGCTCTGAGTTTGCTTATCTTGACTGTTTCTTCCCTTAAATATAGGTCACATTTTCTTGCTTCCTGTCATAACTTGCAAATATTTACCATATGCCAAACACTGAGTGTAATTCCACAGAGGAGACTGAAATAAACATATTTACCTCCAGAAAATAACACCTTTCTTCTTTCAGTTTGCTAATTTGAATGGGTAGATCTGGCTTTCAATCTTTAGAGGGAAGGGGAAGGACTTTCCTTCCAGAAGGTTATGGAATTTAAGCATTGGTAAGTCTCCAGAGATTTCTTTATCTCTTGTAGTCTAGCCACTATCTTTCTGAACTGTAGAAGTGCCTGTCTGCTTTATATTCTGACTGCCTGATTTTGGGGTCTCTGGGGAGTTATTTTTATTTTTCAGCCTTATTCTTCACTCTTTACATCTCAGCAGATTTGTCCCTATTTCTCCCTTGTCCTGTTCTTCCTCT
This sequence comes from Orycteropus afer afer, assembly GCF_000298275.1. NCBI lineage: Eukaryota > Metazoa > Chordata > Mammalia > Tubulidentata > Orycteropodidae > Orycteropus > Orycteropus afer. Next base: position 31,938,169 of record NW_006921591.1, read on the forward strand.
AGACTTATGTAGATGTGGTCATTCACTTGGAGGGCTTTTTGCTTTTGGAGAGTGTCACAGGCTTCATCAGTGTCTTTGCCTTTCTCTCTACCTTTATTGTTTTTCCCTCATGCCCTTGACAAATACCTGTGGCAAAGGAAAAAAGAGTTGGCTGTTGGGTGGAGACTTACTCTATGGACACAGACTCACTCACTCACTCTGTGGATAGGGCTATTCAGGATTCTTCTCTCTCTCTCATTCATGTTGCAATTCAAATCTCTTTATGTCTGTTATTTCTTCTCCACCATCGTAAGTGGTGAGAAAGTGTTTTCAAATATACAGAATACTGCATGTGGATGTATTATATTGTTGTTGTTGTTATGTGTGCTGTTGAATTGGACCCAACTTATAGAGACCCCTCCTTGGGTTTCCGAGGTGATATCCCTACAGACGTAGATTGCCCAACTTTCCTTCTGAGGAATGGCTGGTGGGTTTGAACCTCCAGCCTTCTGGTTAGCAGTCAAGTGCCTTAGAGTTATGAAATGAGCCTTGACAGAAAGAAAGATCTTGACAATATTCAGCTCTGACTTTGGCTAGTTCTACCAACTGTAATTAACTGATGTTCTGGAAAAAAAAAAAAAAAAAAACTACTAGTTTTGGCTTTGCCCAATTCAGAGATAATTTAGTACACTTCAACAAATATGAGCTGAATATGAGCTGAGTAATTTTTCTGTGACAGGGACATGCTAAGTGTTAGAAAATAAAAAGAAATCATTGTGACTGCTACCCTGTAGGAGGGTTGAAAGACATAAAGAGATGATATCCTAATGCTGCTCACCAGAGCCCAAGAGAATGACATATATTTACCTAGACTCAATGACTTATAGAAAATTTTTTCCACCCTGGGGAAATAGTTGCTCTGTTGATATCTATTACGATTAAGTAGTAGGTGAAGAAGTATGAAGAACAAAGAAATGAGGAGTGGGGATAGTTGAAAGGAAACAGGAAGGACTTTTATTTAACCTTAAGTGAATTTTGGGTCTGGTCTTCTCTGATCCTCTATCCCATAATTAGTCAAAAGTTATTAGATGAAACTGGAGAAGTTGCCAGGAGTTTTGTCATGAAGAAAAGAAAAATGACATAGTCAGACAAGTGTTTTAGATATTTCACTTCATCTGTATTTCATAGAACATATAGATATGAGAGAAACTGAAAGTAAGACTGTGAGCCAGTCCATAAGTGATGAACCAAAGTAGAAAAAGTGGAGATTCCAAGAAGTTGTCAAATCAGGAGATATTTAAAAGATAAAATCAACAAAATTGGCACTTAATTGGCTTCTAAATATGGAAATTATGACATTTACTGAGGTAAGGACCTTTGTTGGAGAGTAAGCTCAGAAGGAAACATGATAGTCCTATATTAAAAAAAAATGAACAAGCAAACAAACAAAAACTCACTGCCATTGAGTCAATTCAACTCATAATGACACCTCCTTGGGTTTCCAAGGAGGTATCTCTACAGATGTAGATCGCTCAATTTTCATTTTGAGGAGTGCCTGGTTAGAAGTCAAATGCCTTATGTCACCAAGGTTCATAATCCATAGAAAGTTGTAATATACCTACCCATATTCATATATAAAGAGCTCCTCCAGTGGTGTAATGGTTAAGGCATCTGGCTGCTAATCAAAAGATCTTTGGTTCAAACAGACAAGGCACTCCATGGAAGACAGATGGGGCAGTCCATTTCCATAAAGATTTACAGCTTTGGAAACCCAGTGGGGGTCACTATGAGTTAGAATTGACTTGATGGCAGTGAATTTTATTTTTTTAAAAAATATATACATATATATTTCATA
>NW_006921591.1:31940845-31954621 GCF_000298275.1 Orycteropus afer afer
TGCTAACCAGAAGGCTGGAGGTTCAAACCCACCAGCCACTCCTCGGAAGGAAGGTTGGGCAATCCTACTTCCGTAGTGATACTGCCTCAGAAACCCAAGTAGGGGTCGCTATGAGTCGGGGCCGACTCGAGGGCACATAACAACAACAACAACAACCATATAAGACAGTGTAGAACTGCTCCATAGGGATTTCAAGGCTGTAAATCTTTATGGAATCATACTGCCACATCTTTCTCCCACTGAGCAGTTAGTGAGCTAAAACTGCCAACCTTTTGGTTAGCAGCACAGTGCATTAAAAACTGCACAACCAAGGATTTCACAGAGGTAGTATAAACTGGAAAAAATCATAGGAATCCTAAAAGGCTGAAAGTGGAATTTGTGAAATGGGATAAATATATACTCTTTTTTTGTGCAGAGTATGTATGTACATGTACATGTACATATTTTGTTTTAAGGGCAGCAAATTGTGTTTGTAGACCCTTCTTAGATAAATATGGCAGAACTCCATGAAGCTGAAATGTTGCTCATCTCTCTTTCTTAAGCTAGTTATACTTCTCATAAAACATGTCTTCCAATCACCAAAATCTTATTATCTGTGCTTTATGGCTCTGAGGGGTGTAGTGCTTAAGGCATTTAACTGCTAACCAGAGGGTTGGCGGTTCAAACCCACCAGCCACACCTCAGAAGAAAGTTTGGGCAATCTACTTCCGTAATGATTCCGCCTCGGAAACCCAAGGAGGGGTCGCCATGAGTAGGATCCAACTTGATGGCTGTGAGTTTGGTTTGGTTTTTGATATGGCTCTGAGGGGGGCATTATTCGGTTGTACATAGAGTCACCATGACTCAGTGGCAGCTAACAATAATTTCAAAATATAAAAAACATATGGGGATAAGTAATCTGAACTTTTCCTTTTTGAAATGTAATTTTTTTAAATTAATTTCTTAGCCTAAAACAATTTTAGATCTGCTGAAAAACTGGGAAGATTGTACTGAGGATTACAATATACCCCATATCCAGCTTCCCCCCATCATCATCCTACATTAGTATGGGATGTCTACTATAATCAATGAAACAATATTGATGCATGTTATCAACTAAAGTTCATACTTTATTCAGATTTTCTCAGTATTCACCTAATCTCCTTTTTTCTACTCTAAGAACCCATCAGGCTATCATATTAGTTCTTATGTCTTATTCAGCTTCTCTTGGTTATGACAATCTCTCTTTGCTTTTGAAAGCCATGAGAGTTCTGCAGACTACTGTTAGATATTTTACAGAATGCACTTAAATTGAGATTTACCTGATGTTTTTCCCATTATTGGATTGAGGTTACAGGTTTTAGGAGGAAGATCACAGAAATAAAATTTTATTCTCATCACATAACAACATGTGTTGCTAAACTAACCTTGATTACCTAAGGTATTACTCATCAAGTTTCTCTACTGTGAAATTACACTTTCTCCTATTTCAATTTTTCAAAGAAGTCACTATGTGCATGATCTACCTCTTCAGGAGTAAAGCAACTACAAAAAATATGTGGAATTCTTTTTCAAAAGAAATTAGTCTTTTGGGTTGAAGGGAAGGGCAAGGTTCCAAATGTGAGTGATCAACACAGTGACATTGAGGAAGAGGAAGATGTAGAGAGGTGCATGGGAGGTACAAGCAACAAAGATGAACCCTTTTATATATTCAGTACTGTGTTGTCAATGAAAGCAAATGTGGATATACGGATAAGTAGATGGGTGGACAGGCTGAACTATTAGGTATGTCTATGCATGTGGACTGTGTCCGGGATCATGTATAGAGGTGGCAAGACAATGTTTCTACAAGTGCATTTGTATGTTCTGTAAGAATTTCTAGGTATATAGTAGAGCTGACAAGGGACAAGTTTGCGGTCACTTCTTGGCCACAGCCAGCTTCCCAGAGAGAACAAGTAGTTGAACCTGTGAGCTTGGGACCATGGTGGCAGGGGCCATAAAGCTCAGTTGGCATAACATACTACTCAAAAACATTGTTCCCCACATCCTAGTTTGGGGAGTAGTGACTGGGATCTTAAAAGCTTACAAGTGGCCATTTAGATGAAATGATGGGTTTCTCCTAATCCAGAAAAAAGAAGAATGAAGAAAACCAAAGATACACAGAAACAATTAGTCCAAGGGACTGGTACATCATGCAAACCTCAGCCTATATGACTACTAGACCAAAAGAACTATATGGTGCCCAGCTACCACTGTCAACCACTTGGAGGGGGATCTATATGGGAGATCCTGGATGGAGTTGAAAAACAATGTGGAAGAAAACTCAAAATTATTAAAAAAAAGAAAGAAAAAAAAGTGACCATGTGCTGGCCTGATAGAGCCTGGTGAAACCCCTGACACTATGGTCCCTAGTTGTTCTTCTGGAATTGAACCCAGTGCTGTGGCTTCCTGCCAAAAAAAAGACAGGCATATGAGCTCAACATTTGCATTAAGTGTATGCACTCCTTGGAAAGATCGATCATGGGGGAATAGAAATGCTGTGTATGCAGCCTTTGGTAGGTAACCATGGTAGGGAAGGACACAAGGAAGAGGTAGCTATGAGGAATAAGTGGGAGGAGAGCTGTTGCACTTTGGGAGATTACAGTCAATGTCATGAGAAAAAGTGTATGTGAACTGCTGTATGGAAGATAAATTTGCTCTGTAAACTTACACTCAAATCACAATCATAAAAAAAAAAAAAAAAAAGAGAGAGAGAGAGATTTGTCTCTTCTTCCCCTTTTATTTACTTATTCAATATTTTTATCAGTATAGTCTCCTGGATATTTATTCCACATTTTTTTTTATTATACACTAAAACTACTATATTACTACATTTATTTTTTTGGTCAAATTGTCCCATTCTTGACCACCGGAAGTTTCTTTATTTAGGTCCTATGTCCCTTTGACATAGATACATTATTGTGTTTTTTTGTTTTGTTTTGTTTTGTTTTTTTAACTCATTCCTTACTTTCTGGTACTACAGCATAACCCATGCTCACATGCTATTCTTCTGACCTAATCCTACAATCAGGCATATTTCCAAGGAGCCCTGGTTTAGTTTATTGGAGAATAATATTAAGAAACCATGACTTGGGTACCAAGTATGTTTTTTGCTACTTGGTCATCACCATTACTACATTTCCAGATTATATAGCAAGGAAATTCATGTGCACATCCTAACTCATGTATATACATATAACTGTAAATATTTTCCCACCACACATTTGTCAATTTGCCGTACTGCAGTGGTTTGCATGTTGCTGTGAGGCTGGAGGTTATGCCACCAGTATTTCAAATACCAGCAGGGTCACCCATGGTGAACATTTTTGCCAACTTCTGCAGTCTGAAATTGACCAAATATGCAATTCATATATTTAATTCAGATAGTGCTGATTGTCATTCATGATTGGAATACAAAAGTTGGAAGCAAAGAAGAATCACCAGTAGGTGGAAAATATAGCCTTGGAGATAGAAATAAAGCAGAAATCACATGATAGAATTTTGCAAGACCAATGACTTATTCATTGCAAATACCTTTTTTCCAGCAACATAAACAATACCTAAACACGTGGACTTCACTAGATGGAGTACACGGGAATCACATCGACTACATCTGTGGGAAGAAGTAATGGAGAAAGAAGCTCAATGTCTTCAGACAAAACAAGGCCAGGAGCTTATTGTGGAACAGACCATCAATTGTTCATATATAAATTCAAGTTAAAGCTGAAGACAATTAAAATAAATCCATGAGAGCCAAAATATGGCCTTGATTATATTCCTCCTGAATTTTGACAGCATCTAAAGAAGAGATTTGATGCATTGCACATCAATGACCAAAAAACAGAAGAATTATGGGATTACATCAAGAACATCATCCATGAAGAAAACAAAAGATCATTAAAAAGACAGGAAATGAAGAAAAGTCCAAAATAGATGTTAGAAGAGACTCTGAAACTTGCCCTTGAATGAAGAATACCTAAAGCAAATGAAAGAAATGACAAGATAAAAGAGCCGAACAGAAGATTTCAAAGAGCAGCTCAAGAAGACAAAGTCAATTATAATGAAATTAGTAAAGACCTGGAATTAGAAAACCAAAAGGGAAGAACACCCTTGGTATTTCTTAGGCTGAAAGAAGTGAAGAAAAAATTGAAGTCTTAAGTTGCAATTTAGAAAGATTTATGGGCAAAATATTGAATGATGCAGGAAGCTTCAAAAGAAGATGGAAGAAATACACAGAGTCACTGTATCAAAAAGAATTGGTTGATGTTTATCCATTTCAGGAAGTGGCACATGATCAAGAACCAATGGTATTGAAGGAAGAAGTCAAAGCTTCACTGAAGGATTTGGAGAAATACAAGGTTCCATGAATTGATGGAATGATCATTGGGATGTTGCAACAAGCGGATGTCTTGCTGGAGGCACTCACTCCTCTGTGGCAAGACATTTGGCAGAAAGCTACCTGGCCAACTGAGTGGAAGAGATCCATATTTGTACCCATTCCAGAGAAAGGTGATCCCACAGAATGTGGAAATTATAGAGCAATATCATTAATATCATACAGAAGTAAAACCTTATTGAAGATAATTCAAATATGGTTGCAGTAGTATATTGATAGAGAACTTCAGAAACACAAGCTGGATTCAGAAGAGGACATGGAATGAGGGACATCACAGCTGATGTCTGATGGATCTTGGCTGCAAGAAAGAACACCAGAAACATGTTTACTTGTGTTTTATTGACTATGCAAAATCATTCAACAGCGTGAATCATACCAAATTATGGATACCATTGAGAAGAATGGGAATTCCAGAACAGTTGATTGTGTTAATCAGAAACCTGTACATAGACAAGGAGGCTATTATTCAAACAGAACAAGGGGATACTGCATGGTTTAAAATCAGGAAGGTAGTGTGTCTGGGTTGTATCCTTTCACCATACTTATTCAATCTGTATGCTGAGCAAATAATCCAAGAAGCTGGAGTATATATGAAGAAGAGGATGACATCAGGATTACAGGAAGACTCATTTATACTCAGTTATATGCAGATGACACAACTTTGCTTGCTGAAAGTACAGATGACTTGAAGCATTTACTGATGAAGATGAAAGACTACATTCTGCATGTGGTAATTAAGTTTGTGTGTCAATTTGGCTTGGCCTGGTTGAGTGGCTTAGCAACTGAATGTAGTATTTCCCATAATGAAACTAGTAATCAACTCCATGATGCGAGCCTCTGAATAGCTGCCATACAGATGTGGTCAGCTTCCTGTATATAAGGAGAAGCCTTGGGGAATGATCTCTAGCTTATGGCATGCTTGAACCCTACACATAGCCAAGTTGTTGTTCATCAGCCTGCCATGCTCTGCTGACCTTAGGACTTTCAGTGGACTTGAATTAATGGCCTGCTGTGTGGTTTGGTAATATTGGGACTATACATTTTTACTTGTAAACCTTGGGCTTGTCAGCCTTAGCAGCCAGCAGCTGAGTGAAGAAAAGCCACCAGCTTCAGTGGGCCAGGAGCAGGAGGCAGAGCTGAAGCCCAAGGTTGAGGGGCTTTCACCCAGCCCCTAGAGCCTAACACTTTGAACTTGGACTTAAAGACTCCAAAAAGTAAGATAATAAACTCCTACTTGTTCAAGCCTTCCTATTTGTGGTATATTCTTCTCAGAACAGCACTAGGTAATGAGAACACTGCAGTTTGGGTTACATCTCCATATAAAGAAGACAAAAATCCTCACAACTGGACCAATGAGCAGCATGACAATACATGGATAAGTGTTCAATTTGTTAAAGATTTCATATTGCTTGGTTCCACAATCAACACAAATGGAAGCAGCAGTCGAGACACCAGATGATGCATTACATTGGGCAAATCTGCTGCAAAAGATCTCTTTAAAGTACTGAAGAGCAACGATGTCTCTGTGAAGACCAAGGTGTGCCTAAGCCAAGCCACGGTATTTTCAATAACCTCATATGCATGTGAGAGCTGGACAATGAATAAGGAAGACCAAAGAAGAATTGATGTTTTGAGTTGTGGTGTTTGTAAAGAATACCGTGGGGTGCCTAAAAAACTAACAAATGTGTTCTGGAAGAAGTGCAGCCAGAATGCTCATTGGAAGTGAGAATGGCCAGACTTTGTCTCAGTTACTTTGGTCATATTGTTTGTTTCACTTACTTTGGGCATGTTGTCACAAGGGACCATAGTGGAGAAGGATATCATGCTTGGTAAAGTGGAGGGTCAACGAAAAAGGTAAAGGCCCTCAATGAGATGGTTCACACAGTGGCTGCAACGATGGGCTCAGGTATAGCAAGGATTGTGAGGCTGACTCAGAACCAGACAGTGTTTCATTCTGTTGTACATAGGGTCACTGTGTTCAGACGCAATGCCATGTAACAACAATACATATTCTTATATATAACCTTATAAAGTTCATACTGATGTTTAACATTCCAATGAATCCTCACATGGATCACTGCAGCATACTCCCCTTGTTTGTCTGTAATTTCCCATTCCCACAGTAGAAAACCTTGCTCTCACCATTCACCGTCTGCTGATTTAACTCTTCATTTCCAGTATATATCTAAAGTGTTAACTTATCTTCCATGAGAAATAACTTTATTAACTCCAGTATAATGCTTATGTGTAATCTCTTTTGCCTTTAGACTTAAAGACACCACTTACTCTCAAAGTTACTTAAGTCAGCAGTTTTCTTCCCCATCCCATTCAGTTTGGTGTTCCATACATTTGTAATGTAGTTTAGAACATTTTGTTTCATTTTATATTCCATCCTGGGGTTCCCTCAAAATTCCTAAATATTTATTTAATTTCATACTCTGAGAAAAAGGTCATTTCTTTTTTTTTTCTGAGTGTAATATTCTATACGTTTTGACAGAGATAAAGTGTCATATACCCACCATTACAGAGTCATACAGAATTCATTCACCATAAAAAAATGTCCTGAAATCAGACAAATCAAAATGGGAAATCTATGGAGGAAAGAGGGAGAGTGCTAACACATTGCAGAGACTGCAATCAATGTTACAGAACAATCTGTGTTTGAACTACTGATCAGAAAATCTATTTTGTCATGTAAACTGTCACCTAAACAGACTAAAACATTAAAAAAATATATATATATTCTTTCCTCCAAAAATTGTCTGGGTTTGCAAAAATTTTCTGAAATATTATGTATAACACTACATTACAACAATGGAATCTAAAGGTTCTTACAAGACATTAAGCACCAGGAGGAAAAGAAGTGCATCATTTGTGTTTATGTTTTAATATCTGATGTTCAGTATACAGCAATGTTTAATAAATATATACTGAAAAAAAAATTTCTTGTACTTCACGTATTCTACCATCCTCTTTCCCCCTTGAAATCCAGGCACTCTCCATAGTTTTATCTTTCCAATAATTGCTATAGTTATGCTTTTACCAGAATGTCATAAAATTTTAATCATATATTATATAGTCTTTTCAGTCTGACTTCCTTCATGTAGAAATATGCATTTAAGATTCATCTGTATCTTTTTATGTATTGATAGTTCATTTGTTTCTATCACTGAAAGGATTTCAATTTATAGATGTACCACCATTTGTTTATCCATTCATCTATTGGAAGACATTTTTGTTGCTTCTAGTACTTGGCAATTATGGATAAAGTTGCTATAATCATTTGTGTGCGGATCTCTGTGTGAATATATTGGAAGTTTTGGTAGTTATATCTGATATCTGAATAATCTCTTCAGGGTGAAATGTAGCAGTAGATTGCTGCAACCTATTCTCAGATGGAGATCTGCAGCCATTTCCATTCCATCATACCAATTGATCCAAGCAGTACCATAAATTCTCTGCTGAGCCTCTTCTATTTCCCTAACAAATCTGCAGTGCTCATTGTTCTGCATGTCATTGTGACCAGCATCCAAATCTGGCATCAAAACAACATCTCTTAATGTTGGTTTGTGTTGTAAACAGTGACAGCCAACAAGGTTTCTTTTTTTCAAAGATTCTTAATCACCAAGCTGTAGCCAATTGCAAGAATCCCAGTATTTTAGTCCATATATTTTTGTTTCCACTATTGGTTTCTTTCTCTGAAGTCCTTGGTAGTACAAATGGTTAATGCATTTGGCTGCTAATCAGAGGTTTGGAGGTTGAATCCACCAAACGGTTCCTAGGAGGAAAGGCATGGTGATCTACTTATAAAAAATAATCAATAAAAACCCTATTGATCACAATAAAATATTGTCCAAAATAATGCTATAAATTAAGCTCCCAGGTTAGAAGATAACAATGAATTTGAACATATAAATAATGGTTAATATGACACAGAACTGGGCAACATTTTATTATACTGTACATGGGATTGCCATGAGTGAGAGCCAATGGTATAAATACTAACACAAACAATACTATGTTACATACAATATCATAGGGGAAAATTACCGCAAAATTATAATAGTGAAGAAAAGAGATTTTATTTGACATATTCAACAAAGGAAAACAAAGATGGGAAAAGGACAGACATGATCAGATCAAATGCCTACTGAGTCCAAGGGACATTACATAATCAGTAATATATATTACAAATTACAAATCAGTTAACAAATTACAAATCAATGAAAGCTCCATCTTTCTATAGATGTACTAATATTATTGAATCACCGTGATTGTTTATTTCAGCATTATAGGTTTTCACTAATAACAGTTAGGATGGTCTTCATTGGTCCCATAACTTAAAATAGGAACAAGAAAAGAGTAGTCATTGTCCTTTACCAAAATATCTTTGTTCTAAAGAGATATTTCTTATTCTAAAGAGATAGGCATGTTCCCTATGTCTTTGCCCAAGACCCTTTTCTGTGTCGTGGTTTATCTACTCTTAGAGAGATCAACCTACCCTCCCCTCGGTGTTCCCAGAATTATCATGGCAATGGCTTCTCCCTAGGCTATCCCAGAATTATCATGGAAGTAAAGGTCAGAAATTCTGGGGAAGTAGAAAACTCAAAATGGTGTCTGAAAGTAGGTCAAGGCTCAAAATGGCATTAAGTTTCCAGATGTGGACCACAGCCTTTTGTAAACCAAATGTCTTTAGATTTTAGGTTCTAATTCATCCATAACAGGTTCTTTAACATATCAACACATTTAATGTAGGTGCTATAACTCAAAGTAGAGGTAAAATCATCAATTTGTTCACCATCACAAGGTCAATATTTAAAAAATCTTAGCACAGAGACATGCACAATAATGTTTTATTTATTGAGCCATGCTCGATAAATATTTTCTAATAAAATACTCAATATGCTGGACTTTGATCTAAAGAAAAATTCTCTCTTTTTCTATACTCTTTCATATACCACTGTAACCTTTAAAGGGGATACTATCTAAATGTACTACTTAAAATATGGGAAATAACAATTTTCAGGCACATGATTTCCCAAGATTTGATTTCCTGTTGGAGATGAGGCTGGAATGATGCCAGAGGGTCAGGCTAGAATCAGAGTTCAGAAAAAGTACTTGTCAATCCTTATTGCTGTCCTCCCTCCATGGTGGAGATTATAAGATTTTCCTGAAGATAGTAATGGCATGCTGGAGACCCTTGGAGATCTTCTGAGATAATAGTATTCCCTTTTTATTCTCTTTTTTTTTTAAGATACTTCATGCTGTGGACATATAGCTCGTCCCCTTCTACATCTACTAAGTGATCACTTCCTTTTTGAATTATTTGTGTGGTTTGGGTGAAAATTTACAAGCAAATTAGTTTTCCATTCAATAACTTTTATATACATATATATATGTATGTATTTGTATGTGTGCCTGATATTGGTTACAGCAGTCTTCCCATTTTTTCCCTGGTTTTCCCATTTCTATTCATCCTTTTTCTTTCCTGCCACTTCTAGCCTTCTGAGCTTTGCTATTTGGGCAAATTTTGCTCTGTTTTTATCCTATGCTTTATTGTTCTGAGGATTACTTTCCCACGAGTTTTATTGTTCATTTTATAGGCTTGTCTATTGTTTGGCTGAAATTTGATCACTTTTGGTGGTAAAGGGAGTGATTAACAACAATGACAACAACAATGCTAAAACTAGTAACTAGGCAATGGTCTGTATCATTGTATTCCTGTAAATTAATCCTGTTAATAATCTTGAATGTTTCACATTAATTTCACATTTAAAGTTGAGGACATTTAGGCTTAAATGATGGAAATAAAAATTGAATCATGCTCTATTTCCACTTTGAAGTTCACACTACTCAGAGAAACACTAAAAGGTGGGGACGATAGAAGTGTTCATGCTTCCTCTTTGGTGTTTTGTGGAATTTAAAATCCAGCCCATCTCCTGCCTTGCCCTGTGGATGTCTATGCATTCAGTTTAGCCCTGTTCATGAACCATTCATAACCTACAGAAGAAATAGTAAATTCTTATAAGTCATCTCAGTCTAGGTATGAAAGTTCTAACTTTCAGTATATGTTGTATATGAAACACTCAGACAGCATTTCACAGATTGTAGGACAGATAAAACAACAAATTTAGACAGTATTTATTCCTTTAGAAGAAAAGATAGGAAAGTCAGCTCCAAGAAAGGCCCATCCCTTTACACATTATTATTTGAGACCAATCATGAAAACAACCTCATAGTCAAGAGGATATTTTACAAATTCCATGTTCAGTTTAGAAAATGTAAATCTCAACATACAAATAATGATGAAGGTGCCCTCCCAAATAACTTCTGCATTTTTTAATTAAAAAAAAAAGATGTATATCAAAGACCCTTAGATATGCATCCAGGCTTTTAATCAATCAGCCTTGGATAAAATTCTGAACATCTGAGGATAGTTATTATTTTTTTAATTACTTGTTTTGCAAATACACAGAATTTATGTCTCAAAAATTTCCAGATTTCCAAGCAGGATCCACACACCAGGATTATACAGAAAAAGACTGACAAAATTGGCCATTCAAGAACAAAACAAGAACTATTATACAACTAAGGAGCTCTGGTGGCATAGTGCCTAACGTGTTTTGATTGCAACCAGAAGGTTGGTAGTTCAAACCCACCAGCCACTCCATGGAAGGAAGATGGGGCAATCTATTTTCATAGAGATTAGCCACCTTGGAAACCCAATGTGAGTCACTAGGAGTCACAATCTGCTTGGTGACAGTGAGCTTGGTTTGGTTTGGACTGTACATCTACTCTAAATTATGCACAATGCTATGGTTTTATGCATATAAGCTCATTTAATCTTCATAAACCCTATGAGCTGATTTTCTTATTATGCCCATTTTAAAGATGAGAAAACTGAGGCACAGAAAAATTAAGTAATGTATTAAAGATCGTAAAACAGCAGAGCTGTAATTCAAACCCAGATAGTTTGAGAAGTAATACTATATTACTTGTATGACACAAAAAATATAAACAAAGGCAAAAGATTAAAAGAAAAGTGGGAAATTATAATCATAATGCAATGACAGATAAAATGCTTACATTTTCTTAACTTGAAAGAACATACTGAAATCAACAAATATATCTGAATGACTTAAAATGACCAATAGACAATTTATGCAATGACCAATAATAGTAAGAAAAGATGTTCAGCCTCAGATATATGCAGGAATCCTTCAGGAATTCAAATCAGAACAACATTGAGATAAATACTTTTATCCTATGTGGAAAATAAAAATTATAAATCGTAATGATTCCCACTTTCAGTAAGTATGGGAGACTTGGCTTTCATAAAATTAGATGGGAGTGAAAATTGGTGCAACATTGCTGGAGGGCAATTTGGCAATGTCTATTAAAATCAAAATGCACATATACTTTACCCTCACAATTTTACCACTAGAAACGTTTTTTTTCTTCCACATTCAACTTACAAAATACTACCAATATAATATGTAAAAGATGTTCATTGTGGCATTGTGTGTAATAGCAAAGAGCTGAAGAACTAAATTGTGAATCAATAAGTATTTGAGCTGATTCTACATAAATAGAATTGCATACTGTTCCAATTTAGCCACATGACAGATATCTTAGGTAAATGAGTTTTTTTTTTTTTTCTTCTTTTAAAGCAGAAAAATGTGCACAAAAGTAGAATTTAATCCCTTTCACACAACTTCTTCATTATAATGAAGCTGATGAATTTTGTTTTATTTTTATTTTTATTTTTTATCGTGATTTGGGTGAAAATTTACAGAGCAAATTTACTTTCCATACAGCAAATTTACTTTCCATACTTTGTCTCATGACATTGACCACAATTTACCACAATGAAACAGCTCCCCTCTCACTTCCTCCCAATAGTTACCTCTTCCCTGTTTCCATCTCTCCATGCACCCCTGCAACCTGAGCTGTCTCCCTGTGCATAAGCAGCCCTTTTTTCTCCCATGATTGTTCTCTCCAAGGAGTGTATCTACATCAGGAAAATGTTCAACTCATATGCCTGTCTTCTGCTTGGCTGGAAGCCACAGGTGTGGGTTCATTTCCAGAACTTAAGGGCATCTAGGGGCCATAGACTCAGTGGTTCCACCCGGCTCTATCAGACCAGCAAACCTGGCCTCCCCCTTTTTTTTTTTCTCTCCAAATGATTTTGAGTTTTGTTCCACATTGTTCTCACTCTCTATCCAGGATCTGCTACATAGATTCCCTTCCAAGTGGTTGGCAGTGGTAGCCAGCCACCATCTAATTCTTCTGGTTTCATAGTCAAATAGGCTGAGGATCGCATGGTGTACCAGTAGCTAGGATTAATTGTTTCCATGAATTTTTGGCTTTCCTCATTCTTCTTTGCTGTAGACAAGGAAAAACCCATCACTGCATCTAGATGGCAGCTTGCAAGCTTTTAAGATTCCAGTCTCTACTTGCCAAAGTAGGAGGTAGAACAATGTTTTGTGTAGTATGTTACCTCAATTGAGCTTGATATTGCAAGCCCATAGGTTCAACTACTCAGTCCCCCTGGGTAGCTGGCTGTGACCAAGAAGTGACTACAATCTTGCCCCTTGTCAGCTCAACTATACACCTGGGAATTCTGATCATACAAATAAACTTATAAGACCATTGACTGCCAACCCTATACATGATCTTGGGTACACTCCTTGCTTCATAGACACACCTAATGATTCAGCCTGTCCACCCATCTATCCACCCATATATCCATGCTTGCCTTCACTGACAACACAGTACTACATGTGCAAAAGCATTCATCTTTGCTGTCTATACCTCCCACGTACCTCTCCATGTCTTTCTCTTCCTCAATGCCACCACATTGATCACTCACATTTGGCACATTGCCCTTCTCTTCAGCCAAATCAATACTTATCTCTATATATCTAACAGTGTTCCCTCCCCTCCACTCCCACCCCTGATAACCAACAAAGAAAATTTCCTTCCATAGATAAACATTTCCTTGACTTTTACAATAACGGACTAATACAATATTTGTCCTTTTGTGATTGAATTATTTCACTCAGCATAATGTACCCCAAGTTCATCCATGTTATGTGGTGTTTTGCAGATTCTACATTATTCTTTAGGGATGCATAGTATTCCATTGTGTGTAAGTACTATAGTTTGGTTATCCATTCCTCAGTTGATTGATACCTAGGTTGCTTCCATCTTTTGGCTATTGTAAATATTGCTGCAATGTACATGGGTGTGCATATGTCAGTTCTTTTCACGGGTCTCAATTCTTTAGGATATATACCTAGTAATGGAATGGCTGGGTCAAATGGTATTTCTAATTCCAACTTTCAAAGGAATTGCCATAC
>NW_006921591.1:31961335-31962651 GCF_000298275.1 Orycteropus afer afer
TTTTTTTTTTTTTTTTCCCACTTTGTTTCCTCAATTTTAGTCCTGAAAAATCTCAGCTTCTTTATTTTTTCACCTGTGCATGGCAGTGAGGTTCCCTTTTGCCCTGTTTCTGAGTCTGCCAAGGACGTGGTAGTAAGGGCTTCCTACCTAAATAAGAGCAGTGATAAATGAGAAAGAAAGAGTTATTCCGCAAAGCCGGCTGAGCTACACACAGAGAACTAACTGTATGAGCAAGCTAAGATAAACTGCTAACATTAAACTCAAAATCCCTTAACACAACAGAGATATATTTGTTTTTATAGAATTCTTTTTGACCATTATTCAGTATAGAGATAGGGATAGAGGCAGGCTCCATAAACTCATTCAGCCCTCCTGGCAGGAGCTTCCACAATATTCTGCCATCATCCATGAGAAGTCATGGTCCTCAGATTCTATAGTGAGAGAAACGTTTTAGAGAATTGCCACTTGCCAGTGGGTTGGTCTGAATTTACACAGTTTACTTTAACATACAAAGTCAGAATCAGCAGTATGACCCAGTCTAACTGCAAAGCATTAGGGAAGTCCTTGCACGTACAGGGAAGTAGATGAAAACTAGATGTGGAAGAACACCAGAAACTGCTAGCCAAAGATATTCCATCAATAGGATGGTCATATTTTCCTTTGAAATAGAAATAGAGATTAGACTTGGGCCCTGAAGGTGGAAGGGATGTAGGGTTTAGTGGATGAGGTCAGAGACCAGAAACTGTTCCAGAACTAACTTCATTAACACTTTGACCTACCTCAGGGAAAAATGTGTGCATGCCAGCCAAGAATGCTGCCACATGTAGGGAAGTACTCCTGGATTAAAAATGGCAGTTCTTCTGCTTGCAAGCAGAGTGACTATGGGCAATTAACAAATCACTTTGTCTCTTAGTTTCTTCACCTGTAAAGTGCAGGTCATGATATTAACCTCATATGGATTAAATTAACATTTTAGTAAAAACATTAGTAGACTGATACTCTCTTATAAATTAAAAAAAATGAATGAATAAAATCATTTTGAAATGAGGAGAAAAATATAGACATTTATGTAAGATGTTATAATAATCTGAATTGTGGGGACAACAGTAAGGGTATAACAATGTGTTGTGAAGAGGATTTGGGTTCCCAGGATTATAAGGAATGGGAGGAAGCATGGCAAAAGTTTCAGAGAGTTTTTTTTTTTTTAATTTGTTAATGCATTTTATTGAAATATACTTTATGTACAGTGAAATACACAAAATTAAAGTGACATGGGTCAATGCAATGCTTTTTTTTTTTTTTTTTTTCAGCTTCAA
>NW_006921591.1:31964282-31971224 GCF_000298275.1 Orycteropus afer afer
GTTATCTATTTCTGACAATTTAGTATTAATCTTCTGGATTTCTATCTGTAGATTTAGAATCATTTCTAATTTTTCATTTGGTTTGTCATTTTGTTCTTGTATTTTCTTCCAAAATTCTTCTAGGGTTTTGTCTGTATTTCCCTTAGTCTGTCTCTCAATCCTTTGAAGATAACTAAATATAAATCTTTTGATCTCCTTATCAGGGAGTTCCAATGCTGTGTCTTCCTCAGGGATGTTTTGGGTCTGTATCCTGGTCCCTTGTTTCTCCGGCTTTATCTTGCTTCTTTGCGTGGACTGTGATGCTCTGTTGTATCTGAGGCCTTTTGTCCTTCTTGTGTTTATACTTAATTGGTGATTATATGTTGGAATGACTTGCCCACAATTCTCATTTTCTTTATTTTGTTTGTATGTTATCTATACAAGTAGGGTACTATGCTATACTCCTCTATTCGTTAGTTGACAGCATTTATACACTCACCACCTGTCTCCTTTCCTTTATCAGCCTCTTGTATGTCCTTGCAGACCCTGGCAATCACAGCCTGTTCTTAGGTCCCTGGAATCCAAATGAAAATGCTATCACTTTAAAATCCAAAATAATTGCCACCTGTAAACACTCAAAATGGCTGCACCCTCCGGACAGCAGAAAGTCCACAGCTCAGGTTGTCTCTCTCCTTGCTGTTTCCCTTCCTAGTCATGGGCCACCAGAGCAGTTGTCCCTGCAGCCATCGGTGACTGGGACTGATATTTAGGTCAATTCTTAGGTCCCAACACCACTTGGAAATATTCAGGCTGTTGCTCTTGCCAGAGTAGCTGACAGTCTGCAGCTCTGATCATCTCTGTACTCACAGTTTTTGTTCAGGTGTTTCCACCAGTTGGTGCCTAATCCACTTCTGTATAGTTCCTTTCAAAGCTCAGGGTTCCAGGATTATCTTCTGTATCTCTGTCACTTGGTTTTTCTCTCCTCTGTTGAAGAGAGTCTGTGTCATTTGTCTGCCTATTCCTCCATCTCACTGGAAGTCCACAAAGAACTTTTAAAATATAAGTTTAAACATTATCAGTATGTTTATTTGTTGCATTCTGAGGTAGTTATAACTTGAAGTTCAACAAAGCATTCTGCTAGGGGCTAATTTTCTGCCATATCTGTACTCTGTTTCCTTATCTTAACAGACTTAGTCTCTACCTTAGTTATAAATTTACATTGGCGTATAAGAAACACATTTTAAAATGTTAGTGAATAAAAGTTGTAATTTGGAGGTGAGGGTGTGAACTAAGACTAGCTATATACCTATCATAGCTATGAAATTATTTATAAGTTCTAACTTCAATTAACATTATCATGTGTATTTTTTCATGCTCCTAGTGACTGGTTTTGGCTATTTTGAATCAGTCCACCACATGATTTACTATGCCAGGAATGATAAATTGAAGAGGAATGGCATGGCATTCATCATTCCAAACAGTGGCTCAAGATCTATCCTGAAATACAATGTTGTTGGTGATAGAATAATATCCATACACCACCTACAAGGAAGACCAGTTAATACTACTATTATTCAAAGCCAAAATGAGGAAATTGAAGATTTTTACCAACTTCTGCAGTCTGAAATAGACAAAATGTGCAATCAAGATGTGTTGATTATCACTGATGATTGGAATACAGAAGTTGGAAACAATGAAGAATCACTGGTAGTTGGAATATATGGCCTAGGTGATAGAAATAATGCTGGAGATTGCATGATAGAATTTTTCAAGATCAATGACTTATTCATTTCAAATACATATTTTCAGCAACACAAATGGCAGCTATAAACATTGACTTCATGGATGGAATAAATAGGAATCAGATTGACTACATCTGTGGCAAGATGTGATGAGGAAATGCAATATCTTCAGCCAAAACAAGAACAAGAACTGACTTGAGAACAGACCATCAACTGCTCATATGCAAGTTCAAGTTGAAAGTGAAGACAGTTAAAACAAGTCCACAAGAGCCAAAGTATTACCATGATTATATCTCTCTTGAATTTTGAGACCATCTAAAGAATAGATTTGATACATTGAACACTAATGACAGGAAATCAGAGGGATTGTGGGAAGACATCATCCATGAAGAAAGCAAAAGGTCATTAAAAAGACAGGAAAAGAAGAAAAGGCCAGAAAAGACTCTGAAACTTGCCATTCAACAGAGAGTAGCTGAAGTAAATGGAAGAAATGACTAGCTAAAAGATATGAACAGACAAATTTAGAGCAGCTTGAGAAGACAAAGTCCATTATTAAAATAAAATGTGCAAAGACCTGGAGTTAGAAAACCAAAAGGGAAGAACACTCTTAGCATTTCTCTAGTTGAAAGTAACAAAGAGGAAATTTAAGCCTTGAGCTGCAATATTAAAAGATTGTATTGGCAATATATTGAATGATGCAAACACAAAAACCAAACTCACTGTTGTGGAGTCGGATCCAACTCATAGCGACCCTTCCTTGGGTTTCCAAGACAGTATCACTACAGAAGTAGATTGCCCAACCTTCTTTCTGAGGAGTGGCTGGTAGGGTTGAACCACCAGCCTTCTGGTTAGCAGTCAAATGCCTTAGGCACTATACCACCAGAGCTCCCAGGAAATGATGCAGAAAACAACAAAAGAAGATGGAAGGAGGTTCCAGTAAGATGACGGAATAGACAAACTACAAAGACCCTTTTCAACAAAGAAATGAGGAACCAATCAGCACAGATACAGAAGACAATCCTGGAGGCCTGAACTTTGAAAGGAAGGATAAACTCCAGCTAGTAGAAGAATCTGCATGAAAATACCAAAAAGGAGGTAGATGGAGCTGTGGTTTGTCAGCCATCCTGACTGCATTGGCATCTTGGATATTGCAAAGTGGTGTTAGGACCTAATAATTGACCTAAAAATTGGCCCGTTAGCCAGGCCCTGCACAGAGGACTTCACTGGTGACTGGTGAATAAAAGGGACAGCAGCGAAGAGGGAGATGGGCTGAGTCATGGATTTTTGGCTGTCCAGAGAGCTCAGTCATTTTGAATGTTTAAAATCAGTTCAACCATTTTGGATATTTAAAACAACAGGGTTCTCTTGGATTCCATAGAACTAAAAACAGGCTCCACTTGCCAGGGACCACAAGGACATTCCAGAAACAAATGACTGGAAAGGTGTGATAATCCCCTTGTTACTCTTATACTCCATACACACTTGGTGAACAGAGGTGCAGCCATCTTTCACTCCCACCCACTGTCTGGGCTAGCAGGAATTCCATACCAGTCTTTGTGCTCTGACAGAGCCTGGGTGCTCTGCCTTGCACTGCCCAGAATTTTTTTTTTTTTTTTCCCCTTTTGGTACACTTTCTATTTATTTATTTATTTTATTGTTCTTTGGGTAAAAGTATACAGAGCAAATTCACTTTCCACATAGAAGCTCACATACACTTCATGCCATGACATTAACTATAATGTCTCAGATTGCAGTAGCTCCCCTCTCACTTCTTCCCCATAGTTTCCTCTTCCCTGTGCCCTTTCTTACATGCAATCCTACCCCCTGAGCTGTCTCCCTGTGCATAAACAGCCCTTCTATTTTCACATGTTTGTTCTCTCCAAAGAGTATATCTACCTATTGTGAATGTTCACCTCATTTGCCTGTCTTTTGTTAAGCTGGAAGGAAAAGGAATGGGTTATATTCCAGACCTGATGGGCAGCTGGGTGCCATAGTCTCAGTGGTTCAATCAGGCTCTATCAGACCAGCAAACTTGGTCCTTTTTTTTTCATTTTTTGATGATTTTGAGTTTAGTTCCACTTTGTTCTCATACTCTATCCAGGAGTTCTCATACTCTATCCTGCTTAGATCCCCCTTCAAGTGGTTGACAGAGGTAGCCGGGAACCACCTAGTTCTTCTGGTCTCATAGTCATATAGGGTGAGGATTGCATGGTGTACCAGTCCCTTGGACTAATTTTTTCCATGTGTCTTTGGTTTTCTTCATTCTTCTTTGTTCTGGATGAGGAGAAACCCATGGTTGCATCTAGATGACCTCTTGCAAGCTTTTAAGATCCCAGTCGCTGTTCACCAGTAAGATGTCAAACAATGTTTTGTGTAGTATGTTATACCAATTGAGCTTGATGTCCCTTATGACTATGGTCTTGAGCCTATAGGTCCAACTACTCAGTCACTTGGCTGTGGCCAAGAAATGACTACAACCTTGTCCCTTGTCTGTTCTACTACATACTGGGAATTCTTGCAGAACATACCAATACACTTACAGAAACATTGTCTGCCAACCTTATACATGGTCTTGGGCACACTCCCCCCTGCATAGACATACCTAATAGTTCAGGCTATGCACCCACCAATCCACCATGTTTGCTTTCACTGACAATCCAGTACTGTATGTGCAAAATGGTTCATCTTTGTTGTCTGTACCTCCCATATACCTCTCTATGCTTTCCCCTTCCTCAATGCCACCATGTTGATAACTCACATTTGATACATTGCCCTTCTCTTTACCCAAAGCAATACTTGTCTCTACCTATCTAGCAGTGTTCCCTCCCCTGCATTCCCTTCACACTTCTGGTAGCAAGCAAAATTTCCTTCCTTAACTTTTTAAAATAAAGGACTAATACAATATTTGTCCTTCTGCGATTAACTTATTTCATTCAGTATAATATCCTCCATGTTCATCCACGTTATGTGGTGTTTGGCCAATTCTATGTTTTTCTTTAGGGTTGCATAGTATTCCATTGTGTATATGTACCATAGTTTGGTTGCTCATTCTTCTGTTGATGGACACCTAGGTCATTTTCATTTTTTACCATTGTAAATAGTGCTGCAATGAACATGGGTTTGCATATATCTGTTCTTGTCATGGCTCTCACTTTTTTAGGGCATATACCTAGTAATGGAATGGCTGGGTCACATGGTACTTCCAATTTCAACTTTTTAGGGAATCACCATACTGCTTTCCACAGTGGTTGTATCATTTGACAGTCCCACAACAGTGTATGAGAGTCACAATCTCAGCACATCCTCACCAGCATTTGTTATGTTCTGTCTTGTTGAACTTTGCTACTAGTGCTTGCGAGAGATGGTATCTCGTTGTTTTGATTTGCATCTCTCTAATGCTAATTATAGTAAGCATTTCTTCATATATTTGTTGGCCACCTGAATATCCTTTTTGGTGTCTATTCATGTCTTCTGCCATTTTTAAATTGAATTATTTGTCTTTTGGTTGTTGAGGTGTTGGAGTTTTCCATAAATTCTACAGATATGTCCCTTGGCAGATATGTCATTGCCGGATATTTTTCGCAATCTGTAGGTTCTCTTTTTGACTCTTTTGGAGAAGTCCTTGGAAACACAAAAAATTAATTTTGAGAGGGTCCCATTCATCTAGGTTCTCTTCTGCTGTTTGTGCATTTTGGGTTGTTTGACAGTCCATTTACGTCATATATTAGGGCCCTTAAATTTGCCCCTAGTTTTTCCTTGAGGAACTTTATGGTTTTAGGTTTCACATTGAAATCTTTGATCCATGTGGAGTTAGTTTTTTGTATGGTGTGAGGTACAGATCGTGTTTCTTTTTTCTGCAAATGGATATCCAGTTTTGCCAGCATCATTTGTTAAACAGCCATTCTCTTCCCCTTTTAAGTGGATTATGGCCTTTTGTCAAAGATAATCTGACCACAGGTTGATGTTTCTCTTTTTAGGTTCTCAGTTCTATTTCATTGATCTATGTATCTCTTATTGTAGCAATACCAGGCACTTTTGACTACTGTGGCTGTATAGTTGGTATTGAGATCTGGCAGTGTGAGACCTCCACCATTTTCCTTTTTCTTCAATATTACTTTGCTTATTCAAGGTCTTTTTCCTTTCCATATAGTTAGTGATTGGTTTTTCCATATCCTTAAATGGGATGGAATCTGGATTGGGATTGCATTGAATGTACAGATTGTTTTGGGTTCAATTGACATTTTTACAATGTTCAATCTTCCTGTCCATGAGCATGCTTTGTTCTTCCATTTATGTAGATCTCTTATGGTTTCTTGAAATAGTCTTTTACAGTTTTCTTTGTATAGTTCTTTTGTGTCCCTGGTAAGATTTATTCCCAAGTTTTTTTTTTTGTTTTTGTTTTTTTGGTAGATATAGTAAATGGTATTGATTTCCTTATTTCTTTTTCACCAATCTCTTTGCTGGTGTAGAAGAATCCAACTGATTTTTGGATGTTGATCTTATATCTGACCATGATGCTAAATCTCTCTATTAGCTCCAATAGATTTTTTGCTGAGTTTCTTGGGTTTTCTAAGTATAAGATCATATCATCAGTAAATAGAGGTACTTTGACTTCTTCCTTACCAATTTGGATGCCTTTGATTTCCCTTTCTTGCCTTATTGCCCTGGCTTGGACTTCCCATATGGTGCTGAATAGAAGAGTGATAAAGTGCATCCTTGTCTGGTTCTTTTCACAAGGGGAATGGTTTTAGTCTCTCTTCATTGGGAATAATGTTGGCTGTTTGTTTTGCATATATGCCTTTATTATGTTGAGGATTATCCCTTCTTTTGCTATTTTGCTCAGAGTTTTTATCAGAAATGAGTGTTGGAGTTTATCAAATGCCTGTTCTGCATCAATTGAGATGATCATGTGGTTCTTTTCCTTTATTTTATTTATGAGGTAGATGATGTTGATTATTTTTCTAATGTTGAACCATCTTTGAATATCTGATAAGAACCCCACTTGGTCATAATTAATTATTTTATTGATATGTTGTAGAGTCTATGGGTTAGGATTTTGTTGATTTTTACATCTGTATTCATAAGGGATATTGGTCTATAGTTTTCCTATTGAGTAATATCTTTGCCCAGTTTTAGGATCAAGGTCATGATTGCTTCATAAAATGAATTTGGGAGGATTCTATCCTTTCCAATATTTTGGAATAGTTTGATTAGGATTGGT
>NW_006921591.1:31971910-31984548 GCF_000298275.1 Orycteropus afer afer
TCCTATTGTTGATTTTTAATTTGGTAGCTTTGTGATCTGAGATGTTTTGCAGTATTTCAATGTTTTTAAATTTATTAAGACATGTTTTACAGGCTAACACATTGTCTATCCTGGAGAATATTCTATGTGCACTGGAAAAGAATGCATATTGTGATGATGTTGGGTGATATGTTCTTTAGAAGTCTATAAGGTCAAGTCAGTGGATTGCATTGTTTAGTTCTTCTGCGTCTTTGTTGAGTTTCTTTCCAGTTGTTGTCTTTCATTGAAAATGGTATATTAAAGTCTCCTACTATGATTCTGGAGTCATCTATTTGCCTTTTCAAATCTTTAAGGTCTTGTTTACATATTTTGGGGCCCTTTCATTGGGTCCATATGTATATATGATTAAATTTTCTTGTTCACTTGGTTCTTTAATCAGTACATAAGGTCCTTCCTTGTCTCATATGGTGGTTTTTGTCTTAAATTCATCAGAAATTAAGATTATCCCTCATGCCCTTTTTGGTTGCTATTTGCTTGATATATTTTTTTCCAACCTTTGATTTGTAGTCTATTTTTGTCTTTGTCTCTAAGGCATGTTTCTTACAGATAGCATATTGATTGGTTATGTGTTCTTATCCACTCTACAACTCTCCCATCTCTTGAGTGGTTTATTTAATCCATTGACATTCAGTGTAACTATTGACAAGTATGAATTGTTTGCTGTTATTTTGTTCTGTGCTTTATCATGCTGTTTCTGGTTTCCTTGTTCCATATAATTTTCTGTGCTGAGCTCATTATATTTATTAATCATTTTATCATTTCCTTTGTTGCTATTGTTTAGTATTTGCTAAGTATTTGTGGTTGTGCTTTTTTTTTTATTATGTGAAGGTTTATCATTTTTCTTTGAGGTTACCCTATGATGTATAATTTTCTCCTTGAGTTTAAAATAGTTCTTTCTATCTTGCAACTCACTTGACAACTTCATCATTTAGCAGTTCTGTAACTACACTATTTTCCCCCTCTTTTTGGTTTGTAGTTGTCCTCATTTGCCAATTGATGTCTCTCATTCTCTATTTACAAACTTGTAAGCTTTTTTGAGTTTGGATACTTCCAAAGCTGGTTCCTGGGTTACGTCATCTTATGTATTAACCATTGATTGTTGTTTGCTATTATTGGGTCTCTGTCCAAAGGACTCCCTTTAGTCTCTTGTAAGATTGGTCTGGTTTTAACACAATCCGTTAATTTCTGCTTATCAGGAAATCTCCTAATTTCATCATTATATTTGAGGGAAAATTTTGTTAGATATATAATTCTTGGGAAGTTTTTCTCTTTCAGGGATTTATATATACCATCCCATTGCCTTCTCATTTGCATGGTTTCTGCTGAGAAATCAGAACTTATTCTTTTTGGTTTGTCTTTTTTAAGTGATTTTTGCTTTTCCTATGCTGATTACAAGATTTTACTTTGTCTTTGGTATTGGTGAATTTGACATTGATATGTCTTTGTGATTCTCCTTTGGGGTCTAACCTGTTTGGGGTTCATTGAATTTCCCTGAATCGATGTATTCTTATCTGTTATCATGTCAGGAAGGTTATTTTCCAACAAATCTTGGATAATTTTCTCAGTGGCTTTCTTTTTCTTTTCCTGTTGTGGAATTCTGATTACATGTAAGTTATTCCTTTTGATGGTACTCCACATGAATCTTAGGTTTTCTTCATTTTTTTTTTTTTTTCCTGATTGATCCCTTTCCAAAGAAGTGTTAAGGCATTTGTTTTCAATCTTATTAAGTCTGTCTTCCATTGATTCAATTCTATTCCTTTGCCTTTTAATGTGTTATCTATTTCTGAAAATTTCACAATAATGTTCTGGATTTCTATCTGTGGATTTTGTGTCATTTCTAATTTTTCATTTATTTTGTCATATTGCTTTTGAATTTTCTTCTGAATTTGTTCTAGGTGGGTTTGTGTGTGTGTGTGTGTGTGTGTGTGTGTGTTTTCCTTAATTTTGTCAGTGTTTTCCTTGATCTGGCTCTCAATTCTCTGGAGATACCTGAGTATAATTCTTTGAATTATTTACCAGGGAGTTCCAATGCTGCTTCTTCCTCAGGGATGTGTTCTGGTTCTGTATCCTGGTCCTTTGTTTCTACCACTTTATCTGGCTTATTTGTGTGGACTGTGATAGTCTGTTGTCTTGGAGACATTGTGACACTGTTATATTTAGATCTCTCTTAATGTTTTGTGAAGAGCAGTTAAATGTGAGTCAGGCTTTTCTTGCTGGTCATTTATCATTGGCCAGTTGGTGGAGAAGGAAGTGATGGCTCTCACCAGTAATTGAAGCTACAGGTGTTGTGAGTGTAGTTGTTGTGTGGGCACTGTTGCTGTCTCACACTCAGTTAGACAAGAATAACAATAGAAAAACCATCAAAAAATAAAAAGCAAGTGGTCAAGAAACACACCGCATAAATGTACAGGAACAATCACCAAAAAAGAAAAAAGTACCAAAAAAATAGAAACATAAAAACACACATCTGCCCTATCTGGAGAGAGGGCAATAAGAGAAAAGTGCAATAATAAGGGAAAAATGAAGAAAAAAATTGGGAAAATGTAAAAAGAAAAACAAAGAAAGAGATTAACCATGAGAAAGACAAAAAATGGTAACCAGGAACACACAAACAGAAAAAGCTAAAAACAAGAACTTGGGAAGGGAACAATAAAGAATAATAATCATAAAGGACAACAATAATAATATAATAATGTAAAAACAGACAAAAATAAACAAACTAAAAAAAAAAAAAAAAAAGGAAAAATTCTGGGCATGGCGGGTCAGGGCACTCAGGCTCCCTCCCAACACACAGACTGAGATGGAATTCCTGCCAGCCCAGAAGGTGGGTGGGAGTGAAGGCAGCTGCACTTCTGTTCAAGAGTACATAGGGTATAAGAGTAACAAGGGGGAATATCGCACCTTTCTAGTCTTTGGTGTCCAGAATATCCTTGGGGTTCCCAGTTAGTGGGGCCTATTCTTAAGTTCCTGAAATATGGGAGAGTGCTGTTGTTTTAAATATCCCAAATGGTGGAACCACTTGTAATCATTCACAATGGCTGCCCCCTTAGGAGAAGCAAAAGTCCACAGTTTAGCCCTTCTCCCTTTTCACTATTTCCTCTTTTATTCACCAGCTATCAGTGTAGTCCTCTGTGCAACCCCTGACTAACAGAGATGATTTTTAGGTTAATTCTTCGGTCCTAACACCACTTTGTAATATCCAACCTGTCCATGCCGTCAGGATAGCTGGCAGATTGCAGCACTATATGTCTAATTTTTCAGTGTTTTCATGTACATTTTTCTACTAGTTGGAGTTTAGCCCACTTCCCTATCCTTCCTTTCAAACCTCAGGGCTCTAGGCTTACCTTCTGCATTTTTGTTTCTTGGTTCCCCTTTTCTTTTTGAAGAGGGTCTGTGCAATATGTCTGCCTATTCTGCCATCTTACTTATGCACATTTTGTTTATTTTTTTCTGTTTTAATTTTTGCCCCCTACTTTTTATTTTTCATTCTTTATTCTTCACTTCCCTGGTTCTAATTTTCAGTTTTTCTCTTTTCTTTGTTCCTGGTTCCCAGTTTTTCTTTCTCATGGCTCTCCCCAATCCTAGCTTTTCTTTTTGCATTTTTCCCATTTTCCTCTTCATTATTCTCCAACTCTATCTCTTTTCTCTTGTTGTCCCCTCCACAGATATGTTTTGTTTCCCCCCTTTCTTATCGTATTTCTTATTTTGGTGATTGTTCCCATGTGTATACACTGTGTGTTTTTTTATGTACTTACTTTTACTTTTTTGATTTTTGTTTTCAATTGTTGTCTTTGTCTAACTCAGTCAGAGAGACTGATTGTGCTCATATGACACAACCACACCCACAGTTCTTCAGCTTTACTCACTGAGTGAGAGCCACCCCTTCCTTTTCCAAAAACTAGCCAAGGATAAATGACCACCAAGCAGAGCCTGTTTCACCACTAACTGCTTTTCACAACAAGTCAACAGAGATCTGAATACCACTATGTCATACTGTCTCAGAGACAACAGACTATCACAGTCCATACAAAGAAGCAAGACAAAGGACCAGGATACAGACTCAGAACCCATCCCTGAGGGAGAAGCACCACTGAAAATCCCTGATAAGGAATTCAAACAAATTATATTTAGATATCTCCAAAGAATTGAAAGACAGGTCAAGGAAAACACTGACAAAATTAAGGAAAACAACAACAACAACAAACAAACAAAAAAAAAACCTAGAATTATTTCAGAAGAAAATACAAAAACAAAATGACAAAATAAATGAAAATTTAGAAATTATACGAAAAATGCAGATAGAAATCCAGAAGATTAATAAGAAATTTTTAGAAAAAGATAACACATTAAAAGGACAAAGGAGTAGAATCAAAGCAATGGAAGACAGAATAATGACATTTAAGATAAATACCTAAATACTTCTTTGGAAAGGTATAAATCACAATAAAGATCAAAACAAAATGAAGAAAGCCTAAGGTCTATATGGTATACCATCAAAAGGAATAAACTATGTGTAATTGGAATTTCACAACAGGAAGAGAAAAATAAAACCACTGAGAAAATTGTCCAAGATTTTTTTGAGGAGAACTTCCCTGATATGATGAAAGATAATAATATATCCATTCATGAAGTCAAACAAACCCCAAACATGAAAGACCCCAAAAGAAAATCACCAAAACATATGATGAAACTCACCAAAACCAGACAAAGAAAGAATCTTGAGAGTAGCATGTTGTTGTTGTTGTTGTTGTTGTTATGTGCATCAAGTCAGACCTGACTCATAGTGACCCTTCTTGGGTTTCTGAGATGATATCACTATGGAAGTAGATTGCCCAACCTTCCTTCTGAGGAGAGTAGCATAGGAAAAATGAAAAGTTACTTACAAAGGATAATCAACAAGAATACGCTCTGACTTCTCAGCAAGAAGACAATGGGATGGTATATATAAAAGCCTAGAAGAGAAAACTTTCCAAGAATTATATACCTTGTAATATTGTCCCTCAAATATGATGGTGAAATTAGGAGATTTCCCGATAAGCAGAAATGAAGGCAATTTGTTAAAACCAGACCAACCTTACAAGCGATACTAAAGGGAATCCTTTGAACAGAGAACCAATAACAGCAAACAACAATTGATCATTAATACACAAGATGACATAATCCAGAAACCAACACAGCTATGGAAGTATCGAAAATCAAAAAAGCTTATAAGATTGTAAACAGAGAACCAGAGATATCAATTGGAAAATGAGGACAACAACAAACCAAAAAGAGGGGGAAAATTGTATAGTTACAGAACTCCTAAATAGTGAGGGAGTCAAGTGAGTTGCACGATAGAAGGCACTATTTTTAACTCAGGGAGAAAATTACACATCATAGGGTATCCTAGAAGAAAAATGATAAACCTTCACATAACAATAAAAAAAAGCACAACCACACATACTTAGCAAATACTAAAACAATAGCAACAAAGGAAATGATAACACAATTCATAAATATAATGAGCTCATCACAGAAAATCATATGGAACAAAGAAACCAGAAACACCATGAAAAAACACAGAACAAAATGACAGCAACCAATTCTTATTTGTCTATAATTACACTGTATGTCAATGGATTAAATGCACCACCCAAGAGATGGAAAGTTGCAGAGTGGATAAGAACACATGGCCGATCAATATGCTGTCTTCAAGAGATACACTTTAGAGACAAAGACAAAAATGGACTAAAAATCAAAGTTTGGAAAAATACATATTAAGCAAATGACAACCAAAAAGAGCAGGAGTGGCAATCTTAATTTCTGATCAAATTGACTTTAAGACTAAAGCCACTACAAGAGACAAAGAAGGACATTGTATAATGATTAACGGATCAATTGAACATGAAGATATAACCATAACAAATACCTATGGACCCAACAAAAGAGCCTGAATATTCAAAAATCAAACTTCACCATTATTGAAAATGCAAATAGATGACTCCACAGTCATAGTAGGAGACTTTAATACACCACTTTCAATGAAAGATAGAAAACTGTTAAGAAATTCAACAAAATGCAGAAAAATTAAAAATGCAATCCACCAACTTGAACTAATAGAGAACTACAGAGCTCTTCACCCAACATCAGCATAATATACATTCTTTTCCAGTGCACATAGAACATTTTCCAGGATAGACCATACGTTAGCCCATAAAGCATGTCTTAATAAATGTTAAAACATTGAAATACTGCAAAACATCTCAGATCATAATGCTATCAAATTAGAAATCAACAATAGGAAGATCAACATAAAAATAACTACCATATGGGAACTGAACATCTTCTTAAAATATGAGGAGTAAGAGAAGAAATAAAAACTGAAATTTAAAAGTTCCTTGAATCAAACGAGAATGAACATACAATAAACTGGAATGTTTGGGACACACCAAAAACAGTGATAAGAGGCCAATTTATAACAATAAATGCACACATCAAAATAGAAGAAAGAGCTAAAATCAACAATTTAAACCAACATTTCAACAATTAGGAACAAAACAAAAACAAAAGCCTATAATCATCAGAAGAAAGGAAATAATAAAGATTAGAGAAGAAATCAATGAAATAGAAAAAGAAAGACAATAGAAAAAATTCAACAAGACTAGAAGTTGGTTTTATAAAAAGATTAATAAAATTGACAAACTAGTGGCAAATTTAACAAAGGAAAAGAGGGAGAGAATAAAACACACAAATAAGAAACAAAATGGGTGACATCACATCAGAACCAACTGAAATAAAAAGGATAATATCCAGATACTATGAAGAACTATAATCCAACAAATTTGAGAATCTGGAAGAAACAGACAGATTTCTAGAAACACATTACTCACCTAAACTAACACAGACTAGGTTGGGAAGTTGAACAGATCCATAACAAAAGAAGAACTTGAACATGTCATTAAAAAAGTAAAAATAAAAATTATCCAACAAAACAAAGTCCTGATCCAGATAGTTTTAAAGGAGAATTCTACCAAACATTCAGAGAACTGACACCAAGCCTACTCAAATTATTCCAAAACATATCAAAGGATGGAATTCTCCCAAATTCATTTTATGAAACAAAAATAACTTTGATACCAAACCAGGTAAAGACATCTCTAAAAAGGAAATTTACAAACCAATATTCCTCAAGAATTTAGATGAAAAAATCTTCAACAAAATTCTAGCCAATAGACGCCAACAACACATCAAGAAATAATTCATTATGACCAAGTAGGGTTTTTATCCGATATGCAAGGATGGTTCAAGATTAGAAAAACAATAATGTCATCCATCACATAAATAAAACAAATGAAAAGAACTACCTGATCATATCAATTGATGCAGAAAAGGCATTTGATAAAATCCAACACCCATCCCTGATCAAAACTCTCAGCACAATATCAATAGAAGGGATATTCCTCAACAAAATAAAGAGCATGTATGCAAAATCAACAGGCAATATTATTCTCAACAGAGAGAGACTGAAACAAACAGGAATCAGACAAAGATGCCCACTACTACCACTTCTACTCAACATTGTATTAGAAGTCCTAGACAGGGCAATAAGGCAACAAAGCAAAATCAAAGGCATGCAAATTGGTAAGGAAGAAGTCATAGTATGCCTATTTGCTGATGATATGATCCTATATCTAGAAAACCCAAAAGACTCAGTAAAAAAATCTACTGGGACTGACTGAGAGATTTAGAATAGTGGCAAGATAAAAGATCAACATTGAAAAATCAGCTGTATCCCTCTACACTAGGAAAGAGATTGCTGAAAAAGAAATAAAGAAATCAATACCATTTACAATAGGTACCAACAAACAAACAAATAAATAAATAAATACGTGTGAATAAATCTTACCAGGGACATAAAAGACCCATACAGAGAAAACTGCAAAACAGTACTTCAAGAAACCATAAGAGATATACATAAATGCAATTGCATAGCATGCTCATGGATAAGAAGATTGAAGATTGTGACAGTGTCAATTCTACCCAAAGCAATCTATACATTCAATGCAGTCCCAATTCAGATCCCATCAACATACTTTAAGGATATGGAAAAAACAGCCAATCACTAACCTTATGTGGAAAGGAAAGAGACCTCAGATAAGCAAAGCATTACCGAAGAAGAAGAACAAAGTAGGAGATCTCACACTCCTGGATCGTAAAACCTACTATACAGGCACAGTAGTCAAAACTGCCTGGTATCAGTACAACAACAGACACATAAACCAATGGAACAGAATTAAGAACCCAGAAATTGATCCATCAACCTATGGTCAGCTGATCTTTGACAAAGGGCCCAAATCCATTAAATGGGAGACAAAATGTCTGTTTAACCAATAGTGTTGGCAGAACTGGATATCCATTTGCAGATAAATGAAACAAGATCTGTACCACACCCCATACACAAAGAAGTAACTCCAGAGGGATCAAAGACTTAAATGTGAAACCTAAAACTATAAAGTTTCTCAAGGAAAAACTAGGGGCAAATTTAGGGCCTTCATATATGGCATAAATAGACTATCAAGCATGATCCAAAATGCACAAACAACAGAAGAGAAACTAGATGAATGGGACCTTCTCAAAATTAAATTTTAATGTGTTTCCAAAGACATCTCCAAGAGAGTAAAAAAGAGAACCTACAGATTGGGGGAAAATATTGGCAATGACTTATCTGACAATGGACTCATCTTTAGAATTTATAAAAACTCCAACACATCAACAACAAAAAGAAAAATAATCCAATTTTAAAAGGGCAGAAGACATGAATAGATACTTCATCAAAGACAATATCCAGGTGGCTAACAACATATGATAGGAGCTCTGGTAGCATAGTGGCTAAAGCACTAGACTGCTAACCAGAAGGCTGGTGGTTCAAACCCACCAGCCACTCCTCGGAAGGAAGGTTGGGCAATACTACTTCTGTAGTGATACTGCCTCGGAAACCAAAGGAGGGGTCGCTATGAGTCGGGGCTGACTAGATGGCACACAACAACAACAACAACAACAACATATGAAGAAATGCTCACTATAATTAGCCATTAGAGAGAAGGAAATCAAAACAATGAGATACCGTCTTGCCCTAGCACTAGTAGCAAAGTTCAAAAAGACAGAAAATAAAAAATGCTGGTGAGTATGTGGAGAGATTTGGACTCTCAAACTCTGTTGGTGGAACTGTCAAATGATATAACCACTTTGGAAACAGTATGGCTATTGCTTAAAAAGTTGGACTTAGAATTCCCATTTGACCCAGGCTTTCCATTACTAGGTATTTATTTTAAGAAGTGAGAGCCAGGACAAGAGCAGATATATGCACACCCATGTTCATTGCAGCACTATTTACAATAGCCAAAAGATGGAAACAACCTAGATGCCCATCAACAGAATAATGGATAATCAAACAATGGTAATACACAATATGGTATACTATGCAACCTTAAGAATAACAGAATCTGCAAAACACTGCATAATGTACATGAACTTGGAGGATATTATATTTAGTGAAATAAGCCAATCATAGATAGACAAATATTGTATTAGTCCTTTATTGTAAAAAGTCAAGGAAAAGTTTATATATGGAAGGAAATTCTCTTTGTTTGTTACCAGGGGTAGGAAGGGAGGAAATGGGAGGGAACACTGTTAGATAGGTAGAGACAAGTATTGATTTGTGTGAAGAGAAGGGCAATGTACCAAATTGTAGGGATAAACACAGTGGCATTGAGTAAGAGGAAGACATGGAGAGGTGCATGGAAGGTACAGACAACAGAGATTAACACTTTTGCACATACAGCACTGTGTTGTCAGTGAAGTCAAACATTTTGATATACTAGTAGATAGATGAGTGGATGTGCTGAACTATTAGGTATGTCTATGCAAGGGGGAGTGTTCCCATGACCATGTATAGGGTAGGAAGACAATGTGTCTACAAGTGTATTGGAATGTTCTGTGAGAATTCCCAAGTATATAGTAGTGCTGACAAAGCAGGTTATAGCCACTTCTTGGCCTCAGCCAGCTACCTAAAGGGAGCAAGCACTTGGACCTGTGAGCTTGGGACCATAGTTGCATGGGACATCAAGCTCAATTGGCATAGCATTCTACACAAAAAAAACATTGTTCCACATCCTACTTTGTTGAGTAGCAACTGGGATTTTAAAAGCTTTCAAGTGGAGATGTAAATGCAACAATGAGTCTCTCCTTATCCAGAGCAAAGAAGAATGAAGAAAACCAAAGACACAGGGAAACAATTAATCCAAGGGACTGGTACACCATGAGATCCTCAGTCTATACAAGTATGAAACCAGAAGAACTAGATGGTGCCTGGTTACCTCTGTCATCTATTCAGAGGGGAATCTACGTAGGAGATACTGGATAGAGAGGGAGAATAATGTGGAACAAAACTCAAAATCATAAAAAAAGAAAAAACTGGACCAGGTTTGCTGGTCTGATAGAGCCTGATGGAACCACTGAGACTATGGCCTCTTGCTGCCCTTCAGGTCTGGAATAGAACCAACCTGTGGATTCCAGGCAAGCAAAAGACAGGCATATGAGGTGAACATTCACGTTAGGTAGATACACTCCTTGGAGAGATCAATCATGGGAGACTAGAAGGGCTGTGAATGCACCGGGAGACAACTCAGGAGGCAGGAATGCATGGAGGAATGGACACAGGGAAGAGGTAACTATGGGGAAGAAGTGAAAGCGGAACTACTGTATTGTGGGAAATTACAGTTAATGTCATGAGACAAAGTATATGTGAGCTATTGTATGGAAAGTGAATTTTCTCTGTAAACATTCACCCAAATCACAATAAAAATTAAAAGAAGAAGGAGAAGGAGAAGAAGGAAGGGAAGAATACAGGGTCACTGTACCAAAAAGAATCGGTCAATATTCATCCATTTCAGGATGTGACATATGATATGGAACCAATCATATTGAAGGATGAAGTCAAAGCTGTACTGAAGGTTGGCCAAAACAAGGCTCCAGGAATTGATGGAATATCCATTGAGATGTTTGAAGAAACAGATGTCACACTGGAGACAATTACTTGGCTAATCCAAGAGATTTGGAAGACCTGGCCAACTGACTGG
Source organism: Orycteropus afer afer (assembly GCF_000298275.1). Taxonomy (NCBI): domain Eukaryota; kingdom Metazoa; phylum Chordata; class Mammalia; order Tubulidentata; family Orycteropodidae; genus Orycteropus; species Orycteropus afer. The sequence continues at coordinate 31,983,067 of NW_006921591.1, forward strand.
AAGAGATCCATATTTATACCCATTCCAAAGAACGGTGATCTCACAGAATGTAGAAATTAAGGAACAATATCATTAATATTCTATACAAGTAAAGTCCTACTGAAGATTATTCAAAAACGGTTGCAGTAGTATACTGACAGAGAATTTCCAGAAATACAAGCTGGATTCAGAAGAGGATGTGGAATGAGGGATATCATTGCTGATGTCAGATGGACGTTGGCTCAAACAAAGAATACCAGAAAGATTTTTACTTGTGTTTTATTGACTATGCAAAAGCATTTGATTGTGTAGATCATAACAAATTATGGATAACATTGAGAAGAATGGAAATTCCAGAACACTTTATTGTATTCATGAGGAACCTGTACATAGACCAGGATGCTGCTGCTCAAAGAGAACAAAGGCATACTTCATGGTTTAAAATCAGGAAGGGATACTTATTCAATCTGAATGCTAAGCAAATAATCTGAGAAACTGTACTACATGAAGATGAACGTGGCATCAGGATTGGAGGCAAACGACACAACTGTGCTTGCTGAAAGTGAAGATGACTTGAAGCACTTACTGATGAAGACTACAGACTACAGTCTGCAGTATGAATTACACCTCAATATAAAGAAAACAAAAATTCCCACAATTGGACCAATAACCAGCCTCACAACAAATGGAGAAAAGATTGAAGTTGTCAAAGATTTCATATTACTCAGTTCCACAATCAACACCATTGGAAGTTGCAGTCAAGACATCAGATAATGTATTGTACTGGGGGAATCTGCTGCAAAAGACCTCTTTAAAGTGCTGAAGAAGAAAGATGTCTTCTTGAGGACTAAGGCATGTCTAACACAAGCCATCTAATTTTCAGTCACCTTATATGCATATCAGAGCTGGACAATGAACAAGGAAGACTGAAGAAGAGTTGATGCTTTTGAGTGTGGTGTTGGTGAAGAATACTGAAAGTACCATGGACTGCCAAAAAATGAACAAATCTGTCCTGAAGGAAGTGTAGCCGGAATGGTCCTTGGAAACAAGAATGGCCTGACTTCATCCACCAAATTTGGTCGTGTTGTCAGAAGGGACCATTCCCTGGAGAAGGATATTATACTTGGTAAAGTGAAGGGTCAACAAAAAAGGGAAAGGCCCTCAGCAAGATGGCTACAATACAGTGGCTTCAAAGAGGGGCTCAGGCATAGCAAGGCACAGGACAATGGGAAATATTTAATTGTGTTGTATATAAGGTCCCTATGAGTTGGAGATGACTTGACAGCACCTAACAACAACACTGATAAAGGTGTCTTCCTAGGGACAGCTGTATACACATTCCTAACAAATACCAAGTAATTCTTTCTACAGGTTAGAAATCCTGACTTGTGACTTCCTTGTTTTTTTTTTTTTTTTTTTTTTTTAAGTTTTCTTGTAGTCAAAACACACTCAAGAAGATATTTGCCAACATAACAACTTCTCTATTTATATCTCAGGTACTTT
>NW_006921591.1:31985658-31986537 GCF_000298275.1 Orycteropus afer afer
TCCATGAACTCCTGCCCCCTGAGCGCTTTCCCTGTGCATAAGCAGCCCTTCTTTCTCCCATGTTTGTTCTCTCCAAGGAGAGTATCTACTTGAGGTAAATGTTCAACTCATATGCCTGTCTTTTGTTTGGCTGGAAACCACAGGTGTGGGTTCAGTTCCAGACCTGAAGGGCAGTTAGGGGTCATAGTCTCAGTGATTCCACCAGGCTCTATGGGACCAGCAAACCTGGTCCCCCTGCTTTTTCTGTTTCCTCCAAAAGATTTTGAGTTTTGTTCCACATTGTTCTCACTCTCCGTAAAGGATCTCTTACACAGACCCCCTTCCAAGTGGATGACAGTGATAACCGGGCACCATATAGTTCTTCTGGTCTCATAGTCATATAGGCTGCAGATTGCATGGTGTACCAGTCACTAGGACTAATTATTTCCATGAATTTTAGTTTTCTTCATTATTCTTTGCTCTGGACAAGGAGAGACCCATTGTTGCATCTAGATAACAGCTTGGTAGCTTTTAAGATTCCAGTCACTACTCACCAAAGTAGGAGATGGAACAATGTTTTGTATAGTATGTTATGCCAAGTGAGCTTGATGTCCCTGCGACTATGGTCCTAGCCCACAGGTTCAACTACTTGGTCCCTCTGGGTAGCTGGCTGTGACCAAGCAGTGACCACAATCTTGACCCTTGTCAGCTCTACCATATACCTGGGAATTCTGCTCATTCACATAACCTTATAGGACCATTGTCTGCCAACCCTATATATGTTCTTGGATACACTTCCCATTTCATGGACATACCTAATTGTTCAGCCTGTCCACCCATCTATCCACCCATATACCCATGTTTGCCTTCATTGACAATGCAGTGCTATATGTTCAAAAG
>NW_006921591.1:32011306-32013086 GCF_000298275.1 Orycteropus afer afer
AAATAGGGGGAAAAATGACCACACAATATCTGGGGGAAGGGATAAATGATAAGAGCTAGAGTAAGAGATTAATGAAGAAAAATATGGGAACAATAGAAAAAGAAAAATAAGGGATGGGAAGGACCACAGGAAAGAAAAATAATGGGAACCACTAAAAGGGAGGAGAAAAAAGCCAAATTTTAGAACCTGGGAATGGAAAAAGAAAGAATAAAAATTAAAATGAAGAGGAAAAAAAAAGGAAATAAGAATAATTTAAAAGCAAACAAATAAAAACAAATCTTGGTGGTGGTGGGGGTATCAGGGCAAGGCACCCACACTCTATCCGAGCACACAGACTTGGATGGAATTCCTACAGGTCCATAAGGTTTGGGTGAAGGTGCAAGATGAACACACTTCTGTTTACCAAGAGGATGTAAGGTATAAAAGTAACAAGGGGAATATCACACCTTTCTAGTCATCAGCCTTTGGTATATCTGTGCTCTCCTCAGCAAGTGAAGTCTGTTCTTAGGTCCCTAGAATCTGAACAAGTACCCTGTTACATTAAGTATCCAAAATGGCAGCACCACCTATAAATATTTAAAATGGCTTCACCCTCTTCTTGACAGCCTAATGTCCACAGCTCAGTTTGTCTCCTTTTTTGCTTTTACCCTTTTTAGTCATCAGCCACCAGTGAAGTTGTCCATGCAGCCCTTGGGAAGCAAGGCTGAGGTTTTGGTTGATTTTCAGGTCCTAACTTACAAATACTCAAACTGTCTGTGCCATCAGGATAGCTGATAGTCCACACTTCTTTTTGTCTCCTTATTCACTGTTTTCATTCAGGTTCTTCTACCAGTTGGTGTTTAATCCACTTCTGAAGATTTAATCCTTATTTTCACAGTTCAGAGCTCCAGGATTATATTCTGTATCTGTGTCTACTAGTTTCTCTTTTCTTTGTTGAACAGGGTCTGTGTAGCTTGTCTGCTTATTCTACCATCTCACTGGAAGAAGATATTTAATTTTGAAGTGTGAGGGCTTATGACCTTATATATATCTTGACAATAAAAAGTGTCACATAGGTTAATTATAATGCATATTCAGCTAACTATAATTAATTAGATGGATACATATGACAAAAAATGAACAAAACTTACATATATAGGTCAGAATAATTTAAAAAGATAAATGCAGCAAAGATTGGTGGGAATAATTTTTAAAAATAAATTATAGATTGGAGATTCTTTTGCTCACACAAGAAGAACCCTCCCTTTAACTGTAAGTCTTGGGTTGTCATTGCTTTCTCCTGTAAGATTTTACTCAACAGCAATCTGGTTTTATTTTCATACAGGCTTTACCAAGTCTTTTAAATATTGCTTTCTTCCTCCACAAAGTCCTATGTTCCTTCTTTATTCTATACAGTCAAAAACATTTCACTGTCAGTCTGAGGAATTCATTATTTTTCTCTCACTCTAAACTACCTCTTTCTTATAATAATGTGCCCATTTAGAAACATTTCTTTTAAATGTATAAAAATAGATATGAGTTTCATTGCACCTGCCTTTTAGCTAATATTCCTCAAATTCAATAAAGACATAAAAACAAATGTTCAAATAAACTAAAATTTTCCATTGCCTTTTCAAATTAATCAAACACCGTCTGTAACTTACTGTCACTATGCCAAATTCTTCCTAAGGCACAATCAAAAATGTCCATCAACAGAAATTTGAGGAAGGACTACTGAGCCAAGCACTACTTCAATCAATGTAATGACAGAAAATGGATAGAACATAAAAATTTTGAAACC
>NW_006921591.1:32013186-32019618 GCF_000298275.1 Orycteropus afer afer
AATATAACAAAATAAAGAAGCAATGGCAGTGACCATTCAATTAAACCACTCTTATTCTCAATTCCTAAACTTGTCCAAGTCTGTGATCAAAATGATCCATTAACTGGGACACGCTTTTGTTGACTCCATAGAAAGAAAAGAGGGAAAGGGAGCTGGTTGCTTTGAAATTTTTCTTATAACCCAGCTGATAAATGTTAGCAATGGAATGAACGCAAGTGTGAAGATATGTTTTATAATATTTATCTTGAATAGTTGTTCTCTAATGAAAAGTAAACTTTGAAAGTATGCTTTGTAAGCAGTGTTGTTGTTTTACAAAAATATTCAAGCAATTAAAAAACATAATTTGCAAACTATTCAATCATAAATTTTGTAGTAATACATATGTGTAAGTGAAAGGAAATACCACGAACCACTCTAACAATTAATTACCTCCTTCCTGCTCACTTTTTAAGTTTTTTTTTTTTTTTTTAAATGGGTGATTTTGATGTGGGAATGGAAAATAATTTAAATGGTAAAGTATTTTGCAAAAAGAGTTTTTTGACCTCAGCTGTGTGGGAAACATTCTTTGTCCAGTGTTATAATGTCAACACTCATTAATTTCTGCCCTCAATATACACATAAATATATAAATACATAAACACATAAACAAACAAACAAATAAATAAAGCTTATTATTCCACTGGGATGTTTTCAAAATAGACAATGCTGGGAGTTTAATATCAGCAGGTTTTTTGATGACACCTTGATCAGGAAGCATAGCAGAATTCTTAAGATTGTTTTCTTAGCTTCAACATTACCTTTGAATCCATCATTTTAGACCTGAAATGATTGTTACATATGTAGGGGAAGCCTTTCATTTTACATTTGGAGAAAATGGTACAGGGAGTTCTAATGACTTATTCAACATCACACAGAATCTCAGAAGATATGCTGCTAAAATCCAGCTATGTAGTCTCCCTACATTTCTTACTAAGATATAGTATCATGAACTCTATCTGACCCCAATACCTGTTCCTATGTTCCTGTACTAAAAAAAAGAGAAAAAGAAAGAAAGAAAAGAAAAAGAAAAATGAGTATATGACCGCTGCTATTTGATAAGGCAAAATTCTGATTGTTATGTGGAATATGATCTAGCATGATAAATAATGTGTGCTTTCATCAGGAAGATTCAGTTTTAGTGACTAATTCTCCAGGTAGGTTAATTTCTGGGAGTTGAGTATAAAGGAGTCTTGCATGGGATGAGGAGAGAGGGGAGTGGAATTCTATTTTCAAAACTCATGGGGAAAAGGTGATAATAGAAACGAGAAGTTTACAAAGTCAGCACAATATAATAATCCTTCATTACCGTAATACTCCCCATGAGAAGAACAAGCTGCCACTTCACTCCTGGTTAAATGTCATTTTTATAAATGATGCAGATATGTATTTTTTTCCTGTGATAACTTCCCTCCAGTTTTATAAGAGAACTGAGTAAGAAAACTTCTTTCTTTTCACAGAAATTTCCTTAGTATCAGCTTTTAAAAATTCCTCTCAGACTGTCAAGTCTCTCTCTACATGGCATAAAAATGTGATTCATATTCCATTATATAAACTGTATTGCATTATAAATGGATCAGTGCTTTCTATATGGCTTATTTGAGAAAATCTGGAGAAGCCAGACATTGAATCTGAAATGTGTTTTCTTTAAAGGAAGGTGAAAAAAGCATTTTAATCTTATGGGGATGGGAGAATATATACATATTTTTATTATACATTATGGGATGAATATGAAACAGGTCCATAGACACCTATCTGTCAATAACCATTCAAGGAAAAAGGAAGGAGACAACATGACTTAAGGCTGACAGCACTACTTGTCAATGACATGGCATTGCTTTCAGTATTCATTGTCCTAATCTTTTATCTGGACTCTACTACATCTTCCATGACAGAGTTGGCGAGTTCAAGTTGGTCAATAGGATTTTGTGGAATGCCTTGAGAACAAATAAAAACATAAAGCAAACACACATTCTGTCATTTGACAGAACATCTAAAATAATAATTTATAATGATTTAAAGCAGGGCGATGGAAGGAAGGTAACAGTGAGTATAAAGAATAATGCTGAGGCAAGCAAAGACATATATCCAAACTCTTCCCATAGTTTATGGTGATAGTACACATGCACCCAGTAATCTATTGTAATGTTATTATCCTTGGGCACATTGACCATTGCTGGCATTATAAAGTATCACTTTCCTTTTCTTCAACACTTAAGTATGTTCTGTGATTCTAATATTTCCTTTCCAGGTGAAAATTACTCTAGATTTAACCAATTACATATCTAGGACAAGGCTTTCATTTTACATTTGGAGAAAATGATAAAGGGATTTCTAGTGACTTATTCAACATCACAAAGAAACTCAGGAGAAGATCTGCTGCTAAAATCCAGCTATGCAGTCTCCCCACAGTTCTTACTAAGATATAATATCATGAACTCTATGTGACCCAAACACCTATGCCTATAATGCAATTACCAGAAATCAATTAATCATAATTCTGTGATAATTGTATTTTTGTATAATTATGTCACCCAATAGCTGTTTTCTTTTATAAAATATTTATATTTGACATATTATAATGTGTTTAAGAGCTCTGGTGGTGCAGTGCCTAAGGTATTTGACTGCTAACTGGAAGGCTGGCAGTTGAAACATACCAGCCACTCCTCAGAAGGAAGATTGGAGCTACTTCCGTAGTAATAATGCCTTGGAAACCCAAAGAGGGGTTGCTATGAGTTGGATCCAACTGTTTTGGAGTTTTTATATATTTATTTGTATATTATATAAAATATAATTGATACATACTTACAGATATTGAATAGATTTTATTCGTAAAATCATTTCATTGAGGAAATATGCATATTTCCATGTTTCATAGTTATAAAAATTTGCAAAATATATTTTATTAACAAGGTTTTGAGCAACTATTCAGAAATAAAAAAAAATATAAAAATCGCATGATTTTAACACTGTCAATTTTATTTTTATAAGAAAATAATGTCTAGACAAGGTTTTTCTAGATTCAAGGAAAATTTCTTTTTTTCTTTTTTTTTTTTTTGGTGTGATGAAGCCATAACAATATTCTTAATATTGAGTATTTGGGTAATAGACACTACACCTTTCCATAATAACCTATTTCAGAAAGTAAGATCATGTTAATGAATTACTTCTAGTTTTCATCTCTTAGTAAAGGTTTTTAATAGAGTTTGGGTGTTCAACAAATATTTTCTGAATTGAATAATATTATGAATAAGATTAGTTCTCTTACAGGTCTCTTAGGTGAGTAGAGGATAGAAGGGAATCAGCAATTACTGTGCAATTTGTCAAGTTGCCTGAAAAGTACAGATGTAGCTACTTTAGACTGTCACCTTGGGATTTGAAAAAGTCTTCACAGAGGAACTGGAGGAAATGATGTCAGGAGCCATGAAGCCTTAGGAGTTCTGGATTCCATTTTCAAGATGGAACAAACATAAAATCAAATAACTATAATAACAAAAATAATAAAATGCAAGGTAAAAAAATGTGGAGTGATAATGTGGAGACTAGACTCTGAATTAATTCTGGAGATTGAGATGAATTTCACAGGAGAAATGCCATTTCACATTGATGAATGAGAGTAACATTTTTTTGGATAATATTATTTCATATTTAAGAAATGGAGAATAAAGACAGAGATGAATGTCAGGTTAAATGAATGTAAATATTCCCATATGATTGAAAGGTCATATAGCATGTGGAGTTGACCAGGTGGAGAAAAGACAGAGTACCCCAAGGTGCAAACAATTTTGATCTTGTTAAAATTTATTCCAAATTGTGTAACTTTTAGGAGTGTGTATGGAAGGAACAAGGAGAATAGATTGACCAGGTTGCTGATCTACTGGATTGTAATATTGAAGGATGAGAAATAGGTTCCTCCCTCCCTCTTTTTTCTTTGTTTCTTTGTGCTTACTGTTATCAGAGTTTTCTTTTGTTGTTTGTTTGTTTGTTTGTTTTTGTGATTTGGGTGAAAGTTTACAGAGCAAATTCACTTTCCATACAGCAGCTCACATATACTTTTTCTCATGACATTGACTACAATTTACCAAAATGCAACAGCTCCCCATCTACTTCCTCCCCATAGTTACCTCTTCTCTGTGATCTTCCCTCCCATGCACTCCTTCCCCCCAAGCTGTCTGCCTGTGTATACACAGCACTTCTATTCTCCCATGATTGATCTCTCCAAGGAGTGTATCATCTACCTTGTATAAGTGTTCACCTCATATACCTAAATTTTGTTTGGCTGGAAGCCACAGGAGTAGGTTTAATTCCAGACTTAAAGGGGAACTAGAAGCCATAAACTCAGTGGTTCCATCAGGCTATATCAGACCAGCAAACCTGGTCCATTTTTTCTTTTTTTTTTTTTTTTAATGATTTTGAGTTTTGCTCCACAATGTTCTCCCACTTTATCCAGGACCTCCTACAGAGATCCTCCTCCGAGTGGTTGAGAATGGTAGCCAGGCACCATCTAGTTCTTCTGGTCTCATAGTCATGTAGACTGAGGATCACATGCTGTACCAGTTGTTTGGACTAATTGTTTCCATGTGTCTTTCGTTTTCTTCATTCTTCTTTGCTCTAGATGAAGAGAGGCCCATCATTGCATCAAGATGGTTACTTGCAAGCTTTTAAGATCCCAGTCTATACTCGACAAAAAAGGATATGGAACAATGATTATATGAAGTACGTTATATCAACTGAGCAAGATGTCCCCTGCGACTATGGTACAAAACCCACAGGTCCAACTACTTGCTCCCTCTGGGTAGCTGGCTGTGGCCAACAAGTGACTACAAACTTGCCCATTGTCGGCTCTACACTATACCTGGGATTTCTTACAGAACATACAAATACACTTACAGAAACATTGTCTACCAACGTTATGCTCTTGGGCACAATCCCTCCAGCATGGACATAACTATTAGTTCATTCTGTGTATCCATATGTCCACCCATATATCAGTGTTTGCCTTCACTGACAACTCAGTACTGTATGTGCAAAAGGGTTCATCTTTGTTGTCTGCACTTCCCATGCACCTGTATATGCCTTCCTCTTCCTCAATGCCACTGTGTTCATTACTCATATTTGGTATATTGCCCTTTTCTTCACTCAAATCAATACTTGTCTCTACCTATCTAACATTGTTCCCTCCCCTCCACTTTCCTCTGATCCCTGGTAACCAATAAAGAAAATTTCCTTCCATATATAAACTGTTCCTTGACATTTTACCATAACAGACTAATACAATATTTGTCCTTCTATAATTGACTTATTTCATGCAGCATAATGTTCTCCAAGTTTATCCATGTTATACAGTGTTTTGCAGGATCTATGTTATTCTTTAGAGTTGCATAGTATTCCATATTGTATATGTAGGGTAGTTTGGTTAACCATTCTTCTCTTGATAATCATCTAGGATGTTTCCATCTCTTGGCTATTGCAAATAGAGCTGCTATGAACATGGGTGTGCATATATCCTTTCTTGTCCTGGCTCCCACATGTTTAGGATATGTACCTAACAATAGAATTGATAGGTCAAAAGGTATTTCTAATTCCATCATTCTAAGGAATTGCTATACTGTTTCCACAATGGTTATATCATTTTACAGTCTCACTGGCAATGCATGAGAGTCCCAATGTCTCTACATCTTCACCAGCATTTGTTAATTCCTATCTTGTTGAACTTTGCCATTAGTACTGGGGAAAGATCGTATCTCATTGTTGTTTTGCTTTGCATCTCTTCAATGGCTAATTTTAGTGAGCATTTTTTCATATGTTTGTTGGTCGCCTGAAATCTTCTTTGGTGAAGTGACTATTCACATCTTCTGCCCACTTTTTAATTGGATTATTTGTCTTTTTATTGTTGAGATGTTGGAGTTTTCTATGAATTCTAGAGATAAGTCCCTTGTTAGATATGTCATTGCCAAATATTTTTTCCCAATCTGTAGGTTCTCTTTAGACACTTTTGGAGAAATCTTTGGAAGCACATAGGAAGGTCCCATTCATCTAGTTTCTCTTCTGCTGCTTGTGCATTTTGGGTTATGCTTGATAATCTACGCCATATATTACTCACTGCTGTCAAGTGGGATCTGACTCATAGCAACCCCTCCTTGGGTTTATGAGGTGGTATCACCATGGAATTAGATTGCCTAACCTTCCTTCAGAGGAGCGGCTGATGTGTTTGAACCACCAGCTTTCTGGCTAGCAGTCAAATGCCTTAGACACTATGCCACCAAAGCTCCTTGACACATATTAAGGCCCCTAAATTTGGCCCTAGTTTTTCCTTGAGGAACTTTATAGTTTTAGGTTTCACATTGAAGTCTTTGATCCATCTGAAGTTAATTTTTGCGTATGGGGTGAGGTACA
>NW_006921591.1:32020063-32023211 GCF_000298275.1 Orycteropus afer afer
GTCTCTTAGGGTTTCTTGATGTAGTCCTTTATAGTTTTCTTTGTACAAGTTTTTTGTGTCCCACATAAGATTTATTCCCAAGTATTTATTTATTTATTGGTAGCTATTGTAGATGGTATTGATTTCACTATTTCTTTTTCAGCAATCTCTTTCTTTCCTGATGTAGAGGAATCCAACTGAGTTTTGGATGCTGATCTTGTATCCTGCCACTATGCTGAATCTCTCAATTAGTTCCAGTAGAGTTTTTATTGAGTCTTTTGGGTTTTCTAGGTATAGGATCACATCATCAGCAAATAGTGATAGTTTGACTTCCTCCTTACCAATTTGGATGTCTTTGATTTCCTTTCTTTGCCTTATTGCTCTGGCATGGACTTCCCATATGGTGCCGAATAGAAGTTGTGACAAAGGGCATCCTTGTCTGGTTCATTTCACAAGGGGAATGGTTTTATTCTCTCTTCATTAGGAATAAAGTTGGCTGTTCGTTTTGCATATATGCCCTTATTATGTTGAGAAATGTCCCTTCTATTGATATTTTGCTCAGAGTTTTGATCAGAAATGGGTGTCAGATTATATCAAATGTTTATTCTGCATCAATTGATATAATCATGTGGTTCTTTTCCTTTGTTTTATTTATGTGACATAATATGTTGAATGCTTTTCTAATGTTTAACCATCTTTGCATACTTGATGTGAACCCCACTTGGTCATAATGAATTATTTTTTGATATGCTATTGGAGTCTATTGGCTAGGATTTTGTTGAAGATTTTTGCATCTATATTCATGAGGCATTTTGGTCTGTAGTTTTCCTATTTAGTGATATCTTTACCTGCTTTTGGTATCAAGGTTCAGCTTGCTTCATAAAATGAACTTAGGAGGATTCCATTTGAGTAGGATTGGTGTCAGTTCTTCACCGAATATTTGGTATAATTCTCCAGTGAAAACATCTGGCCAGGACTATTATTTTTGTTGCTATTTTTTTATGTCCTGTTCAACTTTTTCACCTCAGTTTGTGTTAGTTTAAGTAAGTAGTGTGGTTCTAGAAATCTATCCATTTCTTCCAGATTTAAAATTTGTTGTAGTGCAGTTCTTCATAGTATCCTGCTACTATTCTTTTTATTTCAGTGAGCTCTGTAGTTATGTTTCCCACTTCATTTCTTATTCATGTTATTTGCATTATCTCCCTCTTTTCCTTTGTTATTTTTGACAGTGGTTTGTCAATTTTATTAATCTTCTCAAAAAACCAACTTCTAGTCTTATTGATTTTTTCTATTGTCTTTCTATTTTATGTTTCATTGATTTCTGCTCGAATTTTTATTATTTCCTTTCTTTTGTTTACTGTTGGCTTTTCTTACTGTTCTTTTTCTAATTGTTAGAGATGTTGGTTTAAAGTGTGATTTTGTTTTTTCTTCTTTTTTGATGAGTGCATTTATTGCTATGAATTGGCCTCTGATCATTGCTTTTGCTGTGTTCCAAAGATTTTAGTATGTTGTGTTTTCATTCTCATTTGATTTAAAAAAAGTTTAATTTCATTTTTGGTTTCTTCCACTATCCAGTCATTCTTAAGGAGGGTGTTGTTCAGTTTCCATGTGTTTACTCTTTTTTTTTTTTTTTTTAATTGATCTTGCTATTGTTGATTTTTAATTCTATAGCATTGTGATCTGACAAGATACTATGCAGTACTTCAATGTTTCTCAATTTTTTAAGGGTTGATTTATGTTCTAATATATGATCTACCATTGAGAATGTACCATGTGCAATGGAGAAGAATGTATATTGTGCTGATGTTGGGTGCAGTGTTCTGTAGATGTCTTTAAGTTTAATTTGGTGGATTGAATTGTTCAGCTCTTCTGAGTCTTTGTTGACTTTTTTTTCCAGTTGCATCGTTCATTGAAAGTGCCTTATTAAAGCCTCCTACTATGACTGTAGGGAGCTCTGGTAGTGGAGTGCCTAAGGCACTTGACTGCTTACCAGAAGGCTGGCGGTTCAAGCCCACCAGCCACTCCTCTGAAGGAAGGTTGGGCAATCTACTTCTGTAGTGATACCGCTTTGAAAACCCAAGGACAGGTTGCTGTGCATAAGGTCCAACTTGATGGCACATAACAACAACAAAAACAAAACAAAAACAAAAACAACAACTATGACTGTGGCGCTATTTGCCTTTTCAATTCTGTTAAATTCTGAGTTATGTATTTTGGGGCTCTTTCATTGGGTCCATACATATGTATTATGATTATATCTTCTTTTTCAATTGATTGTTTAATCATTAGAGAATGTCCTTCCTTGTCTCTTATGGTATTTTTTGTCTTAAAGTCAATTTGATCAGGAATTAATATTGCCACTCTTGCTGTTTTTTGGTTGCCATTTTCTTGATAAATCCTTTTCCAACATTTGATTTTTAGTCTATTTTTGTCTTTCTCTCTAGGGTATGTCTCTTGAAGACAGAATATTGATGGGATCTGTTTTCTTATCCAGTATGCAACTCCTGGTGTCTTGAGTAGTGCATTTAAACCATTAATATTCAGTGTAATTATTGACAAGTATGAATTGGTTGGTGTCATTTTGTTCTGTGTTTTTTCATGGTGTCTCTTGTTTCTTTGTTCAGTATAATTTTCTGTGCTGAGCTCACTATATTTATGAATCATATTATCATTTCATTTGTTGCTATTATTTTAGTATTTGCTAAATATTTGTGTTCATCCTCTTTTTTATTGTGATATGAAGTTTTATCATTTTTCTTTGAGGTTACCTTGTGACTTATAGTTTTCTTCCTGAGTTTAGAACATCCCATTCTATCTTGCCACTCTCTTGACTTCCTCACCATTTAGAAGTTCTGCAACTACACTATTTTTTTCCCTCTTTTTGGTTTGTAGTTGTCTTCATTTGCCAATTGATGTCTCTGGTTCCTTGTTTACAATCTTGTAAACTAACTTAACTTCGGATACTTCTATAGCTAGGTTGGTTTCTGGGTTATGTCATCTTGTGTATTAATGGTCAGTTGTTGGTTGCTAATTTTGGTTCTCTGTTCAAAGGACTCCCTTTAATATCTCTTGTAAGCTTGGTCTCATTTTGACAAATTCTTTTAATTTCTGCTTATCTGGAAATCTCCTAATTTCATGATCATATCTGAGGGACAATTTTGCTGGGTAT
>NW_006921591.1:32025452-32034555 GCF_000298275.1 Orycteropus afer afer
CCCTTTGATCTCATTTTCATGTTACTTGACTTTCATCCTATTGCAGAAACATCCTTCTACATTTCTCAAACTTGAAAAGAACATTTCTGCTTTGGGATATTTGTATTTTCTGTTCTTTTGGATTATTTTGTGCTTTATCCTCATCTCTTTGATTTACTGGGTCTTTCTCTCTATGCAGGGCTCATTTCAAATGACATTTCCCAGAAAGAACTTCTTAAGAGCAATGCTGAGTAATCTTTGCTCCTAATCCAATATACCTTGGTTACTCTTTACTCACAGTGAGAGTATTTAATTTATTGATTTGTGCATTTGTTTATTTTCATACTTTCTTCTATATAGTATAGATTCACTGGAGTTAAGACCTTTTCAGTTTTGTCACGTTTCAAGACAAAGGCAAGGAAGTGGGTGTTACAAAGAGTAGCTCTTCAGCAAACTTTAGTGGAATGAACAAACAAATCAAATCAGTATTTCTTTGTCTCAAACCATCTATATAATCTCTAATCAAAAAATTTAGCCCACAGATTCTCTTTCATACCACCACACTCATGAAAATGAATTAATTAGTAAACAACCACAAGTTTCTTATAATTTTCTATATATACAATTTTGAAAACTTAGCATTTGAGTAAAAACAACAAAGGTGCTAATGTGATGTTTCTATTCAAAAAACAAAGTAGATAACTAACATTGAGCTTTGATGGAGCCAGTAAAGTGGTTTTATAGATGGTAGAAGTTTGGTAGTGTAAAGAATACTTCAATCCTCATTTTCACAATGTTCAATCTTCCTATCCAAGAGCATGGTATGTTCTTCCATTTATGTGGATCTCTTATGGTTTGTTGAAGTAGTCTTTTACAGTTTTCTTTGTACAGGTTTTTTGTGTCCCTCAAAAGATTTATTCCCAAGTATTTCTTTTTTTTTTTTTTTTTTTGTAGCAATTATAAATGGTACTGATACCCCTATTTCTTTTCAGCAATCTCTTTCCTTATGTAGAGGGATCCAAGTGAGTTTTGGATGCTGATCTTGTATCTTGCCACTATGCTAAGTCTCTCAATTAGGTCCAGTAGAGTTTTATTGAGTCTCTTGGGTTTTCTAGGTATAGGATCTTATCATCAGCAAATAGGGATAGTTCACTTCTTCATTACCAATTTGAAGGCCTTCAATTTCCCTTTCATTTCTTGTTGTCCTTACTTGGACTACCAATACAATGTTGAATAGAAGTGGTTATAGAGGGCATCCTTGTCTGGTACCTGTTCTAAAGGAGAAAGATTTCAGTCTCTCTCCATTGAGAATAATAGTGGCTGTTGGTTTTTCACATATATCATTTATTGTATTGAGAAATGTCCTTTCTATTGCTATTTTTCTGAGAGTTTTTTTCAGGAATGGGTGTTGGATTTTATCAAATGCCTTTTCTCCATCAACTGATGTGGCTCTATTCCTTTTGGTTTATTTATGTGACAGAATACGTTGATTGTTTTTCTAATGTTGAGCTATCCTTGCATACTTGATATAAACGCAACTTGGTCATAAAGAATTATTTTTTGTTGTGCTGTTGGAGTCTATTGGCTAGGATTTTGTTGAAGATTTTTGCATTCATGAGGCATATTGGTCTGTAGTTTTCCTATTTAGTCATATATTTGCCTGCTTTTGGTATCAAGGTTATGGTTGCTTCATAAAAAGAATTTGGGAGGATTCCATCTTTTTTGAAGTAGTTTGAGTAGCATTGGTGTCAGTTCCTCTCTGAATACTTGGTAGAATTCTCCAGTAAAATCACCTGAGCCAGGACTTTTATTTTTGTTGATAATTTTTCTATGTCCTGTTCAATTACTTCTTTTGCTATGGGGCCATTCAGCTTTTCCACCTCAGTCTGTGTTAGTTTAAGTAAGTAGTGTGGTTCTAGAAATCTATCCATTTCTTCCAGATTTTCAAATTTGTTGATGTGCAGTTCTTCATAGTATCCTGATATTATCCTTTTTATTTCAGTAGGTTATGCTGTTATGTTGCCCGTTTCATTTCTTATTCACATTATTTGTATTGTTTCTCCCTTTTCCTTTGTTAAATTTGCCAGTGGCTTGTTAATTTTATTCATCTTTTTAAAAAAACAACTTCTAGTCTTATTGATTTTTTCTATTGTCTTTCTATTTTCTGTTTCATTGATTTCTGCTCAAATCTTTATTATTTCCTATCTTCTGGTGACTGTTGGCTTTTCTTCCTGTTCTTTCTCTAATTGTTAGAGATGTGGCTTTAAAGTGTGATTATCATCTTTCTTCTTTTTTGATATGTGCATTTATTGCTATAAATTGGCCTCTGATCACTGCTTTTGCTGTGTCACAAAGATTTTTGTATGTTGTGTTTTCATTCTCCTTTGATTGAAGGAATTTTTTGCTTTCATTTTTCATTTCTTATCTTACCCAGTCTTTCTTAAGGAGGGTTTTGTACAGTTTCCATATATTTACTCTTTTTCCATTGATCTTCCCTATTGTTGATTTCTTATTTTTCAGTGCCTCTCTGTGTGTCTATCATGCTCTATTTATAACTCAGAAGTGATTAAATGTAGAATTTACTCTACTTGGGTAGATCAATTACAAATTTGTACAAATGTACAAAGAGGGAGAGCTGAACAGAAAATTTCAAAGAGCAGCTCAAGAAGACAAAGCCAATTACTATAATGAAACTTGCAAAGACTTGGAGTTAGAAAACCAAAAGGGAAGAACACTGTCAGTATTTCTCAAGATGAAAGAACTGAGGAAAAAATGTAAGTGATGATTGATATTGAAGGATTCTATGGGTAAAATATTGAATGATGCAGGAAGCATCAAAAGAAGGTGGAAGGAATACACAGAGTCAAAGAATTGGTCAATGTGCATCCATTTCAGGAGGTTGCATATGATCAAGAGCCAATGATATAGAAGGAAGATGTCAAAGCTGCATTGAAGGAATTGGCAAAGAATGGGGCTCTGAGAATTTATGAAATACCCATTGAGATGTTTCAACAAATAAATGCCCCACTGGAGACAAACATTTGATTATGCCAAGAAATTTGGAAGCCAGCTACCTGGCCAACTGACTGGAAGACATCCACATTTGTACCTATTCCAAAGAAAGGTGATCACACAGAATGTGGAAATTATCAAATAATGTCATTAATATCACATGCAAGTAAAATCTTACTGAAGATAATTCAAAAATGGTAGCAGCAGTATATTGACAGAGAGCTTCCAGAAATACAAGCTAGATTCAGAAGAGGACGTGGACCTAGGGATATCATTGCTGATATCAGATGGATCTTGGTTGAAAACAAAGAATACCAGAAAAATGTTTACTTATATTTTATTGACTAAGCAAAATCACTTGATTGTATGGATCTTAGCAAATTGTGGATAACATTGAGAAGAAAGGGAATTCCAGAACACTTGATTGTACAAATGAAGAACTTGCACATAGATCACGAGGTTGTTATTTGAACAGAACAAGGGGATACTGCATGGTTCAAAATCAAGAAGGGAGTGTGTCAAGATTGTATTTTTTCACCATACTTATTCAATTTGTATGCTGAGCAAATAATCCAAGAAGCTGAATTATATGAAGAAGAATGTGGCATCAGGTTTGGAAGATGATTCATTAACAATCTGCAATATGCAGATGATACAACTTTGCTTGTTGAAAGTGACGATGACTTGAAGCACTTACTGATGAAGATTAAAGACCACAGCCTGCAATATGGATTACACCTCAAAAATAAGAAAACAAAAATCCTCACAACCAGTCCAATAAACAGTCTCATGGTGGATGGAGAAAAGATTGTAGTTGTCAATGATTTCATATTACTTAGCTCTATAATCAAAATCAATGGAAAGAGCAGTCAAGACATCAGATGATATATCGCATTGGGCAAATCTTCTGCAAAGTACCTCTTTCAAGTGATGAAGAGCAAAGATATCTCCTTGAAGACTAAGGTGTACCTAACCCAAGTATTGGTATTTTCAATCACCTCTTATGCATGTGAGAGCTGAACAATGAATAAGGAAGACCAAATAAGAGTTGTTGCTTTTGAGTTGTGGTGCTGGAGAAGAATGCTATGAGTACCGTGGTCAGCTAAAAGACTAACAAATCTGTCCTGGAGGAAGTGCAGCCAGAATGCTCCTTGGAGGTGAGATTGGCCAGACTTCATCTCACATATTTTGGTCATGTTGTCAGAATAGAAGGAGATTATGCTTGGTAAAATAGGAGTCATTGAAGAAGGGGAAGACTCTTAATGAGATGGATAGACACAGCGGCTACATCAATGGGCTCAGGTATACCAAGGATTGTGAGGCTGGCATAAGTCTGGGCAGTGTTTTGTTCTGCTGTGCATAGGGTTGTTATGAGTCAGAGATGACTTGATAGCACCTAATGATAACAACTACTTGGGTATGGTCTAATTTATATAATAAAGAAAAACCTATTTCCAAAGGGTATCACATTCCCAGGTAAAGGTGTTAGAATTCCAGTACATATTTTGGAGGAACAAAATTCAAGCACTAACAGGAGGTTTTATTATTTTCATTTTATAATACTGGAGAGCAGAAACCAGGTCTTAATCTCTACTACACTTTGTGAACCAATTTCAGTGCATGTGGTCTTCTATAGAAAGCAAGGCATGGAAGGGTGTCCTTATCTGTTTTGGTTACCTAGTATCGTTCTAACAGAAATACCACAATAGGATGGCTTTAACAAACAGGAGTTTATTCTCTTACGGTTTTGGAGGATAGAAGTCTGAGTTCAAAGTGCCAGGTTCTAGGGGTTCGGTGAAAGCCCCTCGACCTTGGGCTTTAGCTCTGCCCTTATTCCTGGACCACTGAAGCTAGAGGCGTCTTTTCACTCAGACAGCTGCCAGCTGCTGAGGATGACAAAACCAAGGTTGACAAATGAAAAGGCACACTCCCAATATTACCAAACCACATGGCAGGTCATTAATTCAAGTCCATTAAAAGTCCCAAGATCAGTAGGGCAACATGGCAGGCTGCTGAACAATGACTCAGCTACATGCAGGTTCAAGAATGCCATCAACTGGAGACCTTCCTCAAAGTTTCTTCTTATATACTAGAAGCAGCCCATATCCCCAAACAGCTACTCAGCTGCTCCAGTAGATTCCACCATGGAGTTAATTACCAAGCTCACAATGGGAAATAACTACATACAGCTGCCCAGCCACTCAACCAGTCCCGCCAACCTAACTATCATGTTATCCTTACATTTTTTGGGGAAGATGACACATATTCCAGGGTTGCTTTAAGGTTGAATTACTGCTGGAGGTGAGACTTCTACAGAAAGTCTAGAAGTGCACTGCTTATATTTGCTTCAACCACCAGAAAGACTGAATGAGTGGCCCTGTGGTGTTGTAGAAAATGTTAGACTTTGAGGTCAGACATAGTGGAGCTGTAGCTCATATTTCTGATTTTAACTAGCTATATGTCTCAGGGCAAATTTCTCTGAACATAAATAATTTGCTTACAATACCTAAGTTCAATTTCTGGCCAATGCACTTCATGAGCCACCTCCCAGTTCTCAGAGGGTGCTTGTATGTTGCTATGATGCTGAATAACTTTCAGTGGAACTTCCAGCCTCAGGTGGATGGCGGGTACACGTTTGGTGATCTACTTCAAAAATCTGCCAAGGAAAACTCTAGTGATCACAACAGTCCAACTCATAGTCAGTAATGGAGATAGTGCATGACTGGGCAGCATTTGAACTCTGGTGGTGCAGTGCCTAAAGTATTTGACTGCTAACCAGAAGGCTGGTCATTCAAACCCACCAGCCACTCATCAGAAGGAAGGTCAGGCTAGCCACTTCCACAGTGATAGCACCTCAGAAACCCAAGGATGGGTAGCTGTGAGTCGGATCTGACTTGACAGCAGTGTGTTGTGTTGCATTGTAGGCAGCATTTTGTTCCATTGTGCATGGGGTTTCCCTGAGTCAGGGATCACTTGATGGCAGCTAGCAATAACATCAAAAGTGCCTACCTCACAAAATGGATTAAAAGTAGAAAGGTGACAATGTCTATAAAGCTCGGAACTCATCATGTCTGGTATAGTGCAAGCACTGTCACTAGCCTTTCAACTGTCCCTGAGAAACCTAATTTATCCAGTAAAATATCCATGAACTTTCTTCACCAGAGGAACTGACACATTGGTCATCCACCTCCTTTATCCTCTTACTATAAAAGCATGGAAAAAAAAATACAAATAGTTTAAAAATCCTTTCCTTTAGTTCTGAGACCAGAGCACAGTTATGATACAGTCCCAACCACTAAAAGAATACATTCCTTTTATTAGTTTAGTAGTTTATTATTTTATCACAATAATACATCCAAAGGAGACCAATGATGAAAATAGTAAAATTATCATGATGATTTGAAATGCAAAAATTGGTAACAATAAAGCGTGTAAAAACAATTGAATGGAAGTAAATCCTCATTTCTGGAATATACGTAATCCAAACAAGAATAAATGGGCAAGATAATGAAATCAAAGTTTGCTTCCTCTTATGCTTTTTAAACAATGGAAAGATGTAATTTGTAGCAGCTTTTCCAAACTCCAACCTCGAGAGCTGAGACATGTCTTAAAAGTCTCTCTTAGTGGAGAACCATCAACACTCTCTATCCATCATCTTGCACCATTCATCCATACTCTTCTAACAAGAAGACATTTAACACAAAATAAGAATGATGAAGGTCACTGGATTTTATGCAATTTATAACTGCTGTCAAGCCATATTAATTCATCCAGTGCTTGACTAAAATTTGCTTAGAACGATTGTGTCTCTCACCAAAGGTTCATTATTTTCCAGTGACAAACTCCAACTGAAAGGACCAGATTGGCCATAGATCAAAATGACCTTTATTAGAGGATAAGTTTGTTCACAGAACATGTTCCTCTTTATCTTACAATGAAAACCACATTCTTAATTTTCTTCTATTCTTTGAGTAGGGTAATGTTTTAAGTTGTATTGTTTATAAAGAAGATATAGTCTATGACTGCATTTTTAATTTTCAAAATACAAAAACCAAAGTTACCTATGCCATACAGGGGTAGATTTAGGAGATGCCAAATCCCTTATATTTGTGTTTATTTCATGAGTATCTTGAGAGTCAGGAGTCTTCCAGGAAAGCAGCCCAAACCTTGTATTCAATGACATTTGCTAGCTTGTGAATGCAAATGGGGCAGGGGACAGGGATCCCTGCTGACAACAAAACACTTGCAAAAAGGGACTGATTAAGGAGAAATTCATTCAGAGACAAGAATGCTTTTCAAATGATAAGGTGGACTCAGTCACAGGGTGTATTTGAAGGACCAGAGTGGCTCTGAGAGAAAATGATGGGATTTTGTGTATTCATCCCTTCCCAGTCACCATGGTTACTCAGGATATGTGAGCAAAATGGGAACAAAAGAACTGTGCATAAATGGAAGTCATAGACATAAAACACATTTCCTCTTTCATTTAATTTGAAATGCATTAATCTAAAACACCTCCCTGATGAAATGCTTTTAAGAGATAGGTAAGAATTTACTTACTTGTTTGGATACTCAAGTCAGTTTAGGTGGGCCAATGTAGCTCAGGCTTTCATCTGAGTAAGTAACAGAGTCACAGACTTGACCAAAAGAGGCTTGATTTGTGCAACCCATGGAGTATTTGGTATTACTGAGTGTTAGCAGCACCAGGGTCTGGGGAAGTTGTGCCTTACTGTTACTCCAAGTCATTGTCTGGACAGTAACCCCTGATAATTCAGGATCATACTAGTTAATTGGGGATTGCTCTCTATGACATAATGGTAAATATTTTCTGTAAAGGGTCCAATGAAAAGTATTTTTGGCTTTCTGGGACATACAAATTATATTGCAATTGTTAAACTTTTGCACTGTAGCCCATAAGCAGGCATAGACAATATGTATACAGATAAGCATAACAAGATTCCAGTGAAACATTTGATTTTGTGTGTGTGTGTGTGTGTGTGTGTGTGTGATGTGATGGTAAATACCAGAATGAGTGCCTTCCTATTTTTCCCAATGCTCCTCCCAGATTCAACAGATGCCTCCAAACTCTTCTGTTTATATATTTATAATTTGTGACTGTTCCTTCTCAGTTCTGTGGCTTTGACAATATAATTTTCCTTACCTCAAATGCACCCCACATTAAAATCAAGCAATAAAAAATCTTAACACATACTCCCCTCCAGTTATCAGTAGTACTCCCATTCCTATAAGTATTATCTGAATTCTGAATCAACATTCTATCCCAGAACTTGCTACAAGGCCTGTCATAAAAAATATATTCAAGAAATACTTTTTGAATAAATTATTGAACAAATAAATAAAAGCCTGTCTGTATGCCTAGCATATAACAGAATCTGGATCAAAATAATAAATATTTGGTAAATGTTGTTAAAGTTGCTATTTGATTTGAAAATTATCATTCCATTAATACTATATTGCAAACTACTGGAACATAAAAAATTATTATTTTTAGAACTTAATTAATTGTGCATGATATAATCCCCCAATAATGCTTGACTGGAGTAAATAAACAATAGACAATTACTGAAGAAATGAATGAATGAAGTGATGTAACGGAGGCTTCTGGACTATAAATGAATTGCTCTCCTATTTTTCAAAAATTGAAAATATTTTCAATTTTCTCCTCTACTTTTCTCCTCCCACATTAGTGAATATATTTGTGTGGTATTACCATTTACAGAATGAGAAAAGGGAAACAATTGCCAGTCTGTTTTCCTGACTTTAACTTTCTCTTAATAATCATTATCTTTTTCCATTCACCATGTAGGGAATGCCTTGCGTCACATGGGCTCTTCAAGTAGTATCTATACTCCTTTTTGGTGTACAATGCCGATAGGTCTAAGCAACTCCATGCACAGGGCATCTTGCAAGAGTTCACCTGCTCCTTCACATCTTCCCTTATTTATAGTGGCATAGCTGCTTCATTTCAATGTCCCCCAAAATTTTGCCTTGGTAGGTCCGATACATTGTGGAGGTTTACTTCAAACCAAACAGTATGATTAATCAGGCAGATGATAT
Organism: Orycteropus afer afer; assembly: GCF_000298275.1. Classification (NCBI taxonomy): domain Eukaryota; kingdom Metazoa; phylum Chordata; class Mammalia; order Tubulidentata; family Orycteropodidae; genus Orycteropus; species Orycteropus afer. The sequence goes on from NW_006921591.1 coordinate 32,034,522, forward strand.
CCCTAACAGAGGTTTTTTTTTTTTTTTTTTTTTT
>NW_006921591.1:32039366-32043160 GCF_000298275.1 Orycteropus afer afer
GAGACCCGGTCCCTCTCAGGAGGATAACAAGGGAGCCCTAATGTAATGTAATCAGTAAAGGTCTGTAATTAAGTTTTTTTCATGTACTTTTGAATTAATTTATCACTTATAATGGCTTTTTATTTACTTTTCCCTATAAAATGAATTTTTTGTTTGTTTCGAAGACAGACACAATAAATAAAATGAATACCAGATGAAAATAACTATAATAAATTAACAGACATGGGATTGATTGCTGAGCATGAGTGCAAAGGTGGGGGTGTAAAGGAACACATTGACATTTAATGTGCATTTAACTATATGTTGCTATGAAGCTTTCAGCTACTACAGCACTATTGCAAATGCCATCAATATTATATGGTGGACAAGTTTCAGTGAAGCTTCCAGACTAAGAGAGACAAAAAGAAATACCTGGTGGTCTACTTAAAAAGTCAGCTAATAATACAAAGTCATCGATCAAATATCTGACCTGAAATGAATATGTAGACAAATTTAACACTGAAGAAACAAATAAAAAGGAAAAGAAGAAAAAAGCTAGCTAAAGAAAACATTATGAATCACAACAGAATATTAACCAATTTGCTTAGCCATGTGTTTAGGAAAGATCAACCTTTAGAGAAGGACATCATATTTGATGAAATAGATGTTGAGGAAGACCCTTAGTGAGATGAACTGACACCATAACTACAATGTTGGACTTGTCCATGATGGCAATAATGAGAATGAGGCAGGACTAGGTAATTTTTCCTTATGTCATACATAAAGTCACCATGAGTTGAAGTTGACTAGATAACAGCTATTGATTTATATATTTAATTATGTATAAATAATTATCCCAGCAAATGTCTAAGTATTGCCTCATTACTCCTATGAGTATTCTAAGAGGTGAATACTATTATTCATTCATTTTGACAAATCGTAAAACTGCATCTAAGGTAAGTAAAGAAATTTGTCCATTGTCACAAAATAATTAAATGTTAAGATTGAAATTGAAATCTTCATTTGTCTGCCTGATTCCAAGTCACTGAAATAGAAAGTGGTTAGAAACATAAAGAATAAAAGCCTATAGATCAGAGAGGGCATTATGTCAAAATACAGCATTTATGGTCCGTCTTTATAACAAACAGAAAGGTAGAGATTGGCAGCACATTTATATGGGAGGAGGAGGAAGCAGGAGAGCTAATGTAGAACAATGGTAGAGATGAGTTTGAAGTAGTAAATCTGTAGAGGAATTAAGAAAAAAGAAGCAAAATTAGACAGAAATGTAACTGAAAGGTAGATATTAGAATCTATCAGTTTTGGTTCACTTTAGTGTGATTTAGTTTAGATAAGTTTTTCTTGTTTAGTTTGTAAATTTAGTTAGTAAATACTTGATTTAGTTAGTAAATACACTGAAAATTAATGCTTGCAAACTATCTCACTTTATAAATTTATTATTAAATAATATAGATACATAATTTAGTGTCTAATACAAGGCATATAATTTAGAAAATAGAAAATAGCAAAAAGATGAAAATAATATTCATCTGTTATCCAAACTTTAGGCAATGTTTTAGAGCATATATTTAGTTGTCTTTTCCAAGTATCTGTTTAAAGCATATGTCTTAGTTCTCTAGTGGGACTATGACAGAAATACTTCATGTGGTTGTCTTTAAAAAACAGGAATTTATTATCTTACAGTTTAGGAGTTTAGAAGTTCAAATTCAGAGTGCTTGCTCTAGGTGCCGAGTGAAGTCCCCTCAACCTTGTGCTTCAGCTCTGACTCTTATTCCAGGCTCACTGGAGGTAGAGGAGTCCTCTAAGTCTGGCAACTGCAGGCTGCTGATGCTGATGAACCTAAGATCAACAGGTAAAATGACACAATCCCAAAATGAGCAGGCAACAAGGTAGACCACTGGCTCATATCCAAGAACTGGAGATGAAAACTCAACTAGACACAGGATCCAAACATGCCAAAAAGCTCGAGACCTTTCTCTAAGATTCATCATATTTACTAGAAGCAGGCCATGCCCCAAAGGTAACTCCTCTTCCACCGATTAAGTGCTCACAGCAGATTCCACCATGGAAGTGATTACAATTTCATCATAGGGAATAATTACATCCAGTTGCCAAACCACCCAAAACTAGCCCAGCCAAGTTGACATAAAACGTTCACTACCACATATGAGACCATCCAAAATATGTTATGTCATAGGCCACACATTTTTCCTTAAAGTGTCATAACCATTTACATGCCATTTCATATCTTCACATAAGAACATAATTTTAATATAAGCTTTTATTCCAGGAAATTGACATATATTAATTTATTTAATGGTTTCCTTATTTTTTCATATTTATTTCTCTCCTTGCCAATTTTTACTATTTAAACATAACAAAACAAATATAAATAAAAATGAAATAAGATTAATAAAAAATAAGGAAAAAAAGAAATATTTCTGTTTGAAACACTGAATGTATTTTAAAAGCATGCAAAATGTCTCCTTTATGCATCATGTAACTATTGTCTGATAGTAACTCATAGCTGTCTCCTTTCTATTACTCTTTCTGACCCAGAGAGTACACATCACCCAAAAATTGACCCTCAGGAGTACAAGTTTGATCCCCTCATCTCAAAGTTAGACAGTTCTTGTTCAATTGTGTCCCAGAGCTCCCCATATCCAATAGTATTGGCTAAGTCAACTCCCATACCCACAGTTGCATGAAGTCAACAATATGCAGTAGCTTTATCAGGTTACAACCATCTCAAAATGGAAATCAAATGAAAATGGAACTATAGGCATCACCTCTTTATTCTTATATTCATTTATTTGCTCACTCACATGCTAACTCACTCATTTGTTTTTTCATTTAATCATTAGTTCACTTCATGAGTACAGAGAATATAAAAATCAACAATACCAAGTCTCTCCATTCAAGGGACTCATAGTCTAATGTAGAAAACAAGCATGCAAGTGCATTAGCACAATCAAGTATCTTAGGTGTTTATAAGAATGATAATGAATAAACCAAAGTGTACCCTGGCTGCGAGTATCAAATAGCATCAGAAAGACTTCAAAAAGGAGGGGATACTTGTTATGGGAAGTGGAGCAGATAATGTAGTTGCTCCGCAATGAAGAGAAGCAAGAAAAGAAAGAGAATTTTGTGCAAATAACAAGCAAACAGATATGAACAATGATGACACAGTGTAATGTTAGCCACAATAGCCAAAGCCCCGGGCACTGAAAAAGTTTCAGGAGGAAGGATGGCTGGAAGTACAGCTACAGGGAGAAACACTGAATGTAGAGACTTATTTTGGCTCTGCTTTGGATCTGGGACTTCTGGACACACCAACAACAGTCACTAGAGAGCTTCCTTCAGGGAAATTGAATGTCATTCTAGATGCAACATGTTCATGGAATGATAACTGAAGGCACAGCCTGAGACAGGGAAAGCAGGACTGTTGCAGTAGTACAGGGGAAAGGATGCTTCCTGTCTTTCATTTTGCAGGGAAAGAAGTCACTCATGTGAAGATATTGTTGAGGTAGAATTGGTAAGATGTAGCCCCCATCTAGAGCTTGGATGAGGTAACATGGAGTAAGGAATACTTGAAGAAAAATAAAGAATTCAGAATGATCCTCAGGTTCCTCCAAGGTGACTGGTGAAAAGCTCCATGAACTGGGATCTTTCTCACTACTGTACTCTGCTCCTCAGAAGAAATGCTTTGCTTAAAGTAAAGTCAGTGGGAGCTCTGGTAGCATAGTGCCTAAGGCACTTTACTGCTAACCGGAAGGCTGGCAGTTCAAACCCACCAG
>NW_006921591.1:32043260-32044853 GCF_000298275.1 Orycteropus afer afer
AAGTAGAAGCAATTTCAAGGCTTAACATTTTACCCTTTGAAAGTTTCTGTAGACAGATACAGAAGAAAAGAAACTGTGCAAATTAAATACCAACAAGTAAAATGTCATCACACACCCTATTTTACTGAGGTAGCCATTTTTCCAGGGTCTCTTTGCATAAGATTATTCCTAAAACCAACAATCTTAACTGTCATTGACATCTCACATTGCCATTACTATCCTTGATCAAGTTTCTCAATATAGGTGGATCTCAACCCTTGCAAATGGGAAAGAAAATGGGACTAATTAAAATATCTTTTAAGACAAAATGAGCTATAGCAAGTAAATGTTAAAAATAGTAATTTAATGTATTCAACAGGTTTTCAAAACCACTTCATCAATGGCATGCATAAAGTACCACGTGTCAATTTCCAAATTGTCTATGAAAGGTACTGTTTGGTTAGCTTCATAAATTGTATAAGCTTTCAAATATGTGAATTATAGCTCCACTATCCTGAGTAACGTTGGTCAATCCCAAGAAACTGGGCATCATTAATAGATAAGGGCCACTGATAGCTTAGGAATGAAGCAGTGCTCAATAGTTTTCATTTGTAAGCTTGATGCATTCAATTAAACAATTAATATCTTAACCTCCTACCATATGTGGATCATTTACAAGACTTTATCTGAAATTATGAAAATTTTCAATTAATGTAAGTTTACAGAATGAAGATATTTATTGTTTAATTAACAAGATGTTTGAAGTGAGATGATCTGTCTCATGGTTGATTTAGTAGTATTCTCATGTTTTCTTTTTATTTGCTAGATTTTTGTTCCCTCACATTCAGAGATTACAAGTAACTATGTTCTAAGTAATAAGGAAAGGATAGGGTCAACATGTTTTCTTCACACAAATTTATGGCTTTTTATTTGGGAAAGGGAATTCTTCAACAGACCTGCTTTAAGTCTTATTGGGAAAAACAAGCCACATGACCTTACCTGGAGAAATCCCTGTAAAGATTGAGCAAGTATAGTCTACATTGCCTTAGATTAATGGTTTCTGTTTGCCACAAAATTAAGGATCATTCCCAACGAAAAAATTGGAAATTGGTTCTAATTAGACAATCAGAAGTACCTCAAAAGAAAAAAAACTAAAAGTGTATCAAAGAAATATACAGTTAAATATTATTCAATTATTATCAGATACACACACACACTTATACATGTGCAAATATATTAATATAAATTGTTCTATATGGATGCTCCCAAGATTGGGAAAAGCAAGTTGTAGAAAAGGAACAAAATCATCATTGAAAGGCTTAGATGTGTGCAATTTACTTGTATGCACTTGGAGATTTGTGAATTCAGTTGTTGTTGTTGTTGTTAAGTGCCGTCGAGTCATTTCCGACTCAAAGCGACCCCAGGCACAGCAGAACGAAACACTGCCCGATCCTGCGCAGTCCCCACAATCCTTGCTATACTTGATCCCATCATCGCAGCCACCTTATCAATCCATCTCGTTGAAGGCCTCCCCCTCTTCGTCAACACTCCACCCTACCAAGCATGACATCCTTCTCCAGGGAATGGTCCCTTCTTACAACATGACCAAAATAG
>NW_006921591.1:32048162-32050428 GCF_000298275.1 Orycteropus afer afer
CTGATGTATAGGGAACTCTGCAGCATAAGTTCTACTATCAAATATTTTTCTCTTGAGAGTGAGGTAGAAAGCAATTATCCAGTGTGGGGGCAAATGTGAGCCTGTGGCAGATCATACTCAGATAATCTGGGGGATGGTGTAACAGTTCTGATCAGATCAGAGGGGATCTGAGCCAGTATGAGCAGAGTCAGACTATCATTTGACATTCAGGTTTGAATCTTTACCAGACACATCAGTGTGATCAAAGGCAGAGCAGGTCTCTGCTTCCCTTTGTCTATCTCTTTGCACATAATATTTCTACTCCTAAGCAAGCCTCCTCTCTAACAGGACCATGCAATTCACAGCTGACACTACTAATTCTTGGGAGCCTTTTGGGCATGTATCCATGGATACTTAAGACAATGCTTAGTCCTTGGCTAGATGCAGATCTCCTTTGATAACTGTAATGATACAATGGCATCATCCAAGGAATGGGTAGTGTAGTAGCTGTGTTGTGGAGCTGTGATCTGTGGCTGGAGTTGTGCTCCTGTGAGCTCTGGTAGTGTAGTGCCTAAGGCACTTGACTGCTAATCAGAAGGCTGGCGGTTCAAACCCACCGGCCACTCCTTGGAAGGAAGATGGGACAATCTACTTCCATAGTGATACTGCCTCAGAAACCCAAGGAGGGGTCACTATGAGTCAGGTCCGACTCGACGGCACATAACAAGAACAACAACAATATATATACACATATACACACATATATTCACACACATATATTCCAAATTCACACCTCTACCCTCCTAGATTGTGATAGAATAAATTTCTGTTAATGATAGCCATCCACTTTTGTTATTTCTGCTACACCATCACTAGATAACTGAGACCGTGATGGAGTGCAGATTTGAACCAGAAGTCTACTTTACTTTTCACATTTGTTCTGACCATCCCACATCAGTGAAGTAATGTGTTTTCATTCCTTTCCATGCCTGCTTGTATCCCCCACATTCTTCCACTGGTAGTGTTAATAGAGGCCATCTCCATTAGCAAGAGAGACTTATTTGTTTAGTTTTCCCACACTGAAAGATATCCTACCCCAGACAAAGTTCAACTCCAAAACATGATAATGCCAGGTACATAGAGGTTAGGGATGGTCAAGAAACGTAGGAGGAAGGTCTGAAAAGAAGGAGCATTCCTAGAGCTCTAATTGGAAAAATATTGTACTGACTGGCAGGCCACTAGAGGTTTGCTGTATAATTTATTTCCATCATAACTTGGATCTCTTATCTGCTAACCAATGAACCTAGATTCTGTATAATAAAATAATGAGCTGGTAGCAACTTCTGGCAAGATGGTGAAATAGGCAGACAAACTACACTGATCATCTAAAACAGAACATCTACAACCAATTGAAACAGATACAGGAGATAATCTTGGAACCTTGAGTTTTGAAGGGAAAGATAAAGAATTTGATTCAATACAAACTAGTGGAAGAAATGAAAATAGTGAATAAGGAGACAAATGGAGCTGAGGACTGTAGGTTGTCCTAATGGCATGACCAATATCAACATTTACAAGTGGTGATCCAATCTGAGTTACAACTTATGAACTGGCTGTGCTTGCCAAGGGCTGCATGGGTCACTGCACTGGTGGTGGCTGACAATTTTAAAGGAAAATATTGAATAAGGAAACAAACTGAACTGTAAACTGTCTTGAGGGCACAGCTATTTTAAATATTTGCAAGCAGTGTGGCCATGTTGAATATTTGCAAGTGTCAGTTTTATCTGGGCAGCAACCTACAAAAAATCTCTGCTTGCTAAAGACAACACACACAACCACACAGGGGGCTAATGACTAGAAAATTGTGATATTCTCCTTGTACTCTCACACCCCACAACTTCTTGATGAATATAGGTGGGGCCATCCCACACCTTAACCCACATTCTAGATCAACAGTAATTCTATCTTGGTTGGTAGGCCCTGATATAGCCTAGGTGCCCTGCCTCCACCCTGATTTTATTTTTGAATGTTTTTAAATTTTTTTTTTTTCTTCCTTTTTGACTCCTTTTTATTTATTTATTTTCCTTCCCTTCTCTGGTTCCTGTTTTTGTTTATATTTTCTTGTATTTTTTTTTCCTGGTTCCTTTCTTATTCTACTTATAGATATTTAAAATCCTATATATATATACATACACACTAATTGGCGTAGAGTCAGATCCAACTCATAGTGACCTCCCTTGGGTTTCCAAGGCAATGTTACTAGTGAAGTTAGTGCCCAATCTTCCTT
>NW_006921591.1:32050627-32051812 GCF_000298275.1 Orycteropus afer afer
TGTTTTTGGTAGTTTTTTTTTTTTTTTTTAAATCTGCATGGAAGTTAATAATCATGCTAACACAACCCAGCCACACCCATATCACCTGCAGCCCCACCTACTGAGTGAGGGCCACCACTCACTTCTATACCAATTGACCAATGATAACAGTGACCAATACAAGCCCAATTCACCCTCAACTGCTCTTCACAAACAGCTAATAGAGATCTTTGCACACATTTTCACTCTGTATTATACCCACCAGGGGACAGGTGGTGAATGCTTAAGTAATGCCAACTAATAAATAGAGGAGAACAGTACACTCAGATACAGCAAAACAAAAGAAAGAAAAAAAAAATCCTTTATGAATCACAGCAACATGCAATCACCAATTAAATATAAATACAATGATATCACAATGTCACAGAGACAACTAATCATGCTAAACTCTGGACAAAGAAGGAAGTTAAAGTAGGGCAAACAAGGGAACAAAATAGATACCCAGGAAACCTCCCTGAGGAATAAGCAGCATTGGAACTCCCTGACAAGGAATTCAAAAGAATTATATTTAGGTAATTTCAATGGAATGAGACACAGAGCAGGGAAAATACTGACAGAATTAAGGAAAACACAGAGAAACTCTAGAACAATTTAAGAAAATAATCCAAGAACAAATTGAAAAAATATTAGAAATTATCCAAAAATCACAAATAGATATCCAGAATATTGATATTAAGATTTCAGGAGTAGATAACACATTGAAAGAACAAAGAATAGAATCAAATCAATGGAAGACAGAATTAGTGAGATTGAAGATAAATACCTCACTGCTATATTGTTATGGGATCAATCAGAAAAAAAGACAAAGCAAAATGAAGAAAGTCTAAAATTCATGTGAGATACCATCAAGAGGAATATATTACATGTAATTTAAATTCCAGAACAGGAAGAGATTAATAAAATCACAGGAAAAATTGTTGAATATTTGTTGGAAGAGAATTTCCCAATATGTAAAAAGAAGTTCAGTGCAACCAAACAGGACAGAACCCAAAAGAAAATCACCAAGATATATCATAATCAAAATCACCAACACAAAAGAATCATGAAGCAGCATGGGAAAAATGAAAAGTTACCTACAAAGGGGAACCAGTAATAATAAGCTCTGATTTGTCAGCAGAAACCATGCATGTAAGAAGGTAATGGGAT
>NW_006921591.1:32053003-32059548 GCF_000298275.1 Orycteropus afer afer
GGAAGGAAGGTTGGGCAATCCTACTTCCGTAGTGATACTGCCTCGAAAACTAAAGGAGGGGTCGCTATGAGTTGGGGCCAACTCGACGGCACACAACAACAACAACAACAGCAGCAAAGGGGTCTCTGAAAAGGAAATAAGGAAATCAATACCATTTACAATAGCTAAAAAAATGATACTTGGGAATAATCTTACCAGGGACAAAAAAGACCTATACAAAAAAAAAAACTACCAAACACTACTTCAAGAAATTATAAGAGATCTATACAAATGGAAGAATATACCAAGCTCATGGACAGGAAGATTGAACATTTGAATATGTCAGTACTACCCAAAGCACTGTATATATTCAACTGCAATTCCAATCCAGATTCTATCAACATTCTTCAAATATATAGAAAACCCAATCACTGATTATGTATGGAAAGGAAAGAGCTTCAGATTAAAAAAAAAAAAAAAAAAGCAGTAGTGAAGAAAAAAACCAAAGTAGAAAGTCTCACACTCCCAGACCTCAAAACCTCAACCACATTAGTCAAAACAGTGCGATCTTGCTACAATGACAGACACAGACTTGTAGAGCAGAATTGAGAACCTAGAAATTGATCCAACAACCTGGGTCAGTTGATCTTTGGTAAAGGACCAAAATCCATTAAATGGGAAAGAGATTTTCTTTTTCACAAAAGTGCTGGCAAAACAGGTTATACATTTGCAGAAAAATGAAACAAAGAGCCATACCTCACACCATACACAAAAACTAACTCCAGATGGACTGAAGATTTAAATGTGCAACTTAAAACTATAAAGTTGATGAAAGAAACAATAGAAGCAAACTTAGGGGTCCTAATTTATGACACAAATAGATGATCACACATAACCCAACATTCACAAACAACATAGAACAAGCTGTTGTTGTTGTTATGTGCCGTTGAGTTGAACCCGACTCATAGTGACCCCTCCTTGGGTTTCCCAGGCAGTATCACTACGGAAGTAGATTGCCCAACCTTCCTTCCAAGGAGTGGCTCGTGGGTCTGAACTGCCAGCCTTCTGGTTAGCAGCCAAGTGCCTTAGCCACTATGCTACCAAAGCTCCTAGAGAATAAACTAGATGATTGAAAACTTCTAAAAATTAAATTCATATGTGCATCAAAAGACTTCTTCAATAGAGTAAAAAGAGAAGCAATGGAATAGGAGTAAATATTTGGTAATGCCATATCACACAAAGGACTTATCTCTAAAATTTATAGAAAACTTCAACACCTCAACATCAAAAAGACAAATAATCCAGTTTAAAAATGAGCAGAACACATTAACAGACACTTCACCAAAGAAGATATTCAAGCAGCCAACAAACACATGAAGAAAAGTTCAGGAACATTAGTTAGACAGCTAAAAATCAAAACAATCATGAGATGCCATCTCACCCCAGCATTAATGCAAAGTTCAACAAGACAGAAAATAACATATGTAGGCAAGGATGTGGAGAGATTAGGACTCTCATACCCTGCTGGTGGGAATGTAAAATGATACTACCACTGTGGAAATTAGTATTGTGATTCTTTAAAAAGTTAGAAATAGAAATACTGTTTGATCCAGCAATACTAATCCTAGGTATATATCTTAAAGAAATGAGAGCCAGGACACCAAGAGATACATGGACATCCATGTTCATCACAGCACTATTTACAATAGCAAAGAGATGGGAACAACTTAAGTGTTCATCAATTGAAGAGTGTATAACCAAACTATGGTACATACACAATAGAATGCTATGCAACAGTAAAGAATAATGCAGAATCTGCAAAACAGTTCATAATGTGGATGATCTTGGCGAAATTATGCTGAATGAAATAAGTTGATCAAAGAAGTGTATTAGTCCACTATTGTAAAAAGTCAACGAAATGTTTATGTATGGAAGGGAATTTTCTTTGTTGGTTACCAGGGGTGGGAGGGAAAATTGCTTGATAAGTAAGAGACAAGTATTTATTTGGGTGAAGGGAAAGGCAATACACCAAAACCGAGTGACTAATACAATAACACTAAAGAAAGGGAAGACACAGAGAGGTTCACAAGAGACAAAAACAACAAAGATAAACACTATAATAATAATGCAATACTGCATTATCTGTAATAAAAAAACATTTATCTACAGATTGATACATAGGTAGACAGGCTGAATAACTAGGTGTGGCTAGGCAAAAGGAAATAGACCCACAAAAATACAAAATTTTGGCAGATGATATTTCAACATATGTACTTTTATGTGCTTTAAAAAATCCTTAAACAGAAATAACAGAGAGCAATGTTATGATAACTTCTTAACCATAGCTAACCACCCTGAGGGAGTGAGTTGTTTGACTTGTGGGTTCAGGAGCATGGTCAAAGGGACATCAAGCTCAATTGGCAGAACATACTATACAAAAACATTTTTGTACATCCTACTTTGGTGAGTAGCAACTGGGGTCTTAAAAGCCATACAGATGTAATAGTTGGTCTCTTTCATCTGGTGCAAAGGAGCTCTGGTGGTGTAGTGCCTAAGGCATTTGACTGCTAAGCAGAAGGTGGGCGGTCCAAACCTACCAGCCACTCCTCATAAGGAAGGTTGGACAATCTACTTCCAGAGTGATATCGCCTTGGAAACCGAAGGAAGGGTCTCTATGAGTCAGATCCGACTCCACAACAGTGGTTGTGTTGCATTACGTTGCATCTGGTGTAAAGAAGAATGAAGAAAACTGAAGACACTTGGAAATAATTAGTGCAAGGAGCTAGTGGATCATGTGAATCTCAACCCACATGTCCAGGAGACCAGAACTAGGTGGTGCCTGGCTACCACTGTCAAACACTCAGAAAGGATCAGTGTAGGAGATCCTGGATAGAGTGGGAGAAAAACATGGAATAAAACTCAAAATCATAAAAAAGACCAGGCTTAATTATCTTATACAGACTGGTGAAACCACTGAGAGTGTGGCCCATCATCACCCTACAGGCTTGGAAATGAACTGACTCATATGACTTCCAGCCAAACAATAGATAGGTGTATAAGTGAACATTTACACCAGGTAGGTACACAACTTAGAACAATCAATCTTTGGAGATCCAAATTAAAAATAAAACTCACTGCCGTGAGTTAGATCCAAGTCATAGCAACCCATCCTTAGGTTTCCAAGGCAATATCAGTATGGAAGTAGATTGTTCAGTTTTCCTTCTGAAGAGTGATTGGTGGGTTTGAACCACCAGCCTGCTAGTTCGTAGTCAAATGCCTTAGGCACTACTCTACCATTGGAGATCAGAGTGGTAGTATTTGTACAGGGAGATAGCTCAGAGTGCAGGAATGCCTAGAAAAGAACACAGGGAGGAAGTGGAAAGAGTACTACAGGGATTGCCATCAATGTCATGAAAAAAAAAAAATGTATATGAACTGCTGTATGGAAGAGAATTTGTTCTGTAAACCTTCACCCAAATAACAATTAGAGATAGAGAAAGAGAGAGAGGGAAAGAGAGAGAGATATGCAGAGAGAGAGGGAGAGCTGGTAGATTTTCACAGAGCGTAGAAGCAGTGTTACATGAAGAACTCTCATATTTTATTCACCAAATGAATTTTATCGTTCATTTCCATCTTCTAAATGTGATGTTCTTGCTTAAAGTCACGCTCTCTAAGACTAAATCCCAATTTAAATGTTTGGTTTCTTCTTTTGGAGACATGTCTATAAATAAATTAATTAACACAAAAACTTCAAAGCACAATCCTGTAAAGAGATAATGCTTTGTCATAGAAAATATAGCAATAAGTTACCTTCGATTACTTTAAATGGCTTCTCTTTTCATATCTATAAGCATAGAAATAAAGGCAGTATGTGAAATGTTGAATATTGGCTGTTTGCCATCATCTTATGCATGTATTCAGAACTGAATTTACAGGGACGTGAGAGTGAATCACAGGAATAATTTTCCCCAAAACCTTGTGACTTAGTCAGAAATGTAGTTTTCAGTATATCTGTTGTTGTTAGGTACTTGGTGAGTCAGTTCTAACTTATAGTGACTGTGTGCAACAGAACAAAATATTGCCTAGTCCTGTGCCGTCCTCACAATTGTTGCCATGTTTGAGCCCATTGTTGTAACCACTGGGTCAGTCCATCTTATTGAGGGTCTTTCTCTTTTTTACTAACCCTCTAGTTCACCTAGCCTGATATCTTTCTTCAGGGACTAGCCTCTGCTTGTAACATGTCTAATTTAAAGGAGTGATCCCATGGCTTGATAAAATTCTGCTTTCTTTTCATATACTTTCCCCCTGACATTTTTCTTTGCCCTAAGGCTAGACTATAAATTCTGCATCTACTCTGAGACCCTGCTTCCTATTAAACTGATTGTGAGACTTCACTTATGAGTCTGTCATTCAAAAATTATGAGATATTGTGAACAACTTCAAGTAGGCATTTTCCTTTTATCGTTCTCTTGGGCAATTAATTATAGTAGGTCTGAGCTGTAGAAATGTTGGGACTTCCATAGTTCTTTTTAGCATGGATTTCTCTAATTTTAACGTCATTATAAAAACCTACCATTTGATTGATATTTAATTTGGTTAAGCCTTTCTTCTGGGAAATAATTAAAGGATAAGTGGTAATAAATGGCAATAAGATTATTAATGAATTTGTCTTGTAGAGCTTATATTAATCTTTTCTATGTTGTTGTTATATGCCGTTGAGTCAGACCCGACTCATAGCAACCCCTCCTTGGGTTTCTGAGGTGGTATCACTACAGAAATAGATTGTCCAACCTTCCTTCTGAAGGGCATCTGGTGGGTTTGAATCACCAGCTTTCTGGTTAGCAGTCAAGTGCCTTGGGCACTATGCTACCAGAGCTCCTAATCTTTTCTGTAGTGATAGATATTTCAAAGCATTAATTCATATAAACATATTGCCAATTCTTCCTTTCATTTGAAGTGAATCCCATTTTTTTTTTTTGTTTGCATTTCAGTCCACATTAAGGAGTCACAAACAAAATATATTATATCATAAGAATCATAAAATGCAGGTGTTGGGATGAAAGAGCATCTTAGCCTCTGGATTTGTGGAGATATAAAGGAATATATTATAATACAGTTAAAAGAAAATTTGCTTTGCTTTTGTTTCCTCTGAGAAAGAATTTAAGTGTTTGTTCATCTAGAAAGAAACATGTGAAGTAGGGAAGTGTTTAAAAAAGAAAAGGGGAAGAAACAAACATAAAGAAAGCATTTCTCTAGAGTATAACACTTATGTATGTGTGGTATAAATATGATGCTTTGATAAATTACATTATAAATATATAACATGAAAACAATTGAAAATATGCATATCATAACTATCTTTTTTTTTTTTTTACTGTCCAGTTTACTTGTGTTTTTAAGAATCAAAGTGCACTACATATCTGAAAATAATCACAACACTTCAACCTCTAGCCTTAGCTTCGTGCACTGAGTTACAAGTGTACTTGTAAATTCTGCCAGAGAAAATGAAAGATGAGTCCTGGGTCAGCTTTGGCATCCTCCAAGCCTCCAAACAAATGCAAATTTGTGCATGAAAGGCAGGAAGAATCAATCCAAGTCTGTTACTAGGCTGCCAGGGTATTGAAGTAATGATAAGAGGATGTCTCCCAACAAAGCAAAATCAGGCAGCACCACCACAGGGGACAATCCATCTGCCCTTGAAAGGTCTTGACATACAGAATCAGGCCACAGAATCAATTTGAAAACTGAGCTTGTTAAGAGTAGGCTTCCCTTCAAATGTATATGGATATGTACCATGATTGCAAATTGTTCTAAAGGCTGACTCCATCTTTTCCTGAAGACCACAGAGTGGAAATGAGCTGACATTCTAAAGTTCCTTTAGAGCCAGAGACAGTGAGTTCACAAACATAATGATGAAAGCCCCCAGTGTTTTAACTTAAGACATTATTAGCAGAACTTGTCTCTCAGCCTGTTCCTTAGCTAAGCTCTTCCAAATGTGATGGTTAAAAATATTCAACAAAATCATATTCTTCTAGCCTATTGATTTTCTTAGGCAAAGAAAATTTCATTTACTAACAGAATAAGTATAAGGACAAAATGGCAAAGCTATTGCAATTAATTACCAACATGCCTCTGCAATGATGTCTTCACTGAGGGCCTTAGGCATTGTGTGTGCCATCAATAGCAAACAACCAAGGGTCAATAGGATATCATGGAGGAAGATAGTAAGGGATGGACTGGCTAATTTTCAAATATGGGAAAACTAATGAATTCAAAATTATCATTTTTAACTGACTCTTAAGAGCAAAGAATCACAGCTGTGGAAAGTTACATCATGTAGTAGGAGATGTTTATCACTGAAAACTACTGAAAAGGGAACATTGGAGGAGGGAAGAATACCTGAAGGACTGAGCAGTATTTGAACAACTCTGATATGTCAAGCCATTCCCTATGCTTTGTGTATGCTCTCTCCTCTAATACTCATAGCCACTTTGAAAGGTATATGCTCCCCTTTTACAGATTAGCAATATGAGGTTCATGTAGCTAAAAAAAAAAAAAAAAAAAAA
>NW_006921591.1:32087101-32098449 GCF_000298275.1 Orycteropus afer afer
AAAGAAAGGAAGAAAAATTTTGCAACCAGGAACAGAGAAAAGAAAAAAAGCTGAAAACTAGGACCTGAGAAGGGAAGAATAAAGGATAGTAGTAAAAAAGCAAAAGTATTATTAATAATAGTTTTAAATCAGACAAAAACAAGTAAACTAAAAACCAGAAAAAAGAAAGGAAAAAAGAAAAAAAAAAAAAAATGGGGGAGGGCAGGGCAGGGCTCCCAGGATCCATCCGAGCACACAGACTGGGATGGAGTTCTTGTGGGCCCACAAAGTGGGTGGGAGTGGGGGATGGCCACAGCTCTGTTCACCAAGTGAGTGTGAGGTATAAGAGGTTAACTTGGGCAAGTTGGGCAGTCGTCTAGGTCCAGAGTGTTCTTGGGGTTACTGGCAAGCAGAACCTGTTCTTTAGCCCCTGCAATCTGGGACAGTGCTTTCTCTTTAAATATTCAAAATAGTCAAGCCACTTGTAAACATTCAAAATGGCAGTGTCCTCCAGACAGGCAGAAGTCCATAGCTCAGCCTGCCTTTCTCTTCATTGCTGCTTCGTCTTTGTCTTTTATTCCCCAGCCACCAGAGCAGTCCTCTGTGCAGTCCCTGGCTGGCAGGGCTGATTTTTAGGTTAATTCTTAGGTCCTACCACCACTTGGCAGTCTCCAAACTGTTTGTGCCATCAGGATGATGGCCAGACCACAGCTCCGTATATCTCCATTTTTGCTATTTTCATGCAAATTCTTCTTCTAGGTGGTGTTTAGTCCACTTACAAATCCTTCCCTTCAAGGCTCAGGGGTCAGGATTATCTTCTATGTTTGTGTTAGTTGGTTCCCCTTTTCTTTGTTGAAGAGGGTCTGTGCAGTCTTTCTGACTATTCTGTCATCTTACCAGAACTCTCCAACTAAGTAACTGTTAATAATTAATACCCTCTCTTTACACAAAACACAAAGTAACTAGCACCAAGCTCCAATGTATTAAGTTAATGATCTGGGATGTAAAAACAGGCAGTGCTTCTGAAGTCCATAATCTTTTTCTCTGTGATCCGTATAATCTTTTGTTTGCTCTAGAGGCCATTTGAAAGTTATAGCTCATATAAAAACATATTATTTAATTATTAAATGTCCCAGTGAGACTTCAACCCAGAGGTTGAACTCCAAAATTAGTGTTTTTCTAGTAAATTAGTGGTTCCACACTTTTAATTTCAAGAATCAGTTAAATAATATTTAGAAAATCTACCAGGCTAGCTAGCTCTCCCCATCATTATATATGAGAACTTTCCTGTGAGACCAGCAACACCAGTGAATCATATGTGAAAGGTAAGGCAGCACAAGGTCAATGGAAAGACAGACAGGAGGGGCTCTAAGAAATGAAACAAGTAGAGGTGAGTATATTGACTTTTTTAAACAAGGTCATCTGCAGAAGGGTCATCTGCATAAGATTAACTTCGGCAAGAGACAAAGCTTGGCCACTGTGGCAAAGGCAAAGAGCCCTAGGAAGAGACCTCAAACATTCAAGGACACACATTTTAAATTTCTTTATTTACCAGTTGCTGACAAGTTGATTCAGACTCATGAATACCCTGTGTGTTAGGAACTGCTCTACAGGGTTTTTCCAAGACTATAATCTTTATGGAACTAGATTATGATTTCTTGGGTTTCAACTGAATACATTTAGATTAGTAGTGACATGCAAACAGTTTGCTCCACCCTGGAACTTTTCTCCACCCTTTATGTGTTTTAAAGAGCTTTGGTGGTTAAGCTCTTTTAAGGCATATGGTTGCTAAACCATAAAATTGGTGGTTCAAACTTACCAGCCACTCTGTGGAAGAAAGGTGAGGCAGTCTGCTTCTTTAAAGATTTATAACATTGGAAACCCAGTGTAGGTCACTATGAGTCAGTTTAGACTTGATAGGAGCATGTTTGGTTAGGTTTGGTAATGTGTTTTAGGAGCTCTGGTGTTGCAGTTGTTAAAGAATTGGGCTGTTAACCAAAAGGTTAGAAGTTTGAACCCACAAGCTGCTTCCTGGGAGAAAGACAAGGCAATCTGTTTCCATAAAGATTCATAACCTTGTAAATCTAATGCAGAAGTTCTCTGTCTTACACAGTTGCTATGAGTCAGAATCAACTTGATGGTGGGGATTTGTGTTCCCAAAAATATGGGTTTGTGCCCAGAGCCACATGGAGTCAGAATCACTAATCTCAAAGAATTAAGGAAACTGAAATGAACACCTGTGTTTTATCTGTGATTTTTATGAATGATAATAATAATATTGCCAGGTATTATTAGGTGCACTAATGTGTCAAGTAGGAGCTCTGGTAGCATAGTGCCTAAGGCACTTGACTGCTAACCAGAAGGCTGGCGGTTCAAACCCACCAGTCACTCCTCGGAAGGCAGGTTGGGCAATCCTACTTCCATAGTGATATTGCCTTGGAAACCCAAGGAGGGGTCGCTATGAGTCGGGGCCGACTCGATGGCAAATAACAACGACAACAATAACAATGCGTCAAGTACTTTATCTTCCTATTGCATATAATTATTCTTCCTTTTATTGATGAGGAAAACTGAGACACAGAGCAGTGGTTATCCAAGGTCCTCCATTTATTTGTGGCAGAACCATGACTCAAAACAGGTAATCTCATTATACCATGGAGAATGTTCAATCAAATCAGATTGGACACGAGTTCTTAGAAAGTAAACAAAAACATGGAAAGTCTCCCTCATCTGCTCAAGATTCTTTCTCCATCAAATCTATCATCTAGATTCTCTAGTAAACCAAACAAAAAACCAAACCTGTTGCTGTTGATTTTGATTCATAATGATCCTGTAGGGAACCAAAAGGACAGAGTAGAACTGCCCCATAGGGTTTCCAAGGCTGTAATCTTTACAAGCGGAGCCTTGGTGACATAGTGATTAAATATTTTGCTGCTAATCCAAAGCAGCTTCATGAGAGAAAGATGTGGGAATCTGCTTCTTTTAAGATGTACAGCCTTGGAAACACTAGGGGAAATTCTACACCGTCCTATAGAGTCACTATGAATTGGAATAGGCTAAACAGCAACAGGTTTATGTATTTGTTTTAATCCTTACAGAAGCAGACTGACACTATTTATTCCATGGAATAGTTGATGGGTTTGAACTGCTGACGTTTTGGTTAGCAATCACTGGGCCACCAGAATTATGTCCCTAATATACTTTTCCCCAGGAGTCTGGATGACTCAAATAGCTAAGTCCATAAAATTTGGCAGTTTGAATCTATCTAGAGTTACCTCAGAAAATAGTCATGACTATCTGCTTCCAAAATGTCACAACCTTGAAAACCCTATGAAGTTCTACTCTGCACAATTGGGGTCACCATGAGTTGGAATCAACTTAATGGCAACTTAAGAACAACATATATATATATATATATATATATATATATATATATTTTTTTTTTTTTTTTCCAGTTAATAGTACCACCTCCTATCTAACAGGATTAGTGCTGTGATTTTATGTTTCTTGTGTCAGGGAACTTATAACTGAGCTCTTCTTTTTTTTTCTTTCATTATATGGAAAGTTTATTTTAATATCAATAGATTTTTATAAATATACTTCTCCTAATAGCTGTTTTATGTGCCGTCGAGTTGGACCTGACTCATAGTGACCCCTCCTTGGGTTTCTAAGGCAGTATCACTATGGAAGTAGATTGCCCAACCTTCCTTCTGAGGAGTGGCTGGTGGGTTTGAACCACCGGCCTTCTGGTTAGTAGTCAAGTGCCTTAGGCACCACACTACCAGGGCTCCCACTTCTAATAAGCACTTTTCATTCTGTCTCTTGGTCTTAGGGGTCGATTTCATTTTCCTTTTCCCTGAGTACTCTTTATCTGAGCCTTTGAATGCTCTAATCTGAGTGATTGGCACTATTTTTTTTAACTGAGATGATAAGATTATGCAATTTAGTACCAGATATATAATCAAAAAGAGGCATCGGATCTAAAATTAAAATGGCTGAATTTATTCTAAATCTCAGAGTTACCTTCACATAGATTCAAACTTGTTGCTTAGGAATCAAATCTATCATTAAGGCTTTGTTGTAAATCTGTAATCAAAATTAATCAAACTCTTTGTGTTAGAGCTACAGGAAGTTTAGTGCTCTAGGTGAAGTAATATTTAACAATCTGTTCCCAGTAGCAACCATCATGTCATCATCATACCATTGTTTTGAAACAGTCATGTAACAATTACAATTGTGTTGCTTAGCCAAACAATGTGTGTAGTTGTATTAACATAACCAATAATGCTAAAGGTCATGCTTCCCTCTGTTCCACCTTTGACTGATCTCAGTTATTGTCACCAATCAGAATATTGTGTTTGTAGTACCAATTACAGCACTATAATTATTTGTGATTTATATCCCTTTCCAAGATTCAGGAGCTTCAGACACTAAGGTTTTCACGTTCTCATATTCAAATGACACATTGACTTCAACAAATCTCTTTAATTTCCTTTAACGAGAGTTAAAACATTTTCTCTACAAATTCACCACTTTCAGAGTTAATAATAATAATCACTTCTTTTGGAGAATCAACTAAAAGAGAATTCTTTATTGATGAGCCCCTGTAACAGGAGAACATCAGGAATGTCACTATTTAATACTTCATAACAAATATACAGTTCATAGTTAGTGACTGAAACTCTTTCACAAATTCTATAGCTCCATCCTGCTCTCTTTCCCTTATTTTGAGTTTTATAACCGAAATAAGTGGTAAGTAGAGATTCTAGTTAAATGCCACATAATTGACACATTGTAATACTGTTGGCCTAATCTTCAGACATAGGAATGTCAGGATAAACTAGATGAGCCCAATTTTATTTTTCCCCAAAATACCTTTTTCCTTCCATGTAAAGGTATGGTTTAAGGAGTTATATAACATAATACCCTTAAAATTTCAGATTTTGTATTATAATTTTTATGTTATTTAAACTGCAATACAATTTTGGAGTTAAATATTTATATCACTTCCACCATCAATAAACAGTGTTTTTTTTCCATTGCCTACAATGTTTTCTGCCAGGGAGACAGCGTTGTGACATGGATTTGACATGAATCATTCAAGAATCACACAGGGAATCCCTACTCTGTGCCAGATACCTTTGTAAACATTGGAGGTAAGACGGTACATGTTATATCATTCCTGCCCCCAAAGAACTTTGTTGTTGTTGTTGTTATGTGCCATCAAGTCAAACCTGACTCATAGCAACCCCTCCTTGGGTTTCCGAGGCAGTATCACTACGGAAGTAGATTATCCCATCTTCCTTCCACGGAGTGGCTGGTGAGTTTGAACCACCAGACTTCTGGTTAGCAGTCAAGTGCCTTAACCACTATGCTACCAGAGCTCTCCCAAGGAACTTTAGACAAGTCAAAGGAAAAGTTAAACTTTTAGGGATCCCAAGCTATTGTAGGACAAAGAACTTAGTTTGACCTTTTTTTCTCTGGATTTTGAAAATAGCTCTTGGAATTTCTTAGTGATCAAGGTATCCTTTATTTGCTCTAAATCAGCAAAGCAAAATTTAAGCATGTGCAAATAAGGAAATGGGAGTCCTCACTTCATCACCTGCATGAACAAATCTTAGTTTCCCATCTTCTGATGTTTGATGTTTATTAGCAGGTTAAAGATACACCTTCCTAAGCTATATAGCAAGATGTCTGACCCATTCCTTATAGGTAGTCAGACAGGCAAAATATACATTGTGCCACTTGTAGCTTGTCACACAGGTTTGGCTGTTTTAAATGTCTGGAGAAGGTTATTCAGAGTCTCTCTGTGGTCTTGCTAGGTGGAAGCACACATAGGTGAGTTCTGCATCCTTACTGGACAGTTTTCAGATATCTAGAGCAACTGACTCCATCAAGAGCAACTGATCCCTTTGAATCCCTTGGATATTGTACTAGGTAGAAATACAAGTGGCAGATTTTTCATCTCACCTAACTAAGACTACCTAGCCAAGAGCTATAGGCATGAAGAAGGTCCTAGAAGTCCTTGTCTATGGCGCACCACAGGACATTCATAGAAGAGTTTTCCATCTTCTGTGAGGACCACCGTTTCTTCTTTTTTGTTAATTTTATTGTGGTCAAAATATACAAAACATATTCACGAACATAACAACTTCTACATTTACAGCTCAGAGACATAGACACCATTCTTCATCTTGTGCCACCATTATTGTTATCCTTTTTAAAAATAATCAACCAGCTATTAGCATAAACTCAATGCCCCACCAAACAAAAGCTTCCCCTTTCCTGCTACCTTTATAAACACCATTAATTGTGGGTATATATATAATTTTTCTTTTTCTAACCTATCAGGGAATTTAGCCTCCCTTCCTTTCTCATCCCTGGTAACCAACAAAAAAGTTTCCTTCAATGTATAAACTTTATCTTGACTCTTTACAAGAGTGGACTAATACAATATTTGTCCCTCTGTGATTGATATACTTCATTCCGCATAACGCTCTCCAAGATCATCCACATTATGGGGTGTTTTTCAGATTGTACATTACTCTTGAGGGTTGTATAGTATTACATTATGTGTATGTATTGTAGTTTGCTTATCCATTTCTCAGCTGATGAGTACTTACGTTATTTCCATCTCTTTCCATTGTAAATAGCACTGTGGTGAGCATGGGTGTGCATATATCTGTTCATGTCCTGGCTCTCACTTCTTTAGGATAAATACCTAAGTAATGGGATTGCTGGATCAAATGATATTTCTATTTCCAACTTTCTAAGGAATCATCATACCAATTTCCACAATGGTTTCATTTTAGAGTCCCACCAGCAATGTATGAGAGTTCCAATCGCTCTACATCCTTGCCAGGATCTGTTATTTTCTGTCTTGTTGAACTTTGCTATTAATGCTGAGGTGAGATGATTTCTCATGATTGTTTTCATTTGCATGGGAGCTCTGGTGGTGTAGCGCCTAAGGCATTTGACTGCTAACCAGAAGGCTGGCAGTTCAAACCCACCAGCCACTTCTAGGAAGGAAGATTGGGCAATCTACTTCTGTAGAGATACCACATCGGAAACCCAAGCAGAGGTCACTATGAGTCAAATTGAATCAATGACAAAGTGTTTGGTTTTTGGAACGGTTAATGATCATGAACATTTCTTCGTATGTTTGTTGACTGCCTGAATGTCTTCTTTAGTGAAGTGTGCATGTGTTCTGCCCATTTTATAATTGGATTATTTTTCTTTTTGATGCTGAGTTGCTAGAGTTTTCTATATGTTTTATAGATAAGTCCTTTGTCCAATATGTTATTGCCAAATATATTTTTTTTTCCATTCTGTATGTTCTCTTTTTGCTCTTTTGGAGAAGTTTTTGATGCACATAATATTTTAATTTTCAGAAGGTCCCAATTATCTAGTTTCTCTTCTGCTGTTTGTGCATCTTGGATTAGGCTTGATAGTATATTTAAGCCATAAATTAGGACCTTTAAGTTTACCCCTATTTTTTCTTTGATGAATATTATTTTAGATTTCACATTTAAGTCTTTGATGCATTTGGAGTTAGTTTTTGCTTATGGTATAAGGTATGTATCTGGTTTAATTTTCCTGCAAATGGATATCCAGTTTTGCCAGCACCATTTGTGAAAGAGACTATCTCTTCCCCCATTTAAAGGATTTTGGCCCTTTGTCAAACATCACCTGACCACAGGTCTATGCATCTATATCTAGGTTCTCAATTCTGCTCCACTGGTCTATGTGTTTGTCATTGTACCAATACCCAGCTTTTTTTTTTTTTTTGTAATTCTGGCTGTATTTTTTCTTTTTTGGTAACTATTATAAATGGTATTGATTTCGTTATTTCCTTTTCAGAGACTTCTTGGCTGGTGTAGAGGAATTCAACTGATTTATGTATGTTGATCTTGTATCCTGACACTATGCTAAAATTTTCAATAAGCTCTAGTAGTTATCTTGCTGAGTGTCTTTGGATTTGTATGTACAGGATCATATCATCTGCAAATAGGATAGTTTTGATTTTTCCTTACCGATTTCAATGCCTTTGATTTCCCTGGCTAATTTGCGTTATTGCCATGGCTAGGACTTCCTTTCCCCTTGCGAACAGGAACATGACATGCTCTGCATCTTCATTTCTATTCAACATTGTATTGGAAGTCCTGTTGTTGTTGTTGTTGTTATGTGCCGTCAAGTCAGCCCCGACTCATAGCGACCCCTCTGGTAGCATAGTGGCTAAAGCACTTGACTGCTAACCAGAAGGTTGGTGGTTCAAACCCACCAGCCACTCCTCGGAAGGAAAGGTTGGGCAATCCTTCTTCCGTAGTGATACTGCCTCAGAAACCCAAGGAGGGGTCGCTATGAGTCGGGGCCGACTCGACGGCACATAACAACAACAACAACAGGACTTCCAATACAATGTTGAATAGAAATGGAGATGCAGAGCATGTCATGTTCCTGTTCGCAAGGGAAAGGTTTCAGTCTCCCTTGACTGAAAACAATGTAGGCTATTGGTTTTGCATGTATGCCCTTTATTTTGTGGAGGAACTGCCCTTCTGTTCCTATTTTTCTGAGAGTTTTTGTCAGGAATGATTTTATCAAATGCCTTTTCTACATTGATTCATATGGTCATGTGGTTCTTTTCCTTTATTTTACTTATGTGATAGATTATATTGATTGTTTTTCAAATGATGAAAAATCCTTGCACACCTGGTATAAATCCCACTTGGTTATGATATATTATTTTTTTGATGTGTTGTTGGAGTCCATTGGCGAGGATTTTGTTGAAGATTTTTGTGCTTATAATCATGACAGATATTAGTGTGTAGTTTCCCTTTCTTGTGGTGTCTTTGCCTGGTTTTGGTAACAAGGCTAATGTCTGCTTCATAAAATGAATTTGAGAGGATTCCATCCTTTTCTATATTCTGGAATAGTTTGAGTGTCAGGATTGGTATCAGCTCTTCTCTGAATAGTTGGTAGAATTCTCCAGTGAAACTATCTGGTCCAGGTCTTTTTTGGCTGGTAATTCTTTTTTTTTTTTAATGACCTGTTCAATTTCTTCTTTTGTTATAGGTCTATTCAAATTTTCTACTTCAGTCTCTGTCAGTTTAGGTAAATTAATGTTTCTAGAAATCCATCCATTTCTTCTAGGTTTTTTGTTGGATTATAACTCTTCATGGAAGCTCTGGTAGCATAGTGCCTAAGGCACTTGACTGCTAACCAGAAGGCTGGCGGTTCAAACCCACCAGCCACTCCTCAGAAGGAAGATGGGGCAATTTACTTCTGTAGTGATACTGCATCGGAAACCCAAGGAGGGGTGGCTATGAGTCCAGACAGACTTGACAACACATAACAACAAACAACAACTTATCTCTTCATAGTATCTTGATATTCTTTTTGTTTCTGTTGTGATGTCACCCCTTTCATTTCTTATTCATGTTCTTTGCATCTTTTTCTTTTCTTTTGTTAAGTTTGCCAGTGGTTTGTCATTATTCTTTTTAAAGAACAAGAAGTCTTGTTGATTTTATCTACTGTCTTTCTATTTTCTCTTTCAATTATTTCTACTTGAATCTTGATTATTTCTTTTCTTCTGGTGACTGTAGGTTTTTTGTTTGTTTGTTTGTTTCTTTTGCTCTTTTTCTAGTTGTTACGGATGTTGGTTTAAAGTGTTGATTTTGGTTCTTTCTTCTTTTTTGATGTGTGCATCTATTGCTAAAAATTGCCCTCTGTTCACTGCTTTTGCTGTCCCAAAGACTGTGTTATGTTGTGTTTTTATTCCTGCTTGATACAAGGAATTTTTAACATTTTTTATTTCTTCTATTTCCTAGTTATTTCTGAAGAGTGTATTATTGATTTTCTATGTGTTTTTCTCTCTTTCCATTGGTATTTCTGGTGTTGATTTATAAATTTATAGCATTGTGATCTGAGAAGATACTTTGCCATATGTTTTTTCCCTTTTTTCTTTTAAATTTATTGAGGCTGGCTTTGTGGCCTAACATGTGGTTTATTCCAGAGAATGTTCCATATGTGATGGAAAAGAACTATATTTTGCTGTTGTTTGGTAAAGAGGTCTGCAGATGTCTATAAGGTCACATTGGTTGATTGTATTGTTTAGTACTTTTGCATCTTTGTTGTGTTTCTTTCTAGTTGGTCTATTTCTTGTTGAAAGTGGTTTATTAAAGCCCCTCACTATTGCTATATGAGCTCTGGTAGCGTAATGCCTAAAGCACTTGACCGTTAACCAGAAGGTTGGCAGTTCAAACCCACCAGCTACTCCTCAAAAGGAAGGTTGCACAATCTACTTCTGTAGAGATACCACCTCAGAAACCCAAGGAGCAGTTGTTATGAGTCATGTTTGACTCGACAGCACATAACAACATGACTATTACCATGAAATCATCTATTTGTCTATTCAGTTCTATTAAAGTATGGCTTATGTAGTTGGGAGGTCTTTCATTGGGTGTGTAGACATCTTTTTGTGGTTATGTCATCTTGTTCAATTTGTCTTTTAATCATTATATAATTTCCTTCCTTTTCTCTTATGGTTGCTTTTATATTAAACTCAATTTTATCAGAAATTAATATTGCCACTTGCTTGGCATAATTTTTTACAACGTTTGATTTTTAGTCTAATTTTGTCTCTGTGGTGCATTTAATCCATTGATATTCATTGTTATTATCAACCAGTATGCATTTATTGATGTCATTTTGTATATGTTTTGTTCAGGGTGTTGCTGATTTTTTGTTCTATATAATTTTCTGTGCTGCATTCATTTTGTTTATGAATCATGTTATCATCTACTTTGTTGCTAGTGTTTTAGTATTTGCTAAATATTTTTCCTTGTCCTCTTTTTTATTTTGATGTGAAGCTTTATTATTTTTGTTTAAGTTTAACATGTGATTTATTATTTTCCTTCCATGTTTAAAAGAGTTGGTTCTATCACAATTTTCTTGATTCCTCATCATTTAGAAGTTCTGTACCTACACTGTTTATTCCTTCTGTGTGCTTCACAGTTTTCCTTATTCACCAGTTGATATCTCTGGCTCCCTGTTTACATTCTTGAAAACTTATTTTACTTTAGATATTTCTATAACTAGACTGTTTTCTAGGTTATGTCTTTAGTTGTTTTATTCATCATCTGTTGTTTGCTATTGTTTGTTCCCTGTCTGAAGGACTCCCTTTAGCATTTCTTGTAAGGTTGCTCTGTTTTTAACAAATTCCCTTAATTTTTACTTATCTGGAAATGTCCTAAATTCATCATCATACTTGAGGGACAATATCTGTTTCTGATATGTTAGTTTAATCTTCTGGATTTCTTTTTGTTGTTTTTGTATCATTTCTGATTTTTTGTTTATTTTGTCAATTTGTT
>NW_006921591.1:32099049-32105688 GCF_000298275.1 Orycteropus afer afer
ATTCAAAAATGGCTGTGCCCTCAAAATTACCAGTAATCCATCACTATATTTGTCTCCTAACTCACTGTTTTCATTCAAGTTTTTCTACTAGTTGGTATTTCATCCACTTCTTTATCCTTGCCTTCAAATCTCAGGGTTCAGGATTATCTTCTCTATCAGTTTCAATTATCTTCTCATTGTTTTATTGCAGAGGCTCTTTGTAGCTTATTGGCCTATTTTGCCATTGTGCCAGAACTCTCTTGTGGAACCACACTTCATGTAATTTCTCCTGTTGTATGTTGCCTGCTTCTTGTTGTAAGGAATAAGTCTACTTTCTATGTACTAATACTCTAGGAGTGCTTGGTATATTCTTGCTCTAATGAGGACATGATATTCATGGAGAAATCACTATTAATGATTAATACCCTTTCTCTAATGGTCTTCTGCCTGTTCAGGTATGTGAGACACTGAATGTATCACAGCTCTCCTCTGTGTGATCCAAGGTTCTTTGGGAATGTTTTAGAATGATCAGAAATAAAGGAAACTTTCTAAAAACAAGTAAATAATACACAAAGACAACAATTTTGGATGCTGTAGTCTTGTTTTTGTTGTTAGGTTCTGTGAAGTTGGTTCTGACTCATATATACCCTATGTAAAACAGAATGAAGCATTTCCTAGGCCTGCACCAACCACACAATCTTTCTGATGCTTGAGCCCCACAGTCACTGTATCAATCCATCTCATTTAGGATCTTTTCTTTCATCATTGACCTTCTAATTTACCTCCTGACAACAAGACCAAAGTACATGAGATGGAGGCTGGCCATTGTCACTTCTAAGGAGCATTTTGGCTATACTTCTTCCAAGACAGATTTATTCATTCTTCTGGAAGTCTATGGTATTTTCAGTAGTCCTCACCAACACTAAAATTCAGAGGCATCAATTCTTCAGTCTGCCTTATTCAATGTGCAGTTTTCACATGCATATGAGGCTATTGAAAATACCATGGTTTGGATCAGTCACACCTTGTTCTTCAAAGTGACATCTTTTCTCTTTAGCACTTTAAACAGATTTTTGCAGAAGATATTCTCAGTGCAATACAATATCTGATTTCTTGATTCTGCTTCCATGGGTATTGGAAGTGGATCCAAGGAAAATGAAATAATAGTCATAAAAATCTGAATTTAAATGTTGGCTAAGCGAAAATTATAATTAATGAGGATCAGTTCCCCCCCAATCGGTGCTCAGTTGTTAATACCATTTACTCTAAGAGGAGTAGATAAGAATTAATTATAATTAATTAACTCTTTCAAGAAGTCAATAAAGACCCCAAAATATGCAGATGCAACAGTGAGCAAAGTCCCTTCCCTTAAACTTTAACAGCAAATAAGTATAGTAACCAACCAAGAAATTCGAAACATAATGTAACACCAGGAAACTACAAGTACTATAAAGAAAATATTGATGCATAAGAGATGGAGAATGAAGGATATAATTTTAGATATGGTAGATGTAAAGACTTCAAAGATAAGGTGATATATAAGTAAAGACATGAGAAAAGTATGATGCTTATAAAGACGTAATTTACAGTATATGTATACTTATATGCCTAAGGCATACTAATATTAAGTCCTTCTAGGCAATTACAAAGGTCTTGGAGTGGTATCCTGTTTAGTCTATTAAAGGAAGAGTAGAGTCCAGTGCAGCTGAACACAGGAACATAGTGAACAAGAAAGAGTGGAAGAAGAAAAATGTAGAGAAATAGTCAAAGGCACACCACTTATGTCTTTTTGAGTTCTATAGAATCACAGTTCTAAATATGATGGAAAACTACTGGTATATACTGAAACAGGGGAGTGATATGATCTAACTCATAGATCTCTCTGGCTATTGCAAAGAATACCACCTGTTGGGAAGAGAAGGAAAAGTAAAATAAAAAGATTACTAGTTGAGTGATGATAGTGTCTTGTGCATACACTAAGAGATGGGTAGTAGAGAGTTCAAAGTATGTTTCAAAGACGGTAGTAACAAAATATACTGGTGGATCAGATGCATTTTGGAAGCAATGGTGTGCTTGTAAATGTTTAAAAACAAACTCTGAAAATAAATAAGCATTGACTTTTATCACTTGCCAATTTCACTAGTATAAATACTCCCAACATGGTAAATTTCAAGACATCTATGTATTGCCCTTGAACACAGATTTAGGAATATATGTGCAAAACTACTTTCAAGATCTGGTGCTAACAGACTCAGCACACCCCTGTGGTAGAGTTCCTTGAAGATGCAGTTAATGATACTCTGCAATAGTATTCATATCACTGACAATGGAATATGAATTCAATGTGGCAAAAGTGAAGAGCTATCATTTTTAAATAAGATGACTGAAAGACTGCCTTGCATCTTGAGTACCTGCCCTTATAGTCAAAGATACAAGTTTTGAAGTCATCATCTGCCTTTAAATCAAAGGTTGAAATCAACTAGATAGTTGAGACAGATTAAGGAGACAACATGTTGGAGGACCAAGACAGTGAGGGAAGGGGAAAACAAGGAGAATGTAGAATGTGCAACCCAAGTGAAGGAACTGTTTGAAGAAAGTTAGCAAGATCACCTTGTCAAATATTGTCTCTGAGAAGGAATAAGATGAGTATTGAACATTCATCATTAGATTTATCATTATTGAAGTCATGGGTAACTCTGACAAAAGCATGCACAGGCTAATGCTGGAAGCAACAGTCAATAAGTAAATGGAGATAAAGGGTTCAGTTGTCCGAGGCAGTATCACTACGGAAGTAGATTGCCCCATCTTCCTTCCGAGGAGTGGCTGGTGGGTTTGAACTACCAGGCTTCTGGTTAGCAGTCAAGTGCCTTAGGCACTACACTACTAGAGCTCCTATGTACATATATTTAAGTTGACATAAAAGTGTGAACAGAAAAATGGGGCAGATAGTTGTAATGAGAGTACATGAATTTTAACAGAAATAAGGATATATTTAACAGTATGGAAATCAAGAAGTTATTTTCTTAATATTTTCTTTCTTCAGTGAAATAAGAAATAAAATCAGCAGCTAGAAATAAGAAGGGGTCATAAGTGGTGAAAGTTTTAGGGGTTTGAATATAGTGTACAATATGAACTGCTGCCTTGATAAAGGCAAAAAACAAAAACAAAAACAAAAAAAAAAACAGGCAAAGAATATATCTGACATAATTTGTTGATTTTCTACAGAAAATAATAAACCTTACAACTGGACCAATAAATAACAAATCTCATGATAAATATAAAAGAAATTAAAATTGCCAATTATGTCATTCCATATTGATCAGCAATAAATTTGGAAGCAGTATTCAAGAAATAAAAGGAAATATTACATTGAACAGATCTTCTACAAAGACTTCTTTAAAGTTTTGAAAAGTAAAGATGTCATTTGGATCACTAAAGTGTGCCTAACTCAACCCATGGTCTTTTCAATTGCCTCATATGCATGCAAAAGTTGGTTATTTGAAAAGGAAAGTAAAATAATAATTTATGCATTCAAATTGTGGTGTTGACAAGGAATATTGAGTATGTTCAGTCTGATTTGATGACAGTGAGTTTGGTTTTAATTTTTGGTGGACTGTCAGACCAAATAAATCACTCTTAGAAGAAATACAACTAGAATTCTTCTCAGAAAGGAGTATGGTGAGACTTCAACTTCTTTGCTTTGGACATGGCATCAGAAAGTCCAATTACCAGAAAATGATATTGTTGGTAAAGTAGAAAGATGAACAAAAATAAGGGAAAGCCTCAATGAGATAGATGGACATACAAGTCATAACAATGGACTCAAGAAAAACAATTGTGAGGGTGCTAATGTTTTGTTCTAATATACATAAGATTGTCATAATTCAGAGCTAACTTCACGGCAACTAACAAAAACAGCAACAATGGAAAAAAGTATATTTTTAAGTAGTGGAGATAAAATTATCTAGAAGCACTGTCAAAGAATAACTATTCTTGTTCAATGCCATTGAGTTGGTTCTGACTCATAGCAAACCTAAGTACAATGGAACCAAACAATGCTGGGTGCTGCACCATCCTCACAATCATTGCTATATTTACACCCATTGCTGCAGACATTGTGTCAATATCTATCTCATTGTGGATCTTCCTCTTTTTGCTTACCCTCCACTTTACCCAGCACTTTAACCAGTCCTTCTCCAGGGACTCTCCTGAAAACATGTCCAAAATTTGTGATATGAAGTTTTGCCATCCTCCCTTGTAAGGAGCATTCTGGCTGTACAGATTTTTTCATAATTTTGGCACTCAAAAGTATTCAAAAGTCTTCACCAAAAACAACAATTCTTCTTTGGTCTTCTTTGTCTGTTGTTCAACTCTCTGGGTCAGGCACATTTTAAAGTAGAGTGATATCTTTACATTTTAACACTTTAAAAATATATTTTGCAGAAGATTTGCCTAATGTAATACATGCTTTGATTTTTTAACTGTTGTCTCCATGGCCTTTGATTGTGATTCTGAAGCCGAGTTGAATTGTAGTTCAATTCCCCCATCCTTTCTATTATTACTCCTCACCTTGGTTGGAGACAGATAAGCAGGCATGGTAACCTGTTTCTTTAATCTGAGTTGAATTGAAGCTCATTCCCCAATCCTTTCTATTATTATCCCCATCTTGGTTGGAGACAGATGAGCAGGCATGCTAACTATGTTCCTTAAGAGCTGAGTTGAATTGAAGGTCAATCCCCCATCCCTAGTTGGAGACAGAAGAATAGGTATGTTAATGTGTTTCCTTAAAGTTGTTTTTCAGAAACAACTGATAACAACTTGAAATCAGTTTTGGCCCACAGACATATGAGAAAAAAGGGAATGAAGTAGCTCAGAACTAACATCTTCCTGTCTGCCTAAATCTTGATGACAGAAAGTTGGTGTAACTCATCTGGTGAGCAAGCATACTGCATTAAAAATAGACTGTCCCTTTAAACCAAGGCAAAGGAAGCCTCAGCCAATCCCCAACTAATTCACACTCAAGTTCCTGATTTTTTATGAATATGTATAAGCCCTTTTCCTAAACTTTACAAAAATTCTATCCCAACCTCCACTTGGGAAGTCAGATTTGGGTACTGGCCTCTGTCTCCTTGTATTGCTGCTTTGCAATAAATAATCTTTCTCTCCTCTCAAGAGCTCTATGTGGGTAAAATAATTCAGCCTCATTGCTCATCAGACAAGGACTCATGTTAGGTCCCTCTTCACTTCCAAGCAAAATGAAATCCTTGACAACTTCAAACTTTTTTTCATTTACCAAGATGTTGCTTATTGATCCAGTTTTGAGGATTTTTCTTTTCTTTATGTTGAAGTGTAATCCATACTCATGACTAGTCTTTGATCTTCATCAGTAGATATTTCAAGTTCTTTGCACTTTCAGCAAGCAGGATTGTGCCATTTGTATGTCACAGGTTAATGAGACTTCCTCCAATACTAATGCCACAAGTTTATCCGATTATCTCTGCATACAGACTGAATAAGGATGGTAATACATAATATTCTTAGAGCCATTAAAAAAATGGATGCTGCAGTATACACACAAAAACCGAAATCAAACTCACTGCCATTGAGTAGATTGACTCATAGTGACTGTTACTTAAGTTTCCTAGGTAGTATCTCTATGGCAGTAGATTGCCCAATCTTCCTTCTCAGGAGTGCCTGGTGGGTTTGAACTACCAGCCTTCCAGTTAGCAGTCAAATACCTTAGACACTATGCCACCAGAGCTCCCAGTGTACACACAGTCTTCTATTAATATTGAAATAATGTCCTTAGAGTCAGTAGGGTTAGAGCAAGAAATTGAAGGAAACATTGAAGGAAGAAGGGAAACATCTTGACAGACTCAGTATTCTAAAAGACACAGTAGAAGCATTTGGGGAAATTTGGAAAGAGGCAGAATAGATCCAAAGAAGGGCATATAGATGAGAAAGAAACAGATTTATTATACTTGTACAGCAGAGATTAAGGAAATGAGATTAATCTCTATAGTGTGTGTGTGTGTGTGTGCAGACATGTGTGTGTGTGCAGACGTGTGTGTGTGTGTTTGTGCAGGTGATGTGAATGGAAGATCATTTTGAAATTTACCCTCTTCCTATGGACTGTTCCTAGGGCCAGGAAAAAGGAAGATGGTGATATGTTAGTCCCAGTAGAAGAATGGATTATTTTGTGAACCCTCTTCAAATTAGAAAGTGATATTCTCAAAGGCTCTGTAGTATAGAATGCCTGTTACAGTGCCTGGTGGTGGTAGTGGGGGAGTGTCATAAATAATATCAGCTTGAAGGATTTATATGAGAACATGTGCTAATCTTCTAAAGAATTTAAAGAATTCTGTTTAATTCTTGATGTGGTTGGAAGGTAAACAAGAACCCTGTTTGTCTTTTATTTGGTTAATGAAGGTATTAGGCAGAGTCCTTCAGCAAGCCATGTTTATGAGACATTAGGGAAGCACAAAACCCCTCACAATCACTTTTCCTACATTTGATTTCATGGAAGTAAACTCTCTCTCTCTCTCTCATTCTCTCTCTCTCTCTCTCTCTCTATTGTTGTTGTTGTTGTTATGTGCCGTCGAGTCAGCCCTGACTCATAGCGACCCCTCCTTGGGTTTCCAAGGCAGTATCACTACGGAA
>NW_006921591.1:32105788-32111888 GCF_000298275.1 Orycteropus afer afer
CTCTCTCTCTATATATATATGTATATACAACGTTTTGAAATTCTTATCAAGTTTCTATTAGCTTATTAATATTCTTTTAATCTTCCCTTTTGAGCAGTTTAATTTAGTTGATGTTTCTAATTTACATAGATACAACATTCTTAATTGATTTAATCCCAGCTCTGTCTTTCTAACAAGTCTATTGCTATTTATTGATTTTCATTAATATATGCAGACATCAGATTTCAACTCTGGCAGCCAAAGGTTCTTTTTAGGTAGCATTTCCTTTCACACCAGAATTTAACAGTTTTCTTTCTATGCCTGCTTGATGTAAACCTTATCTTAATTATTATTATTTTTTCATTTATTTATTCAAAGTATTTATTGAATACCTGCTATGTCCTAAGTGAGATACTGGGATTTTTTTGCTGGGGGAAAATCATAATAACAGAATAATAGAATGGGAGAGGATTCCTCCTCATATGAAGTGGTAATAGAAGATATCTTTGAAGAAATAACAATTAAGTTGAGAAATGAAGAATAAAAATATTCCTTTAAAGAAAAAGAACAATGTAAGGATTTCCAAGGCAATGCAATAGCATGTGCAAATTTCCTGTCAGGAATGGAGCTTAGTGAACCTCTAGAAGGAACAAATGGAGCATCAAAGAGGTTATCAGGGGCTTGTGGAAGTAGAAGTTTAGAGAATATAAACCAAAAAGAAAGAAGGAAACTGATTCAGACTCATAGCAACCCCCATTGTATTTCCAAGGCTGTAAATCTTTATGGAAGTAGATTGCCTCATCTTTCTTCCATGGAGCACCTGGTAGGTTCAAACTTTTTGGTAAGTAGCCAAATGCTACACCACCAGAGCTAACCACTACACAACCAGAACTTCTTTTAGACAATAAAATGAGTGCAGATTTTATTTAATATAATAAGGAAATAGATGGAAAAATTTTCAATAGGAAAATAACATGATCTTATTTATACATCTATTTATGAGGTCTCTGGGTGGCACAATAGTTAACTTTTTCAGCTACTAACAGAAAATTTAGTAGTTTGTATCCACCCAGAAACATCTCAAAACAAAGGTCAGTGACCCACTTCCAAAAAATTAGCCAATGGAAATCCTATGGAGCACAATTCCACTATGACATACATGGGGTCATCATGAATCAGAATCAACTTGACAGTAACTATATTTTGTTTGTTTGTTTTTTTTATTTTTATACATCATAAAAAAATACCCAGGATCACAATTTTCCTGCAAAACAGCCATCATCACATATATTAAACTTTATACTTTAGTGGCAGAAATATCTAATTAAGAATCACAATATCAGTGCTTACTCTTTACAACACACATGAATGGTTTGATATCTGGATATGTGATCTTTAGAATGGAAATAATGATGATTCATTATGTTACTTGAGTGGTTGGGATCATTGGAAAGAGCATAGCAGGGTGCTGGCACAAAATGGACAACTAACATGTCAATTATCTTCAATTTGCTGGAAATTTTAAATACTGAATTTATAGAAAATTTTATTTCATTTGTGAAGAAGAGAAAGATTCACATTTTTACCCATTTGCAGGTTTATTATGGTATAACTCATAAATAATATTTTTTTCAGTTTAGGTGAATAGTTCATTTTTGGCAAATTTATACAGTTGTTTAACCAGAAAGAACTATGAGCAAAATATACTATCAACTCAAAAAGTCCCATCATGTCCTATTTTTATCAAACCCTTTCATTCATTAGAAAATAATTTGATTGATGTCCCTATTTTTTTTCCTTCTCCAAAATATCATATAAATGTTATCATGTAATGTACAGGTTTTATATTTGACTTCTTTCAATTAAAATAATCATTTTGAGATAATGCTTTTGAGACTCATCTCTTTTGTTGCATGTTTTTTATTGGTTTGTTTCATTCCTGAGAAGTATTTTATTGTGGTATGTGTACACCATAATTAATCCAGTTGATGGACATTTAAGTTGTTTCTAATTTTTGGTTATTTTGAATAAGGCGACTATAAACATCTGAGTACATGTCTTTGTGGGGAAATATGTTTTCATTTCTATTGGTTAAATTGCAATTTAACAGTGACCTTGTTGAGCTTTCAGATGAACAAAATGATAGCATAGAAAATCTTCCTAATCTCCTCTTTAAAAACAACTAAGTAACTAAAAAAGTAAATATAGGAGAAAATCCTCATTGGCATTGATTTTTTAACAGTAAAATTAGGATGTAGCAAAAATCAACCCCTCAATCTCAGTGTTTTACAACAACAAATATTTAAGTTCTCATTCACGTAAATTATTAGCTCCAATTTAACTATAGCTTTGTTCCGTGTATTCTATTTTACTCTGGGATCCAGAATCATATCTGAGTTTGCCAAGGAAAAGAGTGAGAGAAAGATCTGGCATTATAATGAGAGTTAAACTTGTGATGACTGCTAAAACAACTGCTCAGAATTGGCACTGAGAAAGTTACTAAGAAAATATTACTCATTTTTGTTTGTATTTCATTGATTAAACCAAGTTCAATATTCAGACAGAAAGTAGAATCCTTCAACACCCATCAGCCAAGGGAAAATGGGACTACTTGTGGGGATTACTGAATATATTGAATTAATAACCAAGCAAGCACACACACTCAAACTTCAGACTTTTTTTTTTCCCCCCAAATGTATTGGAGATATATCAAAACAAAAAGAAAAACCTAAGACTGGATCAAAAGCTGCTAATGCAACTTGTTATATCTAATTTTGAGGGGCAAATGACAATGAAAACAAGAAAAATAATGAAAAGAACTTTAGGAGATACTGAGATCATTTCATTTGAAATACAGGATTTGATTATTTTTTAAAACTAACTTCTTCTGCTTGTTTTCTGATTAGATTTCTTAATATGGGGACAGAATGTATTAACCTAGTGAAACACATTTATTTTCTAACCTAGAAAACCAATGCCAGGAAATGAAGAAAAACCTGAGAGGCACAAGAACTTTCTGTGTTTTCAGTCAGTTTTATTTTTGTGAAGTTGTTTCGGTTACTTAGTGCCATTCTGACAGGAATGTATCATAAATGGAATGGCTTGAACAAACAGGAGTTTATTCTCTTACAGTTTTGCAGGCTTTAAGTCCAAGTTCAAAGTGCCAGGCTCTAGGGGCTGGGTGACAGCCACTTGACCTTGGGGTTCAGCTCTGTCTCTTGCTCCTACCCCACGGAAGCTAGTGGAGATGATTCCCAATGCTGCTTCTTATATATGGGAAGCAGACCACACCCCTAAAGCAGTTACTCAGCTGCTTGTGGTAGATCCCACCATGGAGCTGATTACCAGTCTCATAATGGGGAATAACTACCACCAGCTGCCCAGCTACTCATCCAGGCCCAGCCAAACTGACACACAAACTTAACTACAACAAAAGTGATGGCTACTGTAATGGTTGTTATTTTTTAGCTGCCACTGAGGCAGCTCCAACTCATGGTGACCCCATGCACAATGGAACAAATGTTACCTGGTCTT
The DNA here is from genome assembly GCF_000298275.1 of Orycteropus afer afer. Lineage (NCBI taxonomy): Eukaryota > Metazoa > Chordata > Mammalia > Tubulidentata > Orycteropodidae > Orycteropus > Orycteropus afer. The sequence goes on from NW_006921591.1 coordinate 32,109,302, forward strand.
GTGCCATACAAGTGATTGACTGAAGATTGGATGATTGTGATCTATAGAATTTTCATTGCCTGATTTTCAGAAGTAGATTCCCAGGATTTTTTTCCTGGTTCATCTTAATCTGTAAGCTCCGCTGAAACCTGTTCAGGATCATAGCAATACACAAGCCTCCAGTGACGGATGGTAGCTTTGCATGAATATCTTCCACATGGATGTCAAGAACTCTAGTACTGAATGACCAATGCCTCAAAGTGATGGTAGTGCAGGGAAATTATGCCATACTCACCTATAAAAAGATATTGATTGATATTCTTTCTAGAAAGCCAAAGAAACAAAGTTCCCTAGTTCTCTGCCACTCTCATTGTCACTGCTTTCCCTGATGTTCCTTATCCTTCTTATACTCTTGTATTTTTTCACATTCCAAGCATACGCACCTTTCACATTTCCTCTTCTCCTTGAAAGACAATTCACCCATATATATCCATGATTCTCTCTTTAAAACATTTGCTTCTAGGTGTCACCTTCTCAGCAATAATGTTCATAACCATCATATTTAAAATATTCCAATTTTAACTCTGTCTGAGCCATTTTGATGCTTTATTTTCTCCATTGCACTTTTCAATATCTGCCGTCCTCTATCTTTTATTATTTGCTGAGTTTCTGTCATTTAAAATTAAAATTTAAATTCCAGAAGAATATATAATTTCACTGAGATGCAATGAAATACTTAACATGACCCTTCTAGTCATAGGCTTTGTGACTTTCACACAATTAGCTGGGCCTATGTTAATAATGTGCTTATGGTCTGGTAGCATGGTGCCTAAGGCACTTGACTGCTAACCAGAAGGCTGGCGGTTCAAACCCACCAGCCACTCCTCGGAAGGAAGGTTGGGCAATCCTACTTCCATAGTAATACTGCCTAGGAAACCCAAGGAGGGGTCGCTATGAGTTGGGGCCAACTCGACGGCAAACAACAACAACAACATGGTCCACCAAGGGAATTTTACAGATTGCTGATAATACAAAGAAGGTGCATAGCACTACTGTGGAGTGAGACAATACAAATAAAGTGGGTGGGATTCTAATGAGGGAATTGATCACTTTTATCATCCTTCTAGGCTTAAAATGACTAATCTCAGAGGAGGAAGAGGAGACATCATTATCACCAAAAAGAAGAGCCAGAAGAGGAGAGTTTCCTTTAGACCTAAGATACCTGTGCTGAGAACCTCTTAGACCCAGGAGACAGACAGAGCTGTAACAGTGGAGATGAGAAGTGGTCATAAGCATGGCATTATCCAGTGCCAGAGAAATGCCCGTTTTGCAGTCTTTAAGTTCAAGATGACTGTTTTAGGTATATTGGCTCCCTGAATGATGTGGCTACAGTGGGTGTGCCGACCCACAGAACAAGACAGCTGATTGACTTTGGGCTTGCTGGCAGAACAAGGTGTTTCAGGGCATTTATTTGCAGAGTTAAAAGAGTTTTGTGACATTTTCCTGAGCAGGGAAGAGGCCAGACCAAGAGCCAAGGGCCAAGAAGAGCCTGTACTAAGGGTATTGAGAAAAATTGTCCTCAGGGATCAAGAAGAGCTAATCTTCAGGGAGCAAAGAGAAGCCTTGCATGGCCAAGAGAAGCTGAGAGCTATTCTGCACTGAAGAAAGAAGATTTTGCTTACATCTTCCTGATGCTGATCCTGAGTTTTAGTTGATTAGTCCTAATCTGGAATTGTAACCTATTACTTCTCTAATAAACCCACTAATTGTGGGTATAGTCTGTGAGTTCTGTTTAACCACTAGAATGAAATATTGAATCCAGCAAAGTACAGAGTGCCGTGGGAGGGACAGCTGGTGTAAGAATTGGTAAAAGAGTGTGAGATATGAATCATCAGCCTTGGGTTGATAATCTTGATACTCTCTGCTCCTTTTGGAATCAGACAAAGAGGTCTTGTGATGGACCATGCCACCATTTTTACATGCACTCATTTTGTTCTCTTCTATGCTCTCAAAAGCTACAACAGTACCTTGCATAGTGTGGTGCTCAGTAAAGATCAGTTGAATAAATTAATCTGTCATGGCAAGTAAACTCCAAACTTTCTCACATATCATGATTCAAAAGAATAAATCCCATGATGATATCTAAACCAATATATTTAATTTACAATCACATTCTTCCCCAATTTAGTCCAAACAGAAATCCAAATAAAAATAAAGAAGTACAAACAGAAATATATAAGATGTATGTGATAGAAAAGAATAGTGGGGAATGAATCATGAAAATGAGACTGAAATGTCTTGAGGAAAATGTAATTAACAGAGAAAACCCACTGCCACTAAGATTTTTCTTTCTTTCTTACTTTTTTTTTTTTTTTTACTTTTATTGCTGTGAAAACATACACAAGATATTCGCCAACATAATAACTTCCTCATTTACAGCTCAGTGGCTTTGATGATATTTTTCATGTTGTACCACAATTATTGCTATCCTTTTCCAACATATCCCACAGCTATTATCATAAACTCAATACTCCACAACAAAAGTTTTCCCTCCCCACTCCCTCACTTCCTCTTGCCCCTGGTAATCACTAATAATCTTTTGCATATA
>NW_006921591.1:32112558-32114447 GCF_000298275.1 Orycteropus afer afer
TACTTCCGTAGTGATACTGCCTCGGAAACCCAAGGAGGGGTCGCTATGAGTCGGGGCTGACTCGACGGCACATAACAACAACAACAACAACATAAGCTTAAATTTCAACCTTCTTTTCTGACCCATAGTGACATCCACTGTATTTCTAAGGCTGTATATCTTTACTGAAGAAGACTGTCTCATATATTTTCCAGAGTGGCTGGGGAGAGATGTGTAATATAAGTGGTCAATATAAGTGTGTTAGTTAAGTTGTGTTGACTTAGTTTGGCCTGGTTTAGAGTTGTTGGGCAGATGGATGTAGTTATTCCACAAGATGAGACTGGTAATTAACCCCATTATGGAATGTATTGGAGTAGCTTTAGGGATATGATCTGCTTTCAGTATATACAAAGTCAGCTTTGAGAAAAGTCTGTTCAGGTTTTGGGCAAGCTTAGACCCTGCACATAGCTGAGTCTTTATTCAACAGCCTGCATGTTGTCTGTTGTTCTTAGGATTGTTCCTGGACTTGAACCAGTGCACTGCTATGTTGTTTGATAATTTTGGTACTGTACTTTTTTATTTGTCAACCTTGGGTTTGTCAGCCTCAGCAACCAGCAGCTGTCTGAGTTAAAAGAAACCTCCATCTTCAGAGGACTGGGAGCAAGAGGCAGAGCTGAAGCCCAAGGAAGGGGGGCTTTAATTCACCCAGCCCTTGGAGTGGGGTCTTTGAACTTGGACATCTAACCTCCTAAATTGTAAGAGAATAAACTCCTGTTGGTTAAAACCATCCCATTTGTGGTAATTTCTGTTAGAGTGATGACAGTAGGTAAACAAAACAATAAGGTAAGAAACATAAATGCATAATGTAACAGAAATATTAATAAAAACTAAAAATAATATTCTTAAATTGCTAAAATAATATCTAAGAAATTAGAACTAGGCAAAGTTAGCAGGAATAAAAATATTTCATTTTAGAGAAGGATGGGAGTGTGGTAAAAATTATGTCCTTATTTATTGTTAATAAAATATTTATGTAGACATACAAGTTTTATAATATCTTTGTGATCATTTAACCACTAAACCATTTTAAGAGCATTTTAGGATTTCAAATTCAGGGGTGATGATGTTTTGTGTTTGTGTGTGTGTGTGCAGTGGGAAGATCAGATGGAATGTTTGGTATGTGAAAACAAGGAGTTGAAGAAAGAGAAAAAAATGACCAAGTCTGCAAAAGTGAAGGAAAAAAAGGGAGAGAAGAAAAATTGAAAATTTATAATTGTTTTCCATAATATAAGACAGAGGAAACAAAGTAAAATATTTTTGTTGTTACATTAAATATAAAAGGACTGATTTATTTAATTTAAGAAAGTTAAAAATCCATTGCCATCAAGTTGATTCTGACTTATAGTGACCTTATAGAACAGAATAGAACAGCCCCATATGGTTTCCAAGGCTATAAATCTATGGAAGCAGAATGTTTCATCACCCTCCATCGTATGTTTGAAACTGTTGAAACTGTTAGCAGCAGATTGTTTTACACACTGTACCACCAGTGTTCCTTGAAAACAGGCAAACTTGGTTAAAATATAAGTTAAGCTTATGTCATAAGAAGAAAATGGTAAGATCTAAAAATAAAGGGATGAGAAAATATATCATAAGACATAAAAATCTTAATAGTAACATGAAAATTATAGAACAAAATCTTCAATCAGGAAAGCTCCAAGCTCATTGACATCAAGTCAGGTCCAACTCATAGAGACCCTTCCTTTGATTTCTGAGGCAGTATCACTATAGAAGTAGATTGCTCAACCTTCCTTCTGATGAGTGGTTGGTGGGTTTGAACTTCCAAGCTTCTTGTTAGCAGTCAAATGCCTCAGGCACTATGCTACCAGGGCTCCATCAACCAGGAAAAA
>NW_006921591.1:32114667-32117148 GCF_000298275.1 Orycteropus afer afer
ATTCTATTTTTATTTTATGCAATATTTTCACATATTGATCATCTATTTGTGTGTAAAATCTGTACTTTGTACTTTTTAAGGACACAGTCATGATCATAATATCATAAAAGCTATATATAAATATGAGAAAAAAAGTTAAAACAAGCTGAAAAACAAATAAAATAGGTGGTCTTTTGGAAATTCAGAGATATTTTCCTTAAAAAAAAAAAAAAAAAAAAGGGAGGGGGTTGTTCATGTCCAGAAGTGGCAGCAGAACCAGGGTGCTGTCCTAGCATCATGTGCAGGTGTCCTTGCCCCTCCCACTGCCCAAGCTGTACCAGCTCCTCATGAATTTGTCCTGTTTTCTGATACAATCCCTAAGAACCCTTCCCTGCAGGCCAATCAGAGCACTCCATCTCTCCAGGATTATTTAGCATAAATCCGGTAATGGCTTCCTCTACGGGAGAATGAAACATGACTAAAGACTCTCAGAGCAACTTTTGTTCAGTATATTATGAGAAAACAGAGTTTCCTAGACTTGAAGAAAATCATTAGGAATTCTCCTGAAGGGTGATCTCTGGATATTGAGAAACTTGGTACATATGATCAGAGCTTCCCTCTCCAGTCTGTGTACACTACAACTAAGTATCTTACCTACACACAAAAAATCCCATCCCCAGGTAATAACATAACTAGAATAAATAACCAATATCCCTCATGCACTGCAAGTCCTGTTGCTGTTATTGTTAGGTTCTATCTAGTCAGTTCCAACTGATAGCAACACTATGTACAACAGAAGGAAACACTGCCCAGTTTTGCACCACTCTCACAATCCCCACTATACCTGAGCACACCATTGTAAACACTGTGTCAATCCACCTCCTTAAGAAGCTTCCCTTTTTTCACTGACTCTCCACTTTACCAAGCATGATATCCTTTTCCAGGGAATGGTCCCTTCTGACAACATGACCAAAGTAGATGAGACAAAGTCTGGATACTCTCTCTTCCAAGGAGCATTTCTGCTGCACTTTTTCCAGGACAAATCTCTTAGTTCTTTGGGCAATGCATGGTACTTTCAGTATTTTTTGCCAACACCACAACTCAAAAACATCAATGCTTCTTTGTTGTTGTTATTGTTATTTGCCGTTGAGTCAGCCCCGACTCATAGCGACCCCTCCTTGGGCTTCCGAGGCAGTATCACTATGGAAGTAGGATTGCTCAACCTTCCTTCCGAGGAGTGGCTGGTGGGTTTGAACTGCCAGCCTTCTGGTTAGCAGTCAAGTGCCTTAGCCACTATGCTACCAGAGCTCCCATCTTCCTTATTGCCCACTTTTTACATGCATATGAGGAAATTGAAACAACTACTATGGCTTGCTTGGGTGAGGCATACCTTAGCCTTCGAAGAGACATCTTTACTCTTCAGTAATTTAAAGATGTCTTTTACAAGAGATTTGCCCAGTGCATTGTTGTTGTTGTTGTTGTTGTTGTTGTTATGTGCTGCTGAGTAGGACCCAACTCATAGTTAGTCCTCCTCGGGTTTCTGAGGAAATATCACTACAGAAGTAGATTGCCCAACCTTCCATCTGAGAAGTGGCTGGTGGGTTTGTCTTCTGATTTCTTGACTGCTTCTTCTGTTGGTGTTGATTGTGGATCCAAATGATATGAAATCTTTGACAACTTCCAACTTTTCTCCATTTATCATGAAGATTTTCATTTTCATGTTGAGGTGTAATCCATACTGCAGACTATAATTTTTAATCTTCATTAGTAAGTGCTTAAAGTCACCCTCACTTTCAGCAAGCAAATTTGTGTCTTCTTCAAATTGCAAGTTGTTAATGAGTCTTCATCCAACACTGATGTCACATTCTTCTTCATAGAGTCCAGCTTCTTGAATGATTCACTCAGCATATAAACTGAATAAGTATGGTGATAGGGTGCAACTCTGACACACTCCTGTCTTGATTTTAAACCATGCAGTATCCCCTTCTTTTGTTTGAACAACATTCTCCCAGTCTATGTACAGGTTCCACATGAGCACATTTAAGTGATCTGGAATTCCCATTCTTCTCAATGTTATCCACAATTTGTTATGATCCACACAATGCTTTTGCATAATCAATAAAAGACAAGTAAACATCTTTCTGGTATTCTCTGCTTTCAATCAAAATCCTTCTGACAACAGTAAAGATATCTCTCATTCCATGTCTTCTTCTGAATCCACCTTACATTTCTGGAAGTTCCCTGCCAATACACCCTTGCAACAATTTCTGAATTATTTTCAGCAAGATTTTTACTTACAGGTGATATTAATGATATTGTTCGATAATTTCCACTTCCTGTTAGATCATTCTCTGTTGGAATGTATCCAAATATGGATCTCTTCCAGGCTATTGGCCAGGTATCTGTCTTCTAAATTTCTTGGCATACATGAATAAATGACTCTACTGCTCCAACCATTTGTTGAAACATATCAATGGGTATTCCCTCAATTCCTGGAGCCTT
>NW_006921591.1:32118293-32119882 GCF_000298275.1 Orycteropus afer afer
TTAACTGGTCTTCCTTGTAGGTGTATGGATATTATCCTATCACTTACAGCATTGTACTTCAGGATAGATCTGGAAACTTTTTTTGTGACAATGAATGCTACACAATTCCTCTTCAATTTGTCATTACTAGCATAGTAGATGACATATTTTTCTGGTTCAAAATGGCCAAAAAATATCCATTTCAGCTCACTAATGCCTAAGCTATTGATCTTTATGTGTTCCATTACATGTTTGACAACTTCCAGTTTCCCTAGATTCATATTTTGTACATTCCACATTCTAATTATTAATGAGTATTTGTAGCTCTTTCTTCCTATTTTGTTTCATGCTACATGAGGAAATGGAGGCCTTGAAAGCTTTACTTTATCTACATCATTATGGCTGACTCTACTTTGAGGAGATAACTTTTCCCAGTTATATTTTAAGTGCCTTTCAACCTGAGGGACTCATCGCCCTGCACTATATCAGACAATGTTTCAGGACTATTCATAATGTTTTCCAGTAATATATCAGACAGTTTTTCACTGCTATTTGTAAGGTTTTCACTTGCCAATTGTTTGAGAAGGGGGTGGCCCCTTCCTTCTTCCAAGCCTGTCTTATTCTAGAAGTTCTGCTGAAACCTGGATGGCCATGCTAGTATTTGAAATACTAGTGATATAGCCTCTAGCTTCAAAGCAATACACAAGCTACCATAGTACAACAAACAGCCCAAGGAGTGGTGCACTGCAAGTCAAGTACTTTGTCAATGATGCTACACCTCAGGATAATGTCTATCCATGAGCCCAAAGATGGAATATTTCTTTCCATTGCTAAAGTCAGGGAAGAGGTGGTGGAAAATACCCTCAACTGCTACTGGATTATCTGATACTTTTTGAACCAGTTAAAGAAAATATACCACAAGTTTACTCTAGCTGCCAAAAGCTTTCTGAACAATACTTGAATTTGGAAGATAGCTGACTGATGAATCATCTGAAGGTGTGCTCCACAGTATCTATATTTCCCTATGATCTCTGGCTCCAGAAGTACTTTGTAGGCTGCTTTCCTGAATCCAGTCTAGAGAAAGTTTTAAATGGATCCTGTAAGATCCTAGTTTTTATAGTTGTGGAAATTTTGTTAATATTTAATATAAAAGTGAAAGCACTGAGTGGTACCAAGAAGATAACAAAGTTTATGGAAAATATTCCCCAGGACAAGTTAAATGCTATTGGGAGCAAGACCATTGATTTATGGCACAAACAGAAGCACTGTGGGACCTCAGTCCATTCAATCTGAACACATGTGACACTTGGGAACAGTTGGTCAGGACTGCCTTAAGCATTTTCTTCTGGGGACATGGTCTATTAAACTAAGTGAAAATGTGTTCTTATTCTTGTACTCAAAATGTAACATTTTCCCAGTAAAACTATTTAACTAAGATAAAAAAAAAGGGGGGAGGGGTAAAAGGAAGGCAACTAAAGAATATCTTATATAGAAATTTTAGGAATAGCCTAAATTTTCTAGGAAAAAAATTCCTCACCCTAGGCATTTGTATTAATAAGACTAAAGTTTAATAATTAATTGATAATCAAATATTTTTTAATAAGACTAAA
>NW_006921591.1:32124775-32126889 GCF_000298275.1 Orycteropus afer afer
TGGTATCCTTATGAGTGGCTATCTTGATCAAAGAATTGTATCCTGAACCTGAATTGTGACCTGTTGCTTCCCTAATAAATCTCATAATTATAAGCATTGCCTATGAGTTTGGTGTGCCCATTGCAACAAATTACCAAACCCAGAAGAGAAGTAAAGTTGCCATGGGAGGGACAGTTGATGTCAGAATTTCTAAAAATTTGGAGGGTTGCATTCATGTCTGACCTCTGCCTCAGTTATGAGCCTTTTGCTAGTACTGCTGAGGATGATTCTGTCTCACTCTAATGAAGTTAGAGAAGGTCAGAAAATGCTACCTCATGCCCTTTCTGCAGGAATTAAGCAGAAAGTGTCTGGCAAATATATATATGGCAGTGGTGGTTATTTGGTAGAATTCTCATCTCCCGAGTTTGAGATCCAGGTTAGATTTCCAGCCTAATGCACAACCAAACCTGTCCTTCAGTGGTATTTTGCATGTTTCTATGATACTGAGAAGATTTCATTGGAACATCCAGACTAAGATTGACTATGAAGAAAATCCTTGTATTGGACTTGCAAAAGTAAGCCAATGAATTACAACAGTTCAATCCACAAGCTATCAAGGGATAGTGCAGAGTAGGACAGCATTTTGGTCTGTTAAGCATAGGATAGTGGACTCAGCTAACAATTATATATAATTGATTATATATAATCAGCTAAAAATTATACATAATTGATTATATAGAGAGGTGATTATAAATATAGTTGCTTTTATATATTATATCTGTATATAAATATATTTCATATTTGAATATAAAATCAAAGGACCATTAGTTGGAATCACTTAGATCCCTTAGCTTTGGATAAAACTGAAACTGGAGAATAAAGTAAGAGCATGAAAATAACATCAGCCAATTCTTCAAGTAAACATCAAGGAGCGATGTATAGCTATATATTTATAAATCTAATAATAAGAAGAATAGATACAAGAAGTGGAAAAATCTGTATAACAGTAGTTCTAAATGGAAAGCAATAATAAAATAAGAGAAGAGAAGAACTACTTGAATTAATAGTGACAGATATTTTAATTTAAAAAAGAAAGCTGAAACACCTTATTGAAAAAAATCATAGAATGTTAAGTACAATAAGAAAAAAGATATACTCACACAAAATATAGTGAAATGTAAGAAGACTAAGTAGAAAATATGAAAGAACTGATGAAAATATTCAAGCCTTGAGTGGCAATATTGAAGCATTCTATGGACAAAATAATAAATGTTGCAGGACTCATCAAAAGAATATGGAAGCAATATTCTGTGCCAAAAATAATTGGTTGATGTTCAAAGATTTCAGAGTAGCATATGATTAAGAACTGATGTTAGTGAAGGAAGGAGTCCAAGCTTCACTGAAGGAACTGACAAGAAAAAAAAAAAAAACAAGACTCTAAGAATTGATGGAATAGCCATTGAGATGCTTTAACAGATGGATGCAGTACTGGAAGCACTCACTCATGTATGCAAAGAAATTGGGAAGACAACTACTTGCCCAACCAACTGGAAGAGATCCATATTAGTGACCATTCCTAAGGAAGTTTATCCAACAGAATGTGAAAAGTATTGAGCAATATCATTAATATCACATACAAGTAAATATTTGCTGAAGATAATTCTAAATTGTCATAACAGTATATTGAGAGAGAAATTCAAGCTGGATTCAAAAGAAGATATGGAATGCAAAATATTATTACTGATGTCAGATGGATCTTAGCTGAAAGCAGAGAATACCAGAAAGATGTCTGTGTTTTATTAACTAGGCAAAGCCATTCTGTGTGGATCAGAACAAATTATGGATAATACCACAAGAATCGGAATTGTAGAACCCTTTATTGGTGGTTCAAACCCACCAGCTGTTCCATGGAAGGAAAATGGGGCAATCTACTTCCATAAAGGTTTACTGCTTTGGAAACTCAAAAGGGATCACTGTAAGTTGGAATTGACTCAATGGCAGTGAGTCTGTTTGTTTGTTTGTTTTTATTTTAATTGTGGTCATGAGGAACCTGCACACAGACCCAAAAGCTGTCATTTGAACAGAACAAGGGAGAAAAAAATTATAAATGAAAAAAAAAAAAAAAAAAAATATAT
>NW_006921591.1:32126989-32128535 GCF_000298275.1 Orycteropus afer afer
TTAAATTAGCATAAAATCACAAAAAAGTCAAAGAAAATTAGAAAGAGTACTAAAAAGTATAAGAAATTAGATTAATGAAGTTATAAGGAGAATATTGGAAAGGATAAACCAAAAGCTCTTTCTTTGAAATGATTAAATACATAAGGCCCTAGCATATTTTATAGAATTGAAAAATAAATAATAAAAACATATGATAGAAGATATGAGAGAGTAGAATGTATCATATATTTGGAATACATGAAGTAATAATTAGAGATTTCAGATTCCTAGCACATAGAGGGCAAGGCAGAACTCTGAGAGAAACCTCAGGACAAGGAAGCAGAAAGGTCTGAAGTAGCATAAATACTGTGAGAAGCCAGTGGTGTGAAGAAAAGACAAAATGTGAAGTGAGGTGGATAAGCTGGGGAAGATTTTTTTTTTTCTTTTGGTCCTTTTCTCTTGTTCATTACACTGATGGATCATCAACCATCTTGTTTTACCTAAAAAGCAGAGAACCAAGACATGTGCTCAACTTGTCAGAGACAGCCCCTCTGTTGAAGTAAACAGCCTTGAGCTGACTTTTCTTCTCTTTTTCTTGTCCATGTTTCTTTAGAATTCTCCTTGGAATGGGCTAATATTCATGAATTAGTAAATAAGAATCCAGGTCTAGTGTTGCATAGCATCAAATTCCAGTTGTTGCTCAGTCTTGGGCAATGAGGGTCTTCAGAAGCTGGTTATGTTACCTGTTTGCCTTGCTTACTTCAGCCAAGGTGGCTGATACTACAAAGGAATACAAACTCATATGGGAGGACAACTACAATCTTACAAAATAAAGATAAGAAACCAAATATCCTTTATAAAATCCAATAGAATAAATGCAACACATATGGAAATTAAATTAACAAAATACATATCCTAAAATGAACATATGAGTATTGGTAATATTAAGTAAGAATAGGCAGACTCACAGCAAAACTGTGGTGCAGTGAGTTACTTAATATGGCTCTGTTAGTCATGGTTTTGTGATTCCCACCAGATGAATGGGTAGAACTATGCAAATATGAATTGCTTGTGGCCCAAGGGGATTGGATAGCTTCTTAATAGTGTAAATAAGGTACATTATACCCTTGTGGAAGTGAGACCATGGAAATAAGATTTATGGAAACCTAATGTGGGAATTGGTCAGTTTTACCATTCTCCTAGAGTTAAAATGAGCCATACTAAAAGTCAGCCCCAGGGTTACAGGTGAGGAGAGACAACTCAGGGACGCCCAAAGTAGCAAGCGGGAAGAGCAGGAGAAAGGGGATTAAAAGCCAGGAAGCTAGAGAGAAGAGCAATCAGCCAAAGGGATTAGGTGAGGAGAGGCAACTCAGGCCCGTCCAAAGCAGCAGGACCAGAGGGCAGGAAAGGGGATAAAAGCCAGGATCCCAGACAGAGGAGCAGTCAGCCCCAGGGACAACACAGGGATGCACAAAACAGCAGGGCAGAAGAGCAGGAGAAAAGGGATTAAAAGCCAGGAAGCCAGACAGAGGTACAGTCAGCCACAGGGACCCAGGTGGGGGTGATA
>NW_006921591.1:32133010-32134342 GCF_000298275.1 Orycteropus afer afer
ATATATGTGTGTGTGTGTGTGTGTGTGTGTGTATGGCAGTGGTGGTTAAGTGGTAGAATTCTCATCTCCCAAGTTTGAGATCCAAGTTACATTTCCAGCCAACACACCTAATGCACAACCAATCCTCTCTGTCAGTGATATTTTGCATGTTTCCATGATACTGAGCAGATTTCAGTGGAACTTCCAGACCAAGACTGACTGTGAAGAAAATCCTTCTATTGGACTTCCAAAAGTGAGCTAATGAATTACAACAGTTCAATCCAGAAGTTATCATGGGGTAGTAAAAGGAAAGGAACTAAAGAATATTTTATATAGAAACCTTTTGGTATAGCCTAAATTTTCTAAGAAAAAAAAAATCTGCATCACATACTGCATGGTTTAAAATGAGGAAAAGGAGTGTGTTGTGGTTATATCTTTTCACCCTACTTATTCAATCTGTATGCTGAGGAAATAATCCCAGAACCTGGACTATATGAAGAAAAATACAATATTAGGATTGGAGGAAGACTCATTACTAAGCTTCAATAAACAGATGATATAAGCTTGCTTGCTTGTATCAAGTGAAAGTGAAGAAGACTTGAAGCAGTTGCTGATGAAGATCAAAGACTACAGTTCAGAGTGGATTACACTTCAATATAAAGAAAACAGAAATCCTTACAAGTGGACCAATAAACAACATAACGACAAATGGAGAAAAGTTTGATGTTGCCAAGGATGTCATTTTACTTGGATCCACAATTAATGCCCACGGAGGTAGTCAAAAAATCGAACAACATATTGCATTGGGCAAATCTGCTGCAAAAATACTCTTTAAAATGTGAAAGAGCAAAAATGTCACTTTGAAGACTAAGGTGCACCTGATCCACACCATGGTATCTTCATTAGCCTCATATACATGTGAGAGATGGGCAATAAATAAGGAAGACCACAGAAGAATTGATGTATTTGAGTTGTGTATTCGTGAAGAATGTGGAAAGTGCCATGGACTGCAAGAAGAATGAACAAATCTGTCTTGGAAAGTACAGCAGGGATGCTCTTTAAAGCAAAAATGGCCAGACTTTATCTCTTGTATTTTGCTTAGCTATCAGAGGAGACTAATTCCTGGAGAAGGATATCATACTTGGTAAAGTAGCAGGACAGCAAACAAGAGAAAGTCCCTCAATGAGATAATACAGTGGCTGTGATGATGGGCTCAAACACAAGCAAAAATTGTGAGGGTTGTGCAGGATTAGGCAGTGTTTCATTCTATTGTAAATGGAGTCACTTTGAGTTGGAAATTCAACGGCACCCAATAACAAAAACAACAAATACAAAAAGTACTTTAAAATCCAG
>NW_006921591.1:32134673-32147661 GCF_000298275.1 Orycteropus afer afer
AAGACAAAGTGTGGAAAAAAGCCTGATGATCTATTTCTGAAAATTAGCCAATGAAAACCTATAGATCATCAAAGAATATGTCAGATTCTCTGGCTTCAGGCCATCAACTCTTCTTTGGTCTTCCTTATTCATTGTCCAGCTTTCACATGCATATTAGGCTATTGAAAATGCCATGGTTTATTTCAGGTGTACCTCATTGCTCAAAGTTACACTTTAAAGAAGGTTTTTTTTTTTTTTTTTTTTTTTTTTTTTTTTTGTAGCAGATTTGTCCAGTGCAATATGTCATTTCATTTCTTTCCAACTGCTTTCATGAGCATTGATTCTGGATCCAAACCAAATGAAATCTTTGAAAATTTAACTATATTGTCCTTTTATGCTAATATTATTATTGTTCTAGTTGTGAGGATTTTAATTTTCTTTGTGTTTAAGTGTCATCCATACTGAAGGCTACAGTCTTTGATTCTTCATCAGTAACTGCTTCAAGCCTTATTCACTTTCAGTGAATAAAATTTAAACACCAAATATCTCTACTTTGAACTTTCTGAGTAAAGGTTTTGATGCGTTTTCAACTGCTCATATCTTTTGCTTGTCTTGAATTCACAAGTTAATGAAGCCAACTAAATTCTCCATTGACAAGCTCTTGGTCAGCTCTTTCCTGATTATTCTTCCCCTATTACAGGAGAGTTCATTCATTTAACTAATATTTCCACAGTTTGAATTTTTTTCTTAGTGTCATATATGTACTGCATATTCTTCACCAAGCAGGCTAATATACAATTAAAATCTATTCTCCAGAACTACCATTTTTAGAATCATCTCCCCACATCACCTGATAGACTCCTTGCTTTTCTTCACCTTTCATTCACCTCTTCTTTGGACCAATTCATTCCATAATCTGTCAGCGATCTGGAGTCTGCATACTTTAGTAGTGTTTAATGTATCCCTCTTCTATTACTCATTCATTTTCTTTTCATCTGCACATGTTTATTATGTTCATGGTTGCTAATACTGCATTGTAGAATTCATGCTTGATCTCCTTCCTCAAAGCTTGTCCATCAAATATATTGCCAGTTACCTCTTATTTATGCCATTGTGTTTATGCCAAGCAACTTCTATTTATAGCCATTAAAGTGACCTGGAACTCTGTCCAGGACAAGTTTATTTTAAATGAACTGAGGTCACTTTTATAAATAGTTAAAAAGAAAAATGATTGTCTAGCAGGAATTTTGTCACTAGCAACAGAAGTTTCATAATTGCCTTTGATCATCTTTGAAGAAATGATGTGATCTATATGAAAACTCAAGTAATTAGAAAATTATTTTTCAATTGAAGCCAGAGCATATATTATATTCAATCTGATCGTACTTGCTGTTTTATCAAGTCACATGCATTTTCCAGTTCATGAAAATTATGCATAATCTTGTTTGCTCTTTGGTTTGTACAAAGGGCAAATGTAGACTCCTCCAGTGGTAAGTGGTTGCAGTACTGGTTTGATTACTCATGTGCCCCTGCAGTACTTTCCCATATTTACTCTGGACTTGGCTACATGACTAGTCTTATGTATTGAATTCTGTTCCCAAAAAACTTTGTGCTGGAATCCTAGCGCCATACCTGTGAATGCAATCCCATTTGGGAACAGGGTTTTCTTTTTAAGTTAATGAAACTATGTCAGTGTGGTATGTGTCTTACTCACTTTTGAGATACAAAAGTAGCAGATTAGGCACAGAAACAAGCAAGCACAAATGGGAGAAATATTAGTGCCACATAGAGATAGACAAGTAACCAAGGAATGCTGGCACTAGAGAAACTGTTACCCAAAACCTCACTAATCTCCATTTTAAAACTGAAGATACTGAGGCACTACTAGATGGGATTCATGCCCAAGAGTTTATGCAAGGCTAGTGTCAAAACCATGGAAAGAGCCCAGTCCAGTATTTTAACTTCTGGCCCAGCCATTTTTACATTTTCTTTTAGTGTATCTAAATTTCAGCTACTGTAATATTTGTGTTTTTTTCTGTGTGAAATCTGCAAGATTTTCTCTATCTTTCTCTTTATTTGGTGTATACATATCATGTTAGCTCAAATAGACTCTAAGCTGATATTTCTTTCCATCCTACTTGCACAGGCCTTAGACCAAAGTGGAAAAATAAAGCAGATTTCTTTGAATGAAATTAATTAAATACCAAGCAAAACTTCTGTTAAGTGGCTTCATCTTCCCTTCTTTGCTGCTTCTACTTGCTGCATTTTCCCATTTTGCCTTTAATAGGTTAGAAGAATGACATTCCAAAGTGGGGAAAGAAATATCCATCAAGAAAGAAAAATTATTTCAGTGAAATCCTCAAAATAAAATAAAACTTTAGATATAAAGGTCCATCGTGGGCCCATGAGGATTCCAAATACCACTATCCATTGATCTAAGGGAGATAAAATCACACTTGTTCAAACACTGAAAATTGCCAATTTTCCCATCCATCATGGTTTGTAATGTCAGCCATGACTAATAAGCCCATGTGGTAGACTATGTAATCAGTGTGGTCACCATGTGCAATGAGTGGTGTGTTCTGCCCAAGTCTTCTCCTCAGGGTTAACCCACCCATCCCCCAGATACAGATATATCCCCAGCTTCAGGTTCACAGCTGCCTGCTTGATTATGGTGACGACTTCTTGGTCACTTAGCTGACTTTTCAACGCCTTCTGTGGTCTTCAAACTTGGATCTCAGAGAATAAAAACCTAAATGCTTCTAATTTATAATAGAATTAATGAATGATAACTACTTGCTTTACCTATTTAATCATAGAGGATTTTATCTTTCTTAAAAAATAAAACATAAGTACTTTTACCTTTGAGTTTTGCTATTCTAACCAAGACCACCTTACTCTAAGAAAACAACCTAGAAAAGAGTCTGAGAAAAGAACCAGGGTTAATTAACTGTTTACCCATCAGTTCCCATTGTTACTATAGAGAAGAAAAATAAAAGAAAATGGTAGTTAAGCAATTCTCTACAAAATATAGAGTGGTGAGATATAGCATCTGGACTGAAAGCTGTACTCTTTTCCTGATGCCAGTCACCTAGAGAACCTAGCCATTTCTGCCCTTTTCATGGGTAGGTATCCAACTACAGCACAGCCAACCCCTACTCCTGCTCTAACAATAACTGATATACATCTGGGAGCATAAAGGGGCTTTTGGGACTCTGCTCATGTTGCTCCAGATGCTTAGGATTAGAGCTCTGGTGGTGTAACGCCTAAGGCATTCAAATGCTTACCAGAAGGCTGGTACTCAAACCCACCAGCCACTCCTTGAAAGGAAGATCAAGCTATCTATTTCCCTAGGGTTACTACCTCAGAAACTCAAAGAGGGGTCCCTATGGGTAGAATCAACTTAAAGGAAGTGAGTTCCCCCCCCCCGATATGTTTAATTGCAGAGTAACCACCCATTTTTTTTCTTTATTGTGGAATTAATTGGAATTAAAATTGCAAATAGTATGTCATTTGTCATGTGATAAGCAGGGTGATCCTTTCAAAACAACTCAGCTTCCTTTCCTAGACAGCTTTATGTTTTGAAAAATAAAAATGAAAGAACGCTTAAAAGAACAATTTTAAAATTTACATAAATGAAGAATAGAATAAAACACTTATTGCCCCTATAATCTCATCACTCAGAAATAACCAGTCCTAACAGTTAAGCATCTATTCATTTGCTTGGCTACTTTAAAAACCCAAAGGAGTGTGTTTTACCTCTATCAGGAAGCTTTTGCCAGCCTGAACTTTGTATTTCTCTAGATTTTCATTTTATATTTTCATATTCCTGCCATATCCTGTACCTATAAATATGTAATGTATTTAGATCATTGGTTTCCAAAATATTGACAGTGAGAAGTGAAGGGTCAGAACAATGGCTTATTCATTTTTATGTCACATATATCTCAAAATGTTACCTTCACAATACATGCTTAATAAGTGCCTGTTGAGCTAAATTGAATTAATGTACAAAGTTCTGTTCCATTTATGCTGTGTAATTTATACTGCTCGGATATGTGATGAAATCTTTAAAAATGTGATCAAAATCTGTAAATTCACTTGTCTCATATACCAAACCAGAGTTCTGCCCAGTCCTCTGGTGACAATTATTGTTCTTGAAGAAATGTGCAAGTGGAAGAGAAATGAGAAAGCATAAGAAGTCAAGCCAGTTAAGGGATTAAATGATAACAAAATTATGAGAGCAGATGTGGAAACATATTGGGTTCATATTCAAACATCTTGTTTTATTAGTAACAGTCAAGCTGAAACACACTTTTGAAGGCCTCATTTACATCCATCATCACCCTGATTGGTTGCTCAAAGCTTTTATCAGTTATTCTAATCTATTGATAACTCTTTAGCAGTCCTAGAGCTGTCACCACCTTGCATGCACATATACTCCTTCCCTCATGCTGTCCTCATTGCTTGCAATATCTGCTTCATTTGTTGATCAAATTTGGGTAAACTAATATTCTTATATTTCATACACTTATTGCTTCTGTCTGCAGTTATTTTGGCAGTTTGCATTACCAGTAATATTACCTGTCTATGTATATCTATCTGTTGCTGCATATCTGTCTGCCTTACTTCCTAGTTTGATTATTAATCCCTTGAGTACCAGAGTCAGTCTTTTAATTGTCCTTCACTATCTAAGAAGGAAGGTTGGGCAATCCTACTTCCGTAGTGATACTGCCTCGAAAACCCAAGGAAGGGTCGCTATGAGTCGGGGCCGACTCGATGGCACATAACAACAACAACAACATCTAAGATCTTGGCATATTATTTTGTAATTTTATGTATTCAACACATTTTCCCTTCTTTATTGACTGATCTTCTGTGGAAAGCTTATATCCAATTAGGTCATTTTCAGATTGGCCTCATTTTACTGATCCTTTCTTTTTCTCCAACTTCTTAATGTTTAAATACCCCACCTTTAGTCCGTACTTGGTTCTCTTCTTTTCTCTCTTTGGAGGAACTCTGTGAGGTCATCACATTTCTTGGTTTTCATTGTCATGGATATGACAATTTTCCCAAAATCGGTATCTTTTATCTCAGACCTAACATACAGACTTACATTTCCTTCTGCTTTCTGATAGTTCCTGTGGTTATCTGATAGACAATTAAAACTTAGTATGCTTTTACCTGAATTGATTATCTTCTCAATGATCTGCTCCATATCAGTAAATGGTCAACAATGTATTTTAGCAAGTGTTCATACAGGTCAAAATCTTTGAAGACTTCCATAGTTCTTCTTATCTCCCACTCAAAATTAAGATATCTATTAACACTGTAAGAAACACTTTTGTGTAGTGCTTACGCAATCAATGGCTAACCTGAAAGTTGGCTTTTCAAACCCACTAGCCTCTCTGGGGAAGAATGATGAAGCAGTCTGCTTCTGTAAAAATTTACAGCCTTGGAAGCCTTATGGGGCAGTTCCACTTTGTCCTGTAGGGTCACTATGAGTCATAAATTACTCTATGACAGTGAGTTATTGACTCTATTTTCAAATATCCAGAAACTGAACATTTTGCACCTTCATTGCTACCACCTGAGTCTGAGCAATAGCACTGGAATCAGAGCATCTCTATGGATTAAGCTATAACTCTTATATCCTTGTTTTCTTACAGTCTATACTTAACACAGCAACATTTTAAAACATAAGATGATCAGGTTACTTTTCTACTAGAAATTCTGCAATGGTTTCTATTTCACTAAACATGAAAGCCAAACCCTTAAAATAGCCTACAAAGCCTTGCACAACTTGTCCTGACACACACATTCCTATTGCTTCTCTGATATCAATTATCTCTTACTCTCATTCTTCTCTAATCCCATTAATCTCCTTGCTATTTTTCAAAAATTTCCTGACAAATAGTGCATTGGCTCTTGGCAGTACTTGGAAAGATAGCTTTCCATTACCATCAGTCCTCACTTTATATTTCCTGCAAGTGTCTGTTCTAATTCCACCATCTCTATGAAGTATTTCTTGATCAATTTATTAAAAATCACTACCTATCTACCCATCAAACATTTCCAATAGACTTTATGTTACTCTATTTTTTTCTCCTTTTTCTCCATAGCAGGTATCACTCTGTAATATACAAATCAATTCCTACATTTATTGCTTATATTCTTTATTAGCTGATCTACTACTACAGTGAAAACTTCAAAAGGGAACGAATAGTATTCTAAGAATTTCAGGAGGAAATATATTCTAAGAATTTAAGGAGGTTGCATATGATCAAAAACCATGCCTTTGAAGGAGAATGTTGAAGCTGCACTGAAGAAATTGGCAAAAACAAGGCTCCAGGTATTGACAGAATAACCATTAAGATGTTTCAACAAATGGATGTCACACTAGAATCACTTACTTGTCTATGCGAAACAATTTGGAAGACAGCTACCTAGCCAACTGAATGGAAGGGATCTATATTTATATCCATTCCAAAAGAGATCCAACAGAATGTGGAAATTATCAAATAACAACATTTGACTGTTAACCAGAAAGCTGATGGTTCAAAGCCCCCAACCACATCTCAGAAGGAAGATTGGGCAATCTGCTTCCATAGAGATACCATCTCAGAAATGCCAGGAGAGGTCGCTATGAGTCAAACCGATGCAATGACAGTGAGGTTTTTTTTTTTTTTTTTTTTTTTTGTCACGTCTAAGTACAATCTTACTGAAGATAATTCAAAAACAGTTGCAGCAGTATGTTGAAAGTGCACTTCCAGAAATGCAAGCTGGATTCATAAGAAGACATGGAATGTGGGATATCGTTGCTGATGTCTGATGGTTCTTGGATGAAAGCAAAGAATAACAGAAAGATGTTTGCTTGTGTTTTATTGACTATCCAAAAGCATTTTACTGTGTGGATCATAACAAATTGTGGATAATAAGAAGAATGGAATTCCAGAACACTTAATTGTACTCATGAGGAAATTTTACATAGACCAAGAGATTGCCATTCATACAGAACAAGGGGATACTCCATGGATTAAAATCAGGAAGGGTATAAGTCAGGGTTGTATCATTTTATCATATTTATTTAATCTGTATAGTGAGAGAATAATGAAAGAAGCTGGATTATAGCATCAGGATTGGAGGAAGACTAATTAATACCTGAGATATACAAATAATACAACCTTGAGTGATGAAAGTGAACAAGACTTGATACATTTACTGATAAAGATCAAAGATTACTCTTCAGTATGGATTACACTTCAACATAAAGAAAACAAAAATCCTCGCAACCAGACCAATAAGCAGCATCACAATTAATGGAGAAAAGTTTGAAGTTGAAGTTGTCCATGGGTGTTGATGGTGGATTTAAGTAAAATAAATTCATTGAAAATGTCCATCTTTAATCCATTTATCATGATGTTGCTTATTGGTCTGCTTGTGGGGATTTTTTTTCTTTGTGTTGGTGTGACATACTGAGGGGTGTAGTCTTTGATCTTCATTGGTAAGTGCTTCAAGTCCTCTTTGCTTTAAGCAAACAAGGTTGTGCCATCTACGTTACAAGTTGTTAATGAGTCTTCCTCTAATCCTGATGCCATGTTGTTCTTCATATAGTCCAGCTTCTCAGAAGATATACTCAGCATACAGATTGAATAAGTATGGTGAAAGGATACAACTCTGATATACACCTTTCCTGATTTTAAACCACACAGTATCCCCTTTTTCTATTCAAACAGCTGTCTCTTGGTCTATGTGCAGGTTCTTTAGGAGCATAATTATGTGTTCTGGAATCCCCATTCTTTGCAATATTATCCATAATTTGTTATGATCTACACTGTCAAATGCTTTTTCTTAATCAGTAAAATAAAGGTTAACATCTTTGTTATATTCTTTATTTTCAGACAACAGCATCTGGCATCAGAAATGGTATCTCTCATTCCACTCAGTCTTCTGAATCCAGCTTGAATTTCTAGCAGTTCCCTTATGATATACTGCTGCAACCGTTGTGAATTTTCTTGAGCAAAGTTCTACTTGCATATAATATTAATGATACTGTTTGATAACTTCCACATTTTTTGTGATCACCTCTCTTTGGAATAGGAAGAAATATGGATCTCTTCTAGTTAGATGATCAAGTATTTTGCTCCCAAATTTCTTGATGTAGACAAGTGAGTCTTTCCAATGTTCGGTAGATTTGTTGTAACTTCTCAATTGTTATTCCATCAGTTCCTGGAGCTTTGTTTTTCTGCCATTGTCTTCAGTGCAGCTTGGACTTCTTCCTTCATTACTATCTGTTCTTTATTATATGTTACTTCCTAAAATAGTTGAACTTCAACAAATTCTATTTGGTGCAGTGACTATATTTCTTCTATCTTCTTTTGACATTTATGCATAAAGAAATATTAAAAATATCTTCATTGAATGAATGTAATATTAAAATGAATTGACATAGATATGCTGACAATATGCTTTTAAAGAGCAAAACATTGAAATATACTGAATGAGCTTTCTATCTCTTGTCATTTCTGTTTAGTATGTTCCTGTTACCACTGAAACAGGAATTGATTTAATTCTGTTCAACTGAATTCTATAAATCTCTTTGTGGAATTTTTATGTGTGCTTTAACATGATTTTGCTTTCATGGATATTTACAAGGAACTTTCCTAGTGAGGAGAGAGACTATATAAGCAAGAAACATTTAGCAAAGGAAGTATACTATAAAACATGTGTAAGCAAAGAACACAGAGAAAATGTTGACTGATTCAAATCACCATGATTGGAAATATGTTAGAGAGAAAATAGTATATAAAATTGATTTCTTTTTTTAGTGACAAGAAAGGAAAGGGAATTTGAGGGAAAAGTTTGGCATGATTGGAGACCCTACTTGAGTCTACCTATTATATGGTTAGCACAGTGATGATATGGAGTATTTACTAGGACATGTACTAGATGATCAGGGTCCTGTATTGTCTGCATATGGCATGCAGGCATTTAGGACTTATTAGATAAACAGGTAAAATTGATGTTCTCAAATTATGCATAATTACAGTCTTCCATTCAAGGAGGTACAGGATTTGTAGCTGATCCCAGGAGTGAAGGAAAAAATTTGTACTTTTTAAGTTGGGTTTATTTCCCTTGATTTTGTTTCCTTCATTTGAATCTGAGAATTGGTTATGATTATGTGGTCTTAATAAAAACTGAAGTCTTAAGTTTAGGTAAAAAAAAAAAAAAATGAACCTGTTACAAGAAGACATGAAACATCCCTCATATCTCCTCATATCACACAAAAATACCAGATAATACAGGGTCAGAGGTATTCTAAGATTTTTCTCTAACCTCAGAGTTGCACACTAATTACTTTTTATCTTGATTAGAATTGTCTATCCCTCAGGCCCCCAGAAATAATTACAATTCAGCATCATCTAATAACAGTTTAAAAATTTGGAAACCAGTCATGGTACACTTTGACTCAGCTGGCTTTCCCTTACTACTGCAGGGACATACAGTGTTTAAGAAGAACAAGCCCTGGCAATCTGTCTTCCTGAGTAAAGGTCCTCAGAGCCCCAGGCAAAATGAAAAGTAGTTCTGACAAGACAGAAGACTGGGCCAGCTGCCAGACTGCTGTGAAAGCAAGGTGACAAAACAATCCATGTGTTATGTAAACTTATACATTTTTACTTAAGCACATTTATTCTCATAAAAAAAATGATGGCTATCTCCATCTGCAAGTGTGGAATCTTCAGGGGACATGTGGGTGGTACATGTACAATGCCAGTAATTGCAGCCCTATCTTGGACTGTTGAAGACAGTATGGCCATGCACAAAGAGCAGAGTTCAGCAGATAATACATAGGCTGATTTATTTTTGATATCATGGTGTTTTTTCCTGGTATGTTCACAATCACCATTAAATAATCTCAAAGAAGATCTGTCAAATAACTTTTATCCCCACATAATGAAACTTAATTTTCAACTACCATAAAAGTAGGAAAAGATTTTATAATCGTAGCATGAGTATAAAATGATAATAAATTATATTCTGAGACTCCACCCACATATATTTTAATCACGAAAAAACAAATATTATAGCCACCTTAGGAATGTGAAAAGAGAGATAAAAGTGCTAGATGCACTATAAGGTCTGCTTGGAGTAGAAAGCTGAAGTCCCTGGGGATAATTAGCCCATGGTGAGTCAGGGAGGCAGATTGGGCAACTTGTAAGTATATGAGCCACAAATGTCAAATCTAACCTCTTTCCTCCTTAGTTATTTTGAGTCACAGCTGAGTCATCAAAATTGGCTATATTCAAAGTAGTATCCAAGATAAAAATTAGAATACCTCTGTATCACTAAATTTAAGCCTTATTCTGTATCTTCTCTTTGGATGATCTTATTTTTCCCATCTAATAGTATGTAATTACTGCCAAAATAATCCATATATCATAGCTAGGGCACTCTATTAAATTTGAGACTCTTTAATAGCAGTTTCTACTGTGAAACTTCCCTTAGATGTCCAGAAGGCACTTCAAAACCACCATGAATATAACTGAACTCCTCTTTATTTCCATTCTCATCAAACTTGTTTCTATGTCATGTGCATTCGACCTTGTTGCTATCTCTGGAATTCACTCTTTTTTTCACTCATGTCAACCCTGCATGTCTCACTTAGAAAACAGTCTTTTGTTAGTCATCAAATCCATGTCCTCATATCACTTTCAGAAAGCAATATATAGTCACAACATCCCTGTACTTGAAGTATATCCATATTGTTATGGTTGTTTTTAGGTGCCATCAAATTGATTCCAAACTCATAGGGGAATAGAATACTGCCTGGTCCTGTGTCATCCTTACAATCGTTGCTATGCTTGAGCCAATTGATGCAACTACTGTATCAGTACATGGCATTGAGGGTCTTCCTCTTTCTCACTTACCTCTACTTAACCAAGCTTGATATCCTTCTCCAGGGACTGGTCCCTCCTGACAATATGACCAAAGTACAAGAGGACAAGTCTCACCATCCTTTCTATGGATCATTCTGGCTGTACTTTATCCAAGATGGGCTTATTTGTTCTTCTGGCCTCCATGGTATATTCGATATTCTTTGCCAACATCTAAATTCAAATTCATCAATTCTTCTCCTGTCTTCTTTATTCGTTGTCCAGCTTTCACATGCACACGAGTTTACTGAAAAAAAAAAAAAAAAAAACAATGTCTTAGGTCAGGCTTGCCTTAGTTTTCAAAGTGACATCTTTGTGTTTTAACACTTTAAGTAGGTCTTTTGCAGCACATTTGCCTAATGTAATGTGTGCTATGACTTCTTGACTGTTGCTTCCATGGGTGTTGATTGTGGATCTAAGTAAAATGGAATCTTTGACAATTTCAATCATTCTCCATTTATCATGATGTTGCTTACTAGTCCAGTTGTGAGAATTTTCATTTTCTTTACATTGAGGTGTAATCCATACTGAAGGCTGTAGCTTTTGAATTTCATCAGTAACTGTTTCAAGTCATCTTCACCTTCAGCAAGGAAGATTGTGCCATCTGCATATCGCATATTGTTAATGTTCCATACCCCAATCCTAATGCCATGTTCTTCATCTTATAGTCCAGATTCTTGGATTATTTGCTCAGCATACAAATTAAATAAGTATGGTGAAATGACACAACTCTGATGCACACATTCCTGATACAAACCATTCAGTATCCCCTTGTTCTCTTAGAACAGCTACCTCTTGGTCCAGGTATAGGTTCCTCATGAGCACAATTAAGTGTTCTGGAATTCCCATAATTCACAATGTTATCCATAATTTATTGTGATCAACAAAGTCAAATACATTTCCATAGTCAATAAAACACAGATAAATTTTTTTCTGGTATTCTCTGCTTTCAGCCAACATCCATCTGACATCAGCAGTGATAGCCTTCATTCCATGTTGTCTTAGGCTAGATTCTCTAGAGAAGCAGAACCAGTAAAGTCTGTTGTTGTTGCTGTTAAATGATATCAAGTCAGCTCCAACTCATAGCCACCCTATTTACAACAGAAAAAAACACTGTCCAATCCTGCTTCATCCTCACAATCCTTGCTATGCTTGAGCCCATCATTGCAGCCACTTGTCAATACATCTCTTTGAGTATCTTCATCTTTTTCTCTGACTGTCCACTTAAGCATGCATGATATCCTTCTCCAGGGAATGGTCTCTTCTAAGGATCATGACAAGTAGATGGGACTAAGTCTGGCCATTCTAGCTTGTAAGGAGCATTCCAACTGCATCTCTTTCCAGGATAGATTTGTTTGTTCTTCTGGCAGTCCATGGTATTTTCTGTATTCTTCACCAATGCCACAATTCAAAGGGCATCAATTCTTCTTCATTTTCCAGCTTTCACATACATATGAGGTGATTGAAAATATTATGGCTTGGGTTAGGCACACTTTAGTCTTCACAGTGATATCTTTGCTCTTCAACACTATAAAGAGGTCTTTTGCAGAAGATTTGCCCAGTGCAATACAACATCTGATTTCTTGATTGCTGCTTTGATGGGTGTTGAAAGTGGATTGAAGTAATGTAAAATCTTATTGACAACTTCAAACTTTTCTCCATTAATCATGATGTTACTTATTGGTTCAGTTGTGAGGATTTTCATTTTCTTTATGATGAAATGTAATCCATATGACTACTGTAGTCTTTAACCTTTATCAGTAAGTGTTCAGGTCATTTTTACTTTCAGAAAGCAAGGTTGTGTTATCTGCAGTTAAGTAGTCTTCCTCTGATCTTGATGCTACATCCTTCTTTCTTTAGTTCAGCTTCTCTAATTATCTGCTCAGCATACAGATTGAATAAATATAGTGAAAGGATACAACCTTCATGCATGCCTTTCCTGATTTTAAACCATGTAGTATTCTACATGGTTTGAATGACTATATACAGGTTTCTCATGAGGAAAATTAAGTGTCATGTAATTTTCATTATTTACAATGTTATCCATAATATGTTATAATTTACAGAGTAGAATG
>NW_006921591.1:32179743-32180294 GCF_000298275.1 Orycteropus afer afer
AACCATGAAGTGTCCCCTTGTTCTGTTCAAACAACAGCCTCATGGTCTGTGTATAGGTTCCTCATGCATGGAATTAAGTGTTCTGCAATTCCCATGCTTCTCAATGTTATCCATAATTTCTTATGATCCACACAATTGGATGCTTTTGCATAGTCAATAAAATACAAGTAAATACCTTTTTGATATTCTTTGCTTTGAGGCAAGATCTATCTGACATCAACAATGATATCCCTTGTTCCGTGTCCTCTTCAGAATCCAGCTTGCACCTCTGGAAGTTCTCTGTCAATATACTTTTACAACCATTTTTAAATTATCTACATTACTATTTTACTTGCATGCAATATTAATGATATTGTTTAATAATTTCCACATTCTGTGGGATCACCTTTCTTTGGAATGGGTACAAATTGGATCTCTCCCAGTCAGTTGGCTAGGTAGTTATCTTCCAAATCTTTTGGCATAGCCAAGTGAGTACCTTCAAAAGGGCATCCATTTGCTGAAACATCTCAATGGGTATGTTGTGAATTCTTGGAGCCTTTTTTTTTTTTTTT
>NW_006921591.1:32182009-32185149 GCF_000298275.1 Orycteropus afer afer
GGGAAACTAACTTTCAATAGATTAGCTGCTCAAAACCTATACATCCGATCTCATCATGGGAATAACCCACATCACAACTGCCTGAACCACTCAGTGTTGTGGTCCAGTGAGGTTGACACACAATGCCAAATATTGCAGTTCACCCTTTGTCAACTGGGCAGTTGTACACATCTCCTTAACCATACATAGTCTCTAAATAAGGACAATTATAAAGTCACATTTGTGCATAACATGATATGATGATACATGTACAACTGAAATGCATTACCCTTATTTACATTTCATAATTAATAACAGAAGGAAACAAAATATATGATGTACATATACAATGAAGAAATGTAACAATCCCAGTCTTCATTTCTGCAACTGGCCACGTGGTCATAGATGATATTAAGAACTACCTTCTCCCAACACCCAATCTGTATTTCCCTGGGCCTCAGCAATCACCTCAGCTGGTCATGGTTCTTTGCCTGGTAGGGTGACCCAAATCTTCATTCCTGAAGGGTCTGAGCCATTGGTAGTTATATCAGAATTGTGTTGCTGTAATCTTCTATTGACTTTAATCACAGGGCATGGTAGTACTAAGAGATGTCCTAAAGAATCTCCTGTATTCCAGACATATTCTCCTTTACCTCAATTATGTAATGTCAATCCAATGTCCCCTTGGCAATCAGGATCTATCACTCCAGATAGTACAGTAATACCCTTCTTTGTCTGTTGATCTAGAGGCATGAGGAAGCCAAACTGGCCTGGTGGCATTCTTAACTTCCAGTTCAATGTAATAAGTATTGTGTCTCCAGGTGGGCCTATTCCTCCTTTGGGGACTAAGATTTCCAGACCCAAAGAGCATAGGGACAGGAAACAAAGTGAGTGGGTCATGAGGGGTAATAATGAGTGGCACCACTCCTGTTTCCACCCCTTGATTCCTGGACTTATGAATCCTAGCTATTGGAGAAACAGCACCATATATTGGATGCTGGTTTAGAGCATATATAGCTTCCTGTAGAACATTGCCCCATCCCTTCAAGGTTTTGAAACCTAGCTAGAGCCAAAATTGTGTTTTTAGTAGGACAATTCATTGTTCTGTCAAGCCAGCAGCTTCAGGATGATGGGAAACACAGTAAGACCAGTGAATTCCTAGAGCATAGGTCCATTGCCACACTTCATTTCCTTTTAAGTGAATCCTTTAATCCGAAGCCATGTTGTGTGGGATACAATGATTGGTAGATTAGGCATTCTGTACGTCCACATATGGTGCTTTTGGCAGAAGCATTGCACGTAGGGAAGGCAAATCCATATCCAGAATAAATATGTATTCCAGTAAGAACAAAATGTTGTTCTTTTCATGATGGACATGGTCCAATGTAATCAACCTGCCACCAAGTTGCTGGCTGATCACCCCAAGGAATGGTTCCATATCATGGACTCGGTGTTGGTCTCTGCTGCTGGCAGATTGGACACTCAGCAGTGGCAGTAGCCAAATAAGCCTTGGTAACTGGAAATATATGTTACTGAGCCCATGCCTAACCTCCATTCTTGCCACCATGGCCACTTTACCCATGAGCCCATTGAGCAATGACAGGTGTAGCTGGGCAAAAAAAAAAAAAAAAAAGACTGATTTCCTCTGACCATGTCATCCTATCTACTTGATTGTTAAAATCCTCTTTTGCTGAGGTTATCTTTGGCTGGGCATTCACATGAGACACAAATATTTTTACTCCTTTGGCCCATTCAGAGAGATCTATCCATGTATCTCTTCCCCATACATCCTTGTAATTTTTCAATCATGTTCCTTCCAAGTCGCAGACCATTCAGCCAAGCCATTAGCCATACCCCATGAATCTGTATACAATCAGACATCTGGCCATTTCTCCTTCTATTCAAAGCAAACAGCTAGATGCACAGCTCAAAATTCTTCCCATTGGGAAGACTGCTCTTCATCACTGTCCTTCAGGGAATTTCCAGAAAGGGGCTGCAATATCACTGCTGTCCACTTTCAACTGTTGCCTGTGTATCACGCAGAACCATCTGTAAATCAGGGACAAATTTTCTTTTCCTCAGTCAACTGATCATAAGGAACTCCCCATGAAGCCATAGGTGCAGACTGGGAGAGGGAAGGTAATGTGAATAGAGTGGAGACCATTGGTATTTGGGCCACTTTTTCTTGCAACTTACTTGTGCCTTCAGGTTCTGCTTGAGTTGATCTCTGATATACCACTTACATTTGATGATGGAGTGCTGCTGTGCACAATCAACTTTATGACTCTGTGGGTCAGACAACACCCAGTTAATGATGGGAAGCTCAGGCCTCATGGTGACTTGGTAGCCCATGGTTGGGTGTTCAGTCTCTACTAATGCCCTGTAACAAGCCAAAAGCTGTTTCTCAAAAGGAGAGTACTTATCTGCAGAGAATAGAAAGGCTTTGCTCCACAATCCCAAGGGTTTCTGTTGCAATTCACCTTTAGGGACCTGCCAAAGACTCCAAACGGCATCTCTGTCTTCAAGCACCATTGGATCAGCCAAATCATATGGCCCAAGTGACAGAGCAGCTTGTATGGCAGCCTGAACCTGTTGCAGACCCTTGTGTTGTTCTCAACCCAACTCAAAATAAGCAGCTTTCTAAGCCCTTGATAAATTGGCTGAAGCAGCACATCCAAATGAGGGCTTTGTTGCCTCCAAAAGCCAAAGAGATCCACCATATTGTGTGCCTTCTTTTTGGTCGTGGGGCAAGCCAGATACAATAACTTATCCTTCACTTACTGAGTTTTTTTTTTTTTTTTTCCCCCAGTAGTAATATCTTGACATTCCCCACACCACTGTTGTTGTTAGGTACCGTCGAGTCCTTTCCGACTCATAGTGACTCCATGCACAGCAGAATGAAACACTGCCCAAACCCACGCCAACTCCACGATCCCTGCTATACTTGAGCCCATCATCGCAGCCACTGTGTCAATCCATCTCATTGAAGGCCTCCCCTTCTTTCGTCAACCCTCCACCCTACCAAGCATGACATCCTTCTCCAAGGAATGGTCCCTTCTGACAACATGACCAAAATAAGTGAGATGAAGTCTGGCCATTCTCGCTTCCAAAGAGCATTTCAGGTGCACTTCCTCCAGGACAGATCTGTTAGTTCTTTTAGC
>NW_006921591.1:32186894-32201995 GCF_000298275.1 Orycteropus afer afer
TTGCATTTGAGCAGTTGATGGTCTGTTCCACAATCAGCTCCTGGCCTGGTTTTGGCTGAAGATATTGAGCTTTTCCATTGCCTCTTGCCACAAATGTAGTCAATCTGATTCCTGTGTGTTCTATCTGGTGAAGTCCACATGTAGAGCCACAGTTTGTGTTGTTGAAAAAAGGTGTTTGCAATGAACAAGTCGTTAGTCTTGCAAAATTCTACCACGCAAATTCCAGCATTATTTCTGTTGCCAAGGCCAAAATTTCCAACTACCAGTGATTCTTCTTTGCTTCCAACTTTTGCATTCCAGTCACCAGTAATAATTAATACATCCTGATTGCATGTTTGGTCAATTTCAGACTGCAAAAGTTGATAAAACTCTTCAATTTCCTCATCTTTGACTTTGTTGGTTGGTGCATAAATTTGAATAATAGTCATATTAACAGGTCTTCCTTGTGGGCATATGGATATTATCCTATCTCTGACAGCATTGTACTTCAGTACAGATCTTGAAATATCCTTTGTGATGATGAATGCCACACCATTTCTTTTCAAACTGTCATTCCTGGTAGAGTAGATCACACCCTTACCTGGGTCCCTGTGGCTGTCTCCTCCTCTGTCCTCCCCCACCCCACTAGACACCCAGAAATTTCACTAAGGTGGAAGATACCTGAATTTTTTTTGGGTTAATTTCCCACTATCTAGCATGCAGATGTCTCACCAGCAGTCTAGGGTCATTGATACTTCTTCCTTACTGGGTCCAATGAGCATAATATCATCAATATAATAGACCAGCATGATACCTTATGGAAGGGAAAGGTGATCAAGATTCTTATGGAATAATTATGACTTAGTGCTGGGGAGGTGATATACCCCTGAGGAAGGACTGTGAAAGTATTTTTTTGGCCTTGCCAGCTGAAGGCAAACTGTTTCTGATCGTCCTTTGAAATTGGTATTTAGAAAAAGACATTGTCCAAATCAATAGCTGTATACCAAGTACCATGAGATGTACTAATTTGCTCAAGCAATGAAACTATGTCAGGAACAACAGCTGCAATTGGAGTCACCACCTGATTAAGTTTACGATAATGTACTGTCATTCTCCAATATCTATCTGTTTTTTGAACAGGCCAGATAGGTGACTTAAATGGAAATGTGGTGGGAATCACCACATCTGTATCCTTCCAGTCCTTGATGCTGGCAGTATTCTCTGTAATCCCTCCAGGGATGCAGTATTGCTTTTGGTTTACTATTTTCCTATGTAATGTCCTAATGGCTTCCACTTGGCTTTTTTATACCATAGTAGTCCTTACACCACATGTCAGGGACCCAATGTGGGCATTCTGCAATGCTCAGTATATCTATTGTGTAACAGGGGAAATCACTACAGGATGGGCTTGGGGACCCACTAGACCCATTGTGAGATACACCTGAGCTAAGACTCCATCAATAAATTTACCTCCATATATCCCCACTCTGACTGGTGGGCCACAATGATGCATTGAGTCTCTTGGAATTAGTGTCAGTTCAGATCCAGTGTCCAGTAATCCTCCAAAAATCTGATTATTTCTTTCCCCCAGTGAACAGTCACTCTTGTAAAAGGCTCAGATCCCTTTGGGGAAGCCTGGGAAAAAGATTGAGATTATAAATTTTTGGCAATGTAGGGGGTCCTTCCCCAAGGGGACCTGGCCTTCCTTTCATTCAAGGGGTTGTGGGTCTGTAAACTGACTCAAATCTGGAGATTGATTGAGAGATTGTGACACTCTATTCGGTTGATTCAATCTAGACTGGTGTTCAAGTGAATTCAAGAATTCTTCTGTCTATACAGATCAAGTAAATATTTAGTAGGTTTGCCATGTATTTCACTCCTAGGAATACCATGCCTAGTAGCCAATGCCATAACTTCTCATTATTGCCTTGACCCTGATGTCCATTATGGTAACCATGCCCACCTTGTTTTTGTTGATTAAGTGCTGCCACTTGTCTGCTATTACTACAGGGTCCAATAAGCCCCACTGCAGTTATATGTCTCAATTCAACTAGGATGGTTCCCACTGTCAAATTCAGCTTACATAAATAGTAATCACAACTGTCTTCAAGGATGTTGGAGTTCCCTTCACAAATTTGTTCCTTACTGATGTGATGAAAGGTGTGTCCTTTGGGCTCTGTATTTCTGGTTCTAGGGGTCTAATCTGATAAATCCACTGTAACAGGCTAACATCCCTAAGCCTCTGGATACCTTCTTCTACATTATGCAAATGCAGGTCTGGTACTTCAACTTGACTTAAGGTAGGTTACCACATAATCCATGCTTCAGTAAGCCAACAAAATCAACAATTAGATCCTTTCCAAACCCCTTGATCTGAAACATTGAATGATGAATCTGCTTAGTGGGCTTAAATCAATAAACTCAAATGGATCCAATGTTACATTCCTTTCACCATTATCTCACACCCTCAGTAGCCATTCCCATACATACTCTCCAGGTTTCTTCTGTACATGTTACCAAAATCAAGTAGGTCTTTTTGGATGTAGCATACCACTTCCTCAGTCACATATTTTATTTCACCTTTTGGGGCTCTCTTGGACTTAAATTTAGTTATAGGTCTAGCAGCAGCAATTGGTGGTTGGGGAAGTTCCTGAGAATATTCAGCCACATCTTCCATGGCATCTACTTCAGACAATGACCCAGCAGGAAAAGTTGGGTTAATTCCATCAAATGAAAGTGTAAGGGATAATGGTTTTATAGTAATCTTTTCTGATGGGAGGGATTCAACAGAGTTTAAAGGCTCCATATTCTCATCTTCCTGACTCTGTAGCCATATTTCTCCATTCCAGGTTTCAGGATCCCATTTATTCCTAATCAATGTCCTCACTTTAACTTTGCACACCATTCTGGGTTGGAAATTCAGTTGGTTTCGTAATTCAGCCACCCTTACAATAAAATTCTAGGTTTGTTTTTTGGCAATATCAGTTCTGTTATTAGAAGAAATAAGAATTTCTTTCAGGGCACAACTGGAAACATTGAGGTATTTTATGTGGTGCTCAATCTGCCCTGAACTCATCTTGATCTTTCACCACTTTTTCTAGCATAGGTAGGACCAACCAACCAGCTTCCTTATACTCCTCATGCAGACAAAATTGCAGAAAAGTATCAAATGTACCATCACCTAGAACCTCACTTCTCAAAAATACTTGATCTATTGGTGTTATTTTGTACATTAATGTTGCCAGCTCACACCACAGATTAACAGAGCCCTCTTTACTAATGGAGGCAGAGTCACCACTGTCTTTATGGTTAATCAAATTGAAGAACTAAAACAGAATTTGTGAGAACCAATTTAGGAAGCCCATCTTTATAATTTTGTCTCTCTAGAACCATTCTTGGTACCAAATATATTAGGCTGGGTTCTTTAAAGAAACAAAACCAGTGAAGCTTATATATATAGGAAGAGAAAGAAATTTATCTTAGGAAAATGGCTCAAAAACATATAGAAGCTGACAAGTCCCAAGTTCTTGATCAAACGTCAAGCTGGAGGTTTTTGCCAACTCATGCAGCTGCAGGAGTTGATGAGCAAAAATTTGACAAGGCAGCATACGAGCTATTGACTCTGAAAAATGATGAATCCAGTACCACCAGTCTAGATGGTAGATTGTTCACTCACAGACAATTGTAGGCAGCACAACAGGATCCAGATCCATAGAAGAGTGTTCCTTTTCACATAATGTTCATAAATATATTGGAAGTAAGGCACACCCCCAGGGAAACTCCCTTTCAATAGATTGGCTGCTCAAAACATATACATCCGTCTCATCATGGGAATAACCCACATCCAACCGCTTAAACTACTGAGAATTGTAGTCCAGCCAAGTAGACACACAACTCCAACTCTCACACAGGGCTTTTCATAGTTTTCCAGTAACATGTCAATGTTTCACTGCTATTCATAAGGTTTTTGCTGCCAATTCTTTGACGTGTGGATTTTTTTTTTTTTCGTTCTTCCAAGTCTGTGTTAGCAACTGCCACAGTAGGACAAACTAACAGATAAGTTTGTCTCCCTTAGTTGTTCTAAACCACTCTGCTCACTTCCTGGATTCCCTCAGCTGTCCCAAACCTGCCACACCACCTCACTTCCATATAAGCACAATTCAGTTTCTGGACTTCTCACTGTTTGCAGTATTATATACATTTTTATAGTCCACACATTTGAATGTCTTAGCATAGTCAATAAAACACAGATGAACTTCTTTCTGATATTCTCTGCTTCCAGTCAAGATCCATTTGATGTCTCATTCTACGTCTTCTAAGTTCAGCTTGAGTTCCTGGCAGTTCACTGGTGATATACTACTGCATCAGTCTTTTAATCATCTTCAGCAAAATTTTACTTGTGTGTGACATTGGTGATATTGTTCAACAACTTCCTCAGTCTGTTGGATCATCTTTCTTTGGAATGGGCACAAGTATGGATCTCTTCCAGTTGGTTGACCATGTAGCCATATTACAAATTTCTCGGCATAGTAGAGTGAGTACCTCTAGCACTGCATCTGGTTGTTGAAGAATTTCAATTGTATTCCACCCCTTCATCAATGCATTCAGTGCAGTTTGGACTCCTTCCTTCAGTACCATCAGTTTTTGATCATGTTATCCCATGAAATGGCTGAATGTCAACCATTTATTTTTGATACACTGACTCTGTATTCCTTCCATCTTCTTTTGATGTTTCCTATATCATTCATTTTTTTACCCAAAGAATCCTTCAATATTGAAACTCAGGGCTTGACTTTTTACCTTGTCTTTTCATTATGAGAAATGCAGTTTATCACACAAGGATAACCCTTTAGCACCTAGGGAAGGTTAAACTCCATGTAATGACACCTAGAGACCCATGAGTTTGTACTCTGATTGTTTCTCTTTTATTTTCACTTACTATTAATTCCTAAGTACAGTATCATTTAAAATATTTAAATATTTCCTAAAATTATATATTTTTCAATGTCTGCAAACTATTCTAATATCCATGAGTACCACAATTTAAATTATTACCTATTTTTGCATATTTATTTTATTTTATTTCTTATTATTTATTTTTCTCAATTAAGTAATACTGTTAAGGAATTAACAAAAAAAATTTAACAAAATAATATTTAATGCTTATGCTAATAAATTTTCTCTTAAACAGGTTTATATGTATGAAACTGTGGGATCAAAAGGCATAATTTTTTAATATTCTAGTTATGTTTATTCCTATTACATTTTGTACACCATCAAGTTGTTGTTGTTGTCATGTGCCCTCGAGTCAGACTCAACTTATAGTGACCCCTCCTTGGATTTCTGAGGCAATATCACTATGGAAGTAGATTGCCCCACCTTCCTTCTGAGGAGTGGCTGGTGGGTTTAAACTGATAGCCTTCTGGTTAGCAGTCAAGAGTATATCAGAATTCCCAGTTCATTCTATTGTCACTAATATTTTTTAAATAATATTTGCTATTAATATTCATTCTTTTGTCTTCTATTCTCTCTGAGTTGTGCATAGTAGAAATGAATTTTAAACCCTGCAAATACCTCTCATGTTACTTAAGGTTTCAGCAGGCACTCTGTCTTTTGACTTAATGGTAAAGTGAGTACCATTGTGTATTCTGAGATCAAACTTAGCACTGAAAAAATATACATACATTTAATTCAATCATGCTACCTTGAAAAATTCTTCTGATAATTCCTTGCTTGAGAGAAAAAAAAAAAAAAATTGCAAACATGAGTCTTCAAACCTGATATAACAACATCTAATTGATAATGGTGTTCTGTCTGAGGTGTTATTTCAAATCAACATATGAAGCATGAAGAAAATGGCACATTAAAAAAATGAAAGAAAGAAAACTGTTACAAAAAATAATGAAGATCCAAGACCATCATCACCTAAAATTTGTCTTAATCCATAATTCAGTAACTCCATATATTAATAGCACTACCATAAAGCTCTCAAACTCTTCTTGCTGGGTAACCTTGGGCCATGGATTTAATATCTCATTTCCAAGATCCTCATGATAAATTGAAGATTCTCCCATCATCCTCTAGGTGTTTTCATGACTGTTAGATCAGGAAAACCAGATAAAGCTTCTACCACAGGACCTGGTAAATGGTGAACGTTCAACAAATTTCATTTTCCTTTCCTTCAATGTAACTATTCTTAAAATTGAGTTATCTCCTACTTTCTTTGTGTGTGTGTGCGCGCGTGTGTGTGTGTGTGTGTGTGTTTGGTTCATTCTTCTCTTTACAATTTCTCAAGATTTTTAGTTAGATTTCTGATGAATGATCTTTCTTATTTTCAATATTGGAATTTACAGCAGTATTGGTTACCACTGTGCTGCTCTAATAGAAAGCACCACAAATAATATGGCTTTAACAAACAAGAGTTTATTCTCTTACAGTCTGGAGGCTTTAAGTCTGAGTTCCAAGTGTCAAGCTCTAGGGGATGGGTGAAAGCCCCTCAACCTTGAGTTTCATCTTTGCCTCCTGCTCCTGGCCTACAGAGGATTTTCTTCACTCAGATGGCTGGCTGCTGAGGCTGACAAACTCAAGGTTGACAAGGGAAAAGGCACAGTCCTAATATTACCAAACCACATGACAGAACATTGATTCAAGTCCATTGCAAGTCCTACAATTGGCAGAGCACGGCAGGCTACTGAACAATGACTTGGCTACATGCAGGGTTCAAGCATACCATAATCTGGAGACCATTCCCAAAGCTGCTTCTTATATACAGGAAGCAGACCATATTCCTAAAGCAGCTACTCAGATGCTTGTGGTAGATCCCACCATAGAGTTGAATGTCATTCTCATTGTGGGGAATAACTAGCACAAGCTGTCCAGTCACCTAACCAGGGCCAGCCAAGCTGACCCCTCAACTACCACAAGAGCTATGAAATTCCTTTTGAGCCCTGATTTCATTGTGTCCCATAGATTTTGATATGTTGTACTTTCATTTTCATTTTTTCTAAATACTTTTTAAATTCCCTCTTGATATCTTCTTTCACCTATTGGATTGTTAGTAGTATGTTCAGTTTCAAAATGTTTGTGTATTTTTCAACTTTCTTTCAGTTATCAATTTTCATTTTCATATTATGCTGGTGGTGAAAAATAGTTTATATGACATCAGTTTTCTTTAATTATTGACACTTGCTTGTGACCTACATGCGGTCTATCTTGGAGAATAATCCATGTGTGCTGGAGTTGAATGTGTATTGTGCTGTTTCAGAATGCAATAATCTCTATACACCTATTCTTCACTCACTGACTACCTCATTATCTGACATTTTGCACTGATATCTATAGTAAACAATCTACCACCTGAATATTTTGCACATTAACATTTTATCTCTGGCAACAGTGAACACCAAAAAAGAGGCAATATTAATGCTAGTTGTGATAGTTAAGTTTATGTGTCAACATTGCTGGGCCATGATTCTCAGTAGTTTAGTAGCTATGAAATGATACAATTTGCCAATTATGTAATGATATAATTTGGCAATTATGTAATGATATAGCCATCCTCCAGGAGCTCTGGTAGCATAGTGCCTAAGGCACTTGACTACTAACCAGAAGGCTGAAAGTTCAAACCCACCAGCCACTCCTTGGAAGGAAGGTTTGGCAATCTACTTCCATAGTGATACTGCCTCGGCAACCAAAGGAGGGGTCCCTGAGAGTCAGGGCTGACTCGATGGCACATAACAACAACATAGTCATCCTCCATTTTGTGATCTGATGTGATCATTATCCACTTTGATGTAACACCAATTTTCACATAATGACCTGGTCTTTGGTAACTAACCATGTGAATAAATTAAGAGTGTGCATATGTTTTTGTAAACCCAGTTTGTTTACTGTGTTATTCCTGTTCTCTGTTTCTTTATTAATCTTTTTTCTAAATGTTCTGTCCATTAGTGAGACTGACGTTTTAAAGTTCTTCACTATTCTTGTAAAATTGTCCATTTCTCCTTTCTTTTAGTGTTTTATTTATTTATTTGAGTGCTAATATATGAGGTGCATGGGAGCTGTGGTGGTGTAGTGCCTAAAGAATTTGACTGATAACCAGAAAGCTGGCAGTTAAAACTCATCAGCCACTCCTTGGAAGGAAGATTGGGCAATCTACTTTGGTAGAGATGCTGCCTCAGAAACCCAAGTAATGGTTGCTATGAGTTGAATCAACTCCAGGGTAGTGAGGTTTTTATTTTATTTTATTTTAATATTATGTGCATATATATTTATAATTGTTATCTCTTCCTTAATATTGGTCATTTCATCATTATTTAATATCTTTATGTTGTTGTTGTTATGTGCTGTCAAGTCGGACTGGACTCATAGCAACCCCTCTTTGGGTTTCCCAGGCAGTATCACTACAGAAGTAGATTGCCCAACCTTCCCTCTGGGGAGTAGCTTGTGGGCTTGAACGGCTAGCCTTCTGATTAGCAGTCAAGTGCCTTAGGCACTATGCTACCAGAGCTCCCGATGTCTTTATATGTTTCTTATAACAGATTTTGACTTGATGTCTACTTTGTCTGAAGTTAAGATCACCATTGTTGCTCTTTTTACTATTTGAATGGAATATTTTTTTAAAAAAATCCTTTCACTTTCAATCTGTTCATGCTTTGGGACTTAAGATGTGTCTCTTTTAGGTAGCATAGCTCTGGTGGCATAGTGCCTGAGGCATTTTCCTGCTAACCAGAAGGTTCATGGTTCAAATTCACCACCACTCCATGGAATGAAGACTGCACAATCTACTTCTGTAAAGATTTACTGCCTTGGAAA
The DNA here is from genome assembly GCF_000298275.1 of Orycteropus afer afer. Taxonomy (NCBI): domain Eukaryota; kingdom Metazoa; phylum Chordata; class Mammalia; order Tubulidentata; family Orycteropodidae; genus Orycteropus; species Orycteropus afer. The sequence goes on from NW_006921591.1 coordinate 32,195,688, forward strand.
CCCAATGAGGGGGGTCACTATGAGTCAGAATTGACTCAATAGTAGTGGGTATAGATGGGTCATGTTTTATTTTGTCTTTTCTGCCATATTCTATCTTTTGATAGGGACATTAGTCTATTTTCATTCACTGTAATTACTGATAAGATAGAAATTACTCTTGCTATTTTATTATTTGTTTCTGTGTATGTGAGTGTGCAAACTATAGCTTCCTTGTCCTTTATTCATTCCAATGTTATTATCTTTTGTATTCTATTTCTTATTTTAAGTGAATCATTTTGATTCACTTCTCCATATCTTTTATCACTTTTTAAAGATATCTTTTCAATGGTTACCATTACCATGAATAGTACAATTAATATTTTTCTTTTATGACAACCTGGATTAAATTTATACCCATTTTAAACATGAAGACACAATGTCATAAAGGAAAAAGTATAGAAAAGGGTGTGTGTGCTAATACTAACATAAGAAAATCAAAAGATGATGTACCTGTTCTAAAAGATTAAAGATAGTAAAAGATTCTGAAATTGGTGAGAGACAAGCAAAAAAGGTGATGTGAAAATTGAGAGACAATCAAAAGATGACATGAAAAGGAGCCCCAATAAGATTAAGAGTCAATTTATCTTCAGAAATCCTGATGGCCATAAGAAAATAGAATATTTTTAAAGTGTTGAAAGAAAGAAATTGCCAACCAAGAATACTATATCCAGCATTTTAGCCTTCAATAAAGATGGTGAAATTTAAACATTCACAGACAAACAAAAAGACAAGAATAAATCTGTACAAGACCACTCCTGCAAAAGTAGTAAAAAGAATCCTCCAGACAAGAGAGGACATTAAAACTAAAATTGAAGCCACATGTAGAAAGATCCCTAGTAAGTGAAATTCCTACAAGCAAAAATAAAGGGAAGTTTTTAAGTACTCTTACTTGATCATTATAAGGAATATGGCATACTTACTTTATAATGGCAAGTACATAAAAAAATTAATATAAATGTAAATTACAGGTCACAAATCCTAAAAGATACTATTGAGGGATTAACAAAAAAAAGGGAGATCATATAAAGGTATAAGGTTTTTGTAATGAAAATTGTGTTAATAACTTGTACCTTTTGTATTTCTCCAGTTTGTGAATTATATATAATTCAATACTTAGGGCGAAAAAATTGCAAAAATTATTTAATATCACCTAATTATTGACGTCAATATTTTTTTCATCTGATGTTAGTAAGTTCTCATTACTCTGTTAAGTTAAAGATTCAAATGGAGATATAACCCCTGTTATAAACCGGGAACTTGTACACATAGCTATACTCACTCATATTTATACACACACAAATACACACACTGATAGTAATGAAAGATTGACCATTGAATAAGTAGTGTTTATAATGTGTATAATACATAATAAGGACTATAATTAATTTTTACTTAGAGAATTCTTCAAAATGAAGGGCTAACAGAATCACTGGAAAGTTAACAAGACATAATCACCGAAACCCAAGCCCTTTCTAATTGAGTTGATTCTGCGGCATACTGACCTTATAGACAGAGTAGAACTCCCCTATAGTGTTTCAAAGTTTGTAAGTCTTTACAGAAATAGACTGTCACATCTTTCTCCCAGGTGGCAGCTGGTGGTTTTTAACCATTAACCTTTTAGTTGACAGCCCAGTGCTTAACCACTGCACCAAGAAGGCTACTTAAGACTTTAAGTTTTAGTTGAGGGCAATTTTCCTTTTGAAAATATTGACCTTAATGGGTTAAATTACCTACATTTTGTTAAAGCCTAGCTATCCGACTGGACAGCAATGAGTTGGGTTTTGGTTTACAATGTATAGCCTCTAACATTAAAAAGTCTACTCCTTATGCTTCAAATGGTTGTGTTCAGTTAATTTTTGTATAATATCAGGTTTAGGTTTGACCTGGGAAGATTGTTGCTCTGCTTCATGCATTTTTAGATGATCTATGTGAAGATAGAAGTAAAAAATATCTGCATTAGCTGGCTCATATAAAAACTGAAGCTAAATTTAGCTTCAAAAACTTTGTTCTATTTTTTAAACAATGAAAGAGTTTAAGCATGGAAACAGTGGAATATATCACTCACATGTAACAACATTAAAAATATACTAATTATCAAGATTTTTTAGGAACAAACATGCACAATAAATTATACTTTATTTTTCTTTAAACCCAGCATTCTTCCTAATGTTTTAAAATTATTCAGTTCTCTACTTTTTCAAGACAGCAACTGTGCTTTTCAAGGATAATCATAAACAATTATTAAATATCTAACCTGTTCCTGAAGGAACTCTGGAGGGGTAGTGCCTAAAGCATTAGACTGCTAATTGAAGTTTGGTGGTCCAAATCCACCAGCCACTCTGCAGAGGGAAGATTGGGCACTCTACTTCCATAAATATTTACCATTTGGGAAACCCAAACCTCGTTGCTATGAGTCACAATCCACTCCATAGCAGTGGTTTTTTTTTTTTTTTTTTAAACCTGTTCCTGACAGCCTTGTTCCAAGATTCCAGAATTGTGATCTTAACTATTTTTTGTGGGACTTCTTCATTGCCCTTTGTTGATAAATAAGGACATGTGAGACCACCTGTACATGTACAGAATCTTACAAAGATTTGAATTGAAGAAAGTTAAGACTGTTCGTGAATAGATATTTAAAAATAGTAAGACAGAATGTTAGAAAGTGAATTAAAAATGATTTTGTGGTAAATGATAGTGAATCTTGAGAAATCCAAACTTCATTCTAGATGAAATACAATGAAGCTAATGCTTCAAGCAGTCAAAATTTCTGATGGAACAGTTTATTTGAAGCATAACAAATTAGAAACTTTAAAATTAATCCTGTCCATCAAAATTAATCAGTTACATGGAGAAATGTACTAACGATTCAATGCTTCTACTCACCAGAGAAGAGACTAGCAAGGATCTTAAATGCTGCTCTAATTCTCCAACTGCTGAATTATTTTCTAATAAATTCAGTAATTATTGCACATACTTCATAATTTTATCTTCACTTATATCATTTCTACTCCAAATATGATATAATGGAAGATATTGCAGAAAATGTGTCATTAATGTGCTATGATTAATAACAAATGGTGTTTAATATCCCTATAATTACTAATAAAACTCTTTTATTTCACTTTCATATTCTTATATGGAACAGTTAGTAAATCCTAATGGAATGGATTTTCAGGGTAAAAAATATAATTTAATATTACCTTTAAGCCTTCATATTTTATAATTTTGGTATGAAATGCAAGAACTGCAATAAAGTATCAGTTTTTCTTAAAGAATTACTTTCTTAGTTATCTAGTACTGCTATAACAGAAATGCTGCAAGTAGAGGATTTTAACAAACAAATTCATTCTCACAGTTTGTTGTTGTTGCTTTTATGTTCCATCAAGTCAGACCCACTCATATTGACCCCTCCTTGGGTTTCTGAGGCAGTGTCACTACAGAAGTAGATTGCCCAACTTTCCTTCCAAGGAGTGGCTGGTGGGTTTGAACCTCCAGCCTTCTGGGTAGCAATCAAGTGCCTGAGGCACTATGCTACTAGAACTCCTTTCTCACAGTTTAGGAGACTAGAAGTTCAAATTCAGGGGACCAGCCAGAGGAAATCTTTCTCTCTCTGTGGGCTCTAGGGGTAGATTTTTGTCTCATTTTAACATTTGTGGGTCTGGTGTTTCTTGGACATCTTCATGTGTCTCGGGTTCAATCTTCTCCTGGGTCTAAGAGATTCTCCATACAGAAACCCTACCTCCAAAAGACATGCTCCATTCCCAGCTCTTCTTTCTTGGTGGTAATCAGATCTTTCTTTCTCTACTTGCTTCTCTCTCCTTTTAGCTCTTGTAGGATAAAAGATGAGGCAGACTACACCCGTAGGAAACTCCCCTTACATTAGATCAGACTTGTCACCTGAATAAGGGTGCTGTATCCCACCTTAGTCCCCTTAAACTGATTGGCTGATCACATCATGTAGGATGATTATGTCATAAAATAACTGCTAAATTTCATAAGCATATAACTTCAAACCTACTGACAATCATGGCCTAGCCAAGTTGACACATACTTTCTGGGGACACATTTTAATCCATGACACTTGCATTAATTTAATAGTTTATTAAATAAATAACCTGTCTTATGTGAGTATTACATTTAAGTTACCAAATTATTCATCTATACATTAATTTTCTTATGGGGAGGATAGTTCTACAATGTTATATTTATGGTGAAATAAGAGTTTGTAGATTACATGTTTGTGCAGGGAAATGCTAGCTATTTGAGAAAGTTGGTTCTAAGATAGCTTTGTACCTTTAAAGACCAAACAATTTATTTCAATTGACTACTATAATAAACATTGACTTAAATTATATACAATACAAAATCCAACTAGAAGGCAAAAACCTAGACTACAGATTCAAAGAAAAATACTTTTCTTGGCCCATTTTGAAAATCTTTCCACTCTCCCATTCTACTTGATGGTAAAAACTAAATTGCAATTGATTCCAGATCTTCTTTTCTATTCTTAGATATAAGGTAGTGGTAAGGCTTCTTGCAGAGATGTGGGACATGGGCATTGGGAGAGGTATGGAAGTCAAAATAGATTAATATCCCTCCACCATGGTGTATCCTGATAAATGCATGTGTGATGAACCAAGAATCAAAAATGAAGTTCCTCCAGGGCTGAAACATTCAGCAATTAATAGACATTTGCTCCATACCCACCCATGGAGTTGGAAATTTCCAACCTCCACCCTCTGTCACCACATGAACCATTTCCTTGACAGCTTGTGAGTTCTGTGAGTCATCAAAGTGAATTCTTCATTAACCTTAAGATAGGAGGGATAGTACTGAGAGAAGGAAGATGAGTTGATGTTAGAGATGATAGAGTGTGTTGTGGTTAAAGTTATGTGTCAACTTGGCTGGGCCTGGTTTTGGGCCATCCATTTGCAGTATTTCTATTAGAACAGCACTAGATAAACAGAATATAGGGTGCTCCTCTGACAGATACCTAAAATGTGGAAACAGGGGTGGAATGTATCCTTGACCTAAGACCTCAGTAAAGAGACTCTGACACAGAGTCCTCAGCAGCAGAGCCAAGAGACTGGCATGAGATAGCATTACTAGCCCAGGAAACAAGAAACTGAGTGTTTTGGGGGCACAAAGATTCTTGACAGAGTATGGGTTTCCTTCAGGTAATAATTGGTAGAAGCTCAGAGACCAAGGAAACATGAACTAGAGCTGCCTCAGCCTCAAACGTTAGGACCAGGGACTTTGGGAGTGGAACCATCATAGCCTCTTAGGTTTCAAAGAGTAAGACTTCAAAACATTGGTTCTGGAGTTTGGGGCTGCTGCTCGTTCATGAAGGCCAGTAACATGTGGCCATAGCCACTGTCCAAAAGTGAGGGGGCAGGGTTTCCATGCCCAGAAGGTAGAAGAATGGGACCTGCCAGGCCAAAGAGGTGAGGTCACCACTCAGATGAACTAGTGGACTGAACCCATCCAATGAAGGAGATCTGTACAGGTGCCACCAAATGAAGATCTGTACAAATGCCATGTTGACAAGGGGTGGAATTGTGGTAGTTAACATAATGCATCAACTTGGCTGGGCCTGGTTTTGAGTGACTAGGCAGCTGTATATAGTTATGCCCCATTATGAGTTTATAATCAACTACATGGTGGAATCCACTGGAGCAGCTGAGTAGCTGTCATATGGATGTAGTCTGCTTCCAGTATAAAAGGAGAAGTTTTGAGAAAGGTCTCTGCAGCTTTTTGGTATGCTTGGACCTTGTAAGTAGCCAAGTCTTCATTTAGCAGCATGCCATGTTTCATGGCAATCTTTGTACTGTTTCTGGATTTGAACTAGTAGCCTGCTGTGTTATTTTGTAATATTGGGACAGTGGCACTTTATTTGTCAACCTTGGGCTTGTTGGCTTCAGTATGCAGAAGCTGCCTGAGTGAAGAGATACCTCTAACTCCAATGAGCCAGGATCAAGAGGCAGAGCTGAAACGCAAGGTCAAGGGGCTTTCGCCCAGCCCCTAGAGCTGGAAGTTTGAACTCAGACTTCTAGCCTGATAAATTTTAAGATAATAAACTCCGGTTTGTTGAAGCATCCATTTGTAGTATTTCTGTTAGAGTGGCAATAGATAAACAAAACAGTGGTTTGGAAAAGCTGGGTGTTTGAGACATCTTTAACCTCTGCCTCAGCCTGTGCTGATTCTTCTAAAAGAAATTATTGAAGCTGTTGGTGTCAGGAGTGGGATTCTCTGCAACAGCCTATGTTCAC
>NW_006921591.1:32202370-32215636 GCF_000298275.1 Orycteropus afer afer
TTATGAAAGTAGATTGCCCAGTCATATATGGCAGGGAAAAATTATTCAAGGGCTGGCTGTAACATTGAGCTAATATCAGATCCAATCTGATCAGATCTATCACCACTAGTTTCAGGGCCTACTCAGAAAGGAAATACTGTGTCAGAACAACAGAAGTACCGTTACAACAGCTAGTCACCAAGAATGTGTTCTGGGAAGGGAACAGACAAAACAAAAACCTACTGAAACCAAGGAGTATAGTGTAATAGAGTTGCTTCAGTTTATATATCACTACTGTGAGCTTCCTGAGGAACCTTTACTAAAATGGATAGTGAGAGTGACTAATTCAGGGGTAATGTCTTCAGTTTTGCATGCTACAGAAGGGAGGAGTATGTTTGGGTTGATGCAAGACACACAACTCACTATGGAACAGACACAAATTATGATTCAATCCAGTTACAAGGCAGGTTAATAGAGAAGGAATAGCCAGCATGGTGGACTAAATAAAATTTTCAGTCAGAATAGCTTTATGGTGATCAGAATGTTCATTCAATGAGTATGTGCCTAACACAGGTCCTGGTAGATATGGTAATCAAGGGAGGCCTTCTACATGGGCACCCCATGTAAACTTTCTACTACAAAATACAGTAATGATACAAAAAGCCGTGTCGGATCTGTTAGCATAGCTTTCCTGCATGGATCTTACAGGAGCAAGAAACATAAGAGTTATTAATAGGGGAACAGGAAAAGGAAATGGGGAAAGAATTTACATCAACAGGGTGGATATTTTTCAATGGTTACTAAAGAATGGGTTGAGTATAGCAGACATTGATGGAGTTGAGACAAAGGTGTTAGTGCAGTACTACAGGAGGTTGGGTGACCCAAAGAAAATTCATGCTGTCTCCCAACGTTAAAGAGAACTGAACAAGTCCACTCAATTCAATCCAATTGGGAGGAATTTAACAATGGGAAGTCCCATCTTGTACCAGTTGAAGCGGAAGTTTAGCTAGTTGATGAAGCTAGGAACTGATGAGGGGTTTAGGGTCTTTTAGTCCAGGCCCCAGCAGGGGACCCAAGTCCATATGTACATGTGTGGGTAAAATGGCCTGGGAGTGAGGCAGAAACCTTAAAGCTCCTGAACACAGGAGCCCAATGTACTGTCATCCCCAAATGTCCCAATGAAATTTTGTTGTTGTTGTTAGGTGCCATCAAGTCATCTCCCACTCATAGAGATCCTATGTGCAGCAGAATGAAATACCACCTAGTCCTGCACCAGCTCTGTGTTCCCTGCTATATTTGGCCCCATCATTGCAGCCACTGTGTCAATCCATCTCATTGAGGAACTTCTCCTCTCTCATTGACCTTCTACCTTACCAAGCATGACATACCTCTCCAGGGAATAGTCCCTTCTGACTATATGACCAAAGTAGGTGACAAAGTCTGGCCATTCTCTCTACCAAGAAGCATTTTGGCTGAACTTCCTCCAGGACAGATTTGTTGTTTCTTTTAGCAGTCCATGGTATTTTTAGCATTCATTTCCAGCACCACATCTCAAAAGCATCAATTCTTCTTTGGTGTTCTTTATTCATTGCCCAGCTCTCACATGCATATGAGGCTATTGAAAATATCATGGCTTGTGTCAGATGCAACTTAGTCCTCAAAGAGACACCTTTGATCCTCAGCACTTGAAAGAGGTCCTTTGCAGCTTACTTGCCTAGTGTCATACATCAGCTGATGTCCTAATTGCTGCTTCCATTGGTGTCAATTGTAGAACTAAGCAATATTAAGTCCTAGACAACTTCAATTTTTTTCTCCATTTATCATGATGCTGCTTATAAGCCCAGTTGTGAGGATTTTTGTTTACTTTATACTGAGATGTAATCCATACTGCAGACTGTATTCTTCAAACTTCATCAGTAATTGCTTCAAGTCATCTTCATTTTCAGCAAGCAAAGTTGTTTCGTCAGAGTATCGCAGGTTGTTGATGATTCTTCCTCCAATCTTGATGCCACAATCTTCTTCATATAGTCCAGGTTCTCAGATTATTTGCTCAGCATAGAGTTTGAATAAATATGGTGAAAGGATACAACCGTGACACACTCCCTTCTTTATTTTAAACCATGCAGTGTCTTCTTTTTCTGTTTGAACAACAGCCTCCTGGTCTTTGAAATATTAATAGAGCCTAAGTTTAGATTGGGAAGGGGGAATGGGTATATAACAGTTGATGAGACTAAGGTGAAAGCTTGGATGAGAATTTGAATATTTAAACAGGTGTTGTATGAACTACTTGCATCTCACTTACTCTGAATGCCTTATTAGTATAAATATTGATTAATTGGGGAACATTCCCTCTACCAGATATTATAAAACTAAAGGCAAGCAAGTCTACCCTTAGGTCAATATTGATTGGACATGCTTAGTTGAAACCACTAGAATTGTCCAAACCCACTCAGGTTGTTCACTTGAATCAGTATAAGATACCTAGTGGAGAGCAGGACAAAAGGAGACTACTATTTTGATTAAAGACATGCTAAAATTTGGAATATTCATGCCCAAAATTCAATTTTCTGTATAACAACCCTATACAGCCTATGAAAAAGGCAGATGGCACTTGGAGGATGACAATAGACTACTGAGGATTAAATAAAGTAGTGTCATAGGTGGCTTCAGCTATTCCAGACATGGAATCAATGGTGCAGAATATACAGCAAGTTAAAGGAGACTGGTACTTAGTGATTGGTCTTGTATATGACTTTTTCTCCATTCCGAACTTGGAAAAAAGTCAGCTGCAGTTTGCTTTCACATGGGAAGGCTCTCAATATAATTTTAGTGTCTTGCCATAGTATTATTTGAATTCACCAGCTTACTGTCATAATTTGGTTAGAAGAAACTTGTTCTTGATAGAGATTTCAAGTATGGTGACACATTACATTGATGTGATTATGTTAATATCAAGCACAAAACAGACTAGAGCAGATTTGAAAACAATGGTGGGTCACATGACCAACAGAAGCAGGCCAATAAAGCTAGCAAAAATGTAGGAGCCTGGTCAAATGGTGAAATTCTTGGAAATAAATTGGGCAGGAGACACCCATGAAATTCCACAGGCAACCATGAATAAGTTGCTGTCACTGTCTACACCCAAGACTAAGCAGGAAGCTCAACCTTCAGTTAGTCTATTTCGATTTTGGAGAACAAATATTCCACATTTGGGAATATTGTTGGCTCCAATTTTTAAAACCACTTGTAAGAAAACTGCATTTGAATAAGGGTCCCAGCAATAGCAGGCTGACTAAGTTACGGAAAGCGATCTTACTCATTTTGCCTTTAGGCTCTTAAGATTCACATTTGGACATGATTTTGGAAGTGACTGCTACACATACTTTTGCAGATTGGAGATTATGGCAAAAACCTGGGAATGCCACCCTACAATGATCATTGGGATTCTGGACTAGAAAGTTCCTAGATGTTGCAGCACAATACACATTATTTCAATGATTACTCACCTGCTCTTGGGGATTGATTGAGACTGCCTCAGTGACAGAAGGACATACAATCATAATAAAACCTGAAATACCCATAATGTCTTAGGTGATGTCAGAGAAACATTCTAATAAGGAAGATGGTGTCCAAAACAATTCCACAATAAAATGGAAATGGTTCGGACAAGAATAAGCTACTAGAGGAATGCAGGAAGGCACCCACCATACCCACAAGCAGGTAATCTCTTTTCTCTTAGATCCTACCTTGGAACCACCTAAGAAGATACCAGAACCCATTGCCACATGAACAGTGCCTTATGAACTACCTTCTGCTCACCAGCAGAAGGCTTTTTGGTTCACAGATTTGATGTGGAAAACTTCTGCATGAAGACCAGCAGATAGAAAGACCCTGACTAAAGAACATAAGAATAAGTCAGCTCAATGGGCTGAACTTCATGCTGTCTTCCTAGTTGTCATGGGAGAAGTGGGCAATAATGAGAGCTCATGTTTGGATTTTTACTGATTCATGGGCAGTGGTCAATGGCTTGGCTATATGGTCAAGCACATGGGTGATGGAAAATTGGACTATTGAAGGGATACCCATATGAGGCCAATAAGCAGCATCATGATAGAGGGAGAAAAGATTGAAGTTGTCAAAGATTTCATATTACTTTGCTCTACAATCAACACGAATGGAAGCAGCAGTCAAGAAATCAGATGAGGTGTTGCACTTGGCAAATCTGCTGCAAAAGACCTCTTTGAATTGCTGAAGAACAAAGATGTCTCTTTGAAGACTAGGGTGCACATAACTCAAGCCATGGTCTTTTCAATAGCCTCATATATGCAAATGAAACCTGGACAATGAACAGGAAAGACTAAAGAAGAGTTGATGTTTTTGAATTGTAGGGTTGGTGAAGAATACTGAATATATCATGGACTGCCAGAAGAACAAACAAATCTGTCCTGGAAGAAGCACAGCCAGAATGTGTCATGGAAGCAAGAATGGCTAGACTTCATCTCCCCTACATTGGTCATGTTGTCAGAAGGGACCATTCCCTGGAGAAGGATGTCATGCTTGGTAGAGACAAAGGTGAGCAAAAAAGGGGAAGACCCTCATCAAGATGGATTGATACAGTGGCTGCACCAACGGGCTCAGGTATAGCAAGTATTGTGAGGCTGGCCCAGGACAAGGCAGTGTTTCATTCTGTTGTACATAGGGTCCCAATGAGTCAGAACCAACTTGATGGCACCTACCAACAACATGTGGGTGTGGGTCATGGACTTATGGAATTCACCCTGGGAATTCAGAGAGTGCATCAGAGTAGGCCATATTGATACCCATCAGTTGAATCCCCTTCCTAGGTTGAAAGTCTATTGTTATCACAAAGTGGACATGTTAGTACACTCCCTTAGTTGGCCAGTGGGTCCATAAAATGAGTGGATATGGGGGTGCTACAGCAATGTAGAGATTGGCTGAATCTAGACAAATCCCTTTTTCACCCTCTGAGGTGCAAATGCCAATAAGGACTGCTCTGTCTGTAAGCAAGAAAGACAGACATTACAGATGGCTATGGGGCAGGTTCCCTGGGGAGAAGGACCTACATATAGCTGACAAGTCCATTATATAGGACCAATGATGCTATTGGCTCCAAAAAAAAAAAAATTGCTGTTGATTTGGGTCCAATTCATAACAACCCCTCCTTGTGTTTCTGCGGCAGTATCACTACAAAAGTAGAGTAAGTAGATTGCCCAATGTTCCTACTGAGGAGTTCCTGGTGGATTTGAACCTCCAGCACTCTGGTTAGCAGTCAAATGCCTTAGGTACTCCAGGTCGCTACAAATGGGTCACCATAGGAATTGATACTTACTCTAAACTGGGCTTTGCTTATCCCATTACAGATGCAAATGACAAAAGCACCATTAAAGGATTGGAGCAAAAGATACTGTACCAAGTTGGATGGCCAAGTTGTATTTCCTCAGACCAAGGAACACATTTTACAGTCCATAACGTGCAGCAATGGGCCAAAAACCATCATATTAAATGGACACGCCATGTTGCATACCATCCTCAAACTAATGGTCTGTTAGAGAATTGGAATGGGCAATTGAAACATTTTTATCTAAAATGGGTGTGTGTGTGAAGAAAATGGCATGAAGGGCTGGTTCACAAGCCTTCATGAATATGTGATCACACTCAATATGAAGGGGGCAAAGGGAAGATCACCACTGGACAGTTTCCTATATTTTCTGGGGGATCTGGAGAAGAAGGGGTCGGGAAGGACTCTGGTGACATTTTACAATTCTTCCCCAGATCATGGGATTAAACATTGCTTTTTCCCTGCTAGAAGCTGTAATTCTAGGACCCAGGATGCAGCTGTGAGTGCCAAAGTCAGGAGTGGTCCCTAAACAAGGGACTGTAACTATACCTCTGAATCTGTATGCCAGAATTCCCAAGGGCCTTATAGGATGGGCTGTATCTTTCCCTCATCTGGAAAAATTTGGGTTGACAGTGAATACTATTGTATTGCCCAGTAGTTGAGATAGCCTACTAATGTTGGTTGTGTATAACCCTGCCCAACAAGAATGGGAGTGTACTGAGGGGGAAGCACTTGCTAGACTGGTCTTGCTACCAGAAATCTGGACTGGCATATCAGCTGAGTTAGGCTGGGTTCTCTAGAGAAGCAAAATCAGCAAAGCTTATATATACATATAGAGAAAGGGAAATCTATCTTAGGAAAATGGCTCACACACATATAGAGGCTGGCAAATCCCAAGTTCTTAGATTAAACATGAAGCTGGAGGCTTTTCACAACTCACACACTTGCAGGGGCTGATGAGCTCAAGGTTGGCAGGCAGTATACTGGCTGGTGAAACCAATTAATGATTAATCCAAGATCTCCAGATCAAATGGTAGATGGTTTGCTCATGGACAGTTGTAGGCAGCACAACAGGATCCCAATCCACAGAAGAGTGTCTCTATTCCCAGGATGTCCATAAATATATTGGAAGCAGGCCACAACCCTAGGGAAATTCCCTTTCAACGCATTGACTGCTCAAAACATATATATCCAATCCCATCATGGGAGTAACCCACATCATAACTGCTTAAACCATACAGAATTGTGGTCCAGCCAGGTTGACACACAGCTCCAACTATCACAGCAGCTGAACCTGATATCCCTTCCCAAGGTGTGAAAATTTGGGTAATAATAAATGACAAATGGAAGTCAGGGAAAATAGCTGAATGTAAAGGAATGAATAAATGGGTTATGCAGCTGGGGAAAATCTAACATTATGCTAATACCTAAAGAGAGACTCAGAGCAAGGGAATACTCTCTCAGTTAAATTTTATCAGAGGAAAGAAAGGGTAATGACAAAACAAACTTTTGGAGTATGTGATTAGATCAGATGGACACCTGCAGCAGACCTGAATGGTTGATACCTGAGTGACCTCAACCATAGGACTCACCCTACTGAACAACTAATTGTTAATGACTTCTAGACCAGTAAAATGATTGGAGGGGCAAATCAATCTTTCAAGTGTAAAAGGGGCAATTGTTAGAAGAGCCAGGGGGTGGACTGCAATGCAGTCAATTGCTTAATACGGCCCTTCCAGCCATGCTCCTCCATTTTGTGATATATTGTAAATCCTAGTCTCTATGCCTATTTAAAGGAGTCCTGGTGGCATAGTGTATAGGGCATTTGGTTGCTAACCAGAAGGTCAGCAATTCAAACCCACCACCTGTTCCATGGGAAACCTAACGAGGGTCACTATAAGACAGAACCCACTCAATGGCAGTGAGTTTGGAGTTTTATGCCTTTAGGATGGAATGTATCTTGAATCCTACCTTGCTAGAGGGTGTGACCCAAGTAACCAGAGTCTTTTTTTTTTTTTTTTCCCTTGAGGGTATACATGTGAATGGTGTGGGAAATTTCACTCTCTTGTTCTTGTCCTGTTTATGTGAATGGTGTGGGAAATTTCACTCTCTTGTTCTTGTCCTATGTTTGGTTTATCATCATCTCACCCCTGCACTTGAGACAGCAACCAGTCATTTGACCCACTGATTTGGGATCATCAGCCCCTACAACCACACAAACAGGGAAAATCCTCTAGCCTAACTGCAGACTTGGAACTTGCCAGCCTCCCAGCCTCCATCATCACATGAGCCATTTCCTTGGCAGTTTGTAAGTTCTATGAGATGTTACAATTAAATACAGACCATAAGATATGAGGGAGAGTGCTGAGGGGAGTAGGAGGAGTTTATGCTAGAGTTGATGGAGTGGTACAGAAGTTTGGAAAAGAAGGATGTTTGGTACACATTTAACCTCTGCCTCATAGAAACCCACTGTTGTCGAGTCGGATCTGACTGATCGTGACCCCTCCTTGGGTTTCTGAGGCAGTATCACTACAGAAGTAGACTGCCCAACCTTCCTTCCAAGGAGTGGCTGGTGGGTTTGAACCACCAGCCTTCTGGTTAGCAGTCCAATGCACTCTGCTACCAGAGATCCTTCTACCTCATAGGGACCAGCTTTTTTCTGATCCTTCTAAAAGAAATTATTCAAGCTCCCACCAACCAAGGAATGGCTCAACAAGCTATAGTACATATATACAATGGAATAGAATGTAACAGTAAAGAACAATAATGAATCTGTGCAACGTCTCATAGCACGGATGACATTAGAAGTAACAACAACAGCAACATGCTGAGTGAAATTAGTCAATCACAAAAGGATAAATAATTTGTGAGACCACTATTATAAACTGTCCAAAAAAAAAAGTTTTACACACACACACAAAATTTTTTAATGTTTACCAAGGATTAGTGGGGAAGGGAGAGTAAACCACTAACTAGAGGGTACATACATATTAACTTGAGTGAAGGGAAAGGTTAAAAAAAAATGAAATAACAGAAAATTTAGAGGCATACAAAATCATCACAGCATTTGATAAATAATTTGTTGTTGTTGTTGTTATTTGCCGTCGAGTCGGCCCCGACTCATAGCGACCCCTCCTTGGGTTTCCAAGGCAGTATCACTACGGAAGTAGGATTGCCCAACCTTCCTTCCGAGGAGTGGCTGGTGTGTTTGAACCGCCTGCCTTCTGGTTAGCAGTCAAGTGCCTTAGGCACTATGCTAAATTACAGGTATGGAAAGAAATTGAGTTGAGATTTCATACTCAAAATAAATGTTTTCAATTGGTGTATATCTGAAAATTGTTTCCAAGAGATGATCTCTGAAATAAGGGTATATTGGTCAAATATATTTTTTGGGAAAAAAAATGTCACCATGGCATTTCCATTTATTATTTTACATTCAATCCATGTTTCAGAGAGTCTAGATTCTTCTCTCAAGCAAAGGAGAATACCTCCTTTGATCCTCTTCTTCTTTTCAAAGAAATGCCTTTTAGAGCCATTCAAATTCTCCTCCAAAGCCCGTCTCTTCCAGGAAGGCTTTTTAGAATAATAAAATGATTTCATGTCCTTCCTACCCCATACTGCAGTAGCTTATCTGGCATGTGTAATTCCTCAGCTTCTCTTTTTTGACTTTTTTTTTTTCCATTTTTCCCTTCCCCAGATAGGTCTGATTTGATTGATCTTCTTTGGTCTATTTGCCAGCAGTTCATCTTAAATTATAAAATCAAAATTTTATTAATAATACAATAAATATGCATTATTATATTAAATAACAAATATAGGTAAATAGTAGGTAATATGTACCTAAGAATATGTTAGATAAAATGATACATTGAGGAAAAAGGACAATAATTCTCTATTCCAAATGAAGGCATGATTGCTGTTTAGCAGATAAAATGCATTATGGAATACAAATGCATTCTAAGAGTTTAACATTCCCTTAGATGATTGGAAAGTGCAAAGCCAGTATGCTTTAATTAGAAATGTTACCACCTGTAAAAAAGAAAGGACCATCCCACTAGCAGTGAAAGAATGCCAACAAGAAATCTGCTAATCAGTGACGTTCTCCTATTTGCTAGAGTTATTTACTAAAAAGGCAAAACAAAACAAAACAAACAAACAAAAAAAAAAAACAGGGATTCTACACTGTAAGATAGAGTTAAGGCTCTGCTTTCACACTACTCTATTTTCACACAAAAAGTGCCTCTGATTTTAAGGTCTCACACACACCTACATCTCCTACATATATGTAGCAGAATCTAAATTCAGTGTGGAATTTTAGAAGTAAGGAATTTAGGGAGTGCAGGTTTTTTTTTTCTTTCCTTTTAATTATTGTAGCATATAAGAGAAATCTGGGATATGGCTGATAAGATGCACCGTGAACTAGTTTGCAGTATCAGCTACATCAACCTAGGCTATAAAATTTTGTCCTGATGGAAGTCAAATAGCACATTAAATTTGTGGTATCTGCTTTTAAGACCTTGTCATTTGCCTAAATCCAACCTTTTCACATCCTGTCTTAGACTTGTACTAGAGCTTAAATTCTAAATCACTTGACTTTGTGCAAGGCTGTGCTCTACTGTAGGAGCCTTAACTCAATTTGGAAGCTTGACTTAAATTTCATATATTTAAGTTCTTTCTAACCTTTAAGTCAACATTGTGGCTATGCATAGACAAGTTCCAAGACAAACCTAGGGAGTGGCAGTATGAGCTCCTGAACATATTCTTTTCTAATTTACATTAAGATTGGGGTCCTGGTATTGTTCTGTAACCACCATGTGGGTAAGACTTAGGTCACATGATCATTAGTAATATACAGTCGTCAAGGTCCAGAACCAATCCTATAACTTTTCAATCTTCAGTTATGTGTCTATCCCAAACATGTTTTTTTTTTTTTTTTTTTTTCCCCACTTCTGTAGCCCTACCTGTGATGGTGATGAATCTGTCTTCCGCCAATTTTCATTTTGTGATGATTCCCTTTGTTTTCAATCATGTGTAATTAGCCCCATGGGCATGACTCAGTGGACTCCATCGGCTTTCTGTCCTGTGTATATGCTGATAGTTTTCCTCATCTGGATGATTGTGTTTCTTTTGTCTTTGTCTGGTCCAAGAAT
Organism: Orycteropus afer afer; assembly: GCF_000298275.1. Taxonomy (NCBI): domain Eukaryota; kingdom Metazoa; phylum Chordata; class Mammalia; order Tubulidentata; family Orycteropodidae; genus Orycteropus; species Orycteropus afer. Next base: position 32,212,859 of record NW_006921591.1, read on the forward strand.
TAATGAAAGTGTTTCTATTGAACCTTTTTGAATCAGGGATCTCTTTTCCCCTGTTACAGGGTACAAGATTGCTCATTGTCACAGTTTTCTAAATTCTAAAATCTCATATTCCTTGGATTCCTTGGGTTATCTTTATAATCCAAAAGGCTTGAATTCATGTTGAACAACGAAATTAAATAAAAACAAACAAACAAACAAAAAAGTATTTTTAGTTACAAATACCAAATTATACATAGTATATATACTGCAAAACAGTGGTCAGAGCCCTAGAGGTTTTTCAGAATTGCCTCAGTTGGTGTTATTCCAAATTTCACTACATTTTAATCTTAAATACATGTCAGATTTCTTAGAAGAAAGAGTGGTTCTCTTTTCTTAATAAAATGAAGTGGAAGAATTTACGTTTTTTCTATGGGCCAAACCTCATCCTACATCTGAATACTTCAAAATGTTGGTCATCTCAAAGGCAAATTAAAATAATTGATAAACACATCTGAGCACAAAGATTATCTTTCTAAATAGAAAAAATAAATAGATAAAGTGGCTACACTTTAATTTAAGTATAAGTAGAGCCACTGTTCTTTGGTCCTGAATCACTGAAAGGGAAAACAGAATGACATAGATGAAATGGAGTTTCCATAGCAACTCACATTCTCTGAAACTATAAAGATCACTGTCTTTCTGGGGGTTCTGTTGGTCAATTTGTAATAATAATAGCAGAGTTGTATTTCTGGAATGAATGAATGACTCATAGACTATTTATCAAAGAAAATAATTTATTTCTAATGTTGCACTTGGAGTCAGCTACAAGGTGCCTTTGTTTGCATTCCAGGAAATCTAACTGTGAAGACAAATTTACTTTGTTATCAATTTTTTTTTTTTTTGCTGTTGTTATAGTTCATTTTTGCACCTATTTTCTTATATACAAATTAAAATGAATGGAACATAGAAGAATAACGTATTCATTGTGTCAAAGGCAGCCACTGCCTGTGCCAAGTAATAATTTAGTGTAAGAATTTACAAACAAAGAAAAATTTAAAGAATACATAAGTTAAAGTGATTTCCATGGCTGATAATGTACAACAAGAGTTTGTAGTGAAATTATCCACATTTTTAATTAAAACTTAATTATTTGGGAAGGCAAGATTGGACAGCTCAAATATGAAGTCTAAATTTAGATGACTGAATTTGGGAGCGGGGCAGTTCCATCATCATAATGCCTTCTTTCAGACTCGAATGTAAGGAATATAATATCCTCATAAAGCAGAGAGAATTACAGAACATTAAATTTCCCTTTCTTTTCAGGAACATCATGTTATTTTTCCCTGAATTACAAACTAAACTGGTTTGCAATTAAAGGCAAGCTTAATCAGCTAACCCCTATTCAAACACCTGTGTGCTGCAAGCACTTCCCTCTAGCTCCATTCAAGTGCAACCTGGATGCAACTGAATATTTAAGTCATCAGCATTGATTACAAGTGTGAAAGGTTCTCTTGGAACATGACCTCACAAATTACAGCAAATTCCAAAAGACTTCACTTACTGAAGGTAATCTGTGACACTGGAAGAGTTAGGTATAACAACAGTGAAACAAAAGAGAGTTAGAAGCAGAGATGGACAGACACAGACAGAGATTGACAATTGTAACAACATCACATTGACAGATTAAGATTGGAGGAATGAGGCAGCATAAGTATGTGAATGCAGAAGAGAAATCAGTGAATGACTGAATGATGTCAATTGTGTGCATGATATTTATGTACTCTTTTGAAATACTTAACTATTGATTATTTGCAATTGTGCCTGTGACTTAATGAGCCATTCTTTTATTATTATTTATTTATTACTTTAATTGTGTTGTAAATTTACACAACAAGACTTTCGCCAGCATAACAACTGCCACATTTATAGCTCAGGGATGCTGATTACATTTTTCATGTTGTGCCACCATTATTGCTATCCTTTTCCAAAATATCTTACCACCTATTAGCATAAACTCAATATCCCTCAAACAAAAGATTCACCTTTCCCCCTCCCTTCTACCTCTGGTAACTTACAGACTGGGTTCTGAAATAATGCCTATCAGCTGTAGTTCAGAAAGAAATTTAATAAGAGAATAGTAGATAGTATTCTTGCAAGATGGAGAGACACATGGGGCCAGAGGCAATGCCATGTGTGTCTCCCCAAGCTTTACAGAGTAGGGGTTTTTATAGTAGTTTTTAAGCAGTGATGTCTGTGATTTCAAATAACCTTGTGCAGGCAGGTATACATAAAATCTTGACCCTTTTGCTAAGGTCAAGAAGCAGAACAAGGTTGTGATAAATTCTAAAGATAGACCTCAGCTTCCTTCAGGCTAAATTCAGGCACAGTCTGCTGTTTTTGCCCTTGGTTCAAGACTTGGTCTTCTCTTGGATTAGCCATCTTAGTTTATCAGGTGGCAAAGGAAGGCAGAAGTGTGCAGGCTCCAAAACTGGTTAACATTGGCCACAGATAGTGAGCTGGAAGACATCTCAAGAAAGGCCTGTTATAAAGAAATGCCATTTAAGTTAGTAAATTTATATTTGCATTATTTCTTTTGCAATGTTTCTTTCTTAGTCTCATGATTTAAGGAATGCAATTGCTCTGTCTTAGGAGCTGTTACTGTCTTGGTTTTACAATCTTAGGAATGTGGTTACAGGGGCAGGATTCTTGAATGATTATGGCTACAAGTAACAAAGTAAGGCAATGTTTAAATTGAACAAGATTAATACAGAAATCAAGTTAGAACACAGTCATCTCCCA
>NW_006921591.1:32215804-32218941 GCF_000298275.1 Orycteropus afer afer
CCCTGGTAACCAACAAAGAAAATGTTCTATGTAAAACCTTTCCTTGACTTTTTACAACAGTGGACAAATACAATATTTGTCCTTCTATGATTGACATATTTCAGTCAGTATAATGTTCTCCCAGTTCATTTACACTATGCAGTGTTTTGCATATTCTAAATTTTTCTTTAGGATTGCATAGTATTCTATTGTGCGTATGTCCTAGTTTGTTTATCCATTCCTCAGCTGATGAGCGCTTAAATTGTTTCTATTGCTTTGCTATTGTGAATAGTGCTGCAATGAACATGGGTGTGCATAAATCATCTATTTGTGCCCTGCCTTTCACTTCTTTAGGATACATACCTAGTAATGGGATTTCTGGATTGAATGTTTTTTCTATTTCCAACTTTTTAACGAATCTCCATCCCAATCTCCACAGTGGTTGTGCCATTTTACCATGCTACCAGCAGTGTTTGAGAGTCACAATCTCTCTATATCCTCAATAGCATTTGTTATTGTCTATCTTATTAAAATTTGCTATTAATGCTGGGATAAGATGGTATCCCTTTTTCTTTTTTTTAAATTTTTATGTTAAGAGTTTGTTTTCCATTCAACATTGCATTTACATTTAATTTCACTCCCCATTTACCATGCCCAACCCTAACCCAGTCTCCTCCCCTCCCTCCACAGTACCCCTCCCCATGACCCTCATAGTTATGCACTCCTGTTTGTCCTGCATTTCCTCCACATACATGTTGCCCCTCTGGTCGCTTGCTCCAAGCGATGCATTTCCATGAAGTAGGTGAGTGTGTCACCCTGGATTGAGTGGTCTGCTTGTACATCTTGTTTACTATTGGGCTGAGAGCCCTTGGGGGTGGACTTTACTCCAGGCCCAGAATGTATCCCAGGACCATACTACTAGGGTCTTACCAAACTCCATCCAACTAGTAATTCTGGTCATTATTGAGTTTTTGGATTTTGTTCCACGTTTTTCCTCCCACTCTATCCAAGTCTCTCTCATGGTTGTTTTGTTTTCCATTTCTCTAATGACTAATGAAAGCAAAGATTTCTTCATGTGTTTGTTGGCTGCCTGAATATGTCCTTTGGTGAAGCATCTGTTCATATATTCTGCCCATTTTTTAATTTCATTGTTGTCTTTTTGTCATTGAGGTGCTGGAGTTCTCTATAAATTTTGGGGCTAAGTTCCTTGTCAGATATGGATTGTTTTCCCAATCTGTAGGTTCTTTTTTTACTTTCCTAGAGAAGTCTTTGGAAGCACATAAGGATTTAATGTTCACATGGTCCCAATCATTCAGTTTATCTTCTAATGTTTGTGAGTCTTGGGTTATGCTTGATAGTTTATTTATGCTATAAATTAGGGATTCTAAGTTTGCCCCTCTTTTTTCTTTGATGAACTTTATAGTTTTAGTTTTTACATGTAAGTATTTGATCCATCTGGGGTTCATTTTTGAGCAAGGTGTGTAGTAAGAATCTTGTTTCATTTTTCTGCAATTGGATATCCAGTTTTGTCAGGACCATTTGTGAAAGAGATTATTTCTTCCCCTTTGAGTGGATTTTGACCTTTTGTCAAAAATCTACTGACCATTGGTCAATGGATCTATTTTTGGGTTCTCAATTCTGTTCCACTGGTCTATGTTTCTGTAGTTGTACCAATACCATACTGTTTTGACAACTGTTGCTGTTGTTTTGAGATCTGGGAGTATGAGAGCTCCTATTTTGTTTTTCTTCTTCAGTAATGCTTTGCTTGTCCAAAATCACTTTCCTTTCCATATAAAATTAGGATTAGTTTTCTATTTTGTTAAAGAACATTGATGGAATATGGATCAAGATTGCTATGAATGGATAGATTGTTTTGGGTAGAAGGAAGAAAGATTGGACAATTTACTTCTGCAATGATACTGCCTCAGAAACCCAAGGAGAGGTCATTATGAGTTGGATCCAGCCCTACTGCCGTGAGTTTAGTTTGGTTTTTAGGTTAGCATTGACATCTTCACAATGTTCAAACTTCCAATCCATGAATGTGGTATGTTCTTCTATTTATGGAGATATTTTATAGTTTCTTGAAGTAGTGTTTGGTAGTTTTCTTTGTATAGGTCTTTTGTGTCCCTGGTAAGATTTATTCCCAAGCATTTTATCTTTGGTGTTGTTGTTATGTGCTGTCGAGTCATCTCTGACTCATAGTGACCCCTCCTTGGGTTTTCAAGGCAGTATCACTACAGAAGTAGATTGACCAATCTTCCTTCCGAAGAGTGGCTAGCGTCTATGGTAAAAGATACTGATTTCCTTATTTCCTTTTCAGAGACCTCCTTTCTGGTATAGAGGAATACAACAGATTTTTAAAAGTTTATCTTTTCTCCTGCCACTGTGATAAATTTTTCAATAAGTTCCAGTAACTTTCTTGTTCAGTCTCTTGGGTGTTCTATCTGTAGGATCATATCGTCTACAAATAGGGATAGTTTTGCTTCTTCCTTACCAATTGGAATGCTTTTGATTTCCCTTTGTTGCATTATTGCCGAGAATAGAACTTCCAAAATAATGTTGAATACAATGTTGAGATAGAGGGCATAGTTGTCTGATTCCTCTTTGCAAGGGGAATGGTTTCAGTCTCTCTCTATTTAGAATCATGTGGACTGTTGGTTTTGCAGAAAGGCCCATTATTATGTTGTAGATTTTCCCTTCTGTTCCTATTTTGCGGAGAGTGGAAAGGGTGTTGGATTTTTATCAAATGCCTTCTCTGGATGTATTGGAATGATTATGTGATACTTTAGCTTTCCTATTTTTTTTTTTTTTTAATTATAATTTGAGTGAAGGTTTACAGTGCAAATTCACTTTCCATACTTTGTCTCATGACATTGACCACAGTTTATCACAATGCAACAGCTCCCCTACCACTTCCTCCCCATAGTTACCCCTTCCCTATGTCCATCCCTCCATGTACTCTTGCCCTCTGAGCTGTCTCCCTGTAAAGAAGCAGCCCTTCTTTCTCCCATGATTGTTCCCTCCAAGGAGTGTATCTACCTGAGGTAAATGTTCAACTCATATGTCTGTCTTTTGTTTGGCTGGAAACCACAGGTGTGGGTTCAATTCCAGATCTGAAGGGCAGATAAGGGTCATAGTCTCAGTAGTTCCACCTGGCT
>NW_006921591.1:32231953-32232493 GCF_000298275.1 Orycteropus afer afer
TCTGAGAAGATGCTTTGCAGTATTTCAATGTGTTTTTTTTTTTTTTTTAATTTATTGAGGCTTTCTTTTGGCCTAATATATGGGCTATACTGGAGAATGTTCCATGTGTGCTAGTAAAGAATGTATATTTTGCTGTTGTTGGGGAAAATGCTCTTTAGATGTCTATAAGGTCAAGCTCGTTGATTGACTTGTTTAGTCCTTCTGCATCTTTGCTGAGTTTCTTTCCAGTTGTACAATCTCTTATTGAAAGTAGTATATTAAAATCTCTTACTATTACTGTGGAGTCATCTATTATTCTTTTCCATTATGTTAAAGTCTGATTTGTGTATTTTGAGGCTCTTTCATTGGGTGCATAGATATTATGATTGTCATCTTGTTCAATAGGCCCTTTCATCATTACATAATGTCTTTCCTTGTCTCTTATGGTCATTGTTCTGGATACCTAGTGCCAGTCTGACGAGAATATACCACAAGTGGCATGGACTTAACAAACAGGAGTTGATTCTCTCACAGTTTTGAGGCTTTAAGTCCAAGTTCAAA
>NW_006921591.1:32234282-32241443 GCF_000298275.1 Orycteropus afer afer
TCCCATGTACATCTCTATGTCTTTCTCATCCCCAATTGTGCCATATTTGTCACTCACATTTGGTACTCCTTCCCTTATTTGACTGCCATTCACTTGATGTAACTTTTTCCAACCTTTGACTTTTCATCTATTTTTTTTTTTTCCTTTGTGTCTAAGGTGTGTCTCTTGTAGATAGCATTTTGGTGATGTTTTCTTATCCTGTCTGCAACTCTCCATTTTTTGAGTTGTGCATTTAATCCATTGACTTTCAGAGTAATTATCTACAAGAATGAATTTATTGATGTTATTCTGTTATGTATTTTACCATGGTATTACTTATTTTTTTGTTCCACATAATTTTTTGTGCTGAGCTCATTTTGTTTATGAATCATGTTATCATTTTCTTCTTTGCTGTTGTTTTAGTATTTGCTAAATATGTTTGCTTGTCTTTCTTTTTATGATGTGAAGGTTTATTTTTTTCTTTGAGGTTACCTTGTAATTTATTATTTTTTTCCCAAGTTTAAAGCAGTCTGTTCTATCTTAGAATTGTCTTGAGTTCCTCGCCATTTAAAAGTTCTATAATTACACAATTTATTCCGTCTTTTTGGTTTGTAGTTGTCCTCATTTATCACTGGTCCCTTGCTTACAGTTTCATAAGCTTATTTTACTTTGAATACTTCTATAACTGCTTTGGTGTCATGATGTGTGTTAATCATTGGTTTTGTTTGCTGTTGTTGGTTCTCTAGCAGAAAGACACCCTCTAACTTCTCTTGTAAGTTTGTCATCTTTTAACAAATTCCCTTAATTTCTGCTTATCTGTAAATCTCCTAATTTCACCCTCATATTTGAGGTACAATTTTGCCAGGTATGTAATTCTTGCTTGGAGATTTTTTGCCTTCAGGGTTTTTGTTAGTCTGGTTTCTCTAGAAAAGCAAAACCAGTAAAGCTTATATAGAGAGCGAGAAAAAGAGAAATTTATCTTAGGAAAATGGCTCACACATTTACAGAGGCTTGCAATTCCCAAGTTCTTGTATCAAATGTCAAACTGGAGGCTTTTCCCGACTCATGCACCTACAGGGGCTGATGAGCTCAAAGTTGGCACACAGTATACTGGCTGCTGAAATCAATGAATGACTAATCCAAGATCTCCAGGCTGAATGGTGGATTGTTTGCTCATGGACAATTGGAGGCAGCACAACAAAATCCCAATCCATTGAAGAGTGTCTCTTTTCCCAGGATGTCCATAAATATATTCGAAGCAGGCCACACCCCTAGGGAAACTCCCTTTCCATAGATTAGCTGCTCAAAACATATACATCTGATCCCATCATGGGAATAAACCACATTACTACTTCTTAAACCACACAGAATTTTGCTCCAGCCAAGTTGAAACACAGCTCCAACCATCAAAGTCCACTGTTTGTCAACTTGGCATTTTTACACATCCTCTTAACCATATACAATCTCTAAATTAGGACAATTATAAAGTCATATTTGTTCCTAACATGATATGCTAGCACACATATAACCAAAATGCATTAAATATTTTTACATTTCACAGTTCATTACAGAAGGAAACAAAAACATTTAATGCACCTATACAATGAAGAAATCTAACAATCACAGTCCACATTTCTGCAACTGGTCACGTGGTCATAGCTGATATTCAGAACGACCTTCTTCTATTACCCATTCTGTATTTCCCTTGCTCTCAGTAAGCATCTCAGCTGGTCATGGTTCTTTGCCTGGTAGGGTGACTGAAACCTTCATTCCTGAAGGGTTTGGGCCATTAATAGTCATATTAGAATCACACACACACACACACACAAACACACACACTGCCATTGAGTCAGATCTGACTCAGCAACACCTCCTTGGGTTTCTGAGACAGTATCACTACTGATGTAGGCTGTCCAACCTTCCTTCCGAGGAGTGCCTGGTGGTTTTCAACCAGCAGCCTTCTGGTTAGCAGTCAAATGCCTTAGGCACTACATTACTAGAGGTCCTATATAAGAATTAGGTTGCTCTAATTTTCCAATTACTTTAATCACAGGACATGGTAGTACTAAGAGATGTCCTAAAGAATCTCCTGTATTCCAGACATATTCTTCTTTACCTACATTATGTAATGTCAATCCAATTTATCTTGGGTAATTAGGATATATCACTCCAGAAAGTACAGTAACACTCTTCTTTGTCTGTTGATCCAGAGGCATGGTGAAGCCAAAATGGCCAGGTGACCTTCTTAACTTCCAGTTCAATGCAATCATTGTTGCGTCTCTAGATGGCAGTGTTCCTATCTTTGGGACTAAGATCTCCAGACCCACAGAGCTTAGGATAGCAAAGACAGGAAGCAAAAATTTTTTGAGTGGGTCACTAGGGGTAATAGTGAGTTATACTACTACCATTGCCACCCCTTGGTTTCTGGAGCCAAGAATTTTGGCTATTGGAGAAAGAGCATTGTATATTGGATGCTGGTTTAAAGTGTATACAGTCTTCTGGAGAACATTGCCTCAACCTTCAAGGTATTGCCACCTAGCTGGCACCATAATTGTGTTTTTAGTAGACCATTCCATCATTCTATTAAGCCAGCTGCTTCTGGGTGTTGGGGAACATGGTAAGACCAGTGAATTCCAGGAGTATAGGCCCATTGTCACACTTCGTTTGCTGTGAAGTGAATTCCTTGATGTGAAGCAGTGTTGTGTGGGATACCATGATGGTGGATAAGGCATTCTGTAAGTCCATGGATGGTACTTTTGGCAGAAGCATTGCATGCAGGGAAGGCAAATCTATATCCAGAATAAGTATCTTTTCCAGCAAGAACAAAATTCTGTCGTTTCCATGATGGAAGTGACACAATGTAATCAACCTGCCACCAGCTTGTTGCCTGATCACCCCAAGGAATTTTTCCATATCACAGACTCAGAGTTGGTCTCTGCTGCTGGCAGATTAGGCACTCAACAGTGGTGGTAGCCAAATTGGCCTTGGTAAGTGGAAGTCCATGTTGCAGAGCCCATGTATAACCTCCACCCCACCACCATAGACACTTTGTTCATGAGCCCATTGAGCAATGACAGCAGTAGCTTGGGGAAAAGGATGGCAGGTTTCCACTGAGTGTTTCATCCTATCCACCTAATTGTTAAAGTCCTCCTCTGGTGAGGTCAACTTTTGGTGGGCATTCACATGAGATACAAATATTTTCAGTCCTTTGGCCCATTCAGAGAGATCTATCCACATACCTCTTCCCCATACATCTTTGTCAACAATTTTCCAATCATGCTCCCTCCAATTCCCTGACCATCTGGCCAAGCCATTAACAACTGCCAATGAATCCATATGCAATCATAAATCTGGCCATTTCTTGTTGTATGCAAAGTTAACCACCAGATGTATGGCTCAAACTTCTGCCCATTGGGAGGATTTTCTTTCACCACTGTCATTCAAGGAAGTCCCAGAAAGGGGCTGCTGTGCTGCTGCTGGCTACTTTCAAGTGTTGCCTCCATATCACACAGAACCATCTATGAACCAGGCACTAGTTTTCTCTTCCTCAGTCAACTGATCATAAGAAACTCCCCATGAGGCCATAGGTACAGACTGGGAGATGGAAGGTAATGTGATTGGAGTGGAGACCATAGGAATTTGGTTCCTCATGCAACTTACTTCTGCCTTCAGGTCCTCCTTGAGCCCAATCTCTGATATACCACTTTCATTTAATGATGGAGTGCTGTTGTACACATCAAACTTTATGACTGTTGGTCAAACAACACCCAGTTCATGATGGGCAGCTCAGGTCTCATGGTGACTTGATGCCCCATGGTTAGTTGTTCTGTCCATACTAAATATAGATAATATTACCTCAGTAACAAGCCAAAAGCTGTTTCTCAAAAGGTGAGTAGTTATCTGCAGAGGATGGCAGGGCTTTGCTCCAAAATCCCAAAGGTCTGCATTGAGATTCACCAATAGGGACCTGCCAAAGACTACAAACAGCATCTCTATCTGCTACAGACACTTCAAGCACCATTGGATCAGCTAGATCATAAAGCCCAAATGGCAGAGCAGCCTGCATGGCAGCCTGAACTTGTTGCAGAGCCTTCTGTTGTTCTGGGCCCCACTCAAAATTAGCAGCTTTCTAAGTCACTTGATAAATAGGCTGAAACAATACACCCACATGAGGGGTAAGTTGTCTCCAAATCCAAAGAGGCCTACCAGAAGTTGTGCTTCCATTTTAGTTGTGGGGGAAGCCAGATACAATAACTTATTCTTCACTTTAGTAGGAATATCTCGACATGACACACACCATTGGATCCCTAGAAATTTCACTGAGGTGGAAGGTGCCTGAATTTTTGTTGTGTCAATTTCCCACCCTCTAGCACATAGATGTGTCACTAATAAGCCTACAGTCCCTGACACTTCTTCCTTACTAGGTCAAATCAGCATAAAATCATCAATATAATGGACTACCTTGATGTCTTCTAAAAGTGAAAGGTGATCAAGATCTCTATGGACTAAATTATGATATAATGCTGGGGAGGTGATATACTCCTGAGGAAGCACTGTGAGAGTATGTTGTTGGCCTTGCTAGCTGAAGGCAAACTGCTTCTGATGGTCCTTTGAAATTGGTATTGAGTAAAAGGCATTGGCCAGATCAATAGCTGCATACCAAGTACCAGGAAATGTACTAAATTGTTCAAGCAATGAAAACACATCAGGAACAGCATCTGCAATTGGAGTCACCATCCAATTAAGTTTAGAATAATCTACTGTCATTCTCAAAGATCCATTTCTTTTTTGCACAGACCAAATAAGTGAATTAAATGGAGATGTGGTAGGAATCACCCCCCTTGCATCTTTGAAGTCCTTATTATGGCAGTAATCTCTGCAACCCCTCCGGGGATGTTGTATTGCTTTTGGTTTACTATGTTTCTAGGTAGAAGTAGTTCTAATGGCTTCCATTTGGCTTTTCCTACCATAGTAATCCTTACTTCACATGTCAGGGACCAATGTGGGAATTCTGCCTTTTTCTCAGTATATCTATTCCAATTATGCTTTCTGAGACTGGGTAAATTACCACAGGATGGGTTCAGGGACCCACTGGAGCCACTGTGAGACACATCTGATCTAAGACTCCATCAAGAACTTGACCTCCATATGCCCCCAATCTGACTGGTGGACCACAAAGATGCTTTGTGTCTCTTGGAATTAGTATCAGTTCAGAGGAAGTGTCCAGTAACCTCCCAAAAGTCTGATTATTTCCTTTTCCCTAATAAATGTCACTCTTGTAAAAGGGCTCACATCCTTTTGGGAAAGACTGGGGGAAAGATTTACATTATAGATTTTTGGCAATGTAGTGGGGTCCTTCCTTCCTCAAGGGGACCTGGCCTCCCCTTCATTCATGCGGTTGTGGGTCTGTAAACTGACTCAATCTGAGAATTGATTGAGAAGTCTGTATTCTGGTGATTCATTCTAGGCTGCTGCTCATGTGACCTAAAATTCTTTTCTGTACAGATCAAGTAAATATTTAGTAAGTTTGTCATGCATTTAACTCCTAGAAAATGATCCCTAAGTAGCCAATGTCATAATTCCACACTAGTCAGAGTATTCTGAGTAATGTTTCAACTCTGCTGTCCATTATAGTAATCACACTTACATTGTCTTTGTTGGTTAGCTGTTGCCAATTGGCCCCTACTACCACAGGGTCCAATCAGACCCATTGTAGTTAGGTGTCTTAGTTCAATTAGGGCAGTTCCTACTGTCAAATCTGGCTTACATAAAACAGCAATTGTAGCAGTCTTCAAGGAAGCTGGGGCTCCCTTCACCAATTTGTTCCTCACCATACTGGTGAGAGGCATGCCCTCTGGACACTCCATTTCTGGCTCTAGGGGTCTAATCTGATAAATCCATTCTAACATGCCAGTTTCCCTAAGCCTCTGGATACCTTCCTCTACATTATACAAAGGTTGGTGTGGTACTTCAACTTGACTTAAGGTAGGCCACTGCATAATCCATGCTTCAGTAAGCCAACCAAATGAACAATTAGATTTCCTAAACTCTCAAGCTGAAACATTGAATGGAGAATCCATACTTAGTGGGCCTAAAACAATAAACAGACTGATCCAATGTTACATCTCATGCACCATTATCCCACACCTTCAGTAGCCACTACCATTTTTTTTTTCCCAATCAATGCCCTCACTTTAATTTCAGACACCATTCTGGGTTGGCAATTTAATTGGCATTGTGATTCAGCTACCCTTACAATAAGACTCTGGGTTTGTTTTTTGTCAATATCATCTCTGTTTCTAAAAGAAATAAGGTTTACTTTCAGAGCACAATTGGAAACATTGAGGTCATTTTTGGAGCACTTGAGCTGTGACTCAGCAGGCCTGAACTCATTTCATTCTTTCCACTTTGTCTAGCTTAAGTAGGACCAACCAACCAGCTTCCTTGTACTCCTCATGCTGACAAATTTACAGAAAAGTATCAAATATGAGATCACCCAAAGCCTCACTTCTAAATAATATTTCACCTATTTGTGGTGTTATTTTGCATATTAATGTTGCCACCTCATGCTTTGGATTAGCAGGGCCTACCTTGGGCAATCCTACTTCCATAGTGATTATGCCTCGGAAACCCAAGGAGGAGTCGCTATGAGTCAGGACCCACTCGACGGCAAATAACAACAACAAAAACAACAACACTTAACTAATGGAGACAGAGTCACCAGTGCCTTTAGGATTAATAAAACTGGGGAACCAAAACAGAATGGGTGAGAACCAATTTAGGAAGCCCATCCTTATGATTTTGTCTCTCTAGAAGCACTCCTAGTACCAAATGTGTTAGGCTGGGTTCTCTAGAGAAGCAAAACAGTAAAGCTTATATACACATATGTTGTTGTTGTTACTTGCCATCGAGTCAGACCTGACTCATAGTGACCTTTCCTTGGGTTGCTGAGGCAATATCACTATGGAAGTAGATTGTCCCATCTTCCTTCTGAGGATATAAAGAAAGAGAAATTTATCTTAGGAAAATTGCTCACACATGTATAGATGCTGGCAAGTCCCAAATTCTTGGATAAAACCTCAAGTTGGAATAAATAAAATTGACAAACCACTGGCAAATTTAACAAAGGAAAAGAGGGAGAGAATACAAATAACACGAATAAGAAATGAAATGGGTGACATC
>NW_006921591.1:32245519-32247107 GCF_000298275.1 Orycteropus afer afer
AAAAAAAAAAAACCTCAAGTTGGAGGCTTTTCCTGACTCATGCAGCTTCAGGGGCTGCTGAGATCAAGGTTGGCAGATAATATACTGGCTTATTTGTTATTAAATTTTCAGAAATAGACAACACATTGAAAAATTAGCAAAAGATTAGAGTAAATGGAAGACAGAATTAATGGGATTGAAAACAAATATTTCAATACTTCCTAGGAAAAGGGTCAATCAGAAAAAAAAAAAAAGGATCAAAACAAAATGAAGAAAACCTAAAGTTCATGTGGGATACCATCATAAGGAATAAGTTACATGTAATCAGGGTTCCAGAATAGGAAGAGACAAATGAAACAACATAGGAAATTGTCAAAATTTATTGGAAGAGAATTTCCCTGGTACAATGAAAGATGAGAATATACCCATTCAAGAAGTCCAAAGAACCCCAAACAGGATAGGCCCCAAAAGAATATCATCAAGACATACTATTTTCATACTTAGTAAAACCAAAGACAAAGAAAGACTTTTGAAAACAGCACAGGAAAAACAAAAATTTACCTATAAGTGGTAGTCAATAAGAGTAAGCTCAGATTTCTCAGCAGAAACCATGCAGGGAAGAAAACAATGGGATAATAAATATAAAACCCTGAAAGAAAAAAATCTCCAACCACGAACTATGTTGTTATGTGCCATCAAGTCAGACCCAACTCACAGTGACCCTTCCTTGGGTTTCCAAGGTGGTATCCCTACAGAAGTAGATTTTCCTACATTCCTTCCAATAAGTGGCTGATAGGTTTGAACCTCCAGCCTGCTGGTTACCAGTAAAGTGCCTTGGGTGCCACGCTACCAGAGGTCCCGAGTAAAATTGTCCTTCATATATGATGATGAAATTAGGATATTCCCAGATGAGCAGAAATTAAGCGAACTTGTTAAAACCTTAGAAGATATGCTAAAGGGAGTCCTTTGGATGGAGAACCAACAATAGCAAGGAAAAATCAACCATTAACACACAGGATGACCTAAGCCAGAAACCAACCCAGTTATGGAAGTGTCCAAAATAAATAAGCCTTCAAGATTATAACAAGGAACTAGAGACATCAATTGACAAATTAGGACCACTTCAGACCCAAAAGAGGGAAAATATTGTGTAGTTACAGAACTTCTAAAAGGTGAAGAAGTCAGGACAACTGCAAGATAGAATGGACTGTTCTATACTTGGGAAGAAAATTATAAATCACAGGAATCAAAGAAAAATGATAACCTTCACATCAAAATAGAAAAAGAGGACAAACACAAATATATAGCAAATGCTAAAACAATAGCAATGAAGGAAGTTGATAACACAATTTGTAAACAAAATGAGCTCAGCACAGAAAAGTATATGGAACAAAGAAATCAGTAACACCACAAAAAAAAACACATAACAATATGAAAGCAACAAATTCATACTTGTTGATAATTACACTGAGTATCAATGGATAAAATGCACCATTCAAGAGACAGAGAGTTGCAGCCTGGATAAGAAAATATAACCTATCAATATGCTGTCTACAAGAGACACACCTTAGAGAGATAGACAAAAATAGACTAAAAATCAAAGGTTGGA
>NW_006921591.1:32247957-32249217 GCF_000298275.1 Orycteropus afer afer
GCAACAAGGAATAGAAAGACAATAGAAAAAAATAAACAAGACTAGCAGTGTTTTATTTGAAAAGATTAATAAAATTGACAAACCATTGACAAATTTAATAAAAGAAAACAGGGAGACAATACAAATCACATGAACAAGAAATAAATTGAGTGACACCACAACAGAATGCACAGAAATTAAAAGGTTTATATCAGGATACTATGAAGAAATATACTCCAACAAATTCAAAAGTCTAGAAGAAATAGACAGATGTCTAGAAACACAGTACTCATGTAAACTAACATGGACTGAAGTGGAAAACTTGAACAGATCTATAACAAAAGAAAACATTAAAATTAAATAGGTCATAAAAAAATTACCAAAGAAAAAAGCCCTGGCCCAGAAGGTTTTTCACTGGTGAATTCTGTCAAATGTTCTAAGAAGAACTGACACCAATGCTACTCAAACTATAACAGAACATAGAGAAGGATGGAATCCTCCAAATTAATTTTATGAAGCAAGCATAATCTTGATACCAAAACAAGGCAAAGGCAACACTGAAAAGGAAAATTACAGACCAATATCCCTCATGAATATAGATGCAAAAATCTTCAACAAAATCCTAGCCCATAGACTCCAGCAACATATCAAAAAAATAATACATTATGACCAAGTGGGGATCATATCAGGTATGTAAGAATGGTTCAACATTAGATAAACAATCAACATCCTCCATCACATAAATAAAACAAAGGAAAGGAACTGCATGATCATAACAGTGTAGAAAAGGAATTTGATAAAATCCAACACCCATTCTGATCAAAGCTCTCAGCAAAATAGGAATCGAAGGGACATTGCTCAACGTAATAAGGGGTATGCAAAACCAACAACCAACATTATTCTTAGTGAAGAGAGACTGCAACCATTCCCCTTGTGAATAGGAACCAGACAAGGACACCCTCTAACACCACTTCTATTAAGCATTGTATTGGAAGCCAAAGCCAGGGCAATAAGGCAACAGAGGGAAATCAAAGGCATCCAAATTGGTAACAAAGAAGTCAAACTATCCCTGTTTGCTGATGATATAATCCTATACATAGAAAACTCAACACACTCAGTAAACAAAAAAAGAAAAAGAAAAAAAAAAAAAAAACTACTGGAACTAATTGAGAAATCTAGCATAGCAGCAGAATACAAAGTCAATATCCAAAAATCAGTTGGATTCCTCTACACCAGCAAAGAGATTGCTGAAAAAGAAATAACAAAATCAATTCCATTTAC
>NW_006921591.1:32251015-32257814 GCF_000298275.1 Orycteropus afer afer
AAAAAAAAAAAAAAAAGGTATTGACCCATGTAACTTTAGTTTTGTGTATTTCACTATACATAAATTATAGTTAATTAAAATTCATTTCCAAAATAAAAGAATAGTAATGCCAAAATGGGCAAACTACAAAAGGAGAAAAAAAAGTGGAAGAAACAAAGGAAAGAATAAAAAAGAGAACTAAGAAAATGTAAGAGAAAATGGGGGGTGAAGAAAGGAAGAAGGTAAGAAAGAATAATTTTAAAACAAAGAATAAAAAATAAAACTCTGGTGCATCAAGCACTTCACCCCGACTCTGTGTTGGCAGAGATGAGGATGTATTTCCTGCTGGTCAAGAAGGTAAGTGAAGGAGAGGGATGTCCACCTCTCTGTTCATCAAGAGTGTTTGTGTTATAAGAGTAACAAGGAGATTATAGCACATTTCCAGTTTGCAGCTTCCAGTGCAGCTGCCAGTGCTGTCCTCAGAAAGTGGAGCCCACTCTTATATCACTGTCCAAGTAAGAATGGCACTTGCATATATTCAAAATGGTTGTGCCCACTGCTTGCAAATATTCAAAATTGCTGTACCCTCAGGAGAGCCATTGCAGTCCACAAATCTGTTTGTCTCCTTTTTCGCTGCTTTCCTTTCTGGTTGCCATGCAGAAATGTAGTCCTTGCCCAAGCAGTCTTTAGTGAACAGAGGCATTTCTTAGGTTGCTACTGGGAAATATTCAAAATGGATGTACGCTCGGGACAGCTGGAAGTCCACAGCCCATTTTGTTTCCTTGCTCATTGTATTCATTCAGTTCTTCTACTAGTTGGTATTTTATCCACTTCTTTACCCTTGCCTTCAAAGCTCAGGGTTCCAGGATCATCTTCTCTATCCCTTTCAATTGGATCCTCATTGCATTGTTGCAGAGGGACTGTGTAGTTTATCTGCCTATTCTACCATCTTGCCAGAACTCCTTAAAGGCCATTTTAATTATTTATTTATTTATTTTGCTTGCACCTCACATGTGTTTCACTGCAACTCATAAAGTTTTCACTGGCCAATTATTTGAAAAGAGGATGGCCTTTCCTTCTTCCAAGTCTGTCTTAGGCTGGAAGCTCTGCTGAAACCTGTCCACTGTGAGAAACCCTGCTGACATTTCAAATACTGTCTGATATATTACAGCAAAACTCTATGAATAGTGCTGAAACTTTGTGGGACATAGTGCCAGCAGATGAGCCCCTCAAGTTGGAAGTCACTCAAAATACGACTGGAGAAAAGCCTCCTACTCAAAACAGAACCAACCTTAATGATGTGGATAGAGTAGATTTCAGGACCCACATTGGCTGATGTGGCACATCTTAAGATGACAAAATATGGCTACAAAGATCCATTAATAACTGGAACATGGAATGTATGAAGTATGCATCTAGGAAAACTGGAAGTTGTTAAAAATGAAATGGAACACATAAAGATCAATATCTTATGCATTTGTGAGTTGAAATGGACTGGTTTGGACCATTTTGAATCAGTCTGTCAGGTGATCTACAATGCCGGGAATGACAAATTGAAGAATGGCATGACATTCATCATCACAAAGAATGTATCAAGATCTATCCTGAAGTACAATGCTGTCAGTGATAGGATAATATCCATGTGCCTACAAGGAACACTAGTTAATACTACTATTATTCAAATTTACACACCAACCACCAAAGACAAAAATGAGGAAATTGAAGATTTTTACCAATTTCTGTAGTCTAAAATTGACTAAGCATGCAATCAAGATGTGTTAATTATCACTGTTGATTGGAATGCAAATTTGGAAACAAAGAAGAATCACTGATAGTTGGTAAATATGGTTTCAGTGACAGAAATGATGCTGGAGATCACATGATAGAATTTTGCAAGGCCAATGACTTATTCATTGCAAATACCATTTTTCAACAACACAAATGGCAGCTATACATGAGGACTTTGCCAGATGGGGTACACAAGAATCAGATTGACTACATCTGTGGAAAGAGGTGATGGAAAAGCTCAATATCTTCAGCCAAAACAAGGCCAGGAGCTGATTGTGGAACAGTCCATCAACTGTTCATATGCAGTTTAAGGTGAAGCTGAAGATAATTAACAGAAGTCCATGAGAGCAAAAATATGACCTTGCTTATCTCCCACCTGAATTTTGAGGCCATCTAAAGAATAAATTTGATGCATTGAACACCAATGACCGAAAACCAGAGTAATTGTGGGATGACATCAAGAACATCATCCACAAAGAAAGGAAAAGGTAATTTAAAAGACAGGAAAGGAAGAAAAGACCAAAATGGATGTCAGAATAGATTCTTAAACATGCTGTTGAATGAAGAATAGCTAAAGCAATTGGAAGAAATGACAAGATAAAAGAGATGAACAGAAAATTTCAAAGAGCAGATTGAGAAGACAAAGTCAATTATTGTAATGAAATATGTGAAGACTTGAAGTTAAGAAACCAAAAGAGAACAACATGCTATGCATTTCTCAACCTGAAGGAACTGAAGAAAATACTTAAGCCTCAAATTGAAATATTGAAAGATTCCTTGGATGATATGTTGAATGATGCAGGAAACATCTAAGGAAGATGGATGGAATACACAAAATCTCTATACCAAAAAGAATTCATAGATGATCATCCATTTCAGGAGGTGGCATATAATCAAAACCAATGGTATTGAAGGAAGAAGTTGAAGGTGCATTGAAAGAATTGGAGAAAAACAAAGCTGCAGGAATTGACAGAATACCCCTTGAAATGTTTCAACAAATGGATGCTGTGCTGGAGGAACAGACTCGGCTCTGCCAAGAGATTTGGAAGACAGCTACCAGACCAACTCACTGAGAGAGATCCATATTCATACTCTTCCAAAAAAAGGTGATCCCCCAGAATGTGAAAATATAGAACAATATCAGTGATATCACATGCAAGTTAAATCTTACTAAAGATAATTCAAAAACAGTTGCAGCAGTATATCAACAGAATTTCCAGTGCTGCAAGCTGGATTCAGAAGGGGAAGTGGAACAAGGGATATCATAGCTGATGTTAGATGGATCTTGGTTCAAAGCAACGAATGCTAGAAAGACATTTATTTGTGTTTTATTGACTATGTAAAAGCATTGATTGTGTGGCTCATAACAAATTGTGGATAACATTGAGAAGAATGGAATTCCAGAACACTTAATTTTACTCATGAGGAACCTGTAAATAGACCAGGAGACTGTTGTTCGAACAGAACAAAGGGATATTGCATGG
The DNA here is from genome assembly GCF_000298275.1 of Orycteropus afer afer. Classification (NCBI taxonomy): domain Eukaryota; kingdom Metazoa; phylum Chordata; class Mammalia; order Tubulidentata; family Orycteropodidae; genus Orycteropus; species Orycteropus afer. Next base: position 32,254,267 of record NW_006921591.1, read on the forward strand.
TTTAAAACAGGAAAGAAGTGTGTCAGAGTTGTGTCCTTTCACCATATTTATTCTATCTGTATTCTGAGCAAATAGTCCAAGAAGCTGGACTATACAGAGAAGAATGTGACATCAGAATTGGAGCAAGGCTCATTAGAAACCTGAGATATGCAGATGACACAGCTTTGCTTGCTGAAAGAGAGGATGGCTTGGAATACTTACTGATGAAGATTAAAGACTAGAGTCTGCAGTATGGATGACACCTCAATATAAAGAAAACAAAAATCCTCACAACTGGTCCAATGAGCAGAATCATGAAAAATGGAGAAAAGTTTGAATTTGTCAAAGATTTCATATTACTTGTTTCTGCAATCAATGTCAATAGAAGCAACAGTTAAGACATCAAAAGATGCAAAAAAGATTTTGCATTGGGAAATCTGTTGCAAAAGACCTCTTTCGAGTGCTGAAGAGCAAAGATATCTCCCTGAAGACTAAGATGTGCCTAACCCAAGTCATGGTATTTTCAATCACCTCATATGCATGTCAGAGCTGGAGAATGAATAAGGATGACTGAAGAAGAGTTGATTCTTTTGAGTGGTGGTATTGGGGAAGAATGCTGAAAGTACCAAGGACTGCTTAGAGAATTAACAAATCTGTCCTGGAAGAAGTGCAGTTGGAATGCTCCTTGGGAGCAAGAATGACCATTCTTCATCTGACCTACTTTGGTCATGTTGTCAGAAGGGACCATTCCCTGGAGAAGGGTGTCATGCTTGGTTAAGTGGAGGGTCAATAAAAGTGGGGAAGGCCCTTGTGGTTGTTATGTTTTTGTGTCAATTTGGCTAGGCCTGGTTGAGTGGCTGGGCAGCTGGATGTAGTATTCCCCATGATGAGACTGGTGATCAACTCCATGATGGAGAAGAAATTAGAGGAATATAAAATGGAGATCCAGAAAAGAAATCTTAAAGACGTTGAAAGGAAGAATTAGGAAATGAGAAAATTTGTAATCAACATAATGCTTTAGCTACTGAAATAGCTTGTTCTTGCATTAAAATAATAATAATAATAATCACATTTAAATGGGTTTAAATAATGTAACTCTCCAACTAGAAGCTTCTGTTGATAAACTTAACAAAGTTATAAATACCATAGCTTCAATTGTGTGTCTGAAGTTTGAGCTATGATATTATAAAACAGAATTACATTAAGATGTCCTGCTAAGTATCCCAAGGAACAGTTTTGTACTTTAGTAGATGAACTTTGCTATGTTTATTAATATTCTCAAGCTGAGGTTTTGCAGAATGTAGCTACTGTTAAAGCACATAATAGTACTTACTGATGCTGTTTATCTGTAAACAAACAAATCCTAGAACTTGTTACCTTTGAACAAGACCTTATGGTCATGGGTTTGTGGATTATTTATTCAATTGTCTTAATATTATTCTTGTTAACTGCCCAGATTTCTGGCTTTCATGGCCTTTAGATATCCTTTTTAACCTCCAGTCTTGGAAGAACTGATACCTGAGGGTAATTTCTGAAGCATACAGTCCAGATAAATTAGTGAGAGCTTTTTGCTCTTGGAATTGTACTTTTTTGAAGAATTCAATCTGTTTAAGAAACAGACTGTGTGGATCAAACTGGGAGCTGTGTTTAGGATAAATCAAAAATTAATTTAATGTCAAGACAATGTTGTAGGCTAATTCTTGTGATCAAACTGTCACCAAACTTGCTTTGCAAACCCAATATTCTAAAGAATGTTTTCACACGTAAAGGAGACTGAAACCTAAAATCCCAAACATGTTCCAAGAGACCATGTATATTAAAAACAAAGACACAAGCTAAGTTTCCCTGAAGGAAAAGACCATATGTAGTTCTTGTTAGCCTGTATGCTGCTATATTACAGAGTTAATACTTGAATTTATCTCTACCATTAAAAACTGCCTCTACTGAGTGGACTACCAAGTCTAATGACAAGCTTAAACTCACCCATCCTAACAGCCAGAAGTCAATAACTGTGTAAGAGGTAGACTGCTTGCCCCAAGATTATGGAATAAGATCACATGAGTAGCGATAAAATCCTTGGATTTTAGACATTGCTATATTTTTACTAGGACATGCTCTTACAGTTTGTGGACTTATAACTGTTCCAGAGTAGATGAAAGTTATTAGAGATATTATTCTCATTTAATGTTAATTACTTTAAAATAGCTCTATTTTACCAATAAGGGCTTATTGACTGGTATTTTTATGTGTTGCCTAGGAATTAATTAGACCTGTTTTCTTTAGCATCCCTACCATGTTTCTATAGTTTTGACTATCACTCCATCTATAAAATAATAGTGAAAATGTTGTAATTTTTGCCCCTTAGGGCTGCATATTCCTATGCAGAGGATCAGAATATAAAAACCTAAACCCAATTTGTGGCTATTATGGTTAGGCATTGTTGTGTTTGACTGGTTTTAGAATGATAGGCCAATGTGCCTTAAACCATTTAGATGTCCCACTTAGTCTAGGCCATTCCTTTTGTAATGATCCCTCCTCCACTTGGTACAGAGTCACGAATTTAGGACATGCTGTTCAGAAAGTGTCTGTCACTATGGAAGGAATAACAGATGATATTGCCAATACTTACAGCTGTAATCATTATGACTGCAATAATCAAATGTATAAAAATTACTGCCAGTGCTGTGCGACTCAGAGAACAAACTTGTTACCAATAAAGTGGCTCATGTATATTAATGATGCTTATTCAACCAGTGGACAGGGACCCTCACTTAAAGGCTTCCCAATTATATAACACCCAAGCAGTTCTTCTAACATGTCCCTACTCCATATTAACCTTTTCTGAGAGGTTCACTGAAGACTGATGCTAAATCTGGGGATGATGAAAATAGTGGATGATGACATTAAGGTAAGCAGATATCCAAGAGGTAATCAAAATGGAGAAGTACATGCACATCAACCTAAGTGTGATCTAATGATTTCAAATAAACTTCATGATTAAGAGAAGGAGATATATGAGAGTTTAAAATTAAAATCACTTGGTGTGTTTAAATAGAGCAGCCTGAAAGCAGAGCCTTAACTCTATTTCAAAAGTCTTGACAGGAGGCTAAGATCCATGTTGAATTTTAAAGTTACCTTTTTTAACAGCAGTCCCTCTAAGCTTCCTGCTGACCTAATTTAGTGTTGACAATACACCCAGACCTATTTTATGAGGTCTGGCAGGTACAGGATATTGCAATCTATTTTCCTTTCTTTCTTTCTTTCTTTATTATTATTATTTATTTATTTTTATTGTGATTTGAGTGAAGATTTACAGAGAAAATTCACTTTCCATACAGCAGTTTAGATATACTTTGTCTCATGTCATTGACCACAGTTTAGCACAATGCAACAGCTCCCCTCCCACTTCCTCCCAATTGTTACCTCTTCCCAGTGTCCATCCCCCCATACCTCTTGCCCCTGAGCTGTCTCCCTGTGCATAAGCAGCCCTTCTTTCTCCCATGACAAGGAGTGTATCTACTTGAGTTAAATGTTCAACTCATATGCCTGTATTTTGTTTGGCTGGAAAC
>NW_006921591.1:32260217-32262849 GCF_000298275.1 Orycteropus afer afer
ACCATCAAAAAACTAAAAGCCCATGGACAAAAAACACACCATGTAATCACATAGGAACAGTAACCACAAAAAGAAAAAAAGGGAAAAAAAAAGAAAAAAAAAAAAAGAAAGCCTGCAATATCTGGGGATAAGGCACTAAGAAAAAAAAGTAGAGAAGAATAATAAAAGAAAAAAAATGGGAAAAAATCAAAAAGAAAATCAATGAACAGTGTTAACCATGAGAAAAAAAGGGGGGGGGGGACAACCTTAAATTTAAAAAAGAAAAAAAATTCAACCAGGTACAGGGAAAAGAAAATATCCTGAAAACTAGGACCTGGGAAGCGGAAGATTAATAATAATAATAAAAGGTACAAAAGTATTAGTAATATTAGTTGTTTTAAAACAGAAAAATACAAGCAAACTGATCACCACCAAAAAGAAAAGAAAAACAAAACACATAAAAGCCTGTGGAGGACAGGGCAGAGCACCCAGGCTCCGTCTGAGCACACAGACTGTGATGGTGTTCCTGTGGACCCAGCAGGTAAGCGGGAGTGGGGGATGGCCACACCATTCACCAAGTGGGTGTGGGGTATAAGAGTAATAAGAAGAATCTCATACCTTGTCAGTCTTGCAGGTCCTGAGTGTCCTTCGGTTTGCTGTAAAGCAGAATGTGTTCTTAAGCCCCCGGAATCTGTGACAGTGCTGTCTCTTTAAATATCCAAAATAGTCAAGCTGCTTTTTAAACCTTCAAAATGGCAGTGGTCTCCGGAAGGGCAAAAGTCCACAGCTCAGCCCACCTTTCTCTTCACCTTCTCTGTTTGTTCCCCAGCCACCGTGCACAGTCCTCCTTGGAGTCCCTGGCTAGCATGGTGATTTTTAGGTTAATTCTTAGGTCCTATCAGCACTTGGGAATCTCCAAGATGTCTGTGCTGTCAGGATCACTCAGGATCGCTGCCAGACTGCAGCTCCATCTGTCTCCTTCTGCTAGTTGGGGTTTAGACCACTTCTATATCCTTCTCTTCAAGACTCAGGGGTCCAGGATTTTCTTCTGTGTCTGTGTTAATTGGTTTCCCTTTTCTTTGTTGGAGAGGGTCTGTGCAGTCTTTCTCACTAGTCCACCATCTTGCTGGCTCTCTCGCAATCTATTTTCAAAGAGTATTTCTGCTATGGTCAACCATATGCAAGACATGATAACTTAGACATGAAAGGTCATGAATTCTTTACAGTGACCTCCCCAGAAACATGTAATTGAGAAAATATTTTTTATAGCAGGTTACCTGAAAATCCTATCCTGTCATTATGCTGTGACATCTTTTAATAAATGTAAGATCATGCATGTTTACAATTATGTACCCTTAACCAATCATGTAATTTCACTTGTGTGCTATCAACCCATTCCTGCTAAATTCCTGCTTTTAGATATCCTACCTTTGATTTCCTGTTATGATTTTGTAACTTAGTTTCTGCTTCAACCATACAAAAATATTTTCTTTGCCACTGTCTAGAGGCCTGGCCATTTTTATTCTGTCAATCTGGACATCTTCCCAGTCCAGACTGTCTCTATTCCTCAGTAAACCATTTTGCTTCTACTTAAGCAGACTGTTTGGTGTTGCTCTATGACATTACCAAGTAATTTTATCAGGTTACAATGGAGAGTTACAGGAATGACTGTTTGTGTTCCTGATGCAGAGGTTATTTTTTATTCAAAATGGAGTTTTAGCCTCGGATCTTAACAAAGACTCCATCTCATATCAGGGGTCCCCCATTTTGGTCATGAATCTCATTATAAAGAGATTCCTTGATCACATCTTAAGTCGTCTGTCCCACTGAGCTAGGAATCTCATCTTCATGGTGAATGGATTTTCTAATTTTTCTTATCTCCTGCAAAGGAGTAACTCATCTTTACCAAGGTCTTTTGTCATTGGAAATGAGGTCTTTCATTGGTGGTGTGGTGGTGCAGTGCCTAAGGCATTTGACTGCTAATCAAATGGTTTGTGGTTCAAACCCACCAGCCACTTTGCAAAAGAAAGATGTGACAATCTAGTTTCCTAAACATTTGCCATCTGTGAATCCCAGTGGGAGTCACTATGAGTCAGAATTTACTCAAAGGCAGTGGGATTGTTTTTTGGGTTTGTTAATGGAAAACAATCTGTTTCCACAGATTCCACAGACCTATAACATTGTACAAAGACAGCCATCCACTATCAGATGTGAAATAGTGAGCTGGGAGAAGAAGTAACTGGACCAAAATAAGAGACTTCACTTGACACAAGGAGGAGGCTAACACTATGTTGAGAGGCTAAAATCAAGTCACATGAATAATTGATGCTTTTTCTAAGTACATGACTTTAAATAAATAAATAAATAAATACAGGAATGGAGTTAGTAGCTTGTTTGAATATATTAAACATAAATTACATATGGTATTTGATGGTACACATAGTTATAGCAACAATAGTAATTATACTAGTTTGTAAAATAGAATGAAACCAAGATCCTATGATTTTGGGTAAGCAACTAAAGATGTCTAAAAAGGGAGAGTCAGGCATATGAGGGATAGAATGAAGGTATGTAGCTTTCTGCAAGGTTTGTTTAATATTTTGTTCTATTTCTCCTGAAGAGTTTATACTAGCAGTTGGTTGAGGTAACCTGA
>NW_006921591.1:32267734-32269244 GCF_000298275.1 Orycteropus afer afer
TTCTGAATGGCAGATGCAGCATTTTTAATAAAAGGAACATTGAAAAAGATTTTAAAAGTAGAAGATAAGGAAGCAATAGTATTATTAAAAATTAATGTTAATAATCAATTCTAATAATTGCATAGATGTATTTTGTGCAGTACTAAGGATGTCAAGGGCCATGTGATTTTTAAGAACTATTTCTCATATCATCTCATTTCAGTGTTCATTGTTTTTGAGTCCACAAGCAAAATCATTTAAATAATTCTCAATATACTTAATCTGAACTTTTGCATGTGTTATGTCACCTTTTAATCCTCAGGATATTCTACAATTAACAAAATACTATTAGTTACTGAAATAACTGATTCTTATATTAAAAGAGAGACAAAGAAACTGATTTACTTTATCTTGAAAACAAAATATTGAATATATGTAATACTTTTACAAAACCTTATACTCAATCTTACATAGTTAATTAATATACCAAGATTATCAAGTTGCTAAACATCTGAATGAATGTAGCTCTCTTGGTGCAGTACATAAGGCATTTGACCACTAACTAGAAGGTTAGTGGTTCAAACCCACCAGCTGCTCCATGGGAAAAAGATAAGGCAATCTACTTCTGTAAAGATTTGCAGCCTTGGAAACCCAACCGGGATGACTATGAATCAGATTGAATTCAATGTCAATGGGCTATTTGTTTGTTTTTAACATCTGATTAGAAATAATACAAAAGTTCCATAAGTAAATGAAGTAAATTACCTAAACTATTGGTTTTGATGACATTGAGTTTAAAAGAAACATGATTTAACCAAGTCAGAACAATAGTGATAAAATTATGGTATAACATTATTGACATATAAATTTTAATCCAAAAAAAATTTGCACTTTTCCTGATTTAACATATTTCATGCAGTTCATAACATTAAATTAACATTTTTTTGGAAAGATAATTTTTCTCCTTATAAAGCTGAAACAGTTTTTTTTTTTTTTTCTCAGCTTTTTATGACACTTGAAAATTGTCAAGAGTTTATACTGAGGAACACAATCAGAGATATTTAACCATAAGATATTAAAGGTAAATCTAAGCTTTTTCCAAAGGTGTGTAGCTTGTTTTGTGACTCGGGTATTTATTCTGTTGAATGCATGCTTTTAAGGGTGATTGTACAAAGAATAAAATTAAGTCTTTCATAATCAATGAAAATTTTATCTTAACACTAAGAAACACAATTCTTTGCTCTATATTTTACCTGACATTCAAGCTCTTAAAAGTATAAATTAATCTATTAAATATTAAGTGTAACAGATAAAATTTTTGACCATATCAAATACAGTTTATTTTAATAAATCATTTTAAACATTGTCTCTGCTGCATACCTCTTATGCTACAACTTTTTAAGTGGCAAGAAATTGACGTATCCATGGGCAGACCTAAATGCACACACATGTCCTTTCTCTGCATCATAATAAAACAAAATAATATAAACTTTAATTGTAATATGTATATATATATATATAAGCTCTGGTA
>NW_006921591.1:32269529-32275934 GCF_000298275.1 Orycteropus afer afer
TATACACACACTCAATATCAGTCAGTACGTAAACATCTTGGAGATTATTTTAAGTTTATATACCACCAGCTGCTCCAAGGAAGGAAGAGAGGGCAATCTACTTCCATAAAGATTTACACCCTCGGAAACTCAATGGGGGTTGCTATGAGTCAGAAATAAATTGATGGCAGTGAGTTTGCTTTTTGGTATACCCTAAATAAAATTTCAGTTGAAGTAAAGTTTTTAAAAAATATTCTAATTTTCATATTTACCACATTTTACCTAATCTAACTTTAGTCTTTTAAGATTTTATTGAAAATCTTGGAAATTACAAAATTTCTGCTCAATTTGGCTAATCTATTGATATGGATATAATCTTAAGTTTTGGCTAGAGGTGGAAACATTTCACCAGGATGTCTCATATGTGTTGTATTATATTTATTATCTTTAGGGTTCTTTGAATTTCTCTATAATAGAGAGAACTTGTTTTCAGTTTTTCATCACAGATTTACCCAACTTTCTGATAACTATAATGAATAGAATTTTTCTTCCTCCCTCCCTCTCTCCTTTCCTTCCTTCCTTCCTCTCTCTCTCCCTTTCTTTCTCTCTCTCTCTCTCTCTCTCTTTTTTTTTTGTCTTAAAATCTTCACCTAGTTAGGGGAGGCCTTCCCTAAAAGTTTCTCTGGAATTCATGGACTACTGATGGCTGATCCTGTTCTGCCTTCTCTATCTTTGGCTCATGGTCAAAGACAAGAATTGTTCATCTTAATTTATTTACATATATTTAAGTTGGCTTAAGTATTTTGAGAGACATGATTACTAAATTCTTTCCCTTTTATTGCTCTTTTGGTAAGCAAATTTACCTCCTCTTTGCCATAATTTTTTATCTATTTAGTAAATATTAAAGTTTTTTGGCAAAAATGAACTCATTGACTCTCGATAATCACTCTTTTTCCTTAAATAATACATATTTCATACAATATATGGCTTAAGTTATTTGGAAAGATTTTGTTTTCAAGGTAAACACAAACATAAAATCATCATTGAACAAGTTCATTTTCATTAATTCTTGGGAATATCAGAAATACTCAATTTATATAAGTGCTTATTCATCAGTAAACCAATTACAATAAATTACTTGAAGAAATACTGTAATCTATTTTAATAATGTCATATGGAGGTAGAAATATAAGCATATTTTCATGTTTGTCTTTTGCATATTTTATAGGGTCCTTTAGATAGGCAATTTAGAATAATTTAATATTCCTTTTTTTTTTTTTTTTTTTTTCAGTTTTCACTAGCCAGCTTTTTGAGAAGTGGATGACTGTTGAGAATTCCAACCAAGATAGCAAAATAGGCAGAAAAGCTACACAGACACTCTGCGACAAAGTAATGAGAAACCAAATGAAACTGGTACAGGAGACAATACTGGAAACTTGAGCTTTGAAAGGAAGGATAAAGAAGTGGATTAAATATCAACTGGTAAAATAACCTGAATGAAACAGTAAGGAGACAAATAGAGCACCAGACTGCTGGCTGTCCTGAGGACACAGACTTTTTTAATATTTCCTGGTAGCGAGCTAAGAATTGGCTCTTCTCACCAAGGACTGCATGGGCAATGACTGCACTGGCACTTGACAACCAGAAAGGAAAACAGTGAAGAAGGAGACAAATAGACCTGTGGACTGCAAGTAACTGTTCTGAGAGCACAGGTATTTTCAGTATATTCAAGGAAGAGGCATGACCATTTTGAATGTATGCAAATGGGATTCTTACTGGACAGTAACCTAAGAATACAACCCACTTACCAAGGAGAGCACGGGCAACTACACTGGAGGCTGATGACTAGAACAGTGCATTATTCTCCTTGTTATTTTTATGCCCCACACACTTTTGGTGAACAGAGATGTGGACATCCCCTGTCTCCACTCACTTTCTTGGCCAGCAGGAATTCCATCCCAGTCTATGCCCCAGCAGTACCTGCGTGGCATACCCTGCCTTCCACTCTCTTGTTTTGTTTGTTTTCAAATTATTATTTTTATCTTCCTCCTTTCTTTTTCCAGTCCCTAGTTCTCTCTCTTTTTATTTTTAATTTTACCTTTTCCTGGTTCCCTTCTTTTTTCTTTTTATTTCTTCCCAATGCTTGTTTTTCCTTTTTCAGTTTTCCCATTTTTTCTTTAATATTCTTTACTCTTGATCTCTTCTCTCATTCCTCACTTCCTATGTGAATTTTTTAAAAAATCTCTTTCTCATTATCTTTCTTTCATCCTTTTAAAATATATATCAAAAAATAGCTTTCTCATTTATTGTATTTTTTTTTGTTGTTGTTGTTGTTGGTTTGGTATTATTCCTCTTTATATGGTTTGAGTTTTTATTTTCTTGTTTTATTTCTTTTTCCTGTCTAACTGAGTGGGAGACTGGGACCATTCCCACACAACCCAACTATAACTGCAACTCTTGTATCCCCATCCAATGAAGGAGAGCCATCACTTGCTTTTGCACCAACTGACCAATGATAGACAGTGGACAATACAAGTTCAAATCACCCTCAGCTGCTCTTTATAAACAGCTAACAGAAATCTGTTCACACACTTTCATTTTCTATCATACCTACTACCATGAAACAGGTTGTGTATGCCTCAGCACTAACAACTAGTGAATAGAGGAGCACAGTACCTGGATCACAGAGATATATCAAAGCAAAATAAAGGAAAAAAATATATTGTGCAAATGACACCAATATACAACCAGAATTTAAGCATAGATATAATGACACCACAATGTCTCAGAGACAAAAGATCATCATAGTCCACATACAAAAAAAGCAAGATAAAGTAGTGGAAACAAGGGACCAGGATACAAACCCAGAAAACATCTTTGAGAAAGAAGCAGCTGGAAATTCCTGGTAAGGAATTTAAAAGAATTATATTGAGTACCTTCAATGGACTGAGAGTCAAATCAAGAGAAACAATGACAAAATTAAGGAAAACACAAACAAAACGCTAGAAAATTTTAGGAAAACAATACAAGAACAAATTGACAAAAACAAAAGTTTAGAAATGTACAAAAACAACAAATAGAAATCCAGTGGATTAATATTAAGATTTCAGAAATAGATAACACATTGCATGGGCAAAGGAGTAGAATCAAATCACAGCAAGACAGATTTAATGAGACTGAAGACAAATACTTCAATACTATTTTGTTAAGGGATCAATCAGAGAAAAAATCAAAACAAAATAAAGACAGACTAAGATTCATCAAGGGAAATAACCTACATGTAATTGGAATTCTAGAACAGGAAGAGATAGAAAAATCACAGTAAAAATTATCAAATATTTGCTGGAAAAGAATTTTCCTAATATGATGAAGGATAAGAATATATAAATTCAAGAAGTTCAATGAACCCCAAAATAGGATAGACCTCAAAAGAAAATCACCAAGACATAGCATCATCAAAATCACCAAAGTCAAAGACAAGGAAAGAGTCCTGAAAGCAGGACAGGAAAAATGAAAAGTCACTTACAAAGGGCAACTAATCAGACTAAGCTCAGATTTCCTGCCTGAAACTATGCAGGAAAGAAGACAATGGGATGATATATACAGACCTTTGAAATACTGCAAAATATCATCTCAGATCACCATGCTATAAAACTTGAAATCAACTCTAGGAAGACCAATGAATAAAGAACAAGCACATGGAAACTGAATAACACCCTCTTCAAAAACAACTGGGTAATAGAAGAAATACAAAATGAAATTAAAAATTTCCTTGGATCAAATGAGAATGAAAACACAGCAGACCAAAATCTTTGGTACACAGCAAAACTAGACATCAGAGGGCAATTTATAGCAACAGATGTTGCTATAAATCAAAAAATAAGAAAGAGTCTAAATCAACACTTTAAATCAACATCTCCAACAATTAGAATAAGAACAGCAAAAAAAGCCTACAGTCACCAGGAAAAAAAAGAAATAATGAAGATTCAAGCAGAAATTAATGAAACAGAATACAGAAAGACAATAGAAAAAAATCAAAAAGACTAAAAGTTGGTTCTTTGAAAAGATTATAAAATCAACAAATCATTGGCAATCTTAACAAAGGAAGAGAAGGAGAAAGTGAAAATACCATGAATAAGAAATGAAATGAGTGATTTCAGAACAGAACTAAAGGAAATAATATCAGGATACTATGAATTGCAGACCAGAATTTTCAAATTCAAACAAATTTTAAAAGTTAGAAGAAATGGACAGATTTCTAGATACACACTACTTACCTAAACTAACACAGAATGAGGTAGAAAATTTGAACAGAGCCATAACAAAAGAAAAAAAAAACTGAAAAGATCACAGAAAAATTACCAACAAAAAACAAATCCTGGCCCAGATCATTTCACTGGAGAATTCTACCAATCACTCAGAGAAGAGTTGACACCAATCCTACTAAAACTATTCCAGAACATAAAAAAGGATGCAATCTTCTTAAATTCATTTTATGAAGCAAAAATAAACCTAATACCAAAAACAGGTAGACACCACTAGAAAGGAAAACTACAGACCAATATCCTTAACAAATATAGATAAAAAAATCTTCAACACAATTGTAGCCAGTAGACTCAAACAACATATATAAAAAAATCAACACATCATGACCAAGTGAGATTTATACCAGTTAAGCAAGGATGGTTCAACATTAGAAAGTCAAAGTAATCCATCACATAAATAAAATAAAAGAAACTACTAAGATGATCATATCAAGCAGTGAAAAAAAAAATTGCTAATGTACAACACCCATTCCTGATAAAAACTCTGAGAAAAATAGGAATGGAAGGGAAATTCCTCAACATAATAAAGGGCACATCTGCAAAACCAATAGCCAACATTATTGTCAATAGAGAGAGACTAAAAACATTCCCTTTGCAAACAGGAATCAGACAAGAATGCCCACTATCTCCACCCCTATTCAACATTGTATTGGAAATTCTACCCAGGGCAATAAGGCAAGAAAGGGAAATCAAAGGCATCCAAGTTGGTAAAGAATAGTAAAACTGTCTATTTGCAAATGATATTATTCTATACATAGAAAACCCAAGGGACCCAGCAAGAAACCTACTGGAACTTATTGAAATATTTAGCATATTGGCAGGATACAATATCAACATAAAAAAAAAAAAAAAAAGTTGGATATTCCTCTATACCAGGAAAGAGGTCTCTGAAAATCAAATGAGGACATCAATACCATTTATAATAGCTACTAAAAAGATAATACTTGGGAATAAATATGTAATAAATATATAAATTCAAGAAGTTCAATAAACCTCCAAATAGGATAGATCCCAAAAGAAAATCATCAAGACATAGCAAAATCAAAATCAACAAAGTCAAAGACAAAGACAGTCCTGAAAGCTGGATAGGAAAAATGAAGTGTTTTACAAAGGGCAACCAATCAGACTAAGATCAACCATGCAGCAAAGAAGACAATGGGATGATATATACAAAACCCTGAAAGAAAATAAATAAATCACCCAAGAATTCTATACCTAGCAAAATTGTCCCTCTACATAAGGGTGTTATTAGGACATTTCCAGATAAGCCTATATTAAAGGCTTATCTTAAAACCAGACCAAACTGGTTGGTGTTTAGTTTAGGAAATTAAAAACACTACTTCAAGAAACTATAAGAGATCTACATAAATGGCAGAACATACCATGCTCATGGAGAGAAAAATTGAAAATTATGAAAATGTCAATATTACCCAAAGCAATATATACATTTAATACAATCCTGATCCAGATTCCATCAACATTCTTATTTGTTGTTGTTATTGTTGTTGTTGTTAGGTGCCATTGAATCATCTCCAACTCATAGTGACCCTATGCACAGCAGAATAAAACACCACCCGGTCCTGAGCCAGCTCCATGATTCTTGCTATACTTGCGCCCATTGTCACTGCCACTGTGGTCAATCCATCTCGTTGAGGGCCTTCCCCTCTTTTGTAGACCTTCCACCTTATCAAGCATGACATCCTTCTCCAGGGAATGGTCCCTTCTGACAACATGGCCAAAATTTGTAAGATGAAGTCTGGCCATTCTGCCTCCAAGGAACTTTCTGGTTGCTCTTCCTCCAGGACAGACCTGTTAGTTCTTTTAGCAGTCCATGGTACTTTCAGTATTCTTCGCAAACACCACAGTTCAAAAGCATCAATTCTTCTTTGGTCTTCCTTATTCATTGTTCAGCTCTCACATGCATATGAGGCGATTGAAAATGCCATGACTTGTATCAGACACACCTTAGTTCATAAGGAGACATATTTGCTCCGCAACACTTGAAAGGTGTACTTTGCAGCTGATTTGCCCAGTGCTATACATTGTCTAGGAGCTCTGGTAGCATAATGTCTAAGGCACTTGACTGCTAACCAGAAGGCTG
>NW_006921591.1:32277204-32278226 GCF_000298275.1 Orycteropus afer afer
CAACTCAAGGCTTAAATTTTTTCCTCAGTTCTTTCAGCTTGAGATGTGCCGAGTGTGTTCTTCCTTTTTGCTTTTCTAACTCCAGATCTTTTCAAATTTCATTATAGTAATTCGCTGTGTCTGCTTGAGCTGCTCTTTGAAATCTTCTGTTCAGCTATTTTATCTTGTCATTTCTTCCATTTGATTTAGCTATGCTTTGCTCATTTTTCACAACATTCTTTAAGGACATGGAAAAAATAATCACTAATTTTATGTGGAAAGGAAAGAGATTTTGGATAAACAAAGCATTACTGAAGAAGAGCAACAAAGTAGGAGGTCTCACAGTCACAGATAAAAAAAAACTGCCCTGGTTGTCAAAACAGCCTGGTACTCATACAATGACAGACACACAGACCAGTAGATCTTAGTTCCCAATTCCCAGAATTGAGAATAGGTTCTGAATTCCCAGAATTGAGAACCCAGAAATAGATAAATCCACTTTAGCTGATCTTTAACAAAGGGCCAAAATCCATTCAATTGGGAAGAGATAGTCTCTTTCACAAATTATGCTGGAAAACTGTGTATCCATTTGCAGAAAAATGAAACAAGATCCATAACTTAGACCATACACAAAAACAAACTGCAGATAGATTGAAGACTTAAATGTGAAACCTACACCTAAAAATTTCATCAAAGAAAAAATAGGTGCTAATTTAGGGACCCTAATTTATGGCATAAATACACTATTAAGCATAAACCAAGATGCACAAATAGGAGAAGATTGACTGGATGATTGGGACCTTCTAAAAATTGAAATCTTATGTGAATCAAAAGATTTCTCCAAAAGAGTTAAAAGAGAACCTACACAATAGGAACAAATATGCAGCAATGTCATATCAGATGAAGGACGTATCTCTAAAATTTATAGAAAATTCTAAAACCTCGATATCAAAAAGAAAAACAGTCCAATTAAAAGATGGGCAGAACACATAAACAGACATTTCACCAAAGAAATGTTCAGGAGGCCAACAAACACATGAAGA
>NW_006921591.1:32279441-32280048 GCF_000298275.1 Orycteropus afer afer
AATATATAAATATTTATATATTTATATCCATATATGTATCCCCCAAACCAGAGATTATTAGTGTTATCAGGGGTAGTAGAGTGGTGGAAAGGGGAAGCTTTTGTTTGAGGGTCACTGAATTTATGCTAATGGTGGTGAAGAGAGACAACCAGCAAGAGATACTCCAGCAGAGAGAAACACCCTGGCAGAGAAAGATACTCCTGCAGAGAGTGATGCCCTGGTAGAGAGAGATGCCCTGCAGAGAGATGGTCACAGTGGACCCAAGAGGCATGAGACAGAGCAGTGGGCTTATCTGGCCTATAGAGAGCAAAACGGTGAGTGTCTTCAGCCAGAAGCCTTGCTGATGGAATGGGGTGCACCTAGGTGTACCTATCAGCAGAGCTAAAAGAGCTTTTTAACACTTGCCCAAGCAAGACAGAGGCCAGGCCAAGAGGGCAAAGGCCAGAGAGGCATGTCATAGGGCATAGCAGAGGGGAGACTGTGCTGATTAAAGAATTGTATCCTGAACACCTTCCTGAACCTGAATTGTAACCTGTTACTTCTCTAATTAACTCTATATTTGTGAGTATCATCTGTGAGTTCCTTATGGCCATTGTGCTGAATTATG
>NW_006921591.1:32280773-32284103 GCF_000298275.1 Orycteropus afer afer
TAAAAAAAAAAAAAAAATCCAGAAAGAAATGACATGGGATTTGGACAGTGTTTTTCTTGGAATAATGTGTACTTTTGTCATGCAAGAATTTGCTTGCAGGCAGCCTAAAGCTCTGGCCTGTCTCATGACCACTTTAGCCTGTCACCAAAGTCATAAACACTCTTGATGAGCTCCAGCAAAGGCCTTAATGGCTTTTCTGGTTGAATCTTTCCTGGATTTTGCAACTTTTAGTGACCCAGAGCTCTTTGAAAGTAGAATTACCTCCAGAGCAGCAACACTTTAAGGAGTAGAATTATTTCCATCTAGACAGAATCACTCACCAATCCTAGGACAAATTAAACAGGAACAGATCCAGACAAAAATGAAAGAGAATACAATCTTCAATAAACTAGGAGAGATGTACACAAACAAGTGGAATTTGGATCTGAGACAACTCCCAAGAAGGTCTGGGGAAGTAGTGACCCAAGGGGCTCTGCTGGACCAGGACTTGAGATACTGACCCTCTCAGAGATTGCTCTAGCAGCTGTCCTCTTGACTTGGCTTCTGACACTAAGAACTGCCATAGAGCAAAAATGGCAAAATCTGGTTGCAATTAAAAGTAAAGAGCTTTTTATTAAGGTGAAAGGCAATTTTGCAAATTTAGAATAAAAAAGTCCAGACGATTCAGAAATAAGTAATCCAAGGAGATTTTTCTAACGGTTTGTATAAAAGAATACAAGGAAATGCAGCAAAAATTCAGTGATTGGTTGACTTTAGGTAATGGTTACAAAATTGGATGAAGATACTTCTTTTTGGTAGGAGATTACAAATGTTTCTAAAGTAGTATTTTTAAGTGGAAAAGAAACCATTAAATTGGATACTTCTGACCTCAAAACAATCATGAGACCCTCCTTGTTTGACTGTAGGGAGTACATACATAATTCTGAAGTTTGTTTTGAGTAAGCATCTGTTCTGAGGATTCTTTGGAGCTGTTTCCTAGACAGCTAACAAAACCTGTAAGCAAAAAAAATTACAATGTTTTCTGAAATTATTTACTAAGTAACTTTCTCAGGGTACAATGGAAAGTTATAAGAATGACAGACCATATTCCTGATGCAGCAGTTACTTTTGATTCAAAATGGAGTTTTAACTACAGACCATAGCATAGCCACCAACTCATGTTGTGAGTCCTAAATTAATGTAGAGTGCTCTTATCACGTGGGCTGTTACATAACATGCTGATGAAAATGAGGTTATGTTATATTTCCTTTACTGACAAAGTGAAACACATAAGCCAAAGTGGGGTTTTAAAAGCCAACCATTTACTCCTCCTTTATTTAACATTTAATTGGAAACACTTAGCTTTAATTTATTCTACAAAGTAATTTTTTTTTTGTCAGAGAATTATCTATTTATTTTCAAGTATAATTCTCTTCCTACAAAAAAAAAAAAAAAAAGGCAACCTCACTCACTGATCTCGAGTCAAATCTAACTCATAGCGACCCCTCCTTGAATTTCTGAGGTATTATCTCTACGGTAGTAGATTGCCCAGTCTTCTTTGTGAGGAATGGCTGGTGGGTTTGAACCATAAGCCTTCTGGTTAGTAGTCAAATGCCTTAGGCACTAAGATAAAAAGAAAGCGTATAATATTGGATCTGGAGCATTAATTAGTTTATGAATTTTCTTATGCTCAGGTATTAAAAGGATACCTATATCCCTGCTCTGCTTCTAGACATTTACTTAAAATTCAAATTCTCAGGCTAATCACTTCTGTTGAATCTTCCTTAAGGAGAGTTGTAGAGCAAAATGACAGAGTCTGCCTGAAATTAGAAGTAAAGTGTTTTATTGAGGGGTAATGTAATGTGAGATTGAGAATTACAAAACCCAGAGGATTCTGAGCTAATTGATCCAAGAGGTAGACAGTTTAGAGTTTTTGTTATTGTTAGGTGTTGTTGAGCCATCTCCAACTCATAGTGACCCTATGTACAGCAGAATGAAACACAGCCTGGTCCTGTGCCAGTCTCACAATCCTTGCTATACCTGAGACCATCATTGCAGCCACTGTGTCTATTCATCTCATTGAGAACCTTCCCCATCTTCATTGACCCTTCACTTTACCAAGCATGATATCCTTCTCTAGGGAATGGTTCTTTCTGACAACATGATCAAAGTAGGTGAGACAAGGTCTGGCCATTCTTCATTCCAAGGAGCATTCTCCTGCACTTCCTCCAGGACAGATTTTTTAGTCCTTATAGCAGGCCATAGTACTTTTAACATTCTTCTCCAACACCACAACCCAAAAGCATCAACTCTTCTTTGGTTTTCCTTATTCATTGTCCAGCTCTCACATGCATAAGAGGTGATTGAAAATACAATGGTTTGGGTTAGGCACACCTTATTCTTCAAGGAGATATCTTTGCTCTTCATCACTTGAAAGAAGTCTTTTGCAGCAGACTGTCCCAATGCAATACATCATCTGCTGTCTTGACTGCTGCTTCCATTGGTGTTGCTTTTAAAGCCATGTAATATGAAATCCTTGACAATTTCAATCTTTTCTGCATCCACCATGAAGCTGTTTATTGAGCCATTTGTGAGGATTTTTGTTTTATTTATATTGAGGAGTAATCCATAATGCAGACTGTAGTCTTTAATCTTCATCAATAAGTGCTTGAAATCATCCTCACTTTCAGCAAGCAAAGTTGTGTCATCTGATGTCACATTCTTCATATAATCTAGCTTCTCAGATTATTTGCTTAGCATGCAAGTTGAATAAGTATGGTGAAAGGATACAATCTTGACACACTCCCTATTTGATACTGAGCCATTCAGTATCCCCTCATTCTGTTGGAATGACAGCTTCCTAATCTATGTACAACTTCCTCATGAGTATCAAGTGTTCTGGAATTCCCATTCTTTTGAACGTTATCCATAATTTTTTGTGATCCATAGAATCAAATGCTTTTGCATAGTCAATAAAACATAAGTAAATATCTTTCTGGTATTCTTTGCTTTTAGTTAAGATCTATTAGACATCAGCAATGATATTCCTTATTCCATGTCCTCTTCTGAATCAAGCTTGCATTTCTGGAAGCTCTCTGTCAATATACTGCTGCAACCGCTTTTGAATTATCTTCAGTAAGATTTTACTTGCATATGATATTAATGATATTGTTTGATAATTTCCACAATCTGTGGGGTCACCTTTCTTTTGAATGGGTACAAATATGGATCTCTTCCAGTTAGTTGGCCAGGTAGCTGTCTTCCAAAGCTCTTGGCATAACCAAGTGAGTGCCTCCAGTGGGGCATCATTTGTTGAAACGTCTCAGTGGGCATTCCATCATTTCCTGGAGC
>NW_006921591.1:32285233-32285853 GCF_000298275.1 Orycteropus afer afer
TATGGACTTTATCCTATCACTGATGGCATTGCATTTCAGATCTTGAAACAGTCTTTGTGATGATGAATGCCAAGCATTCCTCTTTAATTTGTCACTCACAGCATAGTAGATCATATGATTGCCCGATTCAAAATGGCCAAAACAAGTCCATTTCAGGTCACTAACACCTAGGATATCGATCTTTGTGTGTTCCATTTCATTTTGGACAACTTCCAATTTTCCTAGATTCATACTTCGTACATTCCCCTGTTCTAGTTATTAATGGATATTTGCATCTGTTTCTGCTCATTTTGAGTCATGCTACATCAGCCAATGGAGGTCCCAAAAGCTTTATTCTATCCTTATCATTAAGGTCATCTCTACTCTGAGGAGTAAGCTCTTCCCCAGTCAAATTTTGAGTGCCTTTTGACTTGATGGGCTCATCTTCCGGCACTGTGTCAGACAATGTTTCAGGGCTGTTCATAAAGTTTTCCAGTAATATATCAAAGAGTGTTTCATATCTGACAGTGTTTCACTAATATTCATCAGGTTTTCACTGGTCAATTCTTTGAGAAGTGGATTGCTTCTTCCTTCTTCTGACTCTGTCTACGCCTGGAAGCTCAGCTGAAACCTGTCCACCA
>NW_006921591.1:32296983-32297501 GCF_000298275.1 Orycteropus afer afer
ATCTTCTTCTCATTTTTAAATTGGATTGTTAATCTTTCTCTTGTTGAGGTGTTGGGGTTTTCTATAAATTTTAGAGATAAGTCCCTTGTCAGATACGTAATTATCTGTAAGTGTGAATTTGTTGCTGTCATTTTGTTATGCATTTTTTCATGGTGTTCCTGATTTCTCTGTTCCATACAATTTTCTGTACTGAACTTGTTTTGTTTATGAATCATATTATCACTTTCTTTGTTGCTATTGTTTTAGTATTTGCTAAATATTTTTGCTCATCCTCCTTTTCTATCCTGATATGAAGGTTTATCTTTTTTTTTTTTTTTTTTTTTGAGGTTACCCTGTGACTTATATTTTTCTTCCCAAGTTTAGAACAGTCTGTTCTATTTTGCAGGTGTCTTGACTTCCCTACCATTTAGAAATTTGGTAACTACACAATTTTTCCCTCTCTCTGGTTTGGAGTTGTCTTCATTTGTTGATTGATGTCTCTGGTTTCCTGTTTACAATCTTGTAGGCTTATTTACATC
>NW_006921591.1:32298036-32306569 GCF_000298275.1 Orycteropus afer afer
CCTTTCAACAATTTTTTCTGGGGTTTTGTCTCTTCCTGTTCTGAAATTACAAGTAAGTTGTTCCTTTTGATGGTATCTCACATGAACCTTAGGTTTTTGTTTTGATCTTTTTCTGATCTATCCCTTTTCAAAGAAGTATTTAGGTATTTGTCTTCAATCTCACTAATTCTGTCTCCCATTGATTCAATTCTACTCCTTTGCCCATTCAATGTGTTATCTATTTTTGAAAATTTAGTATTTTACTTCTGAATTTCTAGCTGTAGTTTTGTATCATTTCTAATTTTTCATTTATTTTGTCATTTTCTCCTTATATTGTCTCTCAAAATTGTTGTAGGATTTTCTCTGTGTTTTCTTCAATTTTGTCAGTGTTTTACTTGATCTATCTCTCAATCCATTTAAGGTACTTAAATATAATTGTTCTGAATTCTTAATCAGGGAGTTCCTATGCTGCTTCTTTCTCAGGTAAGTTCTGCTTTATCTTGTTTCTTTGTATGGACTTTGATGTTCTGTTGTCTCCAAGAAACTGTGACATTTTTGTGTTTATATTTAATTGGTGATTGTATGTTGGAGTGACTTGCCCATGGTTTCCATTTTCTCTGTTTTGTTTGGATGTCATCTACATAAACAGGGTACTGTGTTCCTCTATTTACTAGTTGGCAGCACTTATACAACCACCACCTGTCTCCTTTCCCATTGTTAGGCTCCTGTATGCCCCGCCATCCTTGGCAAACAGAGCTTATTCTTAGGTCCTTGGAATCTGAATGAGAGTGCTGTCACTTTAAAATCCAATATGGCCACAGCTTGCAAACATTCAAAATGACTGCACCTTTGGTCACTTTAAATATCCAAAATGACCACCACTTGTAAACAATCAAAATGGCTGCACCCTCTGGACAGCCAAAAGTCCACAGCTCAGGTTGTCTCCCTCTTTACTGTTTCCCTTCCTAGACATGGGCCATCAGAACAGTCATCCCTGTAGCCCTTGGTGACTAAGGCTGATCTTTAGGTCAATTCTCACGTCCCAACATCAGCTGGAAATATTCAGGCTGTTGGTACTGTCAGAGTAGCTGACAGTCCTCAGCTTCATCCATCTCTGTACTCAGTTTTTATTCAGGTTTTTCCCTAGTTGGTGCCTAATCCACTTCTGTATACTTCCTTTCAAAGCTCAGGGCTCCAGGATTATCTTCCATATCTCTGTCAATTGGTTTCTCTTTGTTGAAGAAGGTCTGAGTTGAGAAATCATTTTAAGAATAAAATGGTAGCTTTCCCATTTAGAATCTTTTGCATATATGAATAGATTAGTGAAATGAACAGGAACTCTTTGTGTGTATGTGTGTGTGTGCACAAGGGCATGCTGTGGGGAGTAAATTTGAGAAAGATTTATGTCAAACATGCTTATGAAGTTAAATTACCTAAGAATGTTTTCATTTGAGTTCATATTAAGTTGTTACCTGCAGAATACAAAGAAATTCAACCTAATTTATTTTTGCCAGTTTTTGAGAAGCAAGAAAAATTTTGTATGCATAAGAATTCATCAAGTTTTCAATTAAAAATAAGTTTATTTTGTTTTCTAGAGGTAGGAATTTCTACAGCATGCAACACATATAGAAATGAATTACTTCCTAAGGAGAAAAATGGAAAAGAAAAAAAAAACAAACAAACAAAAATCTTAAACATATGCAAATTGTATTCCCTCTACCCTCAATAACAGGTGACTTGTTATAACCTCTCATCAGGAAAAAGTCCACAAACTAAACAGAAATTGTGTGCTCTTCCTTCCCCTTTCTTTTTCCTTTATGACTTCCTGCTTTTCTTGAAAAACTTGAAAGTCTTCCTGATTTTCCTGAATGACTGTGCAATAGAGTCAGGCACATGAATGATTTTATTGTTACTGTAGGTAACCCACTATAAGAGCTACATGAAAGAGTCTCTACCCTTGCAATTAAGATTTTACAGATTAATGTCTCTCCATAAACATCAAAACAAATTCAAATCCTCCAGCATGACCTACTAAGTCCCTCAGACCCAGTTTTTTTTTTTTTTTTTTCTTAATTGGCAATACCTCTCTCCACTCCCAACTCTTGTTACAGTAATTGACTTTCAATAAAGACATATTCTATACAATTTCACATCTTCTGGTCTAAACATTTTCAACTTCTTTTGCAGATGGAGGTCAAGTTTTCTCCAGTATTTAGTACAAATGGGGTTACATTAATAACTGAATAAATTATGATTTGGTGTTTCAAACTTTCCTTCACATTCTCCCCTCCAATGTATTTCCACTGTAACATGTTTGCTTTGGGTCCTCTTCTCAGTATCATGGAGTAATATCTCTCCATCTCTCTTCCTTTCCTCAAAGTCTTGCTTGCCTCTCTTTTACTCTACCACTGGAAGAGTGATTTCTTGTTGTTGTTGTTGTTATGTGCCATGGAGTCGGGCCCAACTCATAGTGACACCTCCTTGGGTTTCTAAGGTGGTATCACTATGGAAGTAGATTGCCCCATCTTCCTTCTGAGGAATGGCTGGTGGGTTTGAACCACCAGCCTTCTGCAGTCACGTGCCTTAGGCACTGTGCTACCAGAGCTCTTGAGTTTTTTCTTAAGCCCAAGCAATATTAATCTACTTTCTTTTGAAGAAAATAAATATTTGTTAGATTGTTGTTACCTAAAGAATTGAAAGTTTTTTGCACCCCACAGAAAATTTCCAGAATCTGGTTTCGAATTGCTTTATCAGTTTCAGCTTAACTAGTTTATGAAAATAAATGTTTATTTATGAATTCAAATTCAAAAAAGCCCAAAGCAATCACCATTTCTCTAACCACATTCTCATCTTTGTCTTTAGTTCATGTTATTATGCACATTTTTAAAATGTCAAAGTGACAACAGCAACTGAAAAGAATGGACAGAAAACTTAGAGGACCTTAATTTTTGGTTAACGAGGTAGAAACAACTCAGAAAAGGAGGATGAGAATGGTTGCAAAACTTGAAGACTGTAATCAGTGTCACTGAATTATACATGAAAAATGGTTAAATTAATATATGTTTTGCAGTGCAAATCCTCAACAATAGCAAAATATTTTAAAATAAATAAATAAATAAATGATTTGTGCTTTGTGCTTGATTGCTGGGTATATGACTACTTAAGAGACAGACAAAGAAAAATTTGAATGAGGGGAATAGTTGAAAATTTGTAGTAGTGTAGTAGTGTAGTCACCAGATTGAGTAGCTTCTCTCTGAAGTTTTCTATTGTCTCAGTAGTAGGAGAAATCTAGAGGTATCAGCCCAGAATGAGAGGAATAAAGGTAGTTGAGAAGAGCAGTGAAAACTAAAAAAATCTATTTCTGTAAGAAAACTTAGAAATGTCTCCCTTCATTAGTAGAATTTCAAGGTACTCCAGGATGTAGAAGCATCAGTCTATATGGTTTTATCATTTATCTAGCCATGTTCAACTGTTTATGTTAAATAACAGTATACTACTAGTCTATGAAATTAAAACAATGATAGGTCTTAAAAGAGAGAGGCAATAAAAAGGGAAAAGCTGCTGAGGGCATTAGGAAAACAGTGGAAGTCTAGGCTTTGGAGTGAAAATACTGAACATAAAAGGCTAGGACCATGAAGTAGTAAAGAGCAGGACTGAGAAAAATAGAGACAAATAGGTGCCTTATACAGAGAGAGGAGTTAAAAATATCTCTAATTTTCGTCAGGTAAGTTACAAAAATGTTAATTATAACACCAACCAAGAAGGAAACCATAGGAGGAAGGCCAGGTTTGAAAGGCATAGGGTATTGAATGGGTATGTTTGAGGTGCTGTCAAAATATCCATGACAAAAAGGTAAGCAGGCTTGGAAATGAGTGATGGAGGCAAATATACATTCGGAAATCATTGCACATGGGTTATTCCTGAAGTGATAAGAATAGTTCAAGTCACCCAAGAAAATGTGAAGAATGAGCAATTGGGGAGTAAGGAAAATACTCAATATAAACACTATTAAGAAAAGAACATATGCCAAAAACTGAACATGAGTTTAGCATTACTAATACCAGGGAGCTCTGGTGGCATAGTGCCTACGACAGTCGACTGCTAACCAGAAGGATGACTGTTCAAACCCAACAGCCACTCCTCAAAAGAAAGATTGGGCAATTTCTAGTGATACTGCCTTGGAAACCCAAGGAGGGGTCGCTATGAGTAGGATTCGACTCAATGGCAGTGTTTTTTTTTTTTTTTTTTAACTAATACATTAAATGAAAACCAAAACCAAACATTGCCATTGAGTTAATTCTGACCCCTAACTGCCCTATAGAATAGTATAGAACTGCCCTATAGGCTTTCCAATATTGTAATTACTTAGGGAAATAGACTGTCACATCTTTCCCTGCAGACAGGCTGGGTGTTTGAGCCCCCTCCTTTTGGCTAGCAGCCAACTGTTTAACAACTTGCCACAAGAGCTCTTTATTAATACCTAAGAGAGTTCAAATGGGATGAATCGCAGATTTCTTAGGAAGCTTAGACTCTAAGAAACTGCATTGTTTTCCCAAGCTCGAGCCTAATGGAACCAAATGAGAAGAAGTAAAGCACAAATAAAATTCATGCTAAAGAATAATTACTTGGGTATTACATTTGTAAACAGGCAAAAGGAAGAACCATACAAAAATATACATAGTTGTTTAGTCATTTTATGTAAAAATATCCATATTACATTTCATTAAAAGTTTTAACTACATGAACTAGTAGACATCAAGAACTAACAATTTAGTTTGCCACATTAAAATAAATAAAATATATTTGCAACATAAATAAATACATATGTAGAAGTATCTTATGTCAAACCTAAATATATTGGTGGATGTAGTCCCACTCATTTTGCCACACCTGTTGAGCTCATACATCTATGTATCCACTCTCAGCATATTATTATGATGATGATTGCAGGCTTGTGTAAGTAATGACATTCACTTTTGTTGCCTTTTACTCTTGTCCTCCTCCCAGTGTCTTCCTTTGCCTTGATTATTTTGTGCTGACCTCTCCCTTTTTTATTCTGCCTTTTCCTTCATCCAGGTTAATATGTGTCTTGCTTCTAGTTCCTTCACCTCTCACTTCGGGTAACCTTCATAGAGTGGTTCTTTCAGTGTTTGAACCTTTTCCTGATTTTTACAGTAGTGATCTTATATGATATTTATCCTTTGGTGATTGATTAATTTCACTCAGCATAATATCCTCTAGGCCCATCTATGTTATGAGGTGTTTCACAGTTTCATTGTTATCCTTTAACATTGTGTATATATACCATTGTTTGTTTAACCATTTATCCAGTGAAAGGTACATAGGTTGTTTCTATCATTTTGCTATTGTTAATAATGCTATGATGAGCATGGGTGTGCATATATCTGCTCATGACATGGCTCTTATATCTCTAGATATCTCTAGGATATATCTCTAGTTGTGGGATTACTGGATTATATGGTATTTTTATTTCCAGATTTTTAAGGAAGCATCTTACCACTTTCCACAGTGTTTGAGTGATTTTACAGTCCCATGAGAAGTTTATGAAAGTTCCAGTCTCTCCACACCATTGCCAGGATTTTTCTTTGAACTTTGCTAAAATAAGACCTGGCATGAGACATTCTTTGGATTTGCATCTCTGTAATGGCTAATGTAAAGGAGCTGTGGTGGCATAGTGGATATGGCACTTGAGTGCTAACACTAAGGTCAGCTGTTCAAACCTACCAGCTGCCCTGTGGAAGGAAGAATGGTGATCTACTTCTGTAAAGATTTCCAACCTCTGAAACTCTATGGGTGTTGCTATGAATTGGAAACAACTCAATGGCAGTGAGTTTGGCTAATGATCTGAGCAATTTATAGTGTTTGTTGGCTGCTTGAATCACTTCCCTTTTTTTTTTTTTTTTTGTGGATGGGTGTGTGCACATAAAAATAGGTATATGTTCATTTATTACATTAAATCCCTCATAGAACCTTTCTCTTTTATTTTTATAATACAGAAAAGGAGGATTCAAGAAAGTTTTTCATTGTGCTTTGTTAAAAAAAACAATGCAAAAATGAACATTAAGATTCCAGAACTTGGTTAATATACTGAATAGTGAAGGTCACACAAACTTCCTAGCTACTAAAATGGGAGACTCTTTTTGCAAATATTCCTAACAATTTTCGTGGTAAAACCCTAAGAACTAGTACCAGGAGAGCAGGGATATCCCTGATGTCTTCTGGCAAAAGACACAGAGGAAGCTGGCCAGGCACACAGTTTGAGGGTGTGCTTATCTATCATCCCCCGAGAAAACACGGCCCACAGAAAGAACACCCATTTCTAAGAATACATATACAGACCAGACATGTAATTAATATTAACAAAAATTTAAAAACCATCCAAAGCCCATGAGATCCTTTTCAATCCTAAATAGCACTTGTTCTGTAGGAGTTTTCTACTGGCTTGAGAAGCAGTTTTGGGTGCAGAGTGACACAGGATTACCAGGAACTGTCTTCCCCACATTGCACATGTATAACATGGGTGTTCAGCCATGGTTTCCCAACAACCAGCTGTAGGAAGATGTTATAAATCATGTTAGTTTGTGTCTTTCTAACAGTTAATGCTTAACAATAATAGATGAATATTCCCTGAAGGCAAAAGCTAGAGGCCAGAGTACAAAGGAAAGAGATGTGCACCTGAAGAGATAGAAATGGAATAGCAGGATTGCAAAACTCAAGGTCAGATGGCTACTCAAGGATGAGCTGGAGTACAGAGTGCCCACCGGCCATACCCTGGATTGGGCAAGAGCCCTGACTGCCCACTCAGACAAGCACCCACACCCCCAAAACAGTGTTACCCAAACAGCACACTCACTTCCTGCATCTCTAAAGGAGGAGACCTCATCCAGCTAGTAGACAACTCAGCACTTCTGAGATGGAACTAAGAGAGAGAAGTGATACAACATACAGAGCCCTTGGTGCAGAATCCCTTTCAATAAATGTGTTCTTTGATGAAATGTCTTTTCCTTTCTCTACCCATTTTTTCCAATTGGATTATCTATCTTTCTGTTACTGAGGTGTTGAAGTTTTCTCTAAATTTTAAAGATTAATCCTTTGTCTAAAATGTCATTGGCATATTTTTTTTCCCAGTCTGTAGGTTCTTTTTTAACTCCTTTGGTGAAATCTTTTGATACTCATACTCATCTTTTGTTTAAATTTTAGGAGGCCCTGGTAGTCTAGTTTGTCTTCTGCTGTCTGTAAATATTTTGTTATGTTTGATAGTGTATTTATGCCATATATTATGGCTTATACATTTTTTTATGATCTCTATACTTTTAAGTTTTACACTTAGATCTTTGATCCATCTTGAGTTAATTTTTGTATATGGTTGGAGATAAAGAACATGTTTCATTTTTCTGAAAATAGATATACACTTTTGCCAGCACTGTTAATTAAAAGGACTATCTCTTCCTCATTTAATGGGTTTTGGCCCCTTTTCAAAGATCAGCTATCTGTAAACAGATGAATTTACTTTTGTGTTATCAATTTTGTTTCATTCATCCAAGTGTCCTGTCAACCAATACCAGACTGTTTTGACCAATGTTGCTCTGTGGTTTTGTGATCAGTGAGTGTAAGGTTCCCTACTTTGTTCTTCTTTGTAAATCATTTACTTATCCAGTGTCTCTTTACTTTCCATATAAAGTTGGAGATTATTTTTCTATCCCTTTTAAAAAAATGATGATGGTAATGGAATTTGCATCAGGTTGCATTATATCTGTAGATCATTTTTGGGAGTTTTGACATCTTTCTAATGTTAAATTTTCCTATCCATGAGCATGGTATATTCTTGCATTTACATAGAATTCTTTTGTTTATTTTAGTAATCATTTGTAATTTTCTGTTTTTTAAATAGGTCTTTGGATCTCTCCTTAGATTTATTCCTAACTACTTCATTTTTTGGGTGACAATTGTAAATGGTACTGCTTTCTTGATTTCTTTTACACAGTTCTCTTTGCTAGTATAGAAGGATCTGACTCATTTATATATGTTCTTGGACACTGCCATATTGCTGAATCCTTCTTTTAAATCCAATTATTTTCTTTTTGAGTCTCTGGCATTTTCTATTTATGGGATCATATTACCTGCAAACAAACTGTTTTACTACTTCTTTGCCACTTTGGATGTTTCTCCTTTCCCACTAAGGCTTTATTGCTCGGCTTGAACTTCCAATTCAATACTGAATAGGTGTGGTGATAAAGGGCATTATTGTTTGGTTCCTGTCCACAAGGGGAATGTTCTCAGTCTATCTCTGTTGAGAATAATTGGTTTTGTGTATATGCCCTTAATTATGTTGCGATACCTCCCTTCTATTTCCATTTTGCCATATATTTTCCATCTGCATCAATTGATATAATCATGTGTTTCCTTCCCTTGCTTTATTTATGTGGTGAATTACTTTATTTTTCTAATGTTGAACCATACTTGTATACTTGGTATAAACCCACTTGGTCATGATGCATTTGTTTCCTTCCCTTGCTTTATTTATGTGGTGAAT
>NW_006921591.1:32307228-32322335 GCF_000298275.1 Orycteropus afer afer
AGATCCTCTTCCAAGTGGTTGACAGTAGTAGCCGAGGACCATCTAGTTCTTCTGGTCTCATAGTCATATAGGCTGCAGATCAGATGGTGTACCAGTTGCTAGGAGTAGTTGTTTCCATGAATTTTTTATTTTCTTCATTTTTCTTGGCTCTGGACAAGGAGAGACCCATCATTGCATCCAGATGGCAGCCTGCAAACTTTTAAGATCTTAGTTGCTACTTGCCACAGTAGGAGGTGGAAAAATGTTTTGTGTATTATGTTATGCCAATTGAACTTGATGTCCTCTGTGACTATGGTTCCAAGCCCACAGGTTCAACTACTCAGTCCCTCTGGGTAGCTGGCTGTGACCAAGCAGTGACCACGATCTTGCCCCTTGTCAGACCCATTATACACCTGGGAATTCAGATCATACACATCAAGTTATTAGACCACTTTCTGCCAACCCTATGCATGCTCTTAGGTGCACTCTCCACTTCATATACATACCTAATATTTCAGCCTGTCCACCCATCTATCCACCCATATACCCGTGTTTGCCTTCACTGACCATGCTGTACTACATGTGCAAAAGGGTTCATCTTTGTTGTCTGTACTTCCCACATACCTCTCCATGTCATTCTCTTCCTCAATGCCCCTATATTGATCACTCACATTTGGTACATTGCCCTTTTCTTCACCCAAATCAAAACTTTATCTATCTAACAGTATTCCCTCCCCTCCCCTTCCACCTCTGGTAACCAAAAAAGAACATGGTCTTCCATAGATAAACGTTTCATTGACTATTACAATAATGGACTAATACCATTTTTGTCCTTTTGTGATTGACTTATTTCACTCAGCATAATGTCCTCCAGGTTCATCCATGTTATGTGGTGTTTTGCAGATTCTACGTTATTCTTTAGGGTTGCATAGTTTTCCATTGTGTGTATGTACCATAGTTTGTATATCCATTCTTCAGTTGATGGACACCTAGGTTGTTTCCATCTTTTGGCTATTGTAAATAGTGCTGCAATGAACATGGGTGTGCATGTGTCTGTTCTTGTTATGGGTCTCACTTCTTTCTTTAGGGTATACACCTAGTAATGGAATAGCTGGGTCAAATTGTATTTCTAGTTTCAGCTTTTGAAGGAATCACCATATTGCTTTCCACAATGGTTGTACCATTTTACAGTCCCACCAGCAGTGTATGAGAGTCCCAATCTCTCCAAATCCTCGCCAGCATTTGTTATTTTCTGTCTCATTGGACTTTGCTAGTAGTGCTGGAGCAAGATGGTATCTCATTTTTGTTTTGATTTGCATCTCTCTAATAGCTAGTGATCATGAGCATTTCTTCATGTTTGTTGGCTGCTTGAATATAGTCCTTGGTGAAATGTCCATTCATGTATTCTGCCCATTTTTTAATTGGATTGTTTGTCTTTTTGTTATTGAGGTTTTGGAGTTTTCAGTAAATTCTAAAGGTAAGTCCCTTGTTGGATATGTCATTACCAAGTATTTTTTTTCCCAATATGTAGGTTCTCTTTTGACTCTTTTTGAGAAGTCTTTGGAAGCACACAAAAATTTCGTTTTTAGAAGGTCCCAATTATCTGGTTTCTCATCTGTTGTTTGTGCATTTTGAGTTATGCTTGATAGTCTATTTATGCCATATATTAGGGTCCCTAAATTTGCCTCCAGTTTTTCCTTGAGAAACTCTATAGTTTTGGGTTTCACATTTACGTCTTTGATCCATCTGGTTTTCATTTTTGTGAATGGGGTGAGGTAAAAATCTTGTTTCATTTTTCTGCAAATGGTTCTCCAGTTTTGCTGGCACCATTTATTTTTTTTTATATGTTGTTGGATTCTATTGGCTAGGAGTTTGTCGAGAATTTTTACATCAATGTTCAGGAAGGATTTTGGGGTGTGTGTGTGTGTGTGTGTGTGTGTGTGTAGTGTCTAGTTTTCCTCTCAGGATTATGATTACTTCATAGAATGAGTTTAGGAGTTTTTCATCATTTCTTAAATTCTAGAATCATCAAACTAAAATGAATGTGTCAATATTTCTCTGAAAGTTTGGTAGAATTCACCAGTAAAACGATCTGGCTCCAAATTTTTTTGTTGGGAGTTTTATTAAAAAACCTGTTGAATTTCTTCTTTAGTGAAGGGTCTGTTTAATTTTTTTTTTTTTTTTTGTCTCAAATTGTGTTACTTTGTGTAGATGGGGTAGCATGTTTCTAAAATTTTGCCCATTTTTTCCCCTATGTTTTCAAGTTTGTTGGAGTCTATTTCTTCATAGTATTTTATTATTTACCATTCTGTTTCAGTAGGTTCTGTAGTGACATTGCCCATTTCATTTCTTATCCATGTTATTTGCTACTTCTCCCTTTTCTTTGTTAAATTTTGCAGTGGTTTGTCAATTTTATTAATCCTTTCGAAGAACCAACCTCAAGTCTTTATTTCCTTTCTTCTTGTGACAGTAGACTTTTGCTTCTCCCCCCACCCCCAATTATTGGAGGTTCTGGGCTAAGAGATTTATTTTGATTCTTTTGTTCTTTTTTGCTGTGAGGCTTTTTTTCTATAAGTTGTCCACTGAGCACTGCATTTGTTGTGTCCCAAATATTTGTGTATGTTGTATTTTCATTCTTGTTTGTTTCAAGCAATTTTTTTATTTCATATTTTTTTCCCTCTGTTACCCAATAGTTTTTAAGCAAGGTGTTATTCAGTTTCCACACATACACACATATATATATACATACATATATTTTTTGTTTTCTTAATCTTCTTATTGTTATTTTCTAATTTTATAGCATGTGATCTGAGAGAATAATTTGTAGTATTTTGATGTTTTTAAAGTTATTGAGGCTTATTTTCTGGCCTAACATCTTGTCTATTCTGGGGTCTATTTCATGTGCACTGGGAAAGATTGTATATTGTGTTGTTGTTGGGTGGCATGATTTATCTATGATGTCTATTTTTTTTTTTTTAATGTTTAGATATACTGTATTTTTTAAAGTTTATTTCTAATTCTTCTATCATTTATCAAAAGTTGTATGTTAAAATTCTCCTAGTTTTATCATGGAGATTTCTGTTTCTCTTCTCAATTCTGTTAAAGTTTGATTTCTGTTTGTTGGGGTTCTTGGGTGTGTAGGTATTTATTAAAGTACCGTTATCTTGTTGGATTGACACTTTTATGATTATATTACCTCCTTCCTATTCTCTTTTGCTAGCTTTTGCCTTAAAGTCCATTTAATCAGAAATTCATGCTGCCTTGCTGCTCTTTTTTGGTTGCCATTTGCTTTATATATACTTTTCCATCATTTGATTTTTAGCTTAATTTTGTGATTGTGCATAAAATGTGTCTCATGTAAACAGCATATTGATGGTTCATGTTTTATTATCTACTGCACTACTCTTCATCTCTTGACTGATGCATTTAATCCATTTATATTCAGTATAATAGTTATAGGTATTAATTTACTGCAGGCATTGTGCTGTTTTTATTTGTTACTTTGTTTGTTTGTTTTTGTTTCTTTTAGTGCTGTTCCTGATTTCTTTGTCCATATATTTTTCTGTGCTGAGTCCCTTATGTTTATGGATTTTGTTATCATTTCCTTCATTGCTACTGCTTTATTGTTTACTGAGTCTTTATGACTTTATTGTTTTGGTGTAAAGCTTTAATAATTTTTTTCAAAATTATTTTGTAATTTATTATTATATTCCCAAATTCAAAATAGTTTGTTACATCTTAATGTCATCTTGATTGGTTATTCATGTGAAAATTTTGAAATTACTCCTTTTTTGCTTTGTAATTTCCATCATTTAAAAATTAACATCTCTCATTCCCTATTTTCAGTCTTGTAGGTTTTTTTCTTTTTTTTTCTCCCTTTGATAGTTTTATGAGATGATTTCTGGATGACATGTGTCTTAATCTGAAGTTGTAGTCTGACGTTGCTGGATCTCTTTCTAAAGGTTTCCTTCAGCATTTCTTGTAAGGTTAGCCTAATTTTCATGAATTCACTTCATTTCTGATTATCTGCAAATGACTAATTTCATCATTGTTATTTGATGGACAATTGGGCTGGAAAATAATTCTTAGCTGGCAAAATTCATTTTCTTTCAAATTTTTATGTGCCATAACATGATTTCTCACTTATATGATTTTTGATGAGACATCAGAGCTTTGTCTTAATGGTTCTCAATTGTAGATAAGTTTTTGTTTTTCCCAAGCTGATTTTAGGAATCTTTCTTTGTCTTTGTCTTTAGAAAGCTTGATTTTCACATGTCCTCATGGTTTTCTTTTGAGGTATATCCTATTTAGGGTTCATTGAGCTTCTTGAATGTTTCTCTTCTCCTATTTCTTGACATTAATGAAGAGTTTTTCTGAAAAATTTTCAACAATATTCTTGGTGAGTGTTTTTCTTTTTTGTCTCTTATTATTCAGGAATTCTGATTATATATATGTTATTACTCTTGATGGTGTGTCACACATCTTAAGCTTTAATCATTCTTTTTTCCTTCTTTCTTCTGATTATTCCTCTAGCATATTAGTATTGAGAGATTTGTTTTAAATTTAGCTAATTATTTCTTTCATTTATTTAAGTCTACTCCTAAACACTACCAATGTTTTATGTATTTCTGATAGCTTAGTATTAACCTTCTGAATTACTAATTGCTGGTACAGTGGTAAATTTTCCATTTATTTAGTGTTCTTCCTCTTCTTCTTTTTCTTTTCTTTTTTTTTTATAATGTATTTTTTCCCCAACTCTTCTATAGTTGTGTCTGTGTTTTCCTTTTTTTTTTTTTTTTCTGTGTTTCCTTAATCATTTTCTCAATCCGTTGAAAATACTCAAGTATAATTGTTTTGAGTTCCTTATCAGGTAGTTCCAATAACACTTCTTCCTCAGGAAGATTTTCTGTCTGTATTTTGATCACTTGTTTGAGCTACTACATCTTGTTTCACAAATCTCAGTTGTGAACTGAATTTGCCTGTTGTTTCTGAGACATTGTAGTGGTGTTGTATTTGTATTATTTGGTGATTGTGTGTTGGTATTTTTTCATGAAGGTGTTTTTTTTTGTTTTGCTACATCTGGTAATGGGATAGGTGTGCTTATCTGGTCATAAGCTTGGCATTATCATGATGCTCACCACCTATCTCTACATGGATTGGTTAGCAGGGGGGATTGTACACGTAAGTCTCTCATCACTGGTCATATAGAACAACTTAGGCAGGCTACATGGGCATTGGCTGCTATCTGTTTTCTATTCCATGGTGATGGAGCATGTGGTGGCACATGCCCAGTGTGTGGGATAGCAGGCATGGTGTGTGTGGCTGATTAGGGTCAGTGGCCCCAGACTATTAGGGACTAACAGGGGAAAAAAAAGTCATAAGAGTGAGAAATAATAATGAAATGTGAATGAAGAGAAAAGATCAGGAAGAAAGAGACAATAATAATAAATAAAAAAGACCAAAAGAAGAATGTGAGAAAACAACACAGTACTGATGCAAAAACTGGGCACTTCACACAGCTGCACCAGGATGCAGTGATAATTCCACAATAGCATGAACTAAAATAAGCAGAGAGGCAGAAGTGGGCACAACTGAACACAGAGATGGCAGGAGGCAGGTCCTGCTATTCATGATCAAAAAAAAAAAAAAGAAAGAAAGAAAAAGTGAGTGAGAAGTGAATGAAAAACATAAAAGAAATGTAAAAAGGAGAAAAGCAAGAGTGAAAAGGGTAAAAAATAAGAAGAATGAAAAAGAAAAAAGAGAGGAAAAGAAAATTGGCACCATCCTAGCACAAGTTCTAGCTATCCAAAACAGCTTCAGTGGGCTCAGAGCACAGACAATTACCAGCAGAAGTGTGGTAGTGGGCATTATTGACCATGGGGAAGGCACCTTCTTTATGAGATTAAAATAAATAAATGGGGTTTTAAGAGGAAAAAAAATGACAGAGTATGCAACAAAGAGGTGGAAGAGAAAAGAAATAAAATGAAAGAAAAAGAAAGAAAAGCAACATAGTACTGGCAAAAGTGTTTCTTTCCAAATGTAGTGAAAGCAATGTTCAATTTGTGGGAATGTACATTGTGAACCAGAGATGGGAGAGGATGGGTGCTGCAGACAATGGGTGTGGCTCCCTCTCTGTAGAATAAGAAACAAAAGTATGGGGAAAGGAAGAAAATAGAAGGGGAGGGGCAGCAGTGGGACAAAAGATGAAAGATAAAACAGTAAAAAAAAATAATGGCACAACTCTGGCTTTGGGGAACGTTTCACTGCCTGCTGGGTAGATGGAGGTGGAGAGGTGTGTCTCTGGTCACTAGGAGGTTGTTAAGGTTAAAGGAGGAAATCATACTTCTCTGGGCACTCAATGAGTGTAGTAATGGGTTAACAGAACAATTTATCTGGTTCTTGCCTTAATTAGAATGCTGCTTGCAATAATTCAAAATAACCACAATGTGCAAGTCAGCAGTTCACCTCTTCATATATAACTCTTTAATTTCTGTTTTCATTCAGTCTCTCTCACTAAGCAGTATTTTATCAATTTCTTTAGACTTTCCTCTGAAGCTCTGGGTTCCAGGATTTTCATCCACATTCATGTTACTTGTTTCTTGAGTGGTTGTTGTAGAGGGTCTGGATGGCATATCTGCCTAGTGCATCATCTTAGACTGGAGGATCAATTACTTTTTGAGCTATGAAAAGAGCCAATTAAGCACAGAAACAAACAAGAACATATGGTAAAAGGTAGATGCCAAATCCCATAAAGATCATCAAGGAGCCCAGGGACAGAAGGTTAATAGAGATAAGAACATTCCCTTATAATCAATCCACACACAGAGAGAGAAAGTCTTCCTCTAAAGCCAGTACTCTGAGGTTTTATTGTTATTTATTTATTTATTTTTTTAAGTTAAGAAGCTGAAGTCTCGACTTTGAATTCAAAGACAAAAATACATGAATGTCACAGGAAGTTAAAAGATATAATAGGCAAATTGAAAAAGATATTTTTAAACAAACCAGAAGAAAAGAAATGAAAATGCAACTAGTAACAAATAGAACCATTTTATAATCTATTAAGGGTGACTTCATAAAGAAGATTGTACTACCTTAAATAGGTGTGTATACTAATACAAATATAACATCAAGTCCCCAAAACATGTAAAATAAAAACTGCCAGAATGGGACTGAGCAAAATATATCTGATACTTATAATAGTATCAGTAGAATTCAGTAACCAAACTTCCTTAATGAAATTAAGAATTAATCATACTTTATTACAGTTGAAGAACAACATAAAGAAACTAGTCATAAAAAATATGACAAAATAAGTAAGCTTTTTAAAAATCAGAATAGAAATTAGAAAATCCATTCAGATGAGTGAAAATAAAGCACAACAATCCAAATCTCATAGAATCTGTCTATTCAGTGCTTCAAGGAAGGTCTGGAAATATAATTGAGTATATTTTTAGAAAGAAGAAAGAGTTAAGTCAATAATTTAACATTCTGACTTAAAAAAAAATGATAAAGAAAACCCAAATCAAACAGAAGGTGGAAAATAATGAAGATTGGAGGGGAAACTTCCAATAGAGAGCCAAGATATAGAATTTAACATGGACTTCAATGTCCTTGCAGTGCAATGAGTTGCTTAATATGGCCCTTCTTAATATGTCCCTTCTAGCCATTGTTTCCATTCTGTGATATACTGGAAATCCTAATCCCTGTGCCTGTTTACGGTGGGATGCATCTTGAGTCCCGCCATGCTAGGGAGTGTGACTCAAGTCACCACCCTTAGCTTCTGTGAAGTTATGTATGTATGAACGTTCTGGGAAATTTTGCTCTCTTTTGCTTCAGTTCTGTGCTTGGTTCATCAGCATCTCACCCCTGGACTTCAGATAGCAACCATCATCTGACCTGCATATTTGATTTTGCCAACCCCTGCAACAACATGAGTTGGAAGAATTCTCCACCTACCCACAGACTTGGGACTTTGCAGCCTGCCAGCCTGCCAGCCTCCCAGCTTTCACCACAGCCATGGGAACTCTTTCCTTGGGAGCTTGTGAGTTCTGTGAGATGTTATAGTGAACCACAGAACCCTAAGATGGGAGGAACATTATTGAGGGGAAGCAGAGGAGTTGATGTCAGAGTTGATCAAATGGCATGGCAGTTTGGAAAAGTTAGACATGTGGGACACCTTTAACCGGCACCTCATAGGAACTGGGCTTGTACTGATCTTTCTAAAAGAATTTATTCAAGCAGTCTTCATTATAATATGTTGAAAAAACTAAAGGAAACCATCTTAAAGAAGAAGTAAAGAAAATTACAATGATACTTGTTCATCAAAAAGAGAGCACATGATATGGCAGAAATTGTAGGAAAAAAATACTAAAAGAAATTCTGATATTTAAAAATAAAACAAGAAAAATATATATATTTTTTTAATTAGAGGACCTCAGGAATAAAGTTGAACAGATGAAAGAAAGAATCATCAAACTTGAAGATAGACCAATAGTGACTATGGATCCAAATAATTGAAAGAAAAATAATGAAACAAATCGCTTCTGAGAGATGGAAATGTGAGAAATATAAGCAATGCAATATCATAAGAATAGCAAAAGAAGAAAAGCCAGAAAAACATTAGAAAAACATAGGAAAAAATAATTGCTGAAAACTTCTCAAATATAATTAAAAAGAAAATAAAAAAAACCTACACATCCAAGATCAATTAAATGTAAAGAGCATAAATATGAAAAACCCACAAAAATAGATCATAGTAAAAACAACTAAAACAAAAGACAAAAATTAAATTTGAAAACAGAAAGAGAAAAATAACTCACCATACACAAATTAAACCCCAAAATATTAACAGCTAACTTTTCATCTTAAACAATGGAGATCAAAACACATTGTTAAAAGGAAAAAATAAAAAATAAAAAGTCAGCAAGAATGTAATATCCATTAACATTAAAATATGAAAGTGAAATATAAGCATTCAAAGATCAACAAAACCTTTGATAATTCAATGTTAACAGGTATGCCTTACAAGAAATGCCTAAGTACATTCTTGAGGCTGAAAGCAAGTGATACCACATGTTGATTTAATTAAGTACATGCTCAAGCACCAGTAAAGAGAATTATATGATAATAGAGTATTAATGCATAATTAGTCCTTTTCCTTGTATCAACAAATTTAAATAGTAATTACATATATCCATATAAATATATTTGTATTTTAGGCCTGTCATGAATGGAAATACTATATATTTAAAAATGACAGCACAAAGGTAATAGGTGTTAGCAAACCTGTATTGAAAAAAAGAGAGAAGTTTAAAGTAACAACAAAATCTATAAAATTTTCATCTTTTTTTCTTATTTTCTTTAATATAAAAATTTATACTTATATGTATATTTATTGGATTTGTAGATATAGTATGTTGTTGTTGTTGTTAGGTGCTGTAGAGTCATGTCTGACTCATAGAGACCTTATGCACAGCAAAATGAAACATTGCCTGGTCTCACACCAGCTCCATGGTCCTTACTATACTTGAACCCATTGTCTCAGGCACTGTGTCAATCCTTCTCATTGAGGGTCTTCCCCACTTTCATTGACCCTCCACCTTACCAAGCATGACATCCTTCTGATAACATGACCAAAGTAGGTGAGACAAAGTCTTGCCATTCTCGCCTCCAAGGAGCATTTCAGCTGCACTTCCTCCAAGACAGGTCTGTTAGTTCTTTTAGCAATCCATGGTAATTTCAGCAGTCTTTGCCAGCACCACAACTCAAAAACATCAATTCTTTGGTCTTCCTTATTCATTGTCCAGCTCTCACATGCATATGAGGTGATTAAAAATATCATGGCTGTGTCAGGTGCACCTTAGTCCTCAAGGAAACATCTTTGCTCTTCAGCACTTGAAAGAGATACTTGCAGCTGATTTGCCCAGTGCTATACATAGTCTCATGTCCTGACTGCTGCTTCCATTGGTGTAGATTGTAGAACCAAGCAATGTGAAGTCTTTGAAAACTTCGAATTTTTCTCCATTTATCATGATGCTGCTTATAAGTCTAGGTGTGAGGATTTTTATTTTCTCTATATTGAGATGTAATCCATACTGCAGACTGTATTCTTCAATCTTCATCAGTAAGTGCCTCAAGTCATCCTCACTTTCAGCAAGCAAGATGAAGTATGTAGAACCACAACAAACAAAAAGATAAAAAATAATAAAATAAAAGGAGAGAAAAATATAGTAATAATTAGGTATAGTGCTCCTATATCTCACTGGAATTAAGTTAGAAGAATGTCAAGTAAATTTGATAAGTTTATATGTATATGGTAACATTTAGAGCAATAGCTAATATCACAGAATTGTAGTAAAAAAAGTAAAACTGTTTAAATAATTAAAATATCTTATAAAATATTTACTTAATGAAAAAGAAAGTAGGGAAACATGTATAAGAAAACAAATAAACACATGAACCTGTGAAAGAAACAGTAAAAATAGGCATAAATCTAACAATATCAATGAAAACTTGAAATGCAAGTTGTTTAAACAATAAAATCAAAAGACACAAAATGGAGAAATATAAGAAAAATGATCCAATTATAAGCTGTTTATTAGAAATAACTTTAGGTTAAAAATTAGAAATAGATTAAGATAAGTAGATTGAAAAGGTATATTATGAAGAATGCAACCATAAGAAAGTTGGAAATGACAATACTAACACCAGGAAAAAACAGACTTTTAAACCAGCAAACAGACACAAATAAGGGGAATTTTGTAATAATAAAAGGCACAAAACATCAGGAAAATACAAAAATTATAAATATATACAAGTAACAAGAGCACCAAAATGCATGCAATAAAATTTGAAAGAATTTGAAAGAAGAAAGAAAAAGATCATTCAAGAATAATTGTTGAAGTCTTTATTACACCTGTCTTCAATAATTGATAAAACAGCTATGCAGATCAACAAGGAAATAGAAGTGCTGAACACTGTAAACCAACTACACCTAACACTCCATCTAACAACTGCAGAATATGCATTTTTCTTAACTGCAAGGAACATTCTCCACTCTATAATATGTAGTTGGCTAGAAAAGAAATCTCAATAAAATTGACAAGATTTAAATCATACAAAACATTTTTTCCCTCAAACACAATTTGATAAAATTAGAAATTAATAACAAAATTTACTTGAGAAATTTAAAAATGCCTGTAAATTATCAAATTAAAAATAGCCAATAGATCAAAGAAGAAATCATAAGGTAAATTTTAAAAAATCTAGTTTGAAATGAATGAAAATGAATACATAACATAACAAAATTTGTATGATTTAAAAACATGAATAACATAAATAAGACTAGGATTGCTGGTCAGATAGAGAATGGTGAAATCCCAGAGACTATGGCCTCTAGTTACCTTTCAGACTTGAAATTGGAGTCAGTCTGATAGTAACTTTCAGTCAAACAATTGACAGGCCTACAGGCTGAAAAAATCACACCAACATGCACTCCTTAAAATAATCAACCATGGGAGATCAGAAGGGCAACATTTACTCTGAGGGAAATCCAGGAACGCAGGAATACATAGGTGGGAAGGACACAGAGAAAGGGTGACTTCAAGGAGGAAGTGGGAGGAGACCTGCTACATTGTGGGCATTGTAATCAGTGTCACACACACACACACACACACACGCACAGAAATGTGTATGAACTACTTAATGTAAAATTAATTTGCTTTTTAAAATTTCACCCAAATCACAATAAAAAGTTTAAAAAAAGTATGTGAATTGATTAAATTAATACTTAAAAAAAATAAAAACAACAAACAAAAACCCATTGCTCTCAAGTTGATTCTGACTCATTGTGACCTTATGTGTTACACAGTAAAACTGCCTTGTAGAATTTTCTTGGCCATAATTTACACAGAAGCAGACCTCAAGGCTTTCTTCTGTGGTGTCACTATTAGTAACTTTAGGTTACTAGCTACTTGAAAACTCTGTGCCTGGGAGATATTGATAACTATAAATGCTATGTTTAAAGAGGAAAATAATCTTATACCAATAAATTTAATATTTTACCTTAAAACACTGGAAAAATAAGAGCATAGTGTACTCAAAATAAGCAGAAGTAAGAAAATGATAAGGGTCAGAGCAGAAATTAATGAAATAGGAGAGAAAAACAACAAGAAAAGAACAAAACCAAAAGTAGAATCTGAAAAATCACCAAAAGTAAAACACTTTTAGCTATACTGACCAAGCAAAAGAGAAAGAAATTGCAACTTGCTGACATGGAAACTGAAAGAGCGAATAATAATGTATAGTGTAAAAAATAAAGATTTAAGACAATATTATCAACAACTATGGAACCCTGGTGGGGCAGTGGTTAAGCACTATGTTGGTAACCAAAAGCTTGGTGGTTTGAAACCCCCAGCTACTATGTGGGTGAAAGGTGTGATATTCTGCTTCCATAAAGATTTACAGTCTTGTAAACTCTATGGGGCAGTTCTATTCTGTCCTAGAGAGTCACTATCATTCTGAATTGACTCAACGGCCAATGGTTTTGGGTTCTTATGAACAGCTATATAACATCAAATAAGATAACTTAAATGAAATGGGCAAATTGGTAGAAATGCACAAACTACTGACTGACTCAAAAAGAAATAGAAATTTTTTAATAAAACTGTAGGAAATCAAGAGACTTTACTAGTAATCAAAAGAAAGAAAAACTGCTCCTTAAAAAAAAAAAAAAAAAGCAAGGCTCAGAATGATTCACTGATGTATTCTACTAAATATCTTATGAAGAAATAATACAAACTTGTTAGAAAAACAGAAGGAATCTTCTCAACTCATTTTACGTGCCTAGGCTTAATCTGATATAAGAATCAGCAAAAACATTAAAAAAAAGAAAAGTACAAACTAATATCTCTTGTGAATACAGGTGTAACAAATCTGAAAAGAAGAGTACCACCAAATGCAGCACTAAATAAGAAAAAGATTATGAACCATGATCAGGTAGGATCCATTTCAGGAATGTATGGTTAGTTTAACATCTGAAAATTAGTTAATGTAAAACAAAATATTAGTGGAATAAAGGACACAGACCACCTGATCATCACAATAGATTAGAAAATGCAACATTTATGCCCTTTCATGATAAAATAGTCAAAAAACTGGAAACAGAAATGGATTTCCTCAACCTGATAAAAATCCTCTCTAAAAAGCAAAGCTAATATTATACTTAATTATAAAGAATGAAAAATTTCCCATAGGATCAGGGGCAAGAGGAAATTTGCTCTTGCCTCTTCTACCCAACATTTTACTAAATTTTTAGTGAGAAAGTGAAATAAAAATCACCCAGCTTGGGAATATGAAGTTAGAAATTTCTAAACAATCTATTTTTAACTATTGCTGCTAAATGTATCATTAACTAGAATAGACTATATGTTAACCAAAACCAAACTGACTATCATCAAGTCTATTTTGACCTATAGTGACCCATTTTGGGTTTCCAAGGCAGTAAATCTTTACAGAAGTAGATTGTCCAGTCTTCCTTCTGTGGAGTGGCTGGTAGGTTTGAACTGCCAGCTTTTTGGTTAGCAGTCATATGACTTAGAAACTATGCCACCAGGACTTGTTAAACTAAATACTAAGTTTCAATGAATTTGAGAAAATTAAAATCATGCAAAGTAGCTTCTCTGACAACCATGAATAAAGTTAGAAATCGATAATAGGGAAAAAACTGGAAAATACACAAACACATGAAAATGAAACAGAATGTTATTAAACTACCAATAAGTCAAGGAAGAAATCACAAATTGCTTAGAGTCACAAGAAAATGAAAGTATAATATACCAAACTTTATAGTATATATCACAGAGAGTACTCAGAGGATAGAGCAATAAGTATTTCTATGAAAAAAAAAAAAAAAAGAAAAAGAAAAAAAGCAAAGGAAGATTCCAAATTAACATCCTAATGCAACAACTTCAAGAAGGAGAAAAAGAAGAGCAAACTAAGCCTAAAGCAACTAGAAGAAAGGAAATAACTAACATCAGAACAAACATAAATAAAATAGAAAAAGAAGAAAATAGAATCAATAAAAGCAGAAGAGAGGTCTTTGAAAAAATAATAATAAAAAAAAAAACTAATAAATTGAAAAGCTTTAGTTAGGGGAGGTTCCAGCAAGATTACGGACTAGGCAGAAAGACTACACAGACCCTCTTCAACAAAGAAAAGTGAACCCAATTAACACAGGCACAGAAGATAATCTTGGAACCCTGAGCCTTGCAGAGAAGGACATAGAAATGGACTAAACCCCAACTAGCAGAAGAATTTGCATGAAAATATCAAAAAAGGAGACAGACGGAGCTGCAGTCTGGCAGTGATCCTGAGAGATCCTGATGACACAGACAGGTTGGAGATTAC
This sequence comes from Orycteropus afer afer, assembly GCF_000298275.1. Lineage (NCBI taxonomy): Eukaryota > Metazoa > Chordata > Mammalia > Tubulidentata > Orycteropodidae > Orycteropus > Orycteropus afer. The sequence continues at coordinate 32,321,614 of NW_006921591.1, forward strand.
CAAGTGCTGCTAGGACCTAAGAATTAACCTAAAAATCATCCTGCTAGCTAGGGACTGCACGCAGGACTGTGCACAGTGGCTGGGGAACAAATGGAGAAGGTGAAGAGAAAGGTGGGCTGAACTGTGGACTTTTGCCAGTCCGGAGGATGCCACCATTTTGAAACTTTAAAAAGCCGCTTGACTATATTGGATATTTAAAGAGACAGCATTGTTGCAGATTCCTGGGGCTTGAGAGCACATTCCTCTTTCCAGCAACACCAAGGACATTCAGGACCTGTAAGACTGAAAAGGTATGAGATTCCTCTTGTTACTCTTATACCCCACAACTGCTTGGTGAAGGGAGGTGTGGTAATCCCCCACTCCCACCTACTTTCTGGGCCCACAGGAATTCCATCAGAGTCTGTGTGCTCAGACAGAACTTCAGTGCCCTGCTCTGTCTTCCACCGATATTTTTTTGTTTCTCTCTTTTTTTATTTTTACTTTTTTCTTTTTTTCTTTTTCACTTTCTTTTTTCTGGGGATTAGTTTGCTAGTATTTGTCTGTTTTAAAAATTATATATATATTTAATACATTTGTCCTTTTTATTATTATTCTTAATCTTCCACTACCAGGTCTTAGTTTTCAGCATTTTTTCTTTCCCTGTGCCTGGTTGAAATTTATTTTCTATGCTTTTTTTTCTATTTTTCTTTTTCCTCTTTTTTCTCAAGTTTAAGCCCATTTCT
>NW_006921591.1:32324368-32325816 GCF_000298275.1 Orycteropus afer afer
ATAACATGACTCATAAACATAATGAGCTCAGCACAGAAAATAATATGGAACAAAGAAACCAGGGACACCATGAAAAAACACATAACAAAAGGACAGCAACAAATTCAAACTTACCAATAATTACCCTGAATGTTAATGGATTAAATGCACTACTCAAGAGACGGAGAGTTGCATATTGGATAAGAAAACATTATCCATCAATATGATGCCACAAGAGACATACCGTAGATATCAATACAAAAATAGAATAAAAAGCAAAGGTAGGAAAAAGATACATCAAGCAAATGGCAACTGTAAGAGAGCAGGAGTGGCAATATTATTTTCTGATCAAATTGACTTTAAGACAAAAACCACCATACAACACAAGGAAGGACATTATATAATGACTAAAGGATCAATTGAACATGAAAATATAACCATAATACATATCTATAGACCCAAGGAAAGAGCCCCAAAATATATAAATCAGACTTTAAAAGAGTTGAAAATCCAAATACGTGACTCCACAGTCATAGTGGGAGATTTTAATACACCACTTTATTTGAAAGATAGAACAACTGGAAAGAAACTCAACAAAGATGCAAAAGAGCTAAACAATACAATCCACCAATTTGGCTCTATAGACATCTATAGAGCACGTCACCCAACAGCAGCACAATATACATTCTTCTCCAGTGCACATGGAACTTTTTCTATGATAGACCATGTGTTAGGCCATAAAGCAAGCCTTAATAAATTAAAAACATTGAAATACTGCAAAGCATCTTCTCAGAACATCATGCTACCAAATTAGAAATCAACAATAGGAAGATCAACAGGAAAATAATAAACACATGGAAACTGAACAACACCATCTTGAGAAAGACTTGGGAAGAGAATAAATCAAAATTGAAATTCAAAAATTCCTTGAATCAAATGAGAATGAAAACACAAAATATCAAAATCTTTGGGACACAGCAAAAGCAGTGATCAGAGACCAATTTATAGCAATCACTGCACACATCAAAAAAAACAAGAAAGAGCCAAAATCAACACTTTAAATGAACACCTCCAGCAATTAGAGAAAGAAAAGCAAGAAAAGCCTGAAGTCACCAGAAGAAAAGAAACAATCAAGATTCGAGCAGAAATGAATGAAACAGAAAATAGAAGGGCTATAGAAAAAATCAACAAGACCAGAAGTTGGTTTTTTGAAAAGATCAATGAAGTTGACAAACCACTTGCAAATGTAACAAAAGAAAAGAGGGAGAAATTACAAATAACATGAATAAGAAACAAAATGGGTGAAATCACAACAGAATCAACTGAAATAAAAATGATAATATCAGGATACTATGAAGGACTAATCCCACAAATTGGAAAATCTGGAGGAAGTAGACAGTTTTCTAGAAACACACCAATTACATAAACTAACACAGATTGATGTGGAAAATTTGAACAGGCCCATCACA
>NW_006921591.1:32330012-32331037 GCF_000298275.1 Orycteropus afer afer
CTTTTGCACATACAATACTGCATTGTCATTGAAGGCAATCATGGGTATATGGATGGATAGATGGGTGGACAGGCTAAATTAATAGATATGTCTATGAAATGGGGAGGGTATCCAAGAACATATATAGGGTTGGCAGACAATGGTCCTACAAGTTAATGTGAATGATCAAAATTCCCAGGTGTATAGTAGAGCCGACAAGGGTAAAGGTTGTGGTCATGGCTTGGTCACAGCCAGCTACCCAGAGGGACTGGGTAGTTGAGCTTGCAGACTTGGGACCATAGTCACAGGGGACATCAAGCTCAATTGGCATAACATATTATACAAAACATTGTTGCACCTCCTACTTTGGCAAGTAGTGACTGGGATCTTAAAAGTTAGCAAGCTGCCATCCAGATGCAATGATGGGTTTCTCCTCATCCAGAGCAAGGAAGAATGAATAAAACCAAAATTTATGGAAACAATTAGTCCTAGCAACTGGTACACCATCCAATCTGCAGCCTATACAACTATGAGACCAGAAGAACTAGTTGGTCCTTGGCTACCACTGTCATCCACTTAGATGGGGATCTATGTAGGAGATCCTTGATAGAGAGGGAGAACAATGTGGAACAAAACTCAAAATCATTTGGAGGAGGAAAAAAGGGGGGGGGTTACTAGGTTTTCTGGTCTGATAGAGCCTGGTGGAACCACTGAGACTATGGCCCCTAGCTGCCCTTCAGATCTGGCATTGAACCCACACCTATGATTTTTCAACCCAACAAAATACAGGTATATGAGTTAAACATTTACCTCAAGTAGATACACTCCTTGGAGAGAACAATCATCGGAGAAAGAAGGGCTGCTTATGCACAGGGACACAGTTCAAGGGGCAGGAGTGTATGGAGGGATGGATACTGGGAAGAGGTAACTATGGGGAGGAAGTGGGAGGGCAGCTGTTGCATTGTGGCAATCTGTGGTCAATGACATGAGACAAAGTGTATGTGAACTGCTGTATGGAAAGTGAATTTGCTCTGTAAATCTTCACC
>NW_006921591.1:32331236-32332420 GCF_000298275.1 Orycteropus afer afer
TGCCGTCGAGCCGGCCCGGACTCATAGCGACCTCTCCTTGGGTTTCCAAGGCAGTATCCCTACAGAAGTAGGATTGCCCAACTTCCTTCCGAGGAGTGGTTCGTGGGTTTGAACCACCAGCCTTCTGGTTAGCAGTCAAGTGCCTTAGGCACTATGCTACCAGAGCTCCTATTAGTGTTTTAAAAACATCCCAAACAACAAGTAAAGCCAAATGCCTTCACTAGGGAATTCCACAAAACATTTAAAGAATTGACTTCAATACTATTTAAACTCCTCTAAAAGATAGAGAAGTAAAAAATACTCACTAATTCATGCTGTGAAGCAAATACAACACTGATATTAAAACCAGACAAAGTACAAAAAGAAAAGAAAACTACTAGTCAATATTCCTTGTGAATGCTGTTGTCTTTAGGTGCCATAGTCATTTCTGACTCATAGTGACCCCATGCACAGCAGAATGAAACACTGCCTGATCCCGTGCCAGCTTCATGATCCTTGATGTACTTGAGCCCATTGTCACAGCCAGCTTTTCAATCCATCTTACTTATCCATCTTGTTGAAGGCCTTGCCCTCTTTCATCGACCCTCCACCTTACCAAGCATGACATCCTCCTCCAGGGAATTGTCTCTTCTGACAACATGACCAAAGTAGGTGAGACAAAGTCTTGCTATTCTCACCTCCAAGGAGCATTCCAGCTGAACTTCCTCCAGGACAGTTCTGTTAGTTCTTTTAGCAGTCTGTGGTACTTTAACCATTCTTCACCAGTACTACACCTCAAAAGCATAAACTCTTCTTCAGTCTTCATTATTCATTGTCCAGCTCTCACATGTGAAGGAGGAGATTGAAAATATCATGGCTTGTATCAGGTGCACCTTAGTCCTCAAGGAGACATCCTTGCTCCTCAGCACTTGAAAGAGTTCCTTCGCAGCCAACCTGCTCACTGCTACACATCATCTAATGTCCTGACAGCTGCTTCCATTGGCATAGATTGTAGAACCAAGCAATGTGAATTCTTTGACAACCTCAATCTTTGCTCCACTTATTGTGATGCTGCTTATTGGTCCAGTTGTGAAGATTTTTGTTTTCTTTATATTGAGACATTATCCATACTTCAGACTCTATTCTTCAATCTTCATCAGTAAGTGCCTCAAGTCATCCTCACTTTCAGCAAGCAAAGTTGTATC
>NW_006921591.1:32333238-32338292 GCF_000298275.1 Orycteropus afer afer
ACAGCCTCCTGGTCAATGCACAGGTTCCTCATGAGTACAATCAAATGTTCAGGAATTCCGATTCTTCTCAATGTTACCCATACTTTGTCGTAATCCACACAATCAAATGCCTTTTCATAGTAAATAAAACACAAGTAAACATTTTTCTGGTATTCTTTGCCTTGAGCCAAGATCCATCTGGCAACAGCTATGATATCCCTTGTTCCACATCCTCTTCTGAATCCAGCTTGCACCTCTGGAAGTTCTCTGTCAATATACTGCTGCAGCTGTTTTTGAATTATCTTCAGTAAGATCTTATTTGTGTGTGATATTAATGATATTGCTCTATAATTTCCACATTCTGTGGGATCATCATTCTTTGTAATCTGGAAGACAGTCAGTTGGCCAGATAGCTGTCTTCCAAATCTCTTGGCATAACTGAGTGCCTGCAGTAGGGCATCTGTTTGTTGAAACATCTCAATGGGTGTTCCGTCAATTCCCAGAGCCCTGTTCTTCGCCAATTCCTTCATTGCAGCTTTGACTTCCTCCTTCAGTACCATTGGTTCTAGATCAGATGCCACCTCCTGAAATGGATGAAGATTGGCCAATTCTTTTTGGTACAGTGACTCTATGTATTTCTTCCATCTTTTTTTTTTTTTTATGTTTCCTGCACCATTCAATATTTTGCCCAGAGAATCTTTCAATATTGCAACTCTAGTTTTATTTTTTCTTTCCCCTCAATTCTTTCAGCTTGAGAAATGCCTAGCGTGTTCTTCCCTTTTGTTTTCTAACTCTAGGTCTTTTCACATTTCATTATAGTAATTGGCTTTGTCTTCTCAAGCTGCTCTTTGAAATCTTCTGTTCAGCTCTTTTATCTTGTCATTTCTTCCATCTGCTTTAGCTACTCTCTGCTCAAGGGCAATTTTCACAGTCTCTTCTGTCATCCATTTTGGTCTTCTTTTCTCATCTTTTTAGTGACCTCTTGCTTTCTTCATGGATGATGTTCTTGATATCATCCCACAATTCTTCTCATTTTTGGTCATTGGTTTTCAATGCATCAAATCTATTCTTTAGATGGTTTCTGAATTCAGGAGGGATATTTTCAGCATCAAGATATTGGACAATGTTTCCAGACTATTCATAAAGTTGCTCAGTAATGTATCAGACAGTGTTTCTTTGCTATTCATAAGCTTTTTCTTGATCAATTCTTTGAGAAGTGGATGGCCTCTTCCTTCTTCCTTCCTTGTGAATATAAATGCAAAAATCCTCAATAAAATACTACCAGACAGAATCCAACAGATTATTAAAAGAGTTATATACTGTAACCAAGTGGGATTTATTCCAGGAATGCAGGTATGGTTGAACATTAGAAAATCAATTTAATAATCACATAAATAGAACAAAGAAAAGGAACTCCATGATCATCTCTATGGATTTGGAAAAGTATTTGGTAAAATCCAAAATGCTTTCTTGATGAAAACCCTCAAAAAAGTAGGAATAGAAGGGAAATTCTTCAAGATGATTCAAGGCATATGGTAACCAGTAGGCAATATTATACTTAATGGATTTCCCTTTGGAATTGAGAACAAGGCAATGATGCCAGCCCTCACCACTTCTTTTCAAAGTTGTACTAGAATCCCAGCCAGAGCAATAAGAGAAGAAAAAGAAATTTTAAAAAAACAATCAAGATTGAAAAGAAATAATATCTTTATTCCAGGATGAGATGATTCTATATATAGAACATTTCCAAAGAACTCACAAGAAAATTTCTAGAGCTAACAGAGGAATTTAGTAAAATTGTAAGGTACAAAGTCAACAAACAAAAATTAGTTGGATTTCTATGTAATGGCAATGAGAAAACTGAAAATAAAGTTAAGGAAATGATTCCATTTACAATAGTGTGTAACTGAATAAAATACTTAGGAATAAATTTAACCAGGGATGTGAAGGACAATGGAAATCATTAAAAAAAAAAAAAAAGAACCCTGCTGAAAGACATTAAGGAAAATTTAAATAATTGGAAGAAAGTTCCCCATGTTCATGGATTGGAAAGTTTAAAGTTGTTAAGATGTCTATACAACCCAAAGTTAATACAATATTGATCAATACAATATTGATTCAATACAATATTGATCAGAATTCTAACACCTTCTTTATAAAAAAGGTAAAGCCAATTCTCAACTTTTTATCAAATGGCAGGGGGACACAAATAGCTAAAGCAATGCTGAAATGGAAGAACAAAGTTGGAGGACTTACACTTCCTGATTTTACAACATATTATAAAGATATAGTATTCAAAACAGCCTGGTGAAGGTGTAACAATAAGCATATACACCAATGGAATAGAAATGAGCGTTCAGAAATAAACCCACACGTCTATGGTCTACTGATTTTTTACAGAAAGTCTGAATCTGTATAATGGGGAAAGAAGAGTAAATCTTCACGAATGCAGACTGCTCCATCTTTCTTTTTTGGAGTGGTTGGTGGGTTTGAACCACCGATTTCTTGGTTAGCAGCCAAAAGACTTAACCACTACACAGCCAGAGCTCCTTATTCAATAAATAGTGTTGGGAAAATTGAATCTCCACATGTGGAAAAGTGAATATGCATCATACCATACACAAAAAAAAAATGTGAAATGAATTGAAGACCTATTTTTAATTTCTTAGAAAATGCAGGGGTAAAAATTTTAGTCCTAGCTTTTAACAATGAATTATCTAATATAAAGGCACTCTGGTGGTATAGCGCCTAAGGCACTTGACTGCTAATCAGAACGTTGGTGGTTCAAACCCACCAGCCACTCCTCAGAAGGAAGATTGGACGATCTACTTCCATAATGATACCACCTCAGAAACTCAAGGAGAGGTTGCTCTGAGTCTGAGATGACTTGAGGGCACATGACGACAACAACAACAATTTAATATAATGACAGAAGCACAAATGGCAAAATAAAAATGAATAAATAGGACCAGATAAAAACTGAAAAAAACTTATTCATCAAAATACATTACCAAAAAGAGAAAAGACAAGCTACTGACTGGCAAAATATGTTAGGAAACCAAGTATCCAATAAGAAATCTGATAACTAAAATATGTATAAAACTTTGAAAAAGAACAAAGAAACAAAACAGATAAAAAGCTAATCATAAAATGGGAAAGAGACTTAAATAGATATTTCACCAAAGAGGACATTCAAATGGCCACTTACCACAGGGCCAAGACTAAAAAATGAAAATAAAACAAATGTTTTTGATGATGTGGCAAAACTAGAACCATTACCCTTTGCTAGAAAGAACGTAAAGGTACAGGCATTGTAGAAAACAGTACAGTGGTTCATCAAAAAACTAAAAATAGAACTACCATATGACCCAGAAATTCCACTCCTAGGTGTATACCCAAAAGATTTGAAAGTAGAGGCTTGTATATCAATTTTTATTTCAGCACTATTCACAAAAGTAAAAAAAAAAAAATAGGCAAACTAAATGTCCATTAACAAGTGAATGTATAAACAAAATGGAAATATAATCTTTTAAAAACAAACAAACAAACAACAAAAAAAACTTTTAATTGTCATTTGGGTGAAAGTTTACAGAGTAAATTGGTTTTCCATTCAACAGTTAATTGGAAATGAAATGTTGATACATGCTACAATATAGATAGCTCCTTAAGACAGTATGCTGAATGAAATAAGTCAATCACAAAAGGATAAATATTGTAAAATCTCACTTATATAAAAAGACAGAAATAGGAAAAAAAATATTCTGCCGATATGTTCAGCAACATAGCAGCATACTAGATCAATATTAAATCATCAATTATATTTCTATACTCTTATCAATGAACAATCTGAAAATAAAACTCAGAAAATAATTCTATTTAAAGTAGCATCAAAAATGCTTAGGAATAATTCTATAACAGTAGTGAAAGATTTGTAGTTTGAAATCTACAAAATATAATTTGAAAGAAATTAAAGACATAAATAACTGGCAAGAGATCCCTTGTTGATGAACTGGAAGACTTAATATTGCTAAAATGACACCATCCAGACATACACAAAGATTCAAATGTAATCTTTTTCCAATCCCAGCTGCCTTTTTTTTTTTTTTTGTAGAAATTTACAAAATTATTCTAAAATTAAGATGAAAATACAAGCAACCCAGAGAGTTAAAGTAATCTTGGAAAATAAGGACAAAGTTTCACACTTCTTTATTTCAAAATTTACAAAGCTGCAATAATCATGACAGTATGGTAATGATCAATGGAAAAGAATTAACAGTCCAGAAATAAATTCTCATATTTATGTTCCATGGATTTTTGGTAGGGGTCAGAAGACTACTTAATGGGGGAAACATCTTTTCAACAAAGGGTACAAGGAAAACTGAATATCTACATGCAAAAGAACAATTTTATACTATTATATCATATCATGTACAAAAACTAACAAAAGACAAATAATAGTTTAATGTGAAAGTTAAACAAATAATTTAAGAAGCCAGCAAACACATGAAAAAATGCTTGCAACCATAGCCCTTGTTATTAGGTGCAATCCAGCCAATTCTACTTCACAGAAACTACATGTACTGCCTGGTCCTGTGTCATCCACACAATCATTCATATGCTTGAGCCCATTTTTGGAGGGATAGCATCAATCCATCTAGTTGAGGGTCACCATTTTTTTTTGCTGACTCTCTGCTTTACCAAGCATGATATCCTTCCTCAGGGATTTGTCCCTCCAGATAACATAACCAAAGAGAGTCAAAGTCTTACCATCCTGGCTTCAAAGTAGGATTCAGGCTGTACTTCATCCAAGACAGATTTGTTTGTTCTTCTGGCAGTCCATGGTATGTTCAATATTCTTCACCATTTCAATAATTCAAATACATCAGTTCTTCTGTGGTTTTCCTTATTCATCATCCAGCTTTTGCATGCATGTAAAATAAACCAAACTCACTGCCATTGAGTCAAACCCAACTCATAAGGACCTCTCCTTGGGTTTCCGAAGTGGAATCACCACAGAAGTAGATTGCCCAACCTTCCTTCCGAGGAGTGACTGGTGGCTTTGAACCAACATCCTT
>NW_006921591.1:32338392-32347938 GCF_000298275.1 Orycteropus afer afer
GTTGAATCGATTGTGACACATGCTGTTCTTGTTCTGTTCAAATGACTGCATCTTGATCTATGTACAGGTTCCTTATGAACACAATTAAATGTTCTGGAATCCCATTTCTTTTCAGTGTTATACATAATTTATTGTCATCCATGAAGTCAACTGCCTTTGCATAATCAATAAAATACAAGTAAACATCTTTCTGGTTTTCTCTGCTTTCAGCCAAGATCTATCTGATATCAGTAGTGATATCATTTTTCCTATGTCCTCTTCTGAATTGAGTTGAATTTCTGACATTTCCCTCTCTATATAATGCTGCAAACATTTTAAAATTATTTCCAGCAAAATTGTACTTGCATGTGCTATTAATGATATTGTGTGAAAATTTTCACATTCTGTTGGATCATCTTTCTTTGGAATGGACACAAATATGAATTTCTTCCAGTCACTTGGCCATGTATTTGTCTTTCAAATTTCTTGGCATAGATGATTGAGGACTTGCACTGATGCATCTGTTTGTGGAAACATCTCAATTGGTGTTCTGTCAATCATGGAGCTCTGCTTTCCACCAAAGGCTTCATACACTTTGGACTTCTTCAATGACATTGGTACTTTATGATATGCTACCTACTGAAATGTTGGAACATTTACAAATTATTTTTTGTTTGAGTGACTCTGTGTATTCATTTCATCTTCTTTTGATAGTTCCTGTGTGGTTCAATAATTTATCCAAAGAATCCTTCACTATTGCAATTCAAGGGTTGACTTTGTTTCTTCAGCTTGAGAAATGTTAGGAATATTCTTCCTTTTTTTTTATTTTTAACTCCAGTTCTCTGCATATTTTATTATGATTCTGTACTTCATCTTCTTGAGCCACCCTTTGAAATCTTCTGTTCAGCTATTTTACCTTATAATTTCTTTCATTCTCTTTAGCAACTCTATACTCAATATCAAGATTCAGAATCTCTTCTGACATCCATTTTGGCTTTTTCTTTCTTCTTTATCTTATTAATGACCTTTAGCTTTCTTCATGAAGAATGTGTTTGATGTCATCCTATAACTTGTCTGATCTTTGGTCACTGGTTTTTAATGTACCAAACCTATTCTTGAGATTATCTCCCAAATTCAGGTGGACATTGTCAGTCCTGTGGACTTTTTTTAATTTTCTTAATCTTCAACCTGGGCTTGCATTAGAACAATTAATGGACTGTTCCACAATCATACTCTGGCCTTGTTCTGATTGGTGATATTGAGCTTTTCCATCCCCTTTTGAAAAAAGACATTTCCACTGAATAAGTCATTGGTCTTGCCAAATTGTATCATGTGATCTCCAGTGTCATTTCTAGCATCAATTTTTTAAAGCATTTTTAAACTACTGATCCTTCTTCTTTGTTTCCAACTTTTGCATTTAATCACCAGTAATTACTAATGCATCTTAATTGCATGTTTAATCAGTTTCAGACTGCAGAATTTGATAAAATTTTTGGAGACCAAGAGAGAAATCATCAAAGGACATGAGTGCAAGGCACATGTCCAACAGCAACAGGAGAAGGCAAGGCCTCTCCAACAGCAACAAGAGAAAGCAAGGCATCTCTCATGGTAAAATCCTTATTTGGCAGAACATCAAGTATTAAAAGTAGATTATATTCCAGTAGTCCATGCTTTTAACTTACTGGGATGTTACATATTGTGGGTCACTGTGCCCTAGTAAACATTTATTATGTTACACTCATTACTGAGGAGGCTTTTTTGATTGTTATAATGACCACCTGTTGTCCTTGAGCATGTAGAGGAGTAAACTTTTAACTCTGTAGAGAATAAGCTAAATGTATGGATTCCAAGACCAATGATGTAATCATGTATAAACATATAAATAAAGTGGAACAAAGGCATCAGGGGTCACTCTTGCAGAATATGCAGGGCATTTGTCTGGCCCGTTCCTTTTATAAAACCATTATCCTTTCATTTCACTTTGTTTCGTGACCTGTGTGTTTTTGGCAAATGCACCATAAAACTGTTATGTTTTGAGTGCTGTACAACCCGACCGAGGTGCTCATTTTCCTGTACTATATCAGACAATGTTCTACTGCTACACATAAGATATTCAGGGGCATTTTTTTTTTTTTTTCCCAGAAGTGGACTGCCACATCTTTCCTACTCTGCTTTAATCTGGACACTTTGCAGAAACCTGTTCACCATGGGTGACTCTTCTGGTATTTGGAATACCAGTGGAATAGCTTCCAGCAATACACAAGCCACCACTGTGCAACAGAGTGACTAGTGTAATTAGCCATTGAAAAAAACAAGCTCACTGCCATCAAGTTGCATATGACCCATAGTGACCTGTCCTTGGGTTTCCCAGGAGGTATCACTATGGAAGTAGGTTGCCGAATCTTCCTTCTGAGAAGTGGCTAGTAGGTTTGAAATGCCAACCTTCTCATTAGTAGTCAAATGCCTCAGACACTATACCAGCAGAGCTCCTAAATTAGCCATTAGAGAGATAAAAATCAAAACACCAATAAGATATTATCTCATGCCAAAATTAATAGAATAGTTCACAAAAACAGAAAAGGTAAGACTGTGAACAAATGGAACAAGCTTAAACTTCTGTTGGGACTATAAAATTGTGCAACACAGTTGAAAACAGTATGGTGCTTCCTTAAAAAACTAGAAATAGAAATACCATATGATCCAACAATCCCTCTACTAGGTATCTATCCTAGAGACATAGCAGCCATGACACAAACACATATGCATGTGCATGTTTATTGTTGTACTATTTACAAAATTAAAAAGTTGAAAACAATCTAAATATACATCAAGAATGAATGGATAAACAAACTATGGTACATGCACACTAACAGATACTAAGTAATATTAAAGAACAATGATGAATCTGTGAAACTTCTCAAAACATGGAGAAACCTAGAGGTTTTCATGATGAATTAAATTAGTTAATCACAAAAGAACAAAAGTTATAAGAAATCAATATTATAAAAAGTAAAGAAAAGGCTTACACAGAAAAAAAAGTCCTTTAATGGTTATTGGGAAAAAGGAGGGTAAGCAGCTAACTGAAGAGTAGGCACTTATTAACTTGAGTGAAGGGGAAGACAATATATAATAAGAGGGGTATCAGTGTTATAGATTAGTTGTTAAATTTTAAGATGTGAAATTTGTGTACTTATTTTAAGTTGCTTAAAAATGACTCTGACAGCGAAAAAAACTATATCCCAGAGTTTCTGGCAAATAAGTGATGGTTAGTAAATGTCTTTGAATGAAAATTAAACCTTTTAGAACAAAACATATGGATAAAAGTTTGCAACACTGAATTACAGGATTTTTTTTTAAATGTGTTGCACCGAAAGTGCAAATAATAATAATAATAATAACAAAGTATTTATAAATTGGATGTCATAAAAATTAAATACATTTGTGCTTCAAAGGATACCACCACAAAAGTTCAAAAACAATTAATGAGATAAGAGAAAATGTTTGCAAATCATAGTCTAAAAGGTATTTTTATTTAGAACAGTTAGACCTCAATAATAAAAATAAATAAATAAATTTAAAAATATTCAAAGGATCTAATTAGACATTTCTCCAAAGAGGATGGAAAAATAATGGACAAACACATAATAAAATGCTCAATTTCTTTAACCATTGTTGTTCTTCTCAGGTGATGTTGAGTCAACTCCAACTCATAGTGATCCTATGTACAATAGAACAAAACTGCCCTATCCTAAGACAATCTCACAATCCTCTATATCTGAGCCTATTGTTGCAGCCACTGTATCAGTCCATCTTGTTGAAGGCCTTCCTTTTTTCACTGACCCTCCAATTTACCAAGCATGACATTCTTCTCGAGAGAACAGTGCCCTCTAACAACATGAACAAAGGAGGTGAGAAGAAGACTGGCCATTCTCGCTTCCAAGGAACATTCTGGCTGAACTTTTTCTAGGATAGATTTGTTCATTATTCTGGCATTCAATGATACTTTCAGTATTATTTACCAATATGACGACTCAAAAGCATCAACTCTTCTTCAGTCTCCCTTATGGATATGAGGCGATTGAAAATACCATGGGTACAAATATGGATTGCTTCTAGTCATTTGGACAGGTAACTGTCCTCCAAATTTCTTGCCATAGATAAGTATATACCTGTAGCATTTATTTGTTGAAACATCTCAATGAGTATTCTGTCAATTGTTGGAGCTTTGATTTTCACCAATTCCTTCAGTGCAGCTTTGCCTTCTTCCTTAAACACTATTGGTTCTTGATCATATACAACCTCTTGAAATGGATGAACATTGACCTATTCTTTTTGGTACAGTGATTATGTGTATTCCTTCTATCTTTTCATTTTTTCTGCATCTGTCAATATTTTTCCATAAAAAACAAACAAACAAAAACCCACTGCCTTTGAGGAGATTCTGACTCATGGTGACCCCTGTTGATTTTCTGAGGCAGTAAATCTTTTTGGCTCAAACCCACCAGCCACTCCTGGGAAGGAAGGTTGGGCAATCCTACTTCCGTAGTGATACTGCCTCGGAAACCCAAGGAGGGGTCGCTATGAGTTGGGGCCAACTCGACAACAACAACAACAACAAATCTTTATGGAAGCAGATTGCCCAGTCTTCCTTTCTGCAGGTCTGGTGGGTTTGAACCACCAAATTTCTGGTTATTAGTCAAATGCCTTAGGCAGTGCACCACCAGAGTTCCTATTTTGCCCATAGAATATCTCAATATTGCAGCCTGAGGCTTGAAATTTTTCTTCATTTCTTTCAGCTTGAGAAATGTTGAATGTGTTCTTCCCTTTTGGTTTTCTAACTCCAGGTCTTTGCACATTTCATTATCATAATTGACTTTGTCTTCTCAAACTGCTCTTTGAAATCTTCTGTCTAGCTCATTTATTTTGTCATTTCTTCCATTTGCTTTAGCTACTCTCTAGTCAAGAGCAAGTTTCAGGGTCTCTTCTGACATCTGCCTTGGTCTTTTCTTCCTTCTTGTCTTCTAAAAAGACTTTTAGTTTTCTTCATGTATGATGTTTTTGTTGTCATCCCACAATTCTTCTGGGTCATGGTCACTGGTGTCCAATGCATTAAATATATTCCTTAGATGATGTCTACATTCAGGAGATATAATCAAGGTCCTATTTGGGCCCTCATGGATTATTTTAATTGTCATCAGCTTCAACTTGATTTTGCATATGAACAGTTAATGGCCTGTTCCACAGTGAGCTCCGGGTCATCTTTTGGCTGAAGATATTGAGCTTCACCATCACCTTTTTCCACAGATGTAGTAGATCTGATCCCTGTGTATTTTATATGACAAAGTCTATGTGCTTAGCTTCCATTTATATTGTTGGAAAAAGGTTTTCAGTGAATAAGTCATTGGCATTGCAAAATTCTTTCACACAATCTCCAGTGTCATTTATATCACAAGGCCAATTTTTTCCAACTACTGGTAATTTTTCTTTGTTTCCAACTTTTGCATTCCAATCACCACTAATAGTCAAGACATCTTGATTGCATGTTTGGACATTTTAAGACTGCAGATGTTGGTTAAAACGTCTTCAGTTTCTTCATATTTGGCTTTGGTGGTTGGTGTGTAAACTTGAATAATATTAGTATTAACTGGTCTTCCTTGTAAGCAAATGGGTATTATCCTATCACTGACATCATTGTACTTCAGGATAGATCTTGAAACTTTTTTTTTTTTTTTGGGAAGAAGAATTCAACACCATTCCTCTTCAATTTGTCATTCTTGGCATAGTATATCATATGGTTGTCTGATTCAAAATGGCCAAAATCAGTCCATTTCAGCTCACTAATGCCAAGAACATTGATCTTTATTCTTTCCATTTCATTTTTGGGTGTTCTAGTGGTGTAGAGCCTGAGGCCTTTAACTGTTAACCATAAGGCTGGTTGACAAAACACACCAGCCACTCCTTGGAAAGAAAATTGGGCAATCTACTTCCATAGAGATACCACCCCAGAAACCCAAGGAAATCACTATAAGTTGAATCAACTCAATGGTAGTGACTCATTTTTGACAACTTCCCATTTTCCTAGAGTCATACTTCATGCATTTCTTGTTCTGATTATTAATCGACATTTGCAGCTGTTTCTCCCAATTTTGAGTTGTGCCACATCAGTACAAATGGAGGTCCAAAAGTTTTACTCTATCCATATAATTAAGGTCATTAAGGTTGATTCTAGTTTGAAGAGGCAGCTCTTCCCCATGTGTGTTTTGAGTGCCTTCCTACCTGAAGGTCTCATCATCTGGCACTTTTTTGGACAATGTCTCAAGGCTATCCATAAAGTTTTGTGGTAATATATCAGAGTGTTTCACTGTTATTCATAAGATTTTCACTGGCCAATTCTTTGAGAAGTGGGTTGCCCCTTCCTTCTTCCAAGTATGTCTCAGTCTGGAAGATCCACTGAAACTTCTCCACCATGAGTGACCCTACTGGGATTTGAAATACCAATGGAACAACCTCCATCCTTACAGCAACATGCAAGGGACCACATTAAAACAAACTGATAGGTGAGTGGTGATCATTACTCATTGTTGTTGTTGTTATGTGCTGGCAAGTCGGCCCTGACTCATAGCGACCCTTCCTTGGGTTTCTGAGGCAGTATCACTACAGAAATAGGATTGCCCAACCTTCCTTCTGAGGAGTGGCTGGTGGGTTTGAACCACCAGCCTTCTGGTTAGCAGTCAAGTGCCTTAGGCACTATGCTACCAGAGAGAGATACAAACCAAAAGCAAAATAATGTATAAATTAATACCCACTATAATGATAACACACAAGGAAGGTTGGCCAATCTACTAATGTAGAGATACTGCCTTGGTAACCCAAGGAGGAATCGCTATGAGTAGGGGCCAACTCGATGGCACACAACAACAACAACAACATAAGGATAATAACACTAAAAAAAAAAAAAGAGTGAGAGAGAAACAATTATAAGTGTTTTAAAAGATGTGAGTGCATTAGAACACTAATCTTGATGGCAACATAAATGGTACATATGGATTGCATAGTTTCACTATTCCTGTAAATGTATAACAAAGAGTCACCATATGATTTAGCAATTCCACTCTTAAATATGCAAGCTAAATGAAAGCATATGTCTACACAAAAACTTTTAAATAGATATTCATAGTGATAATATTTATTAAAGCCAGAAAGTGGAAACAACCAAAATGTCCATCCACTGATTAATAAAGAAAATATTTTATAAGTATACAATTAAATATTATTTGGCAATGAGAAGAAATGAAATTTTGGTATTTGCTACAACATGTAGGGACTTTGAAAGTAAGCTAAATAAAAGCAGCCAGCCAACAAAAACACATATTATGTGTTTCCATGAATAAATGCCCAGGCAAATAAATTGACATAGACAGACATTTTTGTATTTTTCACATATAACATGTATATCACATATAGGAAACTTACAGAGGAGGTGTTTGCACTGTTTGTAAACAAGCATATAATGATGACATTATTTGCAAAGAATGTAGTAGATTCATGGTGTCCAAGAGAGGGATAAGAAGAAATAAAAATGGACTGCTATTGGGCAGGGTCAAAATCTTCTAATACTTGACTGAGGATAGTTTCAAAATCCTGTACATATATTGGAAACCATAGTAATGAACACAGAAATGGGAAATGTGTATTTGTATTATTTATCAGTAAAATTATCTTTTAAAAAAGAACAGCATAATTTTTTTTTACATAAAAATTTTATTGAGTTCATTAACAGTAAATTCATACACAAAAGATTTTGAAGGATGTTCTGGGGAAGATTGGAAGATCCCAGGAAATGGTAACTATTGAAATAAATATTAATAGTCTTGATTTGTTAATTTTGCCGGTGATTTTATAAAAAGTATATTGAATATTTAAACTGAAGAATAGTGATGCATTTTTGTGTTTATAATGTATGTAGATGTAAAATCAGCCACTTCTCTGTCATAATATGGCAGTTTGCATGCTGCTGTGATGTGGCAAACTATGCACCAGTATTTTAAACACCAGTATAGTCACCTATGGGGACAGGTTTCTGCAAACCTTCCAGATTAAGACAGACTGGGAAGAAGGATGAGCCCCTCAGTTTAGAAAAACAAAGCCATTGTCCTTCAGTAGATTTTAATGCATAGCTACCCTATATGACCGAGTAGAACTTTCCCATTGGGTTTCTAATCTGTAAATCTTCACAGAAGCACACTACTTCCTCTTTCTCCCATGGATTGGTTGGTGAGTTCCAAATGCTGATATTTTTGCAAAATATTTTAGCCAATCTGCCACCAGAGTGTCCAGTGTAAGGCATTCAAAATATTATTAGAGAAGACTTTCCTCTCCAAAGTAGAATCCACCTTAATGATATGGATGGAGCAAAGCTTTTGGAAATTTCATTTGCAGATGTGCTGCAGCTCAAAATGAGAAGAAATGGCTATAAACATTCATCAGTAATTGGAATGGAGATGTATGAAGCATGGATCAAGGAAAACTGGAAGTTGTCAAAAGTGAAATAGAATGTCTGAAGAACAATATCCTAGGCATAGCGAGTTGAGATGGATTGGCATAGGATTGACCTAGATTGAGAAAGCATGTGGTCTATTAGGCCAAGTATGACAATTTTCTGAAGAATGGAGTCACAATCATCGTTAAAATGAAAATTTCAAAATATTTCTGGAAATGCAACACTTTCAGTGAGAGGATAATATACATATTCTTACAAGGAAAACCAGATACTAGTACTATTATTCAAATTTATGCACTAATAACTAATGCCAAAAAGGAAGAAATTGAAAATGTTTACCAACTGCTGCAGTCTGAAATTGATCAAATATGCAATCAATTGCATATTTAACTTTTGCAGTCCAATCACCAATACTTTTCAATTACTGTAACCAATTGAAAACTATCGGTGATTGGAATGCAAAAGTTAAAAACAAAGGAGTAGTAGCCAGAAAATATGCCTCTCATAATAGAAAAGAAACCAAATTTTGCAGGTTAAAATTTTGCAAGACCAATGCCAATTTGTCAACTTCAAGAGCAACTATACATGTTGATCTCACCAGATGCAGTACACAGGAATCAAATTGACTACATCTGTGGAAAGAGAAGATGGAGAAGCTCAAAGGGGAAGAAAATTACAACATGTCCTCAAGAGCCAAAGTAAAACCTTGAGTATATCTCACCTGAATTTTGAGACCATTTCACGAATGGACTTGACTCACTGAACATTAATGACCAAAGTCTAGATGAGTTGTGAAATGACATCATGCATTTCATACATGAAGTCATACATGAAACAGGCAAGAAAGAAAAGACTAAAGTGGATGTCAGAAGAGACTCTGAAACTTACTTCTGAAAGTATAGTAGCTAAAGTGAATGCAAGAAATGATGAAGTGAAAGAGGTACACAGAAGATTTAAAAGGGTGATATGAGAAGGCAAAGTAAAGTATTAAAATGAGTTGTACAAAGACCTACCATTATTAGAAAAGCAAAAAAGAATTTTTGTTTCTGTTATTTACATTTCTCAAG
>NW_006921591.1:32349390-32350487 GCF_000298275.1 Orycteropus afer afer
GATTCCTTCCAAAGTTGGAATTAGAAATACCATTTGACCCAGTCATTCCATTACTAGGTATATACCCTAAAGAAGTGAGAGCCATGACAAGGACAGATATATGTACACCCACGTTCATTGCAGCACTATTTACAATGGCCAAAAATGGAAACAACGTAGATGTCCATCAACTGAGGAATGGATAACCAAACTATGCTACATACACACAATGGAATACTATGCAACACTAAATAATGTAGAATCTGCAAAACACCACATAACATGGAAGAACTTGGAGGACATTATGCTGATTGAAATAAGTCAATCACAAAAGGACAAATATTGTATTAGTCCATTATTGTAAAAGCTTAGGAAAGGTTTATCTATAGATGGAAATTTTCTTTGTTGGTTACCAGGGGTGGGAGGGGAGAGAAGGAAGGCTGTTAGATAGATAGAGATAAGTATTGACTTGGATGAAGAGAAGGGCAATGTACCAAAAGTGAGTGACCAATATGGCAGCATTGAGGATGAGAAAGACATACAGAGGTACATGAGAGGTACAGACAACAAATATGAACCCATTTGCAGATACAGTACTGCGTTGTCAGTGAAGGAAAACATGTATATGGATGGATAGATGGGTGGACAGGCTAAACAATTAGGTATGTCTATGAAATGGGGAGTGTATCCTAGAACATACATAGGGTTGGCAGCCAATGGTCCAATAAGCTTATGTGAATGATCAGAATTCCCAGGTGTATAGTAGAGCTGACAAGGGGCAAGGTTGTGGTCACTTCTTGGTCACAGCCAGTTACCCAGAGGGAGTGATTAGTTGAATCTGTGGGCTTGGGACCATAGTTACAGAGGACTTCAAGCTCAATTGGCATAACATACTATACAAAACATTGTTCCACCTCCTACTTTAGTGAGTAGCAACTGGGATCTTAAAAGCTAGCATGCTGTCATCTAGATGCAACCATGGGTCTCTCCTCATCCAGAGCACAGAAGAATGAAGAAAACAAAAATTCATGGAAGCAATTAGTCCTAGCGACAGGTACACCATCCGATCTGCAGGCTATATGACTATGAGACCAGAAGAGCTAG
The DNA here is from genome assembly GCF_000298275.1 of Orycteropus afer afer. Classification (NCBI taxonomy): domain Eukaryota; kingdom Metazoa; phylum Chordata; class Mammalia; order Tubulidentata; family Orycteropodidae; genus Orycteropus; species Orycteropus afer. Next base: position 32,350,474 of record NW_006921591.1, read on the forward strand.
ATGGTGCCCGGCTC
>NW_006921591.1:32351269-32360279 GCF_000298275.1 Orycteropus afer afer
AAAAAAAAACTGGAGGAAAAAATAAAGCATTGAGTTGCAATATTCACAGATGTTTTTGGCAAAAAATCAATTACACAATAAGCATCAAGAAAAGATGGAAGGAATATAAAGAGTCTCTTTACCAAACAGAATATATCAATGTCCAAACATTTCAATAGGCAACATATTATCAAGAACCAGTGGTACTGAAGGAAAATGTCCAAGTTGCACTAAAGTCATTGACAAAAATAACGTCCCAGGAAGTGAATGAATACCAACTGCAATGTTTCCACAAACAAATGCAATGCTGGAAATGCTCAGTTGTGTATACTAAGGAATTTGGAAGATAGCTACCTGGCCAACTGACTGGAAGAGATCCATATACATGCTCATCCCAAGGAAATGTGATCCAGGAGAATGCAGTTTATCAAATAATTTCATTACTATCACGTGTGATAAAATTTTGCTGAAGGTAATTTGAAAGTGGTTGCAACAATGTATTCACCAAACCTGCCAGAACTTCAGGCAGGTTTCAGAACAGGATGTGGGATGAGGTATATCATTGTTGATGTCAGATGGATCTTGACTAAAACAAAGCACATCAGAACGATGTTTACCTGTGTTTTATTAAATACACAAAGTCATTTGAATGCATGAATTATAAAAAAATATGGATAATATTGAGAAGAAAGAAAATTTCGGAGTACTTTTGTTGTTGTTGTTAGGTGTCATTGAGTCATCTCCAACTCATAGCAACCTTATGCACAGCAGAATGAAACACTGTCTGGTCCTGTGCCAGCTCCATGATTCTTGCTATACTTGAGCCCATCACTGCTGCCACCATGTCAATCCATCTCATTGAGTGCTTTCCTCTCTTTTGTCAATCCTTCACCTTACCAAGCATGAATCCTTCTCCAGGGAATGGTTCCTTCTGACAACATGTCTGGTTGTTCTTGCCTCCAAGGAGCATTCCAGCTGAACTTCCTCCAGGACAGATTTGTTAGTTCTTTTAGCAGTTCATGGTACTTTCAGCATTCTTTGCCAATGCCACAGCTCAAAAGCATCAATTCTTCATCGCTCTTCCTTATTCAGTATCCAGCTCTTACATGCATATGAGGCAATTGAAAATACCATGGCTTGTGTCAAGTGAACCTAAGTCTTCAAGGAGACATTTTTCCTTTTCAGCACTTGAAAGAGGTCCTTTGCAGCTGATTTTCCCAGTGCTATATGTCGTCTGATGTCCTGACTGCTGCTTCCATTGTAGTCAATTGTAGAACCAAGCATGTGAAGTCTTTGACTGTTTCAATCTTTTCTGCATTTATGGTGATGCTGCTTATAGGTCCAGTTGTGGGGATTTTTGTTTCCTTTATATTGAGATGTATTTTTGAGTATTTATATTGAGAGCCAGGAAAGGGAGGGAGTGGCCGGTGACCACAAGAGTGTCAGGATCCAGGTAAGGGGCAGGAGGCAGGCAAGGCCACAGCCCCCTAAAACCAGGAAAGGGAGGGAACAGACAGGGACCACAAAGTGGCAGAATCCAGGTAGGAATTAGGTAAGGGGAGGGTGGAGAGGTTTCCAACAGCTAAGCGAGACAAACTTGTCTGTCAGTTTGTCATCCTGTGGGGATTGCACTTTGTTTTGAGGATTGAGGCTGTGCCACCAGTATTTCAAATGACAGCAGGGTTGCACATGATGTACAGATTTCGATGATGCTTACAGACTGAGACAGACTAAGAAGAAAGAAGAGGCCATACACTTCAAAAAAAAAAAAAAAAAACACCTTATGAATAACAGAGAAACTCTGTCAGAGTGTTTAGTTATGCTCATATGAAACCTGTTTATAGTTCAAGAATCAGTTGTTCAAACATAACAAGGAGACAGTGTACAGTTAAAAATCAGGAAAGCTGTGTGTCAGGTGGTTGCATCCTTTTACCATACTTATTCAAATTGTATGCTGAGCAAATAATCCAAGAACCTGGGCTATATGGTGAAATACTTACCATCAGGATTGGAAGAAGGCTCATTAATAATTTGTGATATGCAGATGATGTAAACTTACTTGCTGAAAGTGAAGAGGACTTGAAACATTTACTGATGAAGATCAAAGACTACATCTTTCAATATAGATTACAACTCAAAATAAAGAAAACAAAAATCCTCATAGCTGGACCAATAAGCAAGATCATGATAAACCTAAAATATTGAAGAGGTCAAGGATTTCATTTTATTTGGATCCACAATAAATCTCATGTTAACAGTAGTGAAGAAATCAAATGATGTATTCCATTAGGCAGGAGCTCTGGTAGCATAGTGCCTAAGACACTTGACTTCTAACCAGAAGACTGGCAGTTGAAACCCACCAGCCACTCCTTAGAAGGAAGGCTGAGCAATCTACTTCCATAGGGATACTGCCTTGGAAACCCAAGGAGGGGTCACTATGAGTCTAGTCTTCCTTGACTGCACATAACAGCAGCAACAATATAGCATTGGGCAAATTTGCTGCAAAAGACCATTTTAAAGTGTTAAAAAGCAAAGACCTTATTTTGAATACTATTATTCACCTGACCCAAACCATGTACATATGTATTGTTAAATGCCTCATCTGAATTTTGGACAATGAATACTGAAGAATGAAGAAGAATTGAGTCATTTGAATTATGATTTTGGCAAAGACTATTGAATATAGAGATATATATCATTTAATATCTGTTCTGGCATTACCTGACTCTATATATAGTCTATTATCCCATTAAGACTACAATAGAGTTCAGAAATCCCAATCAGAGAATGGGACATAGTGGATGTATTTTGCTAAGTATTGACATCTGGGGACTTCATCTCACTAGCTCTCTGAGGTCCACATCCTCTCTAACCCTAGAGCTTCAGCAGGAGGGAGTCTTGACGCCCATTTTCAGCTGCTTGTCCCACCACTCTCCTTAGACAGGAGTCAAGCAGAGGCCTCCAGAGCCTCTGAAGGGGATGAACCCACAGAGGCTGCTGCCCCACTCTGGTGAGTGCTTCAATCCAAAAAGGCCACAGATTTTCCCATAGGGGTGCCTACCATGCAGTCCTGGCTCTGGCAGTGGCAGGTGGAGGAATAGGAAAGGTGGCCAACTGGACCATATGTATCCATCACAACAAGTGGCAGGAACCAGGGACAGATCTCAGAGATTGGGCAGTGGTTACATAGGACCAACAATAGCAGAGCCAATGTTTTCATTCAGTACCTCAGCCTGATAGTGGACGCATAAATCCAAGGCCCAACTGGGGACTGTTCTGGGTGCTTCTCTTTTATATGTATGATGATGTTCACACAATGTCTGAATTATATAACATCCTATGTTACAGAACATATTACAGACAATAAGCAACACATACCTATACTACGGACTGCCAGAAGAATGAACTGTCTTAGAAGAAGCATAGCCAGAATGCTCCTAAGAAGGGAGGACAGCTTCTCACATAATCTAGACATGTTATCAGGAGGGATCAGTCCCTGGATAAGGACATAATAATTGCTAAAGCAGTTGTTGTTGGTATGTGACATCAAGTCATCTCTGACTAATAGCGACCTTACACACAACAGAACAAAATACAGTCCAGTCTTGTGCCAGCTTCACAATACTAGCTATACCTGAGCCCACTGTTGCAACCATCCTGTTAATCCATCTTATTGAGGGCCTTCACCTCTTCCATTGATCCTCCACTTTATCAAGCATGGCATCCTTCTCCACAGAATGGTCACTTCTGACAACATTACCAAAGTGGTGTTGTTATGCTTTGGTATTTTCCTCATTTCTGGTCTTTTAATGACCTTTTGCTTTCTTCATGGATGGAGTTCTTGATGTCACCTCATAATTCCTCTGGTTTTTGGGCATTGGTGTTCAATGCATCAAATCTATTCTTTAGATGGTCTCTAAATTCAGAAGGGATAAAATCAAGGTCATATTTTCGATCTCATGGAGTTGTTTTAATTGTCCAAATTTCAACTTGAACTTGCATATGAACAGTTGATGGTCTGTTCCACAATCAGCTCCTGGTCTTGTTTTGGCTAAAGATATTGAGCTTCTCCATAACCCCTTTCCATAGATGTAGTCAATCTGGTTCCTGTGTACTCTGTCTGGTGAAGTCCACATCTATACCCACCATTTGTGTTGTTGATAAAAGGTATTGGCGGAACTTCTGTTAGGATGGCATACAAGCTACACAGACCCTCTTCAACAAAGAAAAGAGAAACCAATTGACAGAGACACAGAAGATAATCCTGGAGCCTTGAGCTTTGAAAGGAAGTATACAGAAGTGGATTAGGCACCAACTATTGGAAAAACCTGAAAGAAAACAGAACCTAAGAATAGGCTCCATTTGCCAAAGTTTGCAGGGATGTACGGGAGATTGACAATAGGAAGGGAGACATGTGGTGCACATATAAGTGGTGCCAACTAGTGAATAGAGGAGCACAGTACCCAGCTTACATAGATAACATACAAACAAAACAAAGAAAATGAAAGTTATGGGCACATAACTCCAACATACAATCACCAATTAATCATAAACACAAAAAGGTCACAATGCCTTGGAGACAAAAGATCATCACAGTCCACACAAAGAAGCAAGATAAAGCAGGGGAAACAAGGGGTCAGAATACAGACCCAAAATACATCCATGAGGAAGAAGTAGCATTGGAATTCTCTGATAATTAATTCAAAATAATTATATTTAGATACCTTCAATGAACTGAGAGACAGATCAAGGAAAACATAGACAAAATTGAGGAAAACACAATCCTAGAACAATTTTGAAAGACAATACAAGAACAAAATGACAAAATAAACCAAAAATCATAAATGATACAAAATTTACAGACAGAAATCCAGCAGATTAATATTAAATTTTCAAAATAAATAACACATTGAACAGGCAAAAGAGTAGAATTGAATCAATGGAAGACAGAATTAGTGAGATTGAAGGAAAATAACTCAATACTTCTTTGGAAAGGGATCAATCAGAAGAAAAGATTGAAACACAATGAAGAAAGCCAAGGGTTGATGTGGGATACCATCAAAAGTATTAACTTATGAGTAATTGGAATTCTAGAACAGGAGGAGACAAATAAAACCACAGAAAAAAATTGTCAAAGATTTGTTGGAAGATAGTTTTCCTGGTATGATGAAAGATGAGAATATTTCCATTCAAGAAGTTCAATGAACCCTAAACAGGATAGACCCCAAAAGAAAATCACCAAGACTTATAATCATCAAACTCACCAAAACCAAAAGCAAAGACAGACTTCTGACACTAACATGGGAAAAAGAAAAAAAAAAAAGTTACCTACAAGGGGCAACCAAGAAGACTAAGCACAAATTTCGCAGCAGAAACCATGCAGGTGAGAAGACAATGAAATGGCATGTATAAAACCCTGAAAGAGAAAAATTTCCAACCAAGAATTATATATCCAGCAAAATTGTCCCTCAAATATGATGATGAATTTAGGAGATTTCTATATAAGCAGAAATTAAAGGAATTTGTTTAAACCAACCTTACAAGAGATGCTAAAGGGACTCCTTTGGACAGAGAAACAACAAACAGACCATTAACAACAACTGACCATTAACACAGATAATGACATAACCCAGAAACCAACTCAGTTACAGAAGTATCCAAAGTAAATAAGCCTACAGAATTGTGAACAGAGAACCAGAGACATCAATTGACAAACGGGGAAAACTACAAACCAGAATGAGGGAAAATATGCAGTTACAGAATTTCTAAATGGTAGGGAAATCATGACAACTACAAGATAGAACAGACTGTTCTAAATTTGGGAAGAAAACTATAATTCACAGGGTAACCTCAAAGAAAAATGATAAACCTTCACATCAAAATAAAAAATAGGACCAGTACAAATATTTAGCAAATACTAAAACAATATCAACGAAGGAAGTGATTCATAAACAAAACAAGCTCAGCACAGAAAATTATATGGAAAAAAGCAATCAACCCCATGAAAAAGCACATAACAAAATGAGTCTTCAAAATACCACCTAACATAGATGAACTTGGAGGATGTTATGCTGAGTGAAATAAGACAATCACAGAAAGACAGATATAGTATTATTTTGTTGTGGTGGAGGGTCAAAGAAAGGTTTATATATGGAGGGAAACTTTCTTTGTTGGTTGTCACGGGTGGGAGGATAAGGGATGAAACACTGCAAAAAAAAAAAAAAAAAAAAAAATGCATTGACCCATGTCACGTTGTTGTTATGTGCCATCCAGTCGGACCTGGCTCATAGCAAACCCTCATCATGTCACTTTAGTTTTGTGTATTTCACTGTACATAAATTATATTTCAATAAAATACAATAAGAAAAAGAAAATATGTATTTGCAAATATTGTAAAATTCTATCATGCTATCTCCAGCATCATTTCTATCACTAAGACCATATTTTCCAATTACCAGTGATTCTTCTTTGTTTCCAACTTTTGTGTTCCACTCACCAGTGATAATTAACACATCTTGATTGCTTGTTATGTCTACATAAGACTGCAGAAGTTGGTAAAAATCTTCAATTTTCTCATCTTTGGCTTTGGTGATTGGTGTGTAAATTTGAAAAATAGTAATATTAACTTGTCTTCCTCATAGGCATATGGATATTATGATGTCACTGACAGCATTGTACTTCAAGACACATCTTGAAACATTCTTTGTGATGATGAATGCCATGCCATTTCTCTTCAATTTGTCATTCCCGGCATAGTAGATTACATGGTTGTCTGATTCAAAATGGCTAAAACCAGTCCATTTCAGTGCACTAATGTCTAGAATATCATTCTTTATGTGTTCCATTTCATTTTTAACGACTTCCAATTTTCCTAGATTCATATTTTGTACATTCCATGTTTTGATAATTAATGGATATTTGCAGCTGTTTCTTCTTGGGTTGTGCTGCGTCAGCAAAAGGAGGTCCTGAAAGCTTTACTCCATCCACATCATTAAGGTCAGTTCTATTCTGAGGAGGCAGCTCTTTCCCAGTCATATTTTGAGTACCTACCAATCTGAGGGGCTCATCATCTGGCACTATATTAGACAATGTTTCAGGGCTACTTTTCAGTAATATATCAGACAGTGTTTCACTGTTTTTAGTAAGATTTCCATTGGCCAATTTTTTGAGAAGTGGATGGTCTCTTCCTTCTTCCAAGTCTGTGTTAGGATAGAAGCTCTGCTGAAATTTGTCCACCATGGCTAACCCTGTTGATACTTGAAACACTGGTGGTACAACCTCCAAGAGCAAACCAAAGTAGATGAGATGGAATCTGGCCATTCTCACTTCCAAGGAGCATTCTGGCTGCACTTCCAGGAAAGATTTTTAGTTCTTTTAGCAGTCCACAATGCTGTCAGCTTTCTTTGTCAATACCACAACTCAAAAGGATCAACTCTTCTTCAGTCTTCCTTATTAATTGTCCAGATCTCACATGCATATGAGGTGATTGAAAATACAATGGCTTGGGTTAGACACATCTTAGTCTTCAAGGAGATCTCTTTGCTCTTCAGTACATAAAAGAGGTCTTTTGCAAGAGATTTGTCCAATGCAATACGTCTTTTGACATCTTGAATGCTACTTGCATTGGCACTGATTGTAGAACCAAGTAATATGAAGTCTTTGGCAACTTCAAACTTTTATCCATTCATCATGGTGCTGCTTGTTGGTCCAGTTGTGAGGATTTTTGTTTTCTTTATATTGAAGTATAATCCATTCTGTGGGAGCTCAGGTAGCATAGTGCCTAAGGCATTTGACTGCTAATCAGAAGGCTGGCAGTTCAAACCCACCAGCCACTTCTCGGAAGGAAGGTTGAGCAATCTACTTATGTAGGGATACTGCCTCAGAAACCCAAGGAGTGATCCCTATGAGTCTAGTCCAACTTGATGGCACATAACAACAACCATCTGTACTGTAGACTATAACCCTTCATCTTCATCAGAAAATGCTCAAATTCATCCCATTTTCAGCAAGCAAAGTTGTGTCATGTGCGTGTCTCAGATTGTTAATGAGACTTCCCCATTAACAAGTAAAGCAGAGGGTCAGAAAAAAAGAGATAGTCCTTAACATGATGGTTATACACAGTGGCTGCAACAATGTAGGATGTTTCAGAACTGGGTTGTGTTTCTTTCTGTTGTCATAAGTTTGCTAATAGTTAGAATGTACTTGACACCTAACAAAAAGAATGTGATGTAAAAATATATGGAAACAATATAAAATATATGGACACACATAGTGATTTGGGTGAAAGAAAGGGCAATGTACCAAAATTGAGGAATCAACATGGTGACACTGGGAAAGATGAAGACATAGGTACACGAGAGGTACAGACAACATTAATGAAACTTTTGCATGTACTGTACTCCATTATCAGTGATGGAAAGCATTGATCTATGGGTGGATAGATAGGTGGATAGGTGGATAGATGTGTCCAGGCAAGGGGTAGTGTGCCCATGACCATGTATAGGTTTAGCAGACAGTGTTTCTACATGCATATTTGTATATGCTGTAAGAATGTCTGGGTGTATAGTACAGCTGACAATAGGTGAGATTATGGTGGCTTCTTGGCCACAACCAGCTACCTTGAGGGCTTGGGACCATGGTTGCAAGGGACATCGAGCTCATTTGGCATAACATATTACACAAAAACATTGTTCTACATTCTACTTTGCTGAGTAGTGACTAGAGTCTTAAAAGCTTGCACGCTACCATCTAGATGCAATAATGGGTCTCTCCTCATCCAGAGCAAAGAAGAATGAAGAAAACCAAAGATGTATGGAAGTAATTAGTCCAAGGGACTGGTAGGCAATATGGTCTTCAGACTATATGACCATGAGATCAGAAGAACTAGATGGTGCTCAGCTACCACTGTCAACCACTTGGAGGAGGATCAGTGCAGGAGATCCTGGATAGAGTGAGAGAACAATGTGAAACAAAACTCAAAAACATATATGTATATATATATATATTTTATACATATATACTGCAATATCAT
>NW_006921591.1:32360858-32364599 GCF_000298275.1 Orycteropus afer afer
CTATGAGTCAGGTCCGACTCCACGGCACATAACAACAACAACAACAATATATGCACATATATAAAGGAAACTGTAACAAGAAGCCCAAAAGGGGGAAAAATGGAAGTATATTGTATTCAAATTCTTAAGCCATTCATGATGGTTAATGTCATTTGAAATTTGACTATAATAACTTACCCTCAATGCAACCACTAAAATATCACTGGATTTTAGATAAGAAGCCAACTGAAAAGATAACATTGAATCAGTTAGTAAAATAAGGGAGCAAACAAGATAGAGAGAGAAAGAAAGATGTATCCTGATCAATGAAGTCTGCGATCTAACCCTGGCACCAGATCTATTCCCCAAAATGCAACTACTGCTAAAGGTTCTATCATAAATATACACACACACTAAGAAGGAAAGATAGATGGAGGGAAGGAGGAACAAGAAGCAAATGATAGAGAACAATTTAGTAAATTTAATTCATATTTTGCTCCTCTCCAGTATGCCCAAATCTATTTTATATACATCCCCAAGCAGATCACTGTAATTTTTAAAAATTATTATCAAATCCCAAACATCAGAGTTCTGGGCCCAGAAATAAATGTAACAAACAGAAGCCTTGCCAACACTGTAATACAAATGCAACAAATCTTCTTTGATTTTCCTTCTTCATTGACCACCTTTCACATGCATATGAAGCTACTGAAAATACCATGGATTGAGTCACGTGTACCTTAATCATCAGTGTGGCATCTCTTTTTGTCCCTAATGCAATACATCATTTGATTTCTTGACTGGTGCATCCATAGACATTGATTGGAAAAGAATGAAATAACTGAAAACTTCAATTATTCATGATGTATCATGACATTGTTTATTGGTCCAGTTTAAGGATTTTCTTTTTCTTTATGTTCAAGTGTAATTCATACTAAACACTGTAATCTTTTACTGCCATCAATCAATTCTTCAAATCTCTTTACTTTTGGCAAGTGAAGTTGTCTTATCTGTAATTTTTACTTTGTTAATGAGTTTTCCTCCACTCTTGATGCCTGAACCTTCTTCATATAGCACAGCTTCTTGGATTATTTGTTTAGCATATAAATTAAATAAGGAAGTTGAAATAATACAACTTGCCATGCAATTTTTTAAAATTTTAATACATAGTACCCCTTTCTTCTACTCTAACTGCTTCTTGATCCCTGTACAGGTTCCACATCAGAACAATTAAGTATTCTGAAATTTCCATTTTTTTGCAAGATTATCCATAATGTGTTATGATCCATACAGTGGAATGGCTTCTCATAGTTGATAAAACATACATAAACTTCTCTCTGGTATTCTCCGCTTTCAGACATATCTATCTGAGAATGGCAATGGTATTTCTTATTTCATGTCCTCTTCTGAATATGGCTTTAACTTCTGGCAGTTTTTTTGTTGATGTACAGCTGTGGTAGTTTTTTTAATTATCTTCAGTAGAATTTTACTAGCATATGATACTTACTCAGTTATTTTTGCATTCCGTATGATCATAAGTAATTGGTAGCTAGCTTCCAAATTTGCTGACAAAGATGAGTATTCCCAGTAATGCATCTGCTTGCTGAAGCATTTTAATTGATACTCTGTCAATTTCTGGTAGCTTATTATTATTATTATTATCAATGTCTTCAGTGTAGTTTGAACTTCTTCCTTCAGTACAAGTGGTCCTTGATAATATGCTATCTGCTGAAATGATTGAATATCCACTAATTCCTTTTGGTACAAAGTGTCCTTGTATTCTTTCCACCTTCTTTCGATGTTACCAGCATGGTTCAATATTTTGCCCGTAGATAGAATCCTTCAATATTTCAATTCAAGGCTTGACTTTTGAGTTCTTTTAATTTTTCTTTCTTTCTTGTCTTTTTAATGATCTTCTGCTTTCTTCATGTATGATGTCCTTGATGCCACTCACAACTCTTCTGGTTTTGACCATAATGTTCAGTGCATCAAGTCTATTCTATTTTCTTACATAGTATTTTAATGTGTTTTTGGTGAAAGTGTATAGAGTAAAACAGGTTCCCATTAAACCATTTGTACACATACTGTGCAGTGACATTGGTGGCATTATTCAGTTTGCCTGAAAATTCTCATTATTTCCATCCTAGTTGTTTCATGCTCATTAATTTAATCTCATTGTCCTAAACTTTAAATATATTATTGAAATTGTTTCTATATTCAGACAGAATATATTCAAGATTATACTTTGCCTCTATTGAGCTAGCTTTGATTTTCTTCACCTCCCATATGAGAACTGACAATATGTTCTATAAGTAGCTCCTAGCTTTTTTTGATTGGAAATATTGAGCTTTTTCTTCATCTTTTCCACAGATGAAGTTGATATGACCAGTGTGTAAACCATCTGGGAGATCCTTGTGCACCATCATTTGCATTGTTGAAAAAAATATTTATGTGGAATAAATCATTGATCTTGCAGAATTTTATCATGTGGTCTCTGGTATTGTTCCTATCATTAAGGCTACATTTATCTTCCTTTTGTTTTCCAGCTTTCACATTCCAATCATCAGTAACTATCAATGCATCTTGATTGCATATTTAATCTATTTCAAACTTCAAGAGTTATTAACATCTTCAATTTCATCATCTTTGACATTCTTGGTTAGTGTATAAATTTGAATAATGGTTGTATTAATTGGTCTTTCTTGTAAGTGTATGGATAACAACTTTTCACTGAAAACATTGAACACTGATCTTGAAATGTTCTTTCTTATGATGAATGAAATGCTGTTTCTGATAAACTTGTTCCTGGCATAGTAGAAGTTATGAATATTGAATACAAAATGTACAACACCTGTCCATTTCAGCTCACTAATGCCTAGGATATCAATCTTCAAGTATTCTACCTCATTTGACAATTTTCAATTTGCTGTAATTTGTCCACTGAGCACTATCTGCTGTGTCCCAAAGATCCTGGTTGGCTGTGTTTTCATTCTAGGTTAATACAAGTAAATCTTTCAGTTCATTGTTAATTTCATGTATTATATGCTAGGTTTTAAGAAAAGTGTTACTCAGTTTCTATTTTTAAATTTTTTTCCTTGATCTGAGAATATATTTGGCAGTATTTTGATGTTTTAAAATTTCCTGAGGTTTGCTTTGTGGCTTAACATATGGTCTATTTCTGTTGCCATGTGCACTGGAAGAGAATGCATATTGTTCAGTTGTTGGTTGGAGTGTTTTATATATGTCTATGAGGTCAAGTGAGTTGATTATGATGCTTACATCTGTATTTTTGTTGAGTTTCTTTCAAGTTGTTCTGTCCTTCACCAAAAGTGGTGTATAAAAGTCTCTGATTATTGTTGTGGAGTTTTCTATATTTTGTGGCTTTTTCATTGGGTGTATAGATATTTATTATGGTTATTTCCTCTTGTTCAATTGACTCCTTAGTCAGTATGCAATATCTTTTCTTAATAGTTTTGTTGGATTTTGCATTAAAGTCTATTCTATCAGCAATTAATATGGTCACTTCTCCCCTTTTGTTGTTTTTGTTGTTGCCATTTGCTTGACATATATTTTTCCATCCTTTGATTTTTAGCTTGTTTTTGTCATTGTGTCTAAGAGTTGTCTCTTGTAGACAACATACTGGTGGGTCATTTTTAAAAAAATCCATTCTGCTGCTCCTTTTCACTTGACTGATGCTCTTAATCCATTTAAATTCAATGTAATTATTGACAGGTATGAATTTACTGCTACCGTTTTGCTGTG
>NW_006921591.1:32364949-32368658 GCF_000298275.1 Orycteropus afer afer
TTGATGCTGTCATGTACCTTAATCTTCAGTCATTGTCTGTCTTTGTTGATTCTTTGTCCTAAAGACTCCTTTTAATATTTCTCATAAAGTCAGTCTTTTTCTTTTTTTTTTTTGCAAATTCCTTTAATTTCTGTTTATTTGGGAATGTCCATATTTTGCAATCATATCTGAAAGATAGTTTTGCTGGATATATAATTCTTGGTTTGTATTTTTTTTTTTCTTTCAGTGCTTTACATATGACATCCAATTTCCTTGTTACCTGTATATTTTTTGCCAAGAAATCAGAACATTTTCTAATACATTTTACTTTGTAATTGCCTTTTTGTTTTTCCTGATCTGCTTTCAGGATTCTTTCTTTGTCTTTTGTTTTAGAAAGTTTGATTACAATATTTGTTGGTGATTTCATTTTGTGGTCTATCCTATTTGAGATTCATTGAGATTCTTAAATAAATATTTGCTAGTCTTTCATGATAGTGGGGAAGTCTTCTTTCAGCAAATCCTCAACAATTTTCTGTGTTTTTATTTTATTTTTTTGGTCACTTCCTATTCTAGAATTATGATTACACATAAGTTATTCCTTTTGATAGTACCCCATGTAATTCTTAGGATTTATTCTTTTTCTCTGATTGTTACTCTAATAGATTAGTGTTGAGAGATCTGTCTTCAATCTTGATAATCTGTATTCCATTGGTTCATTTCTAGTCCTTTGATCTTCCAGTGTTTTATCTCTTTCTGAAATGTGAGTTGTCTTCCATCTTGATAATCTGTATTCCATTGGTTCATTTCTAGTCCTTTGATCTTCCAGTGTTTTATCTCTTTCTGAAATGTGAGTATCATTCTTCTGGATGTTTATTTTCTGTTTTTATGTGGTTTCTAAGTTTCCATTTATTTTGTCAGTTTTATTTTTCAATTTTATTTATTTATTTATGTTTAAAATTCTTCTGGAGTTTTGTCTGTGTTGTCCTTGATTTTGTCTTTGGTTTCATCAAACTTTCTTTCAACCCATTGAAGGTAACTAAAGGTAATTGTTTTGAATTCCTTACTGGGTATTTCGTATACTATTTCTTCCTCCAGAAAATTTTCTGTCCCTGTATTTTGGTCAAATCACTATCTTGTCCTATTTTTCTGCATGTTATTTGAAGTTCTCTGTTGTTTCCAAGATGTTGTAATATTTTATTTGCTTATTTTATGTGGGTTTTCTTCATCCTGATTAATTAATTTGTTTATTTAATGTATCTGGGCCACAAAGTAGATAAGGCACTATAGTTTGGCAGCACTTTGGTGCTCATCAACTGCCTCCAGGTGGATTTGGTAGCAAGTAGGAATTTAGATGCGAGTGTCTGATCACTGATTGTACATAGCAGCTGAGGGCAGGCTGAGTGGGTGTTGGCCTCGATCTATTGTTGATCCAGTGTTGCTGGAACAGGTGGTGGCACTTGCCCAATGGGTGGAGCAGCAGGTGTGGTGGATATTGCTAGATAAGGCCACAGGCTCCCAACAACTGGGAAAAAATAGAAAGAAAAGAAAAAGATGGAGGAGAAGGAGAAAAATAAGAAAAGAAATAAGGGAGGGAGAGGAAGATGAGAGATTTAAGAAGAAAGAAAAGCAGAAAAAAGAAAGAAAAGAAGAAAGACAACAAGATAAACAAAAAGAAAACAAATGTAGCACAGTAGAGGTGCTAGTGCTAGCTGCCAAATATGGCTGTAGTAGAAACGTGGCACTTGCTCCATGGGAATATGTACAACCCAAAATGGAGGTTCAGGAACAGTGCTACTGAATGTGGATGTGTTTTAGGACAAGGCACTCACTCAGATAGATCAAAAGAAAAGAAGATGAAAAAAACATGAAAGAAGTGCAAGAAAAGAAGAAAAAAGCGAGGGATAGTAGAGGGAAGAACTGAAGGGAAAAGATAAAAGACGAAGGAAAAAAGTGGGAAAAAATGGTGCAATTATTAGCCACCAAACACAGTTAAAGCAAAAATGTGGAGCTTATTCTAGAGGAGTATGCACCCCTACTCACGGAGGGGTGGGAGTAAGCACTATAGATCAAGGGGGTGGGGGTGAGTTCATGCTCTGTGGGATGAAAACCAAAAGTGATGTCAAGAAGTAAATAATGAATAGGTGGAGAAGAAGGAAGAACTAAGAAGGAAAAACAGCAGCACAGTGGCAGCCAACCTTCAAATGAGGAAGCTAATACTCAGTTAGGTTATATGACTTGAACAGGTCATATCTTAATAAGGGTCCCATGGAGACTGTCTCCACCTGTGATTTCTTCTGATTTCTCTTGCAGCTTCTAAACCACCCAGGGGGCTCATTTAGTACAAGTACAGAAATGTTAACCACATTTGTTCTGGTTATTCTGTTTTCAAAAACTAAAAATTATACTATTCCATGAATAGAAATTTACTGTAAATTAATTATCTTTTCCATGTGACTGCTTAAGAAATATCCATCAATTTTTGCTACTGACATGCCATTAGTAAACCTTTCTAGCACACAATAGAGTATATGAAGTATATAAAGCCTGCTTAAGTAAGCCAGGGCTGGGATGAGTGGAAGGTGGGTGTTTGAGCTGGGGGTAGATCAGATAAGTGAACAGAGCAAGGGAGACCAGAAAATGAGCAGAGCAGTTTAGAACAGCTAACAGAGACAAACTTGTCTGTCAGTTTGTTGTAGGTGGTGGTTTGTGTATTGCTGTGAGGCTTGAGTCTATGCCACTGGTGTTTCAAATCCCACTGGGGTTACCCATGGTGGATAGGTTTCAGCAGAGCTTCCAGACTATGACAGACTCAGAAGAAGGAATAAGCCATCCACTTCTCAAACAATTGGCCAGCGGAAACCTTATGAATAGCAGTGAAACACTGCCTGATATATTACTGGAAAACCTTATGAATAGCCCTGAAACCTTGTGAAATATTGTGCTGGAAAATGAGCCCCTCAGGTCAGAAGACACTCAAAATATGACTGGAGAATAACTGCTTCCTCAAAGCTTTCAGGAACACCATTTTCTGATGCGGCATGTCTCAAGATGAGAAGAATCAGCTACAAATATCCAATAATAATTGGAACATTTTTCTGGTTACCTAGTGACACTCTGGCAGGAATATACCACAAATGAAATGGCTTGAACAAACAGGAGTTTATTCTTACAATTTGGAGGCTTAAGTCCAATTTCAAAGTGCCAGTCTCCAGGGGCTGGGTGAAAGCTCCTCAGCCTTGGGGTACATCTCTGTCTCTTGCTCCCAGCCCACTGGAGCTAGAGGATTTTCTTCACTCAGACAGGTGCTAGCTGCTGAGACTGACAAGCCCAAAGTTGACAAGTAAAAGACACAGTCCCAGTTCTGGTAAGATGTCGGACTAGACAGAAAGACTCCACAGAGCCTCTTCAACAAAAAAGAGGGAAACCAATTAACACAGGCACAGAAGAAAATCCTGGACTCCTAAGCCTTGAAGGGAAGGATATAGAATTGGACTAAACCCCTACCAGAAGACAAATTTGCATGAAAATACCACAAAGGGAGACGTTGTTGTTGTTATGTGCCATAGAGTTGGACCCCCGACTCATAGCGACCCCTACTTGGATTTCTGAGGCAGTATCACTATGGAAGTAGATTGCCCTATCTTCCTTCTGAGGAGTGGCTGGTGGGTTTGAACCTCCAGCCTTCTGGTTAGCAGTCAAGTGAGCTGCAGAGCTATGGTCTGGCAGTGAT
>NW_006921591.1:32369531-32370723 GCF_000298275.1 Orycteropus afer afer
TCTTGTTTTTCTCTTCCTTTCTTTTCTTTTATTTATTTACTTATTTATTTGATTACAGTTCCTATGTGATTACATGGTGTTCTGGTTACTTAATGCCGCTCTGACAAGAAATATATCACAAATGGGATAGCTTAAACAAACCAGAGTTTATTCTTACAATTTGGAGGCTTTTAGTCCAAGTTCAAAGTGCTAGGCTCTAGGGGCTGAATAAAAGCCCCTCAGCCTTGGGGTCCAGCTCTTCCTCCTGCTCCCAACCCACTGGAGCTAGAGGCATTTCTTCACTCAGACAGCTGCAGGCTGCTGAGGATGAGAAGCCCCAAGATTGACAAGTAAAAAGACACAGTCCCAATGTTACCAAAACACATGGCAGGCCATTAACTTAAGTTCATTATAAGTTCCAAGGTCGACAGAACATAGCAGGCTGCCGAGTAACGACACAGCTACATGCAGGTTCCAAGCATGCCATAGGCTAGAGACCATTCTCAAAGCTTCTTATATACAGGAAGCAGACCACATACCCAAAGGCAGCTACTCAGCTGCTCGTAGTAAATTCCATGATGGAGTTGATTTCCAGTCTCATCATGGGGAATAATACATCCAGCTGCCCAGCCACTTAACCAGGCCTAGCCAAGTTGACATACAAACATAACCATCACACATGGTGTGTTTTTTGTCCATGTGCTTTCAGTTTTTGATGGATTGTAATTTTTGTTTAACTGAGAGAGACACAGCAAGAGTCCCCATAAGACACAATTACACCCACACCTCCTACAATTTCACTTACTGAGAGCCACTACTTCCTTCTTCACCAATGGGTCAATGATTAAAAACCACCAAGAAGAATCTGAATCACGTTTGGAAGCTCTTCACAGTTAACAGAGATCTAACTACAATAACATCAAAATGTCTCAGGGACAACAGACCATCACAGTCTACACAAAGAAGCAGGATAAAGTGGTAGAAAAAAGGAGCAAGATACAGACCCAGAGCACATCCCTGAGGAAGAAGCAGTATTGGAACTCTCTGATAAGGAAAGCAAAAGAACTATATTTAGGTATCTAACAAATTTGAAAACCTGGAAGAAATGGACACATTTCTATAAACACAGCACTTACCTAAACTAACACAGATTGCTATGGGAAAGTTGAACAGGCCCATCACAAAAGAAGAAATTGAAAAGGTCATCAAATAA
>NW_006921591.1:32372127-32393200 GCF_000298275.1 Orycteropus afer afer
AAAAAAAAAAAAAAAAGGCACAGTCCCAATGGTACCAAATCACACAGCAGGCCATTAACTCAAGTCCATTGAAAGTTCCAAGGTTGGTAAAGCATGGCAGGCTGCTGAACAACCACACTGCTACATTCAGGGTTCTAAGGTGCCATATGCTAGAGATCATTCCACAAATGTTCTTCTTATATACAGGAAGCAGTCCACAGCCCTAAGGCAACTACTTAGCTGCTCAGAGTAGATTCCACCATAGAGGTGATTACCAGTATCATCAGGTGGAATGCTACATCCAGCTGCTCAGCCACGCAAACAGGCCCACCCAAGTTGACACACAAACTTAACTATCACAAACATGGAATATATGAAGTATGAATCTAGAAAAATTGGAAGTTGTCGAAAATGAAATGGAACACATAAAGATCAATATCCTAGGCATTAGTGAGCTGAAATTGACTCATTTTAGCCACCTTGAATCAGACAACCATATGATCTACTATGCTGGGAATGACAAATTGACGAGGAATGGCATAGCATTCATCATCACAAAGAATGTTTCAAGATCTATCTTGAAGTACAATGCTGTCAGTGATAAGATAATATCCACATGCCTATGAGGAAGACAAGTTAATACTACTAGTATTCAAATTTACACACCAGTCGCCAAAGCCAAACATGAGGAAATTGAAGATTGTTACCAACTTTTCCAGCCTGAAATTGACCAAACATGCAATCAATATGTGTTAATCATGGGTGGTGATTAGAATGCAAAAGTTGGAACCAAAGAAGAATCACTGTTGGTTGGAAAACATGGCTTAAGTGATAGAAATGACACTCGAATCACATGATAGAATTTTGCAAGACCAACGACTTATTCATGGCAAATACCTTTTTCAACAACACAAACAGCAGTTATACATGTGGAGTTAACCAGATGGAGTACACATGAATAAGATTGACTATATCTGTGGTAAGAAGTGATGGAGAAGCTCAATATCTTCAGCCAAAAGGAGGCCAGGAGGTGACTGTGGAACAAGCCAGCAACTGCTCATATGCAAATTCAAGTTGAAGCTGAAAACAATTATAACAGGTCCACAAGAGCCAAAATATGACCTTGATTACATCGCTCCTGAATTTAGAGGCCATCTAAAGAATATATTTGATGCATTGATCACCAAAAACCAGAGGAATTGTGGGATGATATCAAGAACATCATCCATGAAGAAAGTAAAAGGTCATTAAAAAGAGAGGCAAGGAAGAAAAGACAAAAATGGATGTCAGAAGAGATTCTGAAACTTGCCCTTGGACAGGGAATACCTAAAACTAATGGAAGAATTGATAGGATAAAAGAGCTGAACAGAAAATTTCAAAGAACAGCTAGAGAAGACAAAGTCAATTATTATAATAAACTGTACAAAGACTTGGAATTGAAAAACCAAAAGAGAAGAATATGTTTGGCATTTATCAAGCTGAAAGAATTGAGGAAAAAAAATTAAGCCTTGAATTGCAATATTGAAAGATTCCATGGGCAATTTGTTGAACAATGAAGGAAACATCAAAAGAAGATGGATGGGATACACAGTCTCTATACAAAAAATAATTGATAGATGATCATCCATTTCAAGAGATGGCATAGGATCAAGAATCAATGTTATTGAAGGCAGGAGTCAAGGCAGCACTGAAAGAACTGGCAATAAACAAGTCCCCAGGAACTGACAGAATACCCATTGACATGTTTCAACAAATCCATGCTGCATTGGAGGCACTCACTTGGTTATGCCAAGAGATTTGGAAGACAGCTCCTTGGTCAACTGTCTGGAAGAGATCCATATTTGTACCCATTACAAAAAAAAAAAAATGATCCCACATAATATGGAAATTATCTAACAATATCAATAATATCACATGCAAGTAAAATCTTACTGAAGATAATTCAAAAAAGGTTGCAGCAGTATATTGACAGAGAACTTCCAGAAATGCAAGCTGGATTCAGAAGTGTATGTGGAGCGAGAGATACCTTAGCTGATGTCAGATGGATTTTGTTACAGTCTTGTAACAGTCTCATGATCCTTACTACACCTGAGCTCGTCGATGCAACCACCGTATCAATCCATCTTGTTGAAGGTCTCCCCCTCTTTCACTGATCCTCAACTTAACCAAGCATGACATTCTTCCCCAGAGAACGATACCTTCTGACAACATGACCAAACTAGGTGAAACAAAGTCTGGCCATTTATGTTTCCAAGGAGCATTCCAGCTGTACTTTTTCCAGGACAGACTTGCTGGTTCTTTAAGCAGTCCACAGTACTTTCAGTATTCTTTGCCAATACCACAACTCAAAAACATCAACTCTTCTTATGTCTTCCTTATTCATTGTCCAGCTCTCATATGCATGTGAGCTGATTCAAAATATCATGGGCTGTAAATATCAAGTAAAGAATACCAGAAAGATGTTTACTTGTGTTTTATTAAGTATGCAAAGGCATTTAGTTTTGTGGAACATAACAAATTATGGATAGCATTGAGAAGAATGGGAATTTCAGAACACTTAATTGTACTCATGAGGAACATGTACATAGACCAGGAGGTTGTCATTTGAACAGAACAAAGGTATTCTCCATGGTTTAAAATCAGGAAGGGTGTGTGTCAGGGCTGTGTCTTTTCATCATACTTATTCAATCTGTACACTGAGCAAATAATCCAGGAAGCAAAACTATACATAGAAGCATGTGACATCAGGATTGAAGGAAGACTCACTAACAACCTGTGATGTGCAGATGACACAAGGATGCTTGCAGAATGTGAAGATTACTTGGAGCACTTACTAATGAAGATTGAAGACTACACCTCAATATAAAGATTAAAGATTACACCTCAATATAAAGAAAAGAAAAATCCTCACAACTAGACCAATAAGCAGTATCAAAGTAGATAGAGAAAAGGTTCAAGTGGTCAAAGACTTCATATTACTTGGTTCTGCAATCAACACCAATAGAAGTAGCAGTCAAGACATCAAAAGACATATTGCATTGGGCAAATCTGTTGCAAAAGACCTCTTTCGAGCACTGAAGAGCAGAGATATCTCCTTGAAGACTAGAATGTGCCTAACCCAACCCATGATATTTTGAATCAGCTCACATGCATATGAGAGCTGGACAATGAATAAGGAAGACATAAGAAGAGTTGATGTTTTTGAGTTGTGGTATTTGCAAAGAATACTGAAAGTACTGTGGACTGCTTAAAGAACCAGCAAGTCTGTCCTGGAAAAAGTACAGCTGGAATGCTCCTTGCAAACATAAATGGCCAGACTTTGTCTCACCTAGTTTGGTCATGTTGTCAGAATGTATCGTTCTCTGGGGAAGAATGTCATGCTTGGTTAAGTTGAGGATCAGTGAAAGAGGGGAGAGACCTTCAACAAGATGGATTGATAGGGTGGTTTCATTGACGATCTCAGGTGTAGTAAGGATCGTGAGACTGTTACAAGACTGGGCAGTGTTTTGTTCTGCTGTACATAAATTCACTATGAGTCAAAGATTATTTGACAGCGCATAAAAACAACATGATGAAGGCAGGCTCTTCCATTAACATATTGGGAGATTATGGTGCTACAAAAAGGCACAAAAGTTGTAGACTCAAGAATGTTAACTGCTTGAAATATTTCATAATTTTCCTGAGCTGCACTGCCTCTTAGGTTTTATTGGTATATTGAAATGGAAGTTATAAATTAAAAATAAGACACCAATGTTCAGTGTCACATCATGGGTTTGGGCCTGACTATAATGGTAAGCAATCTAAACATTTTTTTGGACAAGGCAAGAAAGTAGCATGGTTTGGGTCCAAATTATACAGTCAATTGTTATTTTACAAATGGTTGTTAAAAGTGTTGATTGTCTTATATGATCTCCTTCCTTTAGGTTTCTCACATGATCACTCCTCATTCTGAAATGCAGATTCGCTAGGACATTCAGGCCAGTGTCTTCACCAGGTTTTTTCTCCTGATTAAGGTATACATTTATCTTTTAAAAACAAAACAAAACAAAACAAAAGAATAAATGAGTGAATGAATGAAGCATTAATAAATGCTTTGCCCTCTTGTGTCTCCTCTCCACTTATCTAAAATCTTTAATCTATGTTTCTGTACTTCTCGTGTATTTCTAGTAATTCCTTCCTGAAGAACATGTTCACAGAGCTCCATTATGAAACAAGTTCTATGGAAGACAAAAAAAACAAAAACAAAAACAAAAAAAACTGACAGTACCTCTGTTTTCAAGGCTATTATAACCTGATGGGGAAACCATTATTTCTCCTTAGATATATTCTATGTGATAGATCTGCAGTGATGAGACTTGGAAGGTCCAAGGAGGGTTTAGAAACATGTTTTTTTCTTTTTTTAAAAAATGTCACTTCACACCTTTCAACCAATGTGTAGTTAACTAGAAAGCAGGTATCAGGTAGTGGGTTTCTCTCAATCTACATAATTATTACACATAGAAGTGGAGAGTAATTATACTATAAATATCGAACAAGGCAATTTACTGATTACATTAGAAAAAGAATGGTTTAGTTAGAGACCTGTTTGAAGAAAAACAAATGAGGAGCAATTTGTCATTGGAATTTGAAAGACTGCTTCATATTTTGCCTTATTTTGAAATGTGATTTAGAAGTGGAATTTATAAGAACCTGAAAGGTCAGCTGTTTTAGTGTAAATGGGCTTTGAAAAAAAGACAAAAAAGATTTGGTGACTTGAAAATGGCTGATATGATTTAGAGGTGATCTCACTGAAGTAGTCATTCTCTATAATGCTCCATATTCTGTTACTAGATCTTACTTGTGTCTCAAACTTGATATCCCCTAAAAGGAATGTAACATTTCCCTATCAAAATGTATCCATATATTCAATCATCCATTCAGTCACTTATTCAGTCAGCAACTACTGAGTCCTAAGATTCTACCTTATAAGATCCTTCATATTTATTAACATTACCCTAGAATGGGTGGGTGTGCATATGAACGAATAATATATTTTATATACTGGAAGCTGGTGCCAGGCATCTGCCCTCTAAGAGAATAAGCATCAGAGGAAGGAGCTAGTGTTTAGATCATGTTGGTGCTCCACATATTTCTCATTAGAGCCTTACAGAAATAGGTACACAAAAAATAGTTGCTTATTGTCCTTATTTAGTTAGCAGAGAATGGCCTTTATACGTACGAGATAAAAGCACATTACTAGAAGAAGAATTATTATTCTTTAAATGACCTTGTACAAACAGGTGTGACAGAAAATGTGGGAATGTTTTTATACTTGAAATGACAATGCTCTGACAGGCAGGAAAACAAATTTTATCTCATGAAAGAATGGCTTTAATTGGTCATTTATTTTCTGAAATTGTTACTACAATTGAAACAAAGCTCAGCAATCTGCTTAGATTCTTTTTGTAAATAAAAGATACTTAATGAAACTATAAACTATACTGCTGTAGCAAGAAAATGGAATCAGCCATGTTGAAATGATCCAACTGTTTCAGGATCTTTTCTTTCAAAATATTTCTTCCCACATATTTTTGTATTTGTTCAAAAAAAGTTCATTGTAGCATTGATTGAAATAACAAATTCTAATCCTTTCAGCTCTGTGATCGTGCAGCTTTCTTGTTGAATTCTATTTGGTTGTCAAACTAGAAACACCTTTTCTGTTGAGCTGTCTCTGTACTGGAAGTTTCAGGAAGGATAACATGAAATTCATCATCTCTATCAAAATGTCCTGCATTTCATACTCCTGAGCTTTGCCAAGGTAAAACTTGTGTAGCGTATCTTAACTTCCAATATATGCACGTGTTACACTTTCTTACTTATGTTTCCCAAAAGTATCTCCATCTCTCTTTTACCAACATATAAATACAGCCTCTATGCTTTAGATTTCCATAATGTCTCCCAAAAAACTGATGTGACTTGAAGATGCTTCATTCATCTTGCCTGTCAGGGAAGTCACAATATGACCAGAGGGATTGTTTGCAGTGAGAATTTTTTGTTTTGACACCTTTAGATCAGTTTATTCATAAGTAAGTAGATTAGTGGTGAGAATGGGCAGGTAATTTATAGGTACTTGAGGAAAAGAGGTGAAGCCAAATGTTGGCTGGCAATCAGAGGTGAAGGAAAAGGTGGTGGAAAATCAGAAGCCAGGAAGGAAAGAGGAAATGTGAAAAACAAGAAAGCAAAATGGTAAATCTCAGGAGATATGTGTGAATGCTGAGCTTCCAGCATAATATTGCATTTATAAAATTTTGAGAGCACATTGATCAGAAAGTAGGATGCAACTGCAGAGGTGAAGAGAGGGTACCCTTGATGTTCACATGCACAATTGATATGAAAAGGAATAGTATCACTTTTGGATTTTCAACATGGAATTCTGGCCTTGACAACATTTTATCTTAGTTCTAAAAATGAGCACATTCCACTAGTTTCTATACCTTTTGGTGGACTTCTACCATCTATTTGATGTTCACTTTTGTGGGCAAGACATACATGGATTATCAAAGAGTACCAGGACATCCTTCTCCAATCTTGACAGTACTTGATATAAAGATGGGTTTATTTTAAATATTCTTCCACTTTAAGAACCACTCTCCTTGATTCTCAACAAAATAAGTCATTCAGGTAGTCTTACCAAAGATGATAGCAAAATTACCAACTCAGCATAAATTAAAAGAACCATAAACTAGTTTGTAAACAAGAGTCCAGGAAATAAAATGTTACCTGTTCCCTCCCCCACCAGACACTGTAATTGATGAAATGGGCATAAATTTTCAACAGTAAAAATATTAATAGTTTCAAGACAGTCTCCAAAGTTCTGTCTTTAACCATTATCTCTTATTTTGAGATGGGTTATGCAAAAAATACCATTATAATCAGGGTCATTAATTTATATTTATCACTTAAAATTCAGATCATTTTTGAAACAGATGAATCTTTTACTTATTACTGAATTCTGTAAATTGATTTCTGAATTCTGTATGTTAAATAGATGACAAATACACCTACAATAACCATGGGAATAATATAAACACAATGAAAGGTTTCTGTGTGAAGAATGTGTCTTTTGCAAACTGTTGCAAATTACTTTTACAAGTCTATGAGACCTTAGGAAATGAGAGATCATGTTCCAGGTCAGACAAATTCAGTCTTTGCTGCATTTGACCCAAGAACATCTATGAATGTCTTTGATGATCTTTCAGGTATGGCACAAGGAAATGAAATTCATATAAGGAGGCAAGAAAACAAATGCAATTTGTAGGGATCTCTGGTGGCGTAGTACCTGAGGCATTTGACTGCTAATCAGAAGGCTGACAATTCAAACCCATCAGCCACTCCTTGGAAGGAAGATTGTACAATCTACTTTCATGGAGATACCACCTTGGAAACTGAAGGAGGGATTGCTATGAGTCAGAAACAACTTGATAGCAGTGAGGTGTTTTTTTTTAATTTGTATTTTTTATAAGAAAAATGAAGCTCACCTTGATGCAGAGCCATATAGAAGGTTGTACCTGGGAGCAAGACAAAAACAATCTGGGATTGTAGGAGATGGCTTATGTATGGCAAATAGGATAAGGTCTTGGGGTTAATGTGTACTGAAATCTTATTGATCATTTAAAATTTTCTACTACATTAGCTGGGGAAAAGGAAGATGTTCTTATCATAGAGAATCATATGAGGCATTGCCAAGAGGATCATTACAAACTATAACTGTTGAGAGACTGATGAGAAAGGAATGGCCATGTCAGAAACAGGTTGGAAGGGAAAATAGCAAAAATTAATAGCTAACAAGAGAGATATTTATATTGATCACAATTTGACTTTATGACAAGGCAAGCTGATTTCACTTTTTATTGGAAATAGAGTGGAATAATTTATTATTCACCTGATGCAAAATGAAAGAATAAAGTTTAGGCTGCAAATTCCCTTGAAGAGAAAAAGGATAAGAGTTAGAACTTTATGTATTTCAGGATCTTCAATGAGAATGAAGTGTGGAATTTGGTGTACTACTGATGTGAAATATGATTATAACTTACTGGAACCATTAAAATTCTTACCATATAAATTTTATTATAGAATATAACAGAAAATCCAAACCTCAAAAACAAAGTAAAAGTGTTGGTGAAGGTTTATGATAGGCTAGTTACTCCCAATCACTGAAGATGACAATATGAATTGGTACAAACATTCCTGGTACATATTTTTAAACAGAGACCATGAGCTGTTGGTTCATTCTTCATTTATTTATTTATTTAATACTTATTTATGGACTCCTTATTGTGTGACTAGACCCTTTTTAGATCATGTGGAAATCAATGGCTTCCATGCTATTTTTCTATATCTTCTTATTACATATGGAAGAGATAAAGATGTTCCAAGTAACTACATAGTTATATATAAAATATAACTATGATGGATCCAATCAAAGAAAGGTGCAATAGCTAAGCAAATGAGGAATGGGACAATCTGCCCTAAACTGGAGAATAAGTTAAGTTTGAATTGAGATCTGAAGGAGAAATAATAATTGATATAGCACAGTGTTCTTATTACCTAGTGCCACTCTGAAAAGAATATACCACAAATGGGATGGCCTTAACAAACAGGAGTTTATTCTCTCAAAATCTGGAGATTTTAAGTCCAAGTTCAAAGTGTCAGGCTCTAGGGGCTGTGTGAAAACCCCTCAACCTTGAGGTCCAGCTCTGCCTCCTGCTCCCAACCCACTGGAGTGAGAGGTATTTCTTCACTTAGACAGCCACTGGCTGCTGAGGCTGAGAAGCCCCAAGGTTGACAGGTAAAAAGGCACAGTCCTGATGTTACCAACCTACATGGCAGGCTATTAACTTAAGTCCATTGTAAGTCCCAAGGTCATCAGAACATAGCAGGCTGCTGAGCAACAACACAGCTACATGCAGGGTCCAAGCATGCCATAGGCTAGAGACCATTCTCAAAGCTTCTCCTTACGTACAGGAAGCAGACCATATCCCAAAGACAGCTACTCAGCTGCTTGTAGTAGATCCCACCATGGAGTTGATTGCCATTCTCATCATGGGGAATAAATACCACCAGCTTCCCGGTCACTCAAACAGGCCCAGCCAAGTTGACACACAAACATAACCATCACAATTCCACCCTTGTCAACATGGTACCTGTACAGATTTTCAATGTGTGGTATCTGTACAGCGGTCCTCCACTGGGTGGCTCCAGTCCCCTAGTTCCTGAATGGTAACCTTACCCCCTTGGCCTGGCAGGCCCGTTCCTTTCCCTTTTGGGTATGACAGCCCTGCCCCCTCACTTTTGGGCAGCAGCTATGGCTCCATCGAACTGGCTCACACGAACGAGCAGCCCCACACTCCAGAGCCAAGTTGGTGAAGGCCTGGCTCTTTAAAACCTAGGGGGCTATGGTCATTCCAACTCCAAAGTCCATGGTCCTACCATGAAGGCTGAAGCACCTCTGCTTCCCTTTCCTAGTCTCTCTGCTTCTGTCAATTAATGCCCGAGGGTAATCCACTCCGTCAGAAATCTTTCTGCCCAAAAGACACTCGATTTTCTTGCTCCATGGGCTGGCCAACCTGCCACTCCATTATATGCCGGTCTTCTCTACCAATTAATGCCTGAAGGTAACCCACTCCTCCAGGAAGCCCTCTAACCAATGGCACCCAGCTTTCTCCTCTGTTGGCTGGTAAGGCTGTCACTGTCTCATGCTGGTTCTCTGGGCTATGCTCTTGCCATCTCTCTTGCTGATCTCTGGGCTCTGCTCTTGCTGTCTATCATGTTGGTCTCTTGCTGTTTCTCCTTCCATCTGTCATGCCAAATGCCGGGGTTTCTCTGCCAGGGTCTTGAGTCAAAAATGCACTCCAGTCCTGTTTCCACATTTTAGTTATCTGTTAGAGCAGCACCCCACTCTCTTGGTACCAAATTCTGTTCTGGTTACCTAGTGCCACTCTGACAAGAATATACCACAAATGGGATGGCCTTAACAAACAGGAGTTTATTCTCTCACAATTTGGAGATTTTAAGTCCAAGTTCAAAGTGCCAGGCTCTAGGGGCTGCGTGAAAGCCCCTCAACCTTGGAGTCCAGCTCTTCCTCCTGCTTCCAGCCCACAGGAGCTAGAGGCATTTCTTCACTCAGGCAGCTGCTGGCTGCTGAGGCTGAGAAGCCCCAAAGTTGACAAACAAAAAGGCACAGTCCCAATGTTACCAAACCATGAGGCAGGCCATTAACTTAAGTCCATTGTAAGTTCCAAGATTGGCAGAGCATAGCAGGCTGCTGAGCAATGACACAGCTACATGCAGGGTCCAAGCATGCCATAGGCTAGAGACCATTCTCAAAGCTTCTCCTTACATATAGGAAGCAGACCATATCCCAAAGGCAGCTAGTCAGCTGCTTGTGGTAGATCCTGCCATGGAATTGCTTGTCAGTCTCATCACAGGGAACAACTATCACCAGCTGCAGAGCCACTCAACCAGGCCCAGCCAACTTGACACACAAACATAACCACACACAGTATAAGTGAAGAAATATAGGTGAAGTAAATAGTAAAACCAAAAATCCTGAGATAGAAAACAGAATAAGAGGATGACTGGAGAATAGATGTTTGGGGCTTGGAGGAGATTCTATAGATGAGGCTGATGAGGTAAGTAGGATACTGATTTTTGAGCACATTGTGTAATACATTAACAGTAATGGCATTTTCTCAATGGAAATATTTGTAAGATTTAATACTATGGAGGAAGTGGACAGTGAGGGTTTGAATGGAAAAAATAATATAATTAGGGAAGCAATAATAAAGATCAGTGTTGATATCTCAGTAGAAAGAGTCAGAACACAGTAGAGAAAATCAACAAAATCAAAAGTTGATTCTCTGTAATGATTTAAAAAAATGGGCATTCCTTTAGCTAGACTGACAAGTTAAAAGAGAGGATAGAATGCAAATAGCTTAAATCAGAAATACAATTAGAGACATTATTACTGACTCAATTGAAATATGTGAGTATAAGAGGTTATTATGAACAATTCTATGTCTACAAATTTGATAACCTAGATGATATGGAAAAACTCCTTAAAACATTTAAAAGACCTAAATTGGCCCAAGAAAAATAGAAAAATCTAACAGATAAATACCAAGTGAAGAGATTGAATAATTAATAAAGAGCCTTGCAGAAGGTAATGGTAGCATGGAACATCCCAGGTAATTGGTCTAATAACTCTCATACATACATGCATACATGTTTGTCTATATATAGATGTGTCAGTATGGATTCATTGATACTCATTTTATGCAGTGAATTATGAGGCATTAATATTATTATTTGCTGGAAGCTATGTCATTGGGATTTCAAATACCGCCATGGTCATCCATGTGGACAAGTTTCAGCAGGCTTCCAGACAAAGACAGACTAGGAAAAAGGGTTGGTGGTCTATTTCTGAAAATATTGACCACTGAAAACCTAATAAATATCAGTGAAACATTGCCTGTTATAATACTGGAAGATGAGCCCCTCTGATTAGAAGGCCCTCAAAGTACATCTGTGGAAGAGTTGCCTCCTCATAGTAACTCGGCCTTAATGTAAAGTAAAAATTTCAGACCCTTCATTTGCTGAAGGGACATGACTAAAAATAAGAGGAAAGAGCTGTATGAAGTATGAATCTAGGAGAATTCAAATTGTCAGAACTGAGATGGAGTGTATAAAAATCAATATCCTAGGCATTAGTGAGCTGAAATGGACTGTATTTGCCATTTTGAATCAGACAACCATATGGTCTACCATGTTAAGAATGACAAATTGAAGAGCCATGGTGTTGCATTCATCATTGAAAGAACATGTGAAGATCTATCCTGAAATACAATGCTGTTAGTATTAGAGTAATATCCATATGTCTACAGGGAAGACCAGTTATATGAAAATTATTCAAATTTATGAATCAAACACTAAAGCCAAGGATGAAGAAATTGAAGGCTTTTACCAACTTGGGCAATCTGAAATTGATAAAAAATGCAATTAAATGCATTGACAACTACTTATGATTAGACTGTGAAAGTTGGAAACAAAGAAGAAGATTTTGTAGTGGGAAAATATGGCCTTGGTGACAGAAAGTATGCTGGAGATTGTATGATACAATTTTGCAAAACTAAGCCCATATTCTTTGGAAATCCATTTTGTCAACAACATAACCAGTGACTATATTCTGGTGGTGTACTGTCTGAGGCATTTGACTGCTAACCAGAAGGCTGGCAGTTCAAATCCACCAGCCACTCCTCAGAAGGAAGGCTGGGAAATCTACTTCTGTAGTGATACCACCTCAGAAACCCAAGGAGGGGTCACTATGAGTCAGATCCGACTCAATGGCAAAGAGATACACATGTTACTTTGAAGACTGGATGCACTTTACCAAAACTATGGTATTTTCAATAGCCACATATGCATATAAAAGCTGGACAATGAATAAGGAAGACCAAAGAAGAATTCATGCATTTGAAAGAATGAATGGACTACTGGAAGAATGACCAAATCTGTCTTGGAAAAACTGCAACTGGAATGCTCTGTGGAAGTGAGAATGGCCAGACTTCATCTCTCATACTTCACTAATGTTATTAGAAGGGACCTGTCATGCTTGGTAAAGCAGAGGGTCAGTGAAAAGGGGAAGGCCCTCAAAGAATGTATTGACAGAGAGGTTGCAACAACAGGCTCTAGTGTAGCAACAGTTGTGAGGAAGGTGCAGATGGGGCAGTTTTTCACTGTGAGTCAGAACTCACTCAACAGCACATTAAAAGATATATGTAGACCTCACCAAGTGCAATACACAGTAATGAAATCTATTTCAACTGTGGGATGAGACAACAGAGAAGTTCGATATCATTAGTCAGAACAAGGCCAAGTGTTGACTACAGAACAGATCATAAATTACTAACATGCAAGTTTAAGTTGAAGCTGAAGAAAATTAAAACAAGTCCACCAGAGCCAAAATATGATCTGGAATATATCACACCTGAATTTAGAGACAATATGAATAATATATTTAAGGCATTGGCAATCCATACTGAAGACCAGATGAGTTGTGGAAGTACATCAAAGATGTTGCAGTTAAGGTTGTGTGCCAACTTGGCTGGGCTGTGACTTTGAGTGCCATGGCAGCTGGATGTAGTTATTCCTGATGATGATATTGAAAAATGTATAATTAACTCCATGGTGGAATACTCTGTGAGCAATCAATCAGCGGAAGTAGAGTCACCTTCAGGGTGTGGCCTGCTTCCAGTATATATAGAAAGTGTCTCATATTTGGTTCAGGCTTCATCTCTAGTTCCAGGACTTGAACTAGTAGTCTACTGTGTTGTCTGCCCATTTTGGGATTGTTCTTAGACTTAAACCAGTGGCTTTCTGTGTTGCCTGCTGATCTTGGGATTGTGCCATTTTACCTGCCAATCTTGGGTTCATCAGCATCAACAGTCAGCAGCTATGTGAGTTATGAGAAGCCTTAGTTCCAATGAGTCTGGAAAAAAGAGGCAGAACTGAAGTTCAAGGTCAAGGAGGCTTTACCCAGCCCCTAGACCTAGCAGTTTGATTCCAGACTTCCAGCCTCCTGAGCTGTAAAAGAATAAATTCCTCTTTTTTTTTTTTTTTTCATTTTTCATTTTGTGGTATTTCTGTTAGAGCAGCACTAAAGAACAAAGACAAACATCATACATGAAGAAAGCAAAATGTTATTTAAAAGACAGGAAAGGAAGAAAATATCGAAATGAATTTCTGAAGAGACAGACTCTGAAACTTGCTCTTCAATTGATAGTAGTTAAATCAAGTAGAAGAAATGATACAGTAAAAGATTTGCACAAAATGTTCAATGGTTAACTTTAGAAGACAAAGTAAAATAATGAAATGAGCAAAGATCTGGAGTTAGAAAATCAAAAGGGAAGAACATGATTTGTATTTTTCAAACTGAAAGAACTAAATACAAAATTCAAGCCTTGAGTTGTAATATTGAAGGTTTCTATGGGCAAAATATTAAAAATTCAGGAAGCATCAAAAGAAGATGGAAGGAATACAAAGAGTCACTCTACCAAAAAGAATTGGTCAACATTCAGTCACTTCAGAAGCTAGCATATGATTAACAACTGATGGTATTGAAGGAATAAGTCCAAGCTGCACTGAAGGCATTGGCAAAGAACAAGACATCAGAAATTGATGGTCTACCCACTGAGATGCATCAACAAAATGACAAAATGCTGGATGCACTCACTCATATATGCCAAGAAATTTGGAAGACAGTTTACCTATTCCATCAAGTGGAAGAAATCAATATTTGTTCCAATTCCAAGGAAAAGTGATCAAAATAATGCAGTAAATGTCAAAAATATCATTGATATCACATGCAAGTAAAAGTTTACTGAATATAGTTCAAAAAAAGGGTTGCAGCACTACATAGACAGGGGAATGGAAGAAATTCAAGCCAGACTCCGAAGAGCACATGGAATGAGAGATGGCATTTCTGATGTAAGATAGATCTTGACTAAAGCAAAGAACAGTAGCAAAATATTTGTTGTTGTTGTTGTTGTTATGTGCCATTGAGTCATACCTGACTCAAAGCGACCCCTCCTTGGATTTCTGAGGCAATATCACTACAGAAGTAGAGTGCTCCATCTTCCTTCCAAGGAGTGTGTTTTATTGCCACTGCTTGTCTGTCAATTTATCGTACTGTGGTGGCTTGCATGTTGCTATGAGTCTGGATGGTCTGTTTCATTGACTATGCAAAGTGATTGTGGATCATGACAAATTATGGATAACATTGCAAAGAATAGAAGTTCCAGAACATTTAATGTGGCTCATGAAGAAGCTATACACCAAACAACAGGCAATCTCGCATGGTTTAAAATCAGGAAAGCTGTGCATCAGGATTGTATCCTTCCATCATATTTATTCAATCTATATGATGAACAAATAATCCAAGAAGCTGGACTATATAAACAACAATGTGGGATGACAACAGGAGGAGAACTCATTAACGACTTGTGATAAGGAGAGGATACAGCATTGCTTGCTGAAAGCAAAGAGAACTTGAAGCACTTACTGATGAAGATCAAAGACTACAGCCTTCAGTATGGATTATACCTCAATATGAAGAAAACAAAAATCTTTACAACTGGGCCAATAAGTAGCAGCATCATGAAAAATGAAGAAAAGATTAAAGTTGTTAAGGTTTTCATTTTACTTGGATTTATAAACAACCCCATGGAAACAGCAGGCAAGAAATCAAATGATGTATTGCTCTGGGAAAATGTGCTGCAAAAGACCTCTTCTTTAAAGTGTTAAAGAGCCAAGATGTCAATTTGAAGACTAATATGTGCCTGACTCGAGTCATCATATTTTCAGTAGCCTCATGTGTATATCAAAGGTGGACAATAAATAAGGAAGATTGCAGAAGAACATTGAATATACCATGGCTTCCAGAAGAACAAACAAATCTGTTTTGGAGGAAGTAGTGGAACTTACTTAGAAGTGAGGATGGCAAGAACTGTATCTTGTACTTTGGTCATTATCAGGAAGGACCTATCTATGGAGAAGGATATCATGCTTGATAAAGTAGAAGGTCAGCCAAAAAGAGGAAGATTCTCAATGAGATGGATTGACACA
Organism: Orycteropus afer afer; assembly: GCF_000298275.1. Taxonomy (NCBI): domain Eukaryota; kingdom Metazoa; phylum Chordata; class Mammalia; order Tubulidentata; family Orycteropodidae; genus Orycteropus; species Orycteropus afer. Next base: position 32,387,767 of record NW_006921591.1, read on the forward strand.
CTGGCTGCAACAATGAACTCAAGCATAGCAAAGATTGTGAGGATGGAAGGATTGGAAAATGTTTTTTTCTGTTGTACATGGGGTCTCTATGAGTCAGAATCTACTTTGATGGGACCTAACAACAGCATCATTATTTGGGGGCAATGGTAGAATTATTGTCTTCCAGGCTGCTAGAGATTTGGGCTTTATCCCCAGTCAATGCACCTCATGCAGAGCTACCTCCCATCTGTCAATGGAGGCTTGTGTGTATTTTTGAATATATTTCAGTGGAACTTCCATGTTAAGATGGCTGTATTTGTCACCTAGTGCTGCTTTAATGGAAAATACCACAAGTGGGTGGTTTGGACAAACAGGGATTTATTCTCTTACTGTTTAAGATGCTAGAAGTCAGGGTTCAAAGTGCCAGCCCTTGGGGCTGGGTAAAAGCCCCTCAACCTTGGACTTTAGCTCTGCTTCTTATTCCCGGCCCACTGGAGCTGAAGGCATCTCTTAACTCAGGCAGCTATTAGCTGCTTAGGCTGACAATCCCAAGGTGGACAAGTAAAATGGCATCATCCAAAGATAATCAAGAAGCATGGTAGGCCCTAATTCAAGCCCAGAAATAGTCCCAATATCAGCAGACCACACAGCAGACCACTCATTGATGACTTGTCCAAATGCAGGATCCAGATGTGCCAAAAGCTCAAGATCTTCTCCAAACATCTCCTTATGTACTGCAAGCAGATCATATCCCTAAGGCAGCTACTTAGCTGCTCAAAGTAGATTGCACCATGGTGTTGATTACCAATCCCACCATGGGGAATAACTATATCCAGTTGTCCAGCCACTCAAAACCAAAACCAAACTCACTGCCCCTGAGACAATTCAGACTCATAGAGACCTTCTTTGGGTTTCAAAGGAAGTAGATTACCTAGTCTTCCTCCTGTGGAATGGTTGGTGGGTTTGAACTGCCAACCTTCTGGTTAGCAGTCAAATGCCTTAGGCTCTATATTGCCACCAGAGCTCTTCAAAACCAGGCCCGCACAAGTTAACTTAATGTAACTACCAAAATGGCCTAGGAAGAAAGGTATGGAAGTCTACTGAAATATCAGCCTATGGAAATATGAATCACATAGATTTTACTTTGGCTGAAAACTCATTATGCATAGGGTCACCTTGTGTCAGGAATAGACTCTATGGTTACAGATTCAGCTTACTCAGTTAACAACTTAGTATTATTTATGTTGGTCCTCAAATTGTCTCATATTTTAGCAGTGGAGTCCCCATCAACAATGGGCTCTTTTGTCCACCTAACAAGTCACCATTGCTATTTAAGCATTTTCTAATTTCTCAAACAAGAAGCTGTTCCAGAGTAATACTATACTTCCCAGGCCCAGCCTGAATCAGCCATTTCTAAACAAAAGCAAAATCAAAAACCAAAACAAAAAGAAAAGAAAAAAGGAAACTGGTTCTTTTTAGTGGAGAATGGTATTAAAATACTAAAGTGTGGAGGCTTTATGTACTAATTGATACAGGACTGTAATTCCTTTTACGACCTCCAAGCTGACAAAGCTATGGAATTTTCTACATCTGTCTGTCTATTGATCAATTGAAAAATCTATCTATCTATTTATCTATATCTATCTTTCTTTCAATTTATCTATCTATCCATCTATCTATCTAATCTTTTTATCTATCATCATCTATCTTAAAAGCTGTAAATCCACAGTGATACTCATAGTAATATCTTCCATTCTGTTTCAACACTGTAGGATTCAATTTGACCTTCTCCCTTGTCATATTTGTAACTCCCTTCTCTGACAGTAAGAGTTTTGTGTTTCCTTCTTGATTCAGGAGAGAGAAAACAGAGAATCAAGATCCACGTCAAATAACTATCTAGATGCCTGAGTCCTAGGCCCCTGCTGCTTGCTTTTCTGGACTCTCATCTCATTGTTAGTTTGGGTCATCCTCAGGTGGAAGAATCATGGCTTCATTATTGTGATCATGTATTTAGTTATCTAGAATTTTAATATATTTAAATATTTTAATATTTGAATGAAGAATTTTGGATGATGAGACAGAGTCAGTATGCTGGCATATGAAAAAAAGTGGTAGAGCTCTATTTAATAGTCACATTGTTTGGTAAAGATGAAGGAGAAGTGTTTCAATACACATTTAACATTAAATTTAGAGTTATGTCTTGGATTGGGCCAGGTTGGGTTTGTTGGGCTAAGCTATACCCAATTTATTTTATTTGCCAATATACTATATTCTTTATTAATGTACTGATAAATATCTAAGCATGTCTCAAGTTTATCAGCTTAACTACTTTTCTCCCTTCTCACCATATTTACAAATGTCATCATTATCCATCCTCATGTACCAAATTTCCATCTTAGAGATCTCACATTTATATCCCTAGTTTAGACTTCTACTCTGAATTCCAGACTTTCAAATTCCTACTCAACACCTCCACAAGAATTCTCATACCAAAAACAAAACCAAACTCACTGCTGTTGAGTCGTTTCTGACTTATAGCGACCACTCATTGGGTTTCTGAGGTCATATCTCTAAAGAAGTAGATTGCCAAATCTTCCTTCCTAGAAGTGGCTGGTGGGTTTGAACAGACAGCCTTCTGGTTAGCAAACAAATGCATTAGGCACTACACCACCAGAATTCTCATAGGTACATTAAACTTTACATATTTAAAGCAAAACTTAAGAACTTTATCCATAAGCTTATGTTTTCTAACTCATTTGTGTTCCACCCATCACATTTGCAGAATCCAAAAATAAAAGCATTATTCTTCTTACTCTTCCTTTTTTATTCTCTTATCCAATCTGTGAATATTTACTATCAATTTTACTTTATGCTTTCAATTCCATATATTTTTCTCCATCTCCAATGCCACATCCTTATCTAGGATAAAATAATCTGTCCCTTGAACTACAGAAATAGTCTACTAACTCTTCTTCTAAATTCAGCATCATCCAATTTTTATTCCTCTCCATAAACAGAGTATATTACTTTAAAATATAAACATATTTAATCCTTGATAACTTCAATTTCACTTAGGATAAAAATCTTTAAATTCCTAAGCTTTATCAAGAAACTAGATGCTATCCAGCCTCTACCTTATTTGTAAGCATTATGTGGAGTCTTAGCCATCCACTCACCTGCTTTCTATGATCCAACATCAAAGGTTTTATATGAGTTCCTCTTTAAGACCTGCCTCAGGACCTTATCACATCTTCCTTCTTAACCTAGTTAATCTCAGTTTATACTCAAAGATCTGTCCAATTACTACTCTCAATATATATCAGCATCTTCTGCTTACACTTTGATTTTTTATAGGATGAATGCACTTTAATATTATGTCCAATTTCATTGTGCTATATCATATTTAATTATTCGGGTAAGCCTTAAAGTTGTTATCAGATAATTAGTTATACAATAATGTTTTAATTTGTCTCTTGACTTGGCTAGGCCTGGTTGAGTGACTGGGTAGCTAGATGCAGTATTCCCCATCATGAGACTGGTAATCATCTCCACAGTAGAATCTATTGTGAGCAGCTAAGTAGCTGCCTTAGTGATGGGGTCTGCTTCCTGTATAAAAGAAGTAGCCTTGGGTACCGGTCTCCAGCTTATGGCACGCTTGATCCCTGCTCCACCGACCTTGGGACTTTCAATGGACTTAAATTAATTGCCTGTTGTGTGGTTTGGTAATGGTGCCATTTTATTTGTTGACTATGGGCTTGTTGGCCTCACCAGCAAGTAGCTGCCTGAGTGAAGAGATGCCTCTAGCTCCATTAGATGGGAAGCAAGAGGCAGAGCTGAAGCCCAAGGTTGAGGGGCTTTCACACAGCCCCTAGAACCTGGTAAGTGGAGCTCTGACTTCTTGCCTCACAAACTGTAAGAGAACAAACTCCTGTCTGATGGTGTCTGATGGTTCCTAAGGCCATCCCATTTGTGGTATATTCTTGTCAAGAGTGGCACTAGGCAACAAGAACAACCTCCTATAAGGAAAAAAAAAATTCTGTTGAGACCAAGACCAAGCTTATTCACCAGTCTAACTCAAAAGTTTAGTGCAGTACTTGACAAATTACATAATCAACTAATAAATACTAGTTGAATGTTAAAGTAGCCTTTTGTGAGCTGGTGAAATTTAGTTAAACATAGAGAAAAATTTCCAAGCAGGAGCTGAAACTTAAGAAAAAAAATATTAAGACAGGAATGAATTTGTGTCTAATAATCAAAATAATATTGTTGAGTATGGGAAGTGAGGGAGCTCTAGAACAGTGCCTAAGACACTTGACTGATAACCAGAAGGCCGGTGGTTCAAACACACCAGCCACTCCTCAGAAGGAAGGTTGGGCAATCTACTTCCGTAATGATGCTGCCTCGAAAACCCAAGGAGGGGTCGTTATGAGTTGAAGCCTACTCGACGGCACATAACAACAACAACATGGTAAGTGACATTAGAAGCAGATTTAGGGGTAAGATTTTATTTTTCGTTCTTTTTTTTTTTTCATCCTTTAGGCTTTACCTGAACAATTAGATATAATATAGCACAAGTAATGAAATCTGACATAATATTAATGTGCATTTGTCTTTTTAATAATTCTATCTACCTGCACACAGTATAAAATTTTCCTTCTTTGAAGCTACAGAATAAATTCTCTCATCACTAGAAGTCTTTGATACTGTTCCAGCTTCCGTAATCTCTATTTTCAGGAAAATCTTAGATTAACATGGGTTTATATTTGATAATTTGGCATTTAAGCATCATGTATTCCAAACCAGATAAACACTTTTATGAGATACATTTTGTTTTGTTTGCTTGATTTCTTTGTGATTTGAACAACAGTAAGACAAAGTCTAAATGTAAATTGATATTGACATATCTTCCCTTCTCTTGCTTATGTGTTCTCACAGCCACCTGTAAATTTTTATACTTGATTCATTTTCCTGTCTCTTCTCTAAGTATGCATAAATCTTTCTATTCTTTACTTCTGGGTCTAATATGGTGCCTGGTTCATAATGGATGTTCAGCAAATGTTTGTAGAAGGGATGGACAGAACAATGAATAACTAGTAAGAGTATAATAAAATAATCTGATTGAATTTGCCAAGGAGATAACTAAAGCTGAGTGGCACAATAGAAGAGAAAAACAAAGCCCATGGTAAAGAATACTAAGCAACAGATTTTCCAGATTTGGCTCATTGACATATTGGATGATTGGAGGAAGTGTGTTATTAAAATTTATGAAATTCTGTCAGAAAGATTAACATTTAATTCCAGCTTTGACTCTTCTTGGCTTTGTGGTTAGGCATTCCAATTTCCTGATCCTCTGTTTACTCATTTAATGCATTTGAATTATGGTCGGTGAAGAATATTTAATATACCATGGGCTTCCAAAAGAATGAACAAATCTGTCTTGTAAGAAGTACAAACA
>NW_006921591.1:32394316-32394851 GCF_000298275.1 Orycteropus afer afer
GTAGCTCTCTATGACTTTCTCTTCCTCAATGCCACTATATTGATCACTCACATTTGGTACATTGCATTTTTCTTCACCCAAATAAAAACTTATCTCTATCTATCTAACAGTATTCCCTCCACTCCCCTCCCACCCCTAGTAAACAATAAAGAAAATGACCTTCTATAGATAAGCGTTTCCTTGACTGTTATAACAGACCAATACAATATTTGTCCTTTTGTGATTGAGTTATTTCACTCAATATGACTCAGCATAATGTCCTCGAATTTCATCCATGTTATGTGATGTTTTGCAGATTCTACATTATTCTTTAGGGTTGCATAGTATTCCATTGTGTGTATGTACTATAGTTTGGATATCCATTCCTCAGTTGATGGACATCTAGGTTTTTTCCATCTTTTGGCTACTGTAAATAGTGTTGCGATGAACATGGTTGTGCATATGTCTGTTCTTGTCATGGCTCTCACTTCTTTAGGATATACACTTAGTAATGGAATAGCTGGGTCAAATGGTATTTCTAATTCCAACTTTGGAA
>NW_006921591.1:32398032-32400205 GCF_000298275.1 Orycteropus afer afer
CTTGCTTTATGGCCTAACATATCGTCTATCATGGAAAAATTTCCATGTGCACTGGAAAAGAATGTGTTTTGTGTCACTGTTAGGTGAAGTGCTCTCTAGATGTCTATAAGGCCCAATTGGTGGAGTGTTTTATTTAGCTCTTCGCATCTTTATTGAGTGTCTCTCCAGTTGTTCTATCTTTCAAAGAAAGTGGTGTATTAAAATCTCCCAATATGACTGTGGAGTCATCTATTTGGCTTTTCAACACTTTTAAAGTCTGGATTGTGTATTTTGGGGCCCTTTCATTGGGTCCATAGATATTTATTATGGTTATATCTTCATGATCAATTGATCCTTTTATCATTATATAATGGCCTTCCTTGTCTCATATGGTGGTTTTTGTCTTAAAGTCAATTTGATCAGAAACTAATATTGCCACTCATTCTCTCTTACAGTTGTCGTTTGCTTGCTGTATCTTTATCCAACCTTTGATTTTTATCTATTTTTGTCTTTATCTCTAAGGTTTGTCTTTTGTAGGCAACATATTCATGGGTTTTGTTTTCTTATCCAATCTGCAACTCTCCTTCTCTTGAGTGGTGCATTGAATCCATTAACATTCAGTTTGATTATTGACAACTATGATTTGGTTTTTGTCATTTTGGTATGTGTGTTTTCAAGGTGTCCCTGGTTTCTTTTTTCCATATTATTTTCTGTGCTGAGCTCATTATATTTATGAATTGTGTTATCATTTACTTTGTTGGTGTTGATTTAGTATTTGTTGAGTCTTTGTGCTTGTCCTCTTTTTTATTGTGATATGAAGGTTTATCATTTTTGTTTGAGGTTACCCTATGATTTATAATTCCCCCCCTGAGTTTAGAGCAGTCCATTATGTCTTGCAACTCTCTTAACTTCTTCACCATTTAGAAGTTCCATAACTACACAGTCTTTTCCCTTTTTTTTTGGAGTTGTCCACATTTGCCAATGGATGTCTCTGGTTCCCTGTTTACAGTCCTGTAAGTTCATTTTGCTTTTGATATATCCATAGCTGTTGTTTCTGGGATATGTCATCTTGTGTATTAAAGGTCGGTTGTTATTTTCTATTTTTGCTTCTCTGTTCAAAGTACTCCCTTTAGAGTCTCTTGTAAGGTTGTTCTGGCTTTAACAAGTTCCCTTAGTTTCTGTTTATCTGGAAATCTAATTTCACCATCATATTTGTGGGACAATTTTGCTGGGTATATAATCCTTGCCTGAAAAATTTTCTTTTTCAGGCTTTTATGTATAGTATCCTATTGTCTTCTTGCTTACATGGTCTCTGCTGAGAAAGCAGAGCTTATTGTTACTGGCTGGCCTTTGTATGTACCTTTTTGTTTCTTCTGTGCTGCTCTCAGGATTCTGTCTTTGTCTTTGGTTTTGGTGAGTTTGATGATGACATGTCTCGGTAATTTTCTTTAGGGTCTATCCAGTTTGGGGTTTATTGGACTTCCTGAATGGATATGTTCTCCCCTTTCATCATATTATGGAAGTTCTCCTCCAGCAAATTTTGGGTGATTTTCTCAGTTGTTTTATTTTTCTCTTCTTGTTCTGGAATTTCAATGACATGTAGATTATTTCTTTTGATGGTATCCCACATGAACCTTAGGGTTTCTTCATTTTGTTTTGATTTTTTTTTTTTTTTCTGACTGATCCCTTTCTGAAGAAGTATTTATGTATTTGTCTTTAATCTCATTAATTCTGTCTTCCATTGCATCAATTCTACCCCTTTACCCTTCGAATGTGTTATCTATTTCTAATAATTTAGTATTAATCTTCTGGATTTCTATCTATAGATTTAGAATAATTTCTTATTTTTCATTTATTTTGTCATTTTGTTCTTTTATTTTCTTCCAGAATTATTCTAAGGTTTTTTTCTTTGTTTTCTTTGGTCTTTTTCTCAATCCTTTGAAGATACATAAATATAATCCTTTTGAATTCCTTATCAGAGAGTTCCAATGCTACTTCTTCCTCAGGGATGTGTTCTGGTTCAGTATTCTGTTCTCTTGTTTCTACCACTTTATCTTGTTTCTTTGTGTGGACTGTGATGGTCTGTGGTTTCTGAGGCATCATGGTATTGTATTAAGATCTCTCTTAATTGTTTGTGAAGAGAAGCCAAGGGTGATTCAGGCTATTCTTGGTGTTTTTTATCATTGGCCCATTG
>NW_006921591.1:32400733-32405414 GCF_000298275.1 Orycteropus afer afer
TGCAGTGCACTTCTGGAGAGTTGTTGGGGTTACTGGAAAGCAGAACATCTTCTTAAGTTCCTGTAATCTGGTAGAACACAGTCTCTTTAGGTTTTCACCGGCTGTTGGTTATGTGTTTATTTGTTTTGTCTTGGTTTTATGGTTTAATAGTTTGAAAAGGTGAAGCTGTTTTTTTTTTTTTTTCATTATAATTATTGATGCAAGTGTGTTGGTCACTCTGCTGTTTGCTTTGTGGTGGTAGAATCTCTGTGTGTAGTGTGGATATATGTTTCTGTTTGTCATAAAGAGGGTTTAGAGTTTGAAGCAGGAGGTTTTATGGTAATTGTCTAAATATGTTTTGTTCTATGGAGTGAGTGAAGATATTGGTGGAGAAGGCGGGAGAGAAGAAGGGAAGCTTGGTGTTGCTTGGGCTGGTTTCTAGGGCTTTGAGCAGGCTATTTTTGATGACGTATTTATTTGCAAGACTGCAGCTCAACTTCAGGAAAGATTCTTATTGTTAGAGCATCACAAATTTCCCCCAATTTCAGGCACACTCAAAGATCCTGCCTGGTGGCCTCACAGCGCTAAAGAACAGCTCCAAGGCAAAAATCCTAGAAGTGCGGTTTCTTCCTTCTCCCTGTGCCATCTGCCTGTGGTGTTGATGTAATCCTGTCAGATCGCTAATGGCTGGCTCTGGAGTTTGTCTGTGATACCACCCAGCTGCAGCGCCAAAATGCACACAGTTTGAGCTGTGGGTCAGGGGAGTACCTGCTAGTGACCTGTGGTCCCAATCTATGTGACAAAGAAAAGCAGGAAGTCTCCCAGTCTGATCCCAGTCTACTCTGTGACCCACTGAGAGGGAAGGGAGCTACCCTTCCTGTTGCAACAGTAAGTTTTCCTCCAAATCTCAGCGGAGGTGTCAGTGTCCACAACCAGCACCCAGGAGACCCGAATTACCTCCAAAAAATCAAGATGAGCTGCTGAAGGCAGGTCTCTGCCACTGCCCACCAGAATATCAGAGTGGTCACAGGTAAGCTGTTATAAGGCATCCTTCCTCTTGGCTCGGGGATCTCAGGTGGGTGCCCTAGCTCAGCACACAGTGACAGCTCCAGAAGAGTTTACATTGCCTCTCTCGGGTGCCCATCCATCTTCCTCCAGTAGCTCTTTCCTAAATAATCTCCCTGCACCTTTCCTCTAATTCTGCTCTTCCATGTTTGATGTACTCTGAATCTGTGAGCTGTTTAGAGCACTGAAATTCCTAATTTAAACTGTTGTGGCTAGTTTTCCAAGACCTTAGATGCCAGAAGGACATGCTACTCACTGGCTCAACTCCATTTTGAACTCCCATCTTTTGCACTTTGATAATGCTATCAGGAAGAACCATTTCCTGGAGAAGAATAAAGAGGAAGTAAAGGGTAGAGGAGAGGATTGTTGAAAAAAAGAAGACCCTTAATGAGATGGAGAGGCATAGTGGATGCAACAATGGGCTTGGATATAGTAGTAAGTATGACGTTGATGAAGAATTGGGCAACATTTAAGTCATACATAAGGTTGCTTTGAGTCAGGACCAACCTGATGGCACTTAACAACAGCAGTAACAACTAATTACTCATATAGTAGCTTATTAAAAGAGTATTATTGTAGTTAAAAATGGTTGTATGGAAAAAAATATTAAAAATAGATGACTTTAAAGAACAGAAATTGATTTTGTTACATTTCTAGAGACTAAGAGTACAAATCATGGTTTCAACTTTGTCAATTCCTTTTTTTGTCCATAACCTCAGGAATTCTTTGGCTATAGATGATCATTACATGGCATCTGTCTTCCTCATTGTATTTCATTGTGGATGTTCTGGCATTTTCATAACTCAGAATTGATTAGCTTAAGATCTACACTACACTAGTATTACCACATTAATATAATGAAAGAAAAATCTTTATTTCCAAACAAAATTGCACCCACAGGTACTCAAAAAAAAAAAAAAAACAACGAAACAAACAAACAAATCTCACTGCCATCAAGTCAAATCCAACTCATAGTGAACTTTGGGTTTCTGAGGCAGTAAATCTTTATGGAAGTAGATTGTCTAGTCTTCCTTCAGCTGAGTGGCTGGTGGGTTTGAACTGCCAACCTTCTGGTTAGCAGTTAAATGCCTTAGGTATTATGCCACCACAGCTCCTTATCCAGGAATTTACTACATATATTAGGGGAACACAATGCAATCCATAATGTTGATCCATAATGTTGATGTACTAAATAGATCATAGGTTTATATACATATTGTTAAAGTCAAACATGGGTAGAAGTAATATAGTATGATAATATATAAATAAAAATGTTTCATTTTAAACTAATTATTTATTTTTAGTGAATTCAGTTAAATAACTGACTAAATTCTTTATAAAATACACAATTAAATTCTTCTTAGAATTCCTAATTTATTGCCATAAATGGAAAATGAGAATGTGTTTAGGATCTGAGACACGACTCAGAGAAGTTTTACTTCCCCATTTCATCTCTTGAGAAAAATAGCAATCTAAGTATCGCCCATACTTAGACTGAAAATAACTCAAATATAAAAGAACTTATAACTATTGTTCCACAGGCATGAATTCTAGTTATGACTTAAACTAAACTTTATGCAAGCCACTTAAATTCTTGGAATCACATATTACCTACATATGTTTTGTTGAATCATGAACAATTAAGCCATTTTCCCACAATGTGCAAACATTAGATAAGAAATTATTCAGCATGTAAAAACAAAAACATCTAAAATAATACCTAAATTCAGATATGTGGTAGACATAACTGAAGCACATGTTATGATACACTACCAAGAGAATATTTTGTAATTCTACTGGATGACAGAATATTGAGGCCCAGCAGTAACTGGGAATTCATGTTAAAGGACTAATGAGACCATGAACAAAACCACAAACTCCATCCCAATGATACTTTAAAGATTTCAGTAATATCCATAAAAAAACTGTGTATGTTCCAAATGCAATGAAATATAAATGTGTGTAAAAAAATTGTGGATGGAAGTACAGAATGTGAATATATTTCACATACATTCTCACTAATACCACACTGACCCATAAGGTTAGTATTTTAATTATTACCTGAATATTAGAAGTTTAAAAACTGGAGGATAAAGGACATCTTTATCCTTTCTACAAAGCCACACACCATGTTACAACTAAGAAGCAGAGCTGAAGTAAAAATTCAGTTTGCCTGACTCAAGCTTGTTTCTTGCATTAAAGACATTTGCTTATATATGGATTTTTTGTTTCCTATTTTCCCTAATATATTAAATACTGTAATATTTTCAGTATAAATTGAAAAAAATAACATGAGACTATCTACTTTTTTCAAAATTTCTCTATAAATCAAAACATTATTAAATTTATGTATAAAGCTACATTCAGAATCAACAACATGCTTGTTTAAACAGATAAATATTATAAAGGAACCTGATTTTGGAAATAGATGACATTTAGAACTAAGTGTATAGAAAAAGAGTGATAATCAAACTAAAAAATATTTTGTAAAAAAATGAAATATTACTATAATGACAGTTTTGTTTGTGTTCCTTTTCTTTTTTCCCCAGATGGCATATATACTATCTCTAAAATACTATTAGAAGAAATGGCAGTAAATGTTTTGAATATTTGCAGTTTCCCAAAGAAACAATTTTAAAAAGAGGAATATAAAACATTTGTAGATGTGGAATTTCTTATATCTTTGTTTACGTGTTAGTGTTTATTTATGTTGGCTTGTAAAATAAGAACTTGAGTTTTTAGCCCAAGTGACCTTAGTCCAAATCCTGACTTTTCTACCTTCTACATTCAATAACCTCTACTCATCTACAGTTTGTCATACTGTGGTGGCGTCTATGTTGCTAAGATGATGGAAACTATTCTACTGGTATTTCAAAGAGCAACAGGATTATCCATGAATGACAGTTTTCAATGGAGCTTCCAGACTAAGACAGATTAGGAAGAAGGACTTGGTGACTTGATTTCTTAAAAAAAAAAAAGACAGTGAAAACATTATAAACAGGAGTGGTGGAACGTTGTCTACAATAGTGCTGGAAGATGAGCACTTTAGGTGGAAGACATTCAAAATACAATTGGGGAAGAGTTGCTTCCTCAAAGTGGAATCAATGATAGTGACATGGATAGAGTAAAGATTTCAGTACCTTCATTAGGCTATGTTCCATGACTCAAAATGACAAGAATGACTACAAACATCCACTCATAATCAGAACACAGAGTGTAGAATTATGAATCTAGGAAAAATACTTGTCATATTAAAAGGAAAATTCTAATCACATTCTTATGAAGTAAGAAAGAGTGTGTTAAGCTTGGAAGGTGATTCAGCTACAGAAACAAGGAGTGGTAGAGGGTAGTGTTTAACCAGATTCAGAAGTCAATTAATATTGTATTTTGGTAAAGGTATTACTTAGGTCAAGGTATGGGAAAAAAAATTAATTTGACATTCTCTCTTTGGTAAGTAGAAATATAATGAGTGTAGGGTACAAAATCTGATTGCCCCAAATGCATTGTAATTGTGTATATGAAATCCTAATAAGGATTCTAGAATATTCATGATTCATTAGAATGCAAAAGACTCTCCTTAGATAATAGGACAGCAAATTATTCTTCTCTCTTATAAATATCTTTTGATGTTCAATCT
>NW_006921591.1:32405956-32407658 GCF_000298275.1 Orycteropus afer afer
CCAAGGAACTTACATAAGAGAAAATGACCAAGGACAAAATTGAACACTTAAGGACAAGTGGCACATATAGAACACATTTCAACCATTTAAGGAGGTAGTATATGATCAAGAACCAATAGTATTGAAAGAAGAAATACAAGCTTCACTGAAGAAATTGGAGAAAAACATGACTCTAGGAATTGACATCATACCATAGTGATGTTTTAATGAACAGATACAACATTGGAAGCACTCACTCATTAATGCCAAGAAATTTGTAAGAAAGCTACCTGGCCAAAAATCAGGAAAAGATCCATACTGTGCCCATTCCAAAGAAAAGTGATCCATCAAAATGTAGAAATTATCAAACAGTATAACTGATATCACATGCAAGGAAATTTTTGCTGAAAAAATTCAGAAAGGATTGCAGCAATACATAGACAGTGAGCTGTCAGAAATTCAAGCCAGATTCACATGAGGATGTGGAAGATAGATAGCACTGTTTTTGTCAAATGGATCTTGGCTGAAAGCAAAGAATATCAGAAAGATGTTTACTTGTATCTTATTGACTATGCAAAGTCATTTGAATATGTGGATCATAACATAACAAATGATGGATAACATTGCAAAGAGTGGTAAGTCCAGAACACTTAATTGTGCTCCTGAGGAAGCTGTGCATAGACTAAGAGGGAATCAATCAAACAGAGCAAGGAGACACTGCATGGTTTAAAATCAGGAAAAGTTTATGTCAGAGTATCTTGAAGCACACTTTCTCAATCTGTATGCTGAGCAAATAATCTGAGAAGCTGGACTATATGAAGAACAAACACAGCATTAGGATTGGAGGAAGACTGATTGACAACCTGCAATATGAAGATGACACAACCTTATTTGCTGAAAGCAAAGGGTACAGGAAACACTGACCAATTCATATTAAAGACTACATTTTCTGTATGGATTGCACTTCAACATAAAGAAAACAAAAATCCACATAATTGGGCCAATAAACAATATATATATTATGATAAATTGAGAAAAGATTGAAGTTGTCAAGGATTCCATTTTATTTGGATGCACAATGAAGGTCCATGGAAACAACAGTCATGAAATCAAACAATGAGAGGTTCCAATAAGATGGCAGAAAAGTCAGACAGAACCTCTTCAACAAAGAAAAGGGGAACCAATTAACACAGATAAAGAAAATAATCCTGGAGCCCTGAGCTTTGAAGAAAAAGATACAGAAGTGGACTAAACTCTATGTAGTAGAAGAACCTGCATGAAAATGCCAAAAAATGAGACATATGGATGTATGATCTCTCAGAGATCTTGATGGCATGGACAGCTTGGATATTGCTGAGTGGTGTTAAGAATTAACCTAAAAACCTGCACTGCAAGCCAGGGACTGCAGAGAGGACTGCAGTGGTGGCTGGTGAATAAAAGGGAAACAGAGAAGAGGAAGATGTGCTGAGCTGTGGATTTTGCCTGTCCAGAGGGCACAGCCATTTTGAATGTTTACAAGTGTTTCAGCAATTTTGGATATTTAAAGTGGCAGGATTCTCCCAGATTTCAGGGACTTAAGAATAGGTTCCACTTGCCGGGAACAACAAGGACATGAATGATTGGAAAGGAGCAATATCCCCCTTCTTATTCTTAGATTACAAACCTTCTTGGCTGGCAGGAATACCATCCTAGTCACTGTGCTTGGACAGAGCATGGGTACCCT
>NW_006921591.1:32407916-32423012 GCF_000298275.1 Orycteropus afer afer
CCCCATTCTTGTTTTTTTTTTTTTATTATTATTATTCTCCTATTCTACCTTTTTCTCTTATTGCCCTCTCCCCAGATATTCCAGGGTTTTGTTTTTATATTTTCTTTCTTTGGTGATTATTCCTATGTGTTTATGAAGTGTATTTTTTGTTTGATTGCTTTTATATATTTTATGTATTTTTGATTGTTGTTTTTGTCTAAATGAGTAGGATACAGCAATAATGCCCACAGAATACAACTACACATCCTTCAGCTCCACTTACTGAGTGAGAGCCACCAATTCCTTCTCCACCAACTGGCAAATGATAAACAACCATCAAGAAAAGCCTGACTCACCCTTAGCTGTTTTTCACAAACTGTTAACAGATATCTAAAGACAACAAGGTCACAATGTCTCAGAGACAAAACACCATCATATTCCACACAAAAAAAGTAAGGTAAAGTGGTAGAAACTCACAGGACACAGCAGGATACAGTCACAAAACACAGCCCTGAAAAAGAAGCAGCTTTGAAACTTCCTGGTAAGGAATTCAAAGGAATTATATTTAGGTATTTTCAAAGGATTGCAAGACAGATCAAAGAAAACATTGACAAAATTAAGGAAAACACAGACAAAACCCTAGAACAGTTTTGGAAGAAGATATGAGAAGAAAATGACAAAATAAGTGAAAAATTAGAAATGATAAATCTACAGATAGATATTTGGAAGATTAATACTAAACTTTCAGAGATAGATACATGTTGAAAAGGTAAGGAATAAAATCGAATCAATGGAAGACAGAATTAATGAGATTGAAGACAAGTACCTGAATTTGTAAATTCAAATAACCTGAATTTTAGAAAGGGATCAATCAGAAAAAAGGTCGAAATAAAATGAAGAAAGCCTAAGGTTCATGTGGGATACCATCAAAAAGAATGATCTACATGTAATGGAAATTCCAGAACAGGAAGAGGAAAAGAAAATCACTTAGAAAATTTTCCAAAATTTGTTGGAAGAGAACTTCCCTGATATGATGAAAAATGAGAACATATCCATTCAGGAAGTCCAATGAGCCCCTAACAGGATAGATTTCAAAAGAAAATCACCAAGACATCATCAAATTCATCAAAACCAAAGACAAACAAAGAATTTTGAAAGCAGCATGGGGATAATAAAAAGTTACCTAAAAAGGACAACCAATAAGAATAAGTTCGGATTTCTCAGCAGAAACCATGCAAGCAAGAAAGCAATGGGATGGTATATATAAAACTTTGAAAGAGAAAAATTTCCAACCAAGAATTATATACCTGGCAAAATTGTCTCTCAGATATGATGGTGAGATTTGCAGATTTCCAGATAAACAGAAATTAAGGAAATTTGCTCAATGCATTCCAACTTTACAAGAGATACTAAAGGGAGTCCTTGGAACAGAGAAATGATAATAGCAAACAACAGACCATTAATACATGAGATGACATAACCCAGAAACAAACACAGCTATGGAAGTATTCAAAGTAAAATAAGTTCAAGATTGTAAACAGAGAACAAGAGACATCAATTGGCAAATGAGGACAACTACAAACCAAAAAGAGGGAAAAAATAAGGTAGTTATAGTACTTCTATATGGTGAGGAAGTCAACAGAGTTGTAAGATAGAACAGACTCTTCTAAACTCAGGGAGAAAATTATAGATCACAGAGTAACCTCAAAGAAAAAAGATAAATCTTCACATAACAATAAAAAAAAAGGACCAGCACCAATATTTAGCAATTACTAAAACAATAGCAGCAAAGGAAATGATAACATAATTCATAAACATAATGAGCTCAGCACATAAAATTATATAGAACAAATATACCAGCAGCACCATGAAAAAAACACATAACAAAATGACAGCAAACAATTCATACTTGTCAATACTTACACTGAAAGTCACTGGATTAAATGCACCACTCAAGACATGGAGAGTTGTAGACTGGATAAGAAAACACAACCCAACAATATGCAGTCCACAAGAGACACACCTTAGAGACAAAGACAAAGATATAGCAAACAAATAGCAACCAAAAAATAGCAAGAGTGGCAATAATAAATTCTGAACAATTGACATGATGACAAAAACCAACAAAAGAGACAAGGAAGGCTGGTATACAATGATTAAAGGATCAATTGTACAAGAAGATATAACCATAATAAACATCTATGGACCCAATGAAAGAGCCCCAAAATACATAAATCAAACTTTAAAAGAGGTGAAAAGGCAAATAGATGACCCCACAGTCATAGTGGGAGACTTTAATATACTACTTTTGATGAAAGAGAGAACTGGAAAGAAACTCAACAAAGACGCAGATAAGCTGAACAATACAATCCACCAACTTGACCTTATAGACATCTACAGAGCACTTCACCCAACAACAGCACAGTATACATTCTTTTCCAGTGCACATGGAAATTTTCCATGATAGACCATATGTTAGCCCATAAAGCAAGCCTTAATAAATTTAAAAACATTGAAACACTGCAAAGCATTTTCTCAGATCACAAAGCTATCAAATTGAAATAAACAAAAAGAAGGTCAGTGGAAAAAGAGCAAACACATGGTTACTGAACAACACCTTCCTCAAAAATGACTGGGTAATAGAACAAATAAAAACTGAAATAAAAAATTTCTTGAATCAAGTGAGAATGAAAACACAACATACCAAAATCTTGGGGACACAGCAAAAGCAGTGATCAGAGGCCAATTTATAGCAATAAGTGCTCACATCAAAAAAGAAGAAAGAGCCAAAATCAAAACTTTAAGCCAACATCCCCAACAATTAGGAAAAGAACAGCAAGAAAAGCCTACAGTCACCAGAGGAAAATAAATAATAAAGATTTAAGCAGAAATCAATGAAACGGAAAATAAAAAGCAGGAGAAAAAAATCAACAAGACTAGATGTTTGTTTTTTGAAAAGATTAATAAATTTGGCAATCCAGGGGCAAATGTAAAAAAGGAAAAGAGGAAGGGAATGCAAATAATATGAGTTGAAACCAAAATGGGCAGTATCACAACAGAAACAACTGAAATAAAAAGGGTAATATCAGGATACTGTGAAGAACTGTACTCCAACAAATTTGAAAACCTGGAAGAAATGGACAGATTTCCAGAAACACAACACTTCCTTAAACATACACAGACAGAGGTGGAAAAGTTGAACAGATCTATAACAAAAGAAGAAATTGAATACAAAAAAATTACCAACAACAAAAAAAGTGCTGGCCAAGATGCTTTCACCAGAGAATTCTACCAAACATTCAGAGAAGAACTGACACCAATCCTATTCAAACTACTTTAAAACGTAGAGAAGGTTGGAATCCTCCCCAATTCAACCAAAACCAGGCAAAGACATCACTCAGAAGGAAAGCTATAGGCAAATATCCCTCATCAATATAGATGCAAAAATCTTCAACAAAATCCTTTCCAATAGACTCCAACAACATATCAAGAAAATCATTCATTATGACCAAGTGAGGTTCATATCAGTTATGCAAGGATGGTTCAACATTAGAAACACAATCAATGTCATCTACCACATAAATAAAACAAAGGAAAATAACCTCATGATAAAACAATCAATGCAGAAAATGCATTTGATAAAATCAAAACTCTCAGCAAAATAGGAATAGAAGAGACATTCCTCAACATAATAAAGAACATATATGCAAAACCAACAACCAACATTATTCTCAATGGGAGGAGACTGAAACCATTCCCCTTGCAAATAGGAACTAGACAAGTGTTCCCTCTATCACCACTTCTATTCAACATTGTATTGGAAAGCCTGAGCCAAGACAATAAGGCAAGAAAGGGAAATCAAAGGCATCCAAATTACTAAGGAAGAAGTCAAACTATCCCTAATTGCTAAATATATGATCCTATACCTAGAAAACCTAAGTGACTCAGTCAAAAATCTACTGGAACTAATTGAGAGGTATAGCATCATGGCAGAATACAAGATCAATATCCAAATATCAGAAGGATTCCTCTACACCAGTAGAGATTGCTGAAAAAGAAATAAGGAAATCTATACCATTTATAATAGCTACCAAAGAAATAAAATACTTGGAAATAAATCTTATCAGGGACACAAAAGACCTGTACAAAAAAAAAAGTATAAAACACTACTTCAAGAAACCATAAGAGAGAAGACAACTATAAGATAGAACCAACTGTTCTAGACTTGGGAAGAAAATTATAAATAACAGGACAACTTCAAAGAAAAACTATAAACCTTTGCATCCAAATAACAAAGAGACCCAGCAAATATTTAGCAAATACTAAAATAATAGGAATGAAGGAAGTGATAACACAATTCATAAACAAAATGAACTCAGCAAAAAAGTTATGTGGAATGAAGAAATCAACACCACAAAAAAGCATATAACAAAATGACAGCAACAAATTCATACTTGTCAATAATTATGTATCTGACAAGGGACTTATCTCTAAAATTTATAGAAAACTCCAACACCTCAACCAAAAAAAGAGTAATAATCCAATTAAAAATGGTCAGAAAATATGAATAGAAATTTCACCAAAGAGGATATTCACATGGCCAACAAACATATGAAGAAATGCTCGTGATCATTAGACATTAGAGCGATGCAAATCAAAACAACAATGAGATACAATCTGACCACAGCACTAGTAGCAATAACAAATAACAAATGCTGGCAAGGATTCAGAGAGATTGGGACTCTCATACACTGCTGGTGGGACTGTCAAATGATACAACCACTCTGGAAAACAGTGTGGTGTTTTCTTAAAAAGTTTGAATTAGAAAATACAATTGACCCAGCAATTCCATTACTAGGTTTATATTCTCAAGAAGTGAGAGCCAGGACAAGAACAGATATATGCACCCCATGTTCATCACAGCAGCATTTACAATAGCCAACTGATGGAAACAACCTAGTTGCCCATCCACAAAAGAATGGATAACCAAACTATGGTACATACACAAAATGGAATACTATGCAGCCTTAAAGAATAACATAGAATTTGCAAAACACCACATAATGTGGATGAACTTGGAGGACATTATACTGAGTGAAGGAAGTCAGTCACAGAAGGACGAATATTGTATCAGTTCATTATTGTAAAAAGTCAACGAAAGTTTTATATATGGAAGGACATTTTCTTTGTTGGTTACCAGGGGTGGGAGGGGAGGAGAGGGAACACTGTTAGATAGGTAGAGACAAGTATTGATTTAGGTGAAGAGAAGGGCAACATACCAAATGTGACTGATCAACACAGTTTCATTGAGGAAAGTCACAGACTGGTGCATGGAAGGTACAGACAACAAAGATGGACCCTTTTGCAAATACACTACTATGTTGTCAGTGAAGGCAAACATTGATAGATGGATAGCTGGGTGGACAAACTGTCTGTGCAATTGGGACCATGCCCACGATCATGTATAGGGTTGGCAGACAATGTTTCTACAAATGTATTTGTATTTTCTTTAAGCATTCCCAGGTATATAGTAGAATTGACAAGGGACAAGGTTGTAGTCACTTCTTGGCCTCATTCAGCTACCCAGAGGGAGCAAGTAGTTGGACCTGTGCACTTGGGGCCATAGTCACAAGGCACATCAAGCTCAATTGGCATAACATATTACACAAAACATTGTTCCACATCCTACTTTGGTGAGATTTACTTTGGTGAGTAGCAACTGGAACCTTAAAAGTTTGCAAGCAGCCATCTAGATGCAATGATGGGTCTCTCCTCATCCAGAGCAGAGGAAAATGAAGATAGACAAAAACACATGGAAACAATTATTCCAAGCAACTGGAACACCATAAGATCCTCAGCCTATATGACTATGACACCAGAAGAACTACATGGTGCCCAGCTACCACTGTCAACCACTTGGAGGAGGATCTATGTAGGAGTTCCTGGGTTAAGTGGGAGAACAATGTGAAACAAAACTCAAAATCATTAAAATAAATAAATAAAGGGGGGCAGGTTTGTTGGTCTGATAGAGCTTGATGGAACACTGAGACTATGGCCCTTAGCTGCCCTTTAGGTCTGGAATTGAACCCACTCCGATGGCTTCCAGCCAAACAAAAAACAGGCAAAGGAGCTGAACTTTTACATTAGGTAGATAAACTCCTGGAGGAAACAATCAAGGGAAAATAGAAGGGCTTTGTATGCACAGGGAGACAGCTCAGTTGCCTGGAGGGAAGGACACAGGAAAGAGGTAACTATGGGGAGGAAGTAAGAGGGAAGATTTTTCATTGAGGGGAATTTCAGTCAATGTCATGAAACATTGTTTATGTGAGCTGCTATAAGGATTTCTTTTTTAATTAATTTCACTTGAGATCGTTGTGTTGGTTGCCTCATTCCTATCACAGTAGTGATACAGTTAACTTCTTGAAAAACATCAAATTACATTCCTCTACCATGCTTTCATAGGCTGATTTTCTTAGGCTGTGTTAATTAGCAGAGACTAATAATATTGTCACATTTAACATGAAGAGTGTAAAGCCTAACTGTGAGAATTAAAAGAAATAATCTGTATAAAAATACCTGACATCTATCAATTTAATAAATGTGAATTAAAATGGATAGTATAGATGATAGAACTCATACCATAAACAAAAATCTTACAATTCTGACCTTGATAATTATTTTATGTTTCAAGATTGAATCTCAGAAAAACAAGGAGAGCAGATTAAAGTATTTTATTAACATGATGGTTTTTTTGCTGAACTTTTTATTTTGAGATAATTCTAGATTTACATGCAGCTGAATGCAAATATTCAGAGAAATCTCCAGTACTTGTCACTCAGTTTCCCCATTGGTTACAACTTTCAAAAGTATAATAGCATGAGTTCTTGTTACCTGGTGACTTAACTGATGGTTTAGATGTTCTTTGTTTGTTGATTTATGCACAATGGAATGAAACACTCACCAATCCTACACCATCCCCATGATCATGTGAGGATTGCACTGTTGTGACCCATAGGGCTTTCACTAGGTGAGTTTTTCAGAAATAGCTCACCAGGCCTTTCTTACTAGCATCTCTTAGTCTCGAAGTTCCACTGAGATTTCTTCAGCATCATAACAACCCACAAGCTCCACTGACAGGTAACTGGTGGCTGTACATGATGAGCATTGGCTAGAATCAAACCTCGGTCTCTTCATGGAATGTGATAATTGCAGTACTAAAACCACCACTGCCCCCATAGTAACAAATTGTAATGGGAATGTTTATGTTAATACAGTTCAGACACAGAACAGATCCATTATTTATCTTATTCTCCACCTATTTTGGCCTTCTGTCAAGTACTAACTGGTTCTGGATTTCTATAGGTTTGTCTTTTCAAATATGTTATTTTGTTGTTGTTTGTTGTTGTTATGTGCCGTAGAGTCTGATCCAACTCACAGCCACCCCTCATTGGGTTTCCGAGGCAGCGTCACTATGGAAGTAGATTGCCCCATTATATACGTGGAAAAATATATCATGTAATTATTTAGGATTGCCTTTCTCAGTCTGTATAAGGAGGGAAATTTATTGAAATTATGTTGTGTATCAATAGTTCATTTATTTTCATTTCAAGAAGCATTCCATAATATGTCTATAACAGTTTCTTTAAACATTTATGTCAACAAAGTTGGGGTTACTCCAGGATTTAGGTTGTATTGAATAAGTTACTGTGAACATTGATAAACAAGCTTTGATGATAACAAGCTTTTCATTTCTTCGAGATAAATGACCAAGAGTGCAATTTCTGGGTTGTATGGTAGTTGCATGTTTAGTTTACAAGAAATGCCAAATTATTTTCATCATGTCTTTGCCATTTCTGCCAGCAATATATGGATATTCTGCAATATTTGGTTGTGTGAAAACTTTTTTGCCTCAGTTACTCTGATAGTTGTGTAGAAATAGTTCATTGTGGTTTGGATTTGCATTTTTTTAATGACTAATGATACTGAACATCTTATCTTATGATATGTTTTGAGTTGATTTTTGTATAAAGTATGAGATTTAGATAAAGAGTTTTTGTTCTGTTTTAATTTTTCCCATTTGCCCCATATGTATCAACTTATTGCAGAACCATTTGTCAAAAAGGTATCTTTTCTCCACTGAATACATGTCAAAAAGTAGTTAAACATATTTGTATAGGTCGATTTTTGTTTCTCTATACTGTTCCACACATCTACGTATCTAACCTTGCACTATTGCTATATAGCAAGCTTTAATGTCATGAAAAGTGATTCTATGTTTTATTCTACTTTTTCAAGATGATTTTAGCTATTCTAAGGCCTATACTTTTCCATATCAATTTTAGAATAAACTTGTCTATATTTAGAAAAATCATTGTTAATGTGTTCAAAAGAAGTACATAAACCGGTCAGTTTTAAGAGAATGGATATCTTATCTATGCATGATAGTGTCTAAGAAAACAATATGCCTCTCTGTTTGTTCCAATATTCTTTGATTTCATTCATCTGTACTGAGTACTTCTCAGTGTAAAAATCTTGTACATGTTAGATTTTCACTTAAGTAGTTCTCTTTTTATTTGTACAATTGTAAATGGTTTTGTAGTTTTAAATTTCATTTCCATGATTCAATTTTTTCAAAAGTGATCGTTACTTCATGAGTTGATCTTGTGTCATGCATCTTTGGTGAAATCTCTTATTTGTTCTAGGATTTATTTATCTATACATCTATTTAATAAATTGTAGATACTTTGTTATCTTCTACATTGATAATCATGTTATCTTCAAATAGAAAGAGTTTTATTTCTTCTTTCCACATCTATATGACATCTATTTCTTTTTTTAAGTCATTTTCCTTGATTTATTGCACTCTTTATATAAAACCAAAGCATTCTAAACTTGTTACCTGTCCAGTCAATTCTGACTCATGGTGACTGTGTATGTCAAATATTTTGTCAGTGTTTTGCCAGACCTTTCTTTCAAGATGGATTCAAACTGCCAAACTTTGGGTTAATAGTTTAACCATTTGTACTACCCAGGGACTCTAGTGGCTATATATCCAGTGCTATATTGCATATGAAGGAGCCCTGACAGTATCATGCCTAAGGCATTTGACTGATAACCAGAAGATTGGCAATTCAAACTCACCAGCCATTCCACAGAAGAAAGCAATCTAATTCCTTGAAGATTAACCATCTCAGAAACCCAATAGCAGTTGCTATTAGTTAGAATTGATTCTATGGCAGTGAGTTTTTTTTTTTTTTTTTTTTTTATCTTTTGTATTGAATATGAGTGTAACAAGATTTGATTGTATTTATGTATTTATAACCTACTAAATTTTCTACTCTGGTGGAACCCTGACTGATATAATCAATGACTCTTCTATTTAGTATTTAAGGGAAAATGAACCAAACATCATTCTCATAGCTTAAAAGAGAACCTATCTCAATTGCATAAACATAAATTGATAAACAATGGATTTAATGACCATATTCCAGTCAATTTAGCCAAAACAAGACCAAAGAATAATTAATTGATCTGGCATTTTGTGTCTTCAGTGCAAATTTAGATCATTGCAAAATAAATTTGTTTGACAATGTGACAAGAAGGCAGCCATTAGCAGAGATAAGCCACAAAATCAAACACAAATTATTACATTGATGAACCCATTGTTGTCCTATATCCAAGTCCAGTTTCTTTATTTTAATCTAAACATTCACTAATCCAATAAGAAATTAATGACCATCCATTATGTGTCATATTCTATAATAAATGCTACCCAAGAACCCAAGAAATAGAAGTTAAAAGAAAAAAAAAAAGTGTTAAGCCTTCCGAGGCTTTTCATTCTAAGTCGAGAAGGTAAGAAAATGAATGAAAGCAATACTTAATGATTTTTTTCTTTCAATAAACCCATTCATTGAATATTGGTTATAAAGCAAAATAGCCATGCTAAATGGATAAATATAACGACAAAAGTAGAAATAAAATAATCTTTATTCACTGTTAATTACTATTTTTAGCAATATTGTAATTTACTGGATCATTCATTCATTCAATAGTTACTTCTTCCAGACAACATTTTTGTGGCCATAGCACCCTGGTTATTGTTGTTTTTAGGTGCTTTTGAGTTGGATCTGACTCACAGCAATACTATTTACAGCAGAATGAAGCACTGCCTGGACCAAGCCATCCTCAGAATCCTTGCCATGCTTAAGCGCATCATCATGCTAATTCATCTCATTGAGAGTCTTCTCCATTTCTCCTGATACTCCACTTTACCAAGCATGAGATTCTTTTCCAGGGAAAGGTCTTTTCTGACAATATGATCGAAGTAGGGGAAATGAAGTCTGCCCATTTTCACTTCCAAGGAGCTTCACCTGCACTACCTCTAGGACATATTTGTTTGTTCTTTAGGCAGTACTTGATATTTTCAGTATTATTTGACAGCATCACAATCAAAGAATCAATTCTTCTTTGGTCTTACTTAATTTTCCAACTTCCACATGCATATGAGACAGTTGAAAATACCATGGCTTGGCTCAGGTGCACCTTAGTCTTCACAGTGACATCTTTACTCCTTAACACTTTAAAGAAGTCTTTTGTAGCACATTTAACCATGCAATACTATGTGTGATTTCTTGACTGCTGCTTCTGTGAATGTTGTTTGTTGGCCAAGTCAAATGACGTCCCTGACAACTTCAATTTTTTCTCCATTAATCATTATTGGTCCAGTTGTGAGTGTTTTCACTTTCTTTATGATGGTGTGTAATCCACCCAGAAGAGTGGCACCATGGAGGCATGTCTAATATAAAGAAAAATATACAATTTTTGTTCTCAATATAAGTTTCAATTATCCACATGATATCTATTGGAGTCATTAAAATTGCATGGTTGCAACAAAACTAAAAAAGATAATTGTTGTTTTTGTTGTTAGCTGTTATTGAGTAAACCTCAGAGTCAAGATGCCACAATATGTTTCATAATATAACTGCTCCGTAGGGTTTCCTTGGCTATAATCTTTATAGAACAGTTCTCAGGCCTTTCCTCTGTAAATCACGGGGTGGGTTTGAACCACCAAACTTTAAGTTAGCAGGTGACCACAAACTGTTTTAGCTATCCAGTGTCCCTAAAAATAGAATTAAGCTGACATAATTTAAAAGTAACTCTCCAACTGCAACATTGTGTATTTCACTCTCTTTGGTGATGAAGTGGTTAAAACATCCAGCTATTAACCAAAAGTTCAGCAGTTAGAACCTACCAGCAGCTCTGCAGGAGAAAGTTGAAGCAGTCTGCTTCCTTAAATATTTAAAATCTTAGAAACTCTATGGGATAGTTCTATTACATCCCATAGACTCACTATGAGTTGGCAATGACTTGATGGTAGTGGATTTTGGGTTATCCCTTCCCCTAACACTCTCATCATGACCACACAACTCACATGGTATGACAAGTAACAAGTGTATTATTAGCAGATACAGAAACAGGAAGATTTCTATTGCTATCTAAGACCACAGATTATTTTCAAAGATCTTATACTGCCTTCTTCCTAGGGGCCCTCATTTAACCAATCAGCATCCATACCTGAATGATAAAATGTGTCCACAAGACTCCAGTCTATATTTAATGACTTGGAGCAAAGAATATTTCCCTGATCATTCCCCAGGATTATCTCTAAACAAATGTAAAAATTACATAGTTCTCTATAACAACCTGTGCAGAATAGTGAGCCTAAAAGCATGAGAGAAAGCTGATTGTCTTTGACAGCCTGAGGATTAGAGAGAGCTATGAGAATTCCTATTCCTAGTTGTTGTCCTAGAGAAAGTCATTAAAACAAGGTTCATCACAGAGATTGGACTCCAGAAAATGTCACATATTTAAGGATCTCCACCACTCATTTGTCAGCATATTGCACTGTGGTGACTAGTGTATAGATGTGAGGCTAGAGGCTGACACTGGTATTTAAAATGCCAGCAGGATCACCCAAGGTGGACAGGTTTCAGCAGAACTTCCAGACAAAAACAGATTTGGAAGAAAAATGGGTCATCCACTCTGAAAAAATTGGCCACTGAAAACCCAATAAATAGTAGTGAAACACTGTCTCATATGTTATGGAAAAAATTATGAAAAGCTTAAAATATTGTCTGATACATTGTTGGAAGATGATTACCTCAGGTTGGAACACACTCAAAATATGAGTAGAGAAGAGCTGCCTCCTCAAAGTAGAGTTGACCTTAATGACATGAATGGAGTAAAGCTTTCAGGACATTCATTTGCTGATGGGGCACAACAAAATGGGAAGAAACAGCTGCAAACATCCATTAATAATCAGAATGTGGAATGTACAAGGTATGAATCTACAAAAATTGGAAGTAGTAAAAAATGTAATGAAACATATAAAGATCACTATCCTAGGCAACAGTGAGCTGACATGGACTGGTACTGACAATTTTGAATCAGACAATCATAATAGTATATTATGCCAGGGATGAAAACTGAAGAGGAATGGTGTTGCATTCATCATTGAAAAGATCATTTTAAGATTTATCCTGAAGTACAATGTTGTCATTGATAGGAATAATCCATATGCCTAAAAAGCAAATCAGTTAATAACATTATAATTCAAATTTCTACACAAATTAATAAAACCAAAGATGAAAAAATTGGAGACTTTTACCCACTTCTACAGTTTGAAATTGAGCTGCCATGCAATCAAGATATACTGATAATTGTTGGTGATTAGGATACAAAAGTTGGAAACAAAGAAGAAGCATCAGTAGTTGGAAAATATGGTCTTGGTGATAGAAATGACACGGAGATCACATGATAGAATTTTGCAAGATCAACAACTTATTCATTGGAAATACCTTTTTTCAACAACATCAATGGTGGCTATCAATGTGGACCTCACCAGATGGAATATTCAGGAACCTGATGGACTACATTTGTGGATAGAGGCTGTGGAGAAACTGAATATCTTCAGTCAAAACAAGGCCAGGAGGTGACTATGGACAGACCATTAATAGCTCATATGCAAGTTCAAGTTGAAGCTGAAGAAAATGAAAACAATTCCATGAGAGCAAAAATATAACCATGATTGCATCCTCCCAGAACTCAGAGACCATCTGATGAAGAGATTTGTCACATTGAACATCAAGTATCAAAGAACAGGTGAATTGTGTGATGACAATCAGGAACATCATACATAAAGAAAGAGTAATTAAAAAGGCAGGAAAGGAAAAAAAAAGACCAAAAAGGAAAGTCAGAAGAGACTCTAAAAGTTGCTTAGAATGGAGAATAGCTAAAGTAAATGGAAGAAATTACAAGATAAAACATCTAAACAGAGGATTTCAAATGACTGCTCGAGAAGACAAAGTAAAGTATTATAATGAAATATGGAAAGACATGGAGTTACAAAACCAAAAGGGAAGAACATGTTCATCTTAAACTGAAATAACTGAAGAAAAAATTCAAGCCTCAAGTTGCAATATGGAAGAAGTCTATGTGCAAAATATTGAATGATGTAGGAAACATCAAAAGAAGATGGAAGGAATACAGAGTCACTGTACCAAAAAGAATTGGCTGATGTTCATCCATCTCAGGAAGTGGTATAGGATCAAGAACCAATGGTACTGAAGGAAAGAGTCCAAGTTGCACTGAAGGAATTGGCAAAGAACAAGGCTCCAGGAATTGACGGAATACCTAATGAGATGTTTCAACAAATGTGTGTCACACTGGAGGCACTCACTTACTGGAAGAGATTCATATTTGTACCCATTCCAAAGAAAGGTGATCCCACAGAATCTGGAGATTATTGAGCAGTATCTTTAATATCACATGCAATAAAATCTTGGTAAAAATAATTCAAAAACTGTTGCAGTAGTATATTGACCGAGAACTTCCAGAAATGCAAGCTGGATTCAGAATAGGAGATGGAATGAGGGATATCACTGCTGATGTCAGATGGATCTTGGCTGAAAGCAAAGAATATCAGAAATATGTTTACTTGTGTGCTTTGACTATGCAAAAGCATTTGCTTGTGTGGATCATAACAAATTATAGATAACATTGAAAAGAACAGGAATTCCAGAACACTTAATTGTGCTCATGAGGAACCTGTACGCAGACCAGCAGGCTGTCATTCACATAGAACAAGGGGGCACCACAACGTTTAAAATCAGGGAGTGTGTCAGGGTTGTATCCTTTCACCATACTTATTCAAACTTTATGCTGAGAAAATAATCCAAGAAGCTGGACTATATGAAGTAGAGAGTGACATCAGGATTGGAGGAAGACTAATTAAAAGCCTGCAATATGCAGGTGACTCAATTTTGCCTGCTGAAAGTAAAGAGAACTTAAAGCACTTACTGGTGAAGATTAAAGACTATAGTCTGCAGTATGGGTTACCTCTCAAGATAAAGAAAACAAAAATCCTCACAACTGAGACCAAAAGCAGCATCTCAAAAAACAGAGAAGAGATTGAAGTTGTCAAAAATTTCATATTACCTGGTTCCACAGTAAATACCAATGGAAGAAGCAGTCAAGAAAACAGACAACTTATTGCACTGGAGAAATCTGCTGTAAAAGACCTCTTTAAAGTGCTAAAGAGCAAAGACGTCTCTGAAGACTAAAGTGTGCCTAAGCCAAGCCATGATATTTTCCATTGCCTCATATACATGTGAAAGCTGGACAACGAATAAGGAAGACCAAAGAAGAGTTGATTATTTTCAGTTGTTGTGTTGGCAAAGAATATTGAAAGTACCATGGACTCCCAGAAGAACTAACAAATCTGTCCTGGAAGAAGTGCAGCCAGAGTGTTCCTTGGAAGGAAGAATGGTCAGACATCCTCTCACCTACTTTGATCATGTTGTTAGAAGGGACCATTCCTTGGATAAGGATATCATGCTTGGTAAAGTAGAAGGTCAATGAAAAAGGGGAAAGTCCTTAGTGAAATGGATTAACACAGTGGCTGCAATGATGGGTCAGGAATAGCAAGGATTGTGAGACTGCCACAGGACCAGGTAGTGTTTCATTCTGTTGTACATAAAATCCCCATGAGTTGGGGCTGAGTCAATGGCACCTAAGACCAAGAACATTTATGAATATAAATACACACACACACACACA
>NW_006921591.1:32428427-32432635 GCF_000298275.1 Orycteropus afer afer
ACATACACACACACACACACACATATATGTATATAGTAATTAAATTTGCCTGCTAGGATTCTGAACCATTCTCACAGACACTTACCTGAAGATTTATTCCTTTTCATATTGTGCATGTACATACATATAAAAAACAGAAAAATACCTCATTGCTATCAAATCAAATCTGACTCATAGCAACCTCTCCTTGAGCTTCCCAGGCAATATCACTGTGGAAATAGATTGCCCCATCTACCTTCTGAGCAATGGCTGTGGGTTTGAACCTCCAGCCTGCTTGTTCGCAGTCAAATGCCTTAGGCACAACGTCACCAGAACTCCCACATACATATACACAAGTGTGTGTATGTATATACATATATAAAACCCACTGTTATCAAGTAGATTCTGACTACTAGTAACCTCCACTGTGTTTCCAAGGCAGTACATCTTTATGGTAGTGGAGTACCCCAACTTTCTTCCCCATAGTGACTGATGGGTTCTAATTACCAACTTTCTGGCAATTAGATTTCTGGCAATTAATTTATTTTTATTTTATTTTTAATTTTGAAAAACATTTTAATTTTTCTTCCTTTTCTGTATTTTCTCAACAGTAACAGTATGAGTATGTTATTGTTGCTGTTTAACTGTAATTTTTTTCATATGTTTTTGTTGAAATTTGAAATTGCAGTATCTTTTACATATTATAAAAATATACTACATGTCATACACATTTACCACTATGTCAACATTGATATGATTAAGAAGTATTCTCACATACACTTACCCAAAGCTTTCTTTATTTTCTTATTGTTAATCATGAGTGTAAAGGTCTAAGCTCTGCCCCTATCAAAAAGTCATTTCTGAGCATCTCTGGGCAGCCAAGTGTCCTTTGCCTTTTCAGAGAATGAAAAGATTAATTTACTTTCAGAACTCTGGCTAAGAATAGAAGAATCTTTCCATTACTAAGATTTCAAAACCTTCATCCCTACTCCTCTTTTTTCCACTATGACTGAAGTTATTCAAGGTCATAGTACTAAAATAAATGGAGAAAAGTTGACAGTATCACAAGATGGAAAATGTATTATGTTTTTAATTGTGTGGAACAAGAAAGAATCTCACAGATCTTGCTATGTGATAGTTATTTGTGTCTTTTTCTACTGTACCACAAGGCCATCTCCACAAAGTAGGTAAAACAGATTATACTTGAGAAAAGTGTACCTCAAATGAACAAAATTTTGGGACCATGAAATGATCCAAACTGAGTCCAAATGTTCTCAGGCAGCCACTGAGTCAATCCATATTCTTTAGGGCCCTTCCCTTTTTTGTTGACCCTCAACTTTACAATCCAGGATAACATTCTCCAGGAAATGGTTCCTTCTGACAGTATAACCAAAGTGAGACAAACTCTGGTCATCCTCACTTCCAAGGAATATTCTGGCTGCACTTGTTCCAGGATAGATTTCTTAGTTCTTTTAGCAATCCATGGTAATTTTAGCATTTTTTCTGAACACCACAACTCAAAAGCATCAACTCTTCTTCTGTCTTCCTTATTCATTGTCCAGCTCTCACATGTATAAGAGATGATGAAAATATCATGGCTTAGGTTAGACACACCTTAGTCTTCAAGAGACATATCTGCTCTTCAACAATTTAAAGTGGTCTTTTGCAGCAGATTTGCCCAATGCAATATGTCATCTGATATCTTGACTGCTGCTTCCCTAGGTGTTGACTGTAGAACCAAGTAATATGAAGTCCTTGACAACTTCAATATTTTCTCCATTTATCATTGTGGTGTGGTAAATTACCTGGTGCGGCTTTTCTAGCCACAAGTCTTTGTAAACTCTGTGGTGGAATTTGCTGTGAGCAACTGAGGAGATCCTGATTATAAATGTTATCCACTCGGGGTATTTCTGTTGGGCATGGCCCAAAGCAATGTTCTGGGAAGTTCACTCTCTCTCAGGTGCTTAGTATCTGATGTTATGATTGGCTAGTTTGGGCACTCTGCCAGGCTCAAAAGGAGGCCTCCTAGAGGCAGAAGTCTTTCTGACCTCTGGCTGAGGAAGACATGCTGCTGAGAGAAAGAGACACAGAGAGACATGCGCTACTGAGAAAGAGACACCAAGAGGCATGCATTCCTGGGAGAGGACTGAGAGAGACTGTTGGGTAAGAGACGGTGGGATGGGAGAGAGACTGAATGTTGTTCCTGACCTTGAATTGTAGCTTGGTGCTTCCCTAATAAACCCAATAATCTATGAGTTCTGTATGGGTACTGCAGTGAGTTATTGAACCCAGCATTTAGGCTTTGGGTGCTGCAGGGGGAAGGGTTGGTGTAAGGGCTGGAGGGAGGCAGCATGCCTGGCCTCACAGGCATAGGCCTTGGGCTATTGATGGTGATTCTGTCTTCCTCATGTGCAGTGAGAGGAGGTCAGAACATGCAGCCTCCTTGCCTTTTCAGCAGCTGGTGTCAGAAGCGGTAGGATTCATTGCAGTGGCTCCAGACTGATAGAAGCTTGAGACTTTTTAAAAGAAAGAAGGAAGGGCCTGGGAAGTGAAACTTTGGATTCTTAGATGATTACTTTGTTTGGTGTTACCTCTTAAAGGAGATAATTGATCCAGAGGCTAGGGCCTTTGGTTGCACCCAGCCAAAGGCCCAAGGCCATATGCATAGAATTGGAAGGTAATCAAGGTGAAGAGATGAACCTGGAATGTCTTTAAAAGGATTCTGTGTTTTGGATTATGTGTTTATCTGAATGTACTAAGGCTATTGAATGTTCTCTTACCTGATTGTACATTAGAAAGGATTATGGGTGTGCATAACAGAGAGCTTGTAAGTCTGCTTTCAGCTGATACTTGATTGGATATGTTTAAAAGGGGAAATAGAATTTGCCCAGCAGAAACACAGGCTTTTGTTTTAAGCCCTGTATGTAAAGTGCCAAGAGTTTAGGTAGAAAACTTGAGCTCCACCCAGTATTACTGAGGGAACAGAAGATTTGCATTTGAAGAGAGGATCTGAAGAGGAAAAATAATAACTGTTTGGCTCTTTGAATTTTGAGTGAGCAGGTTGTTTTGGGTGCATCAAGACAGGAAAGTCATGGTCCATGAGAGAAACCCTTTCCAGGACTGCAAGTTTAAGCAAAAATGAAGTCTTATCAGTAATCACCACACTATTTCCCTCTAGCATCTTAGTGCTTGAAAAACTATGTACAGCAATTTGAATTAATGATATTGGTGCTCTGAACAGCTCACTGAATCAGAGTGCGCCAAACACAGAAGAGCAGAATTAGAGGAAAGACACAGGGAGATTATTTAAGGCAGATCTACCTGGCAGAGGATGGACAGGCAGCTGAGAGAGGCCATTGGAAACTTCCCTGGGGCAGTCACTTACTGTCAGGCGAGGGTGGCCACCTAAAACCTCTGTGAGCCAAGGAAGAAGACACCCTATATCAGCATACCTGCAACCATACCAATATCCCAGCTATCACCCCAAGGAGTTACCTTCAGCACCTGATTTTATCGGTAATTTGGGTCAGCTACGTCAAAATGGGCATGCGCAGCAACACTGAACCCAAGAAGAGAGCTCACTGGTGCTCCAGGAGGGTGAGTTCTTTCCCCCCTCAGCGGGTCACTGAGTGGGCTTGGGTCAGCTTGGGAGACATTGAGAGGTCTGTGCTTGTCTTTTTCACTGATATTGGGACCACATATTACTAGCAGGCACTGTCCTGACTCCGGCACAGCTAAAGTCATGCACATCTTTGGCAACACAAGTGGGCAGTATCACAGACAAACTCCTGAGCCATTCGCAGTCTGAGCAGATTTCACTGGTGTGGCAGAAAGATGGAGTGGAGAGAGAATTTGTGGCTGAGTGTAGTCCTGGGTATTTGCCTTTGGAAGGCTTTTTGGTGCCGAGGGGCCTCAGAAGCAGGATCTTTGGGTGTGCCTGAGCCTGGTGGAAAGGGGCAACTTCTTAACAACAGGAATATTTCCTGAAATTGAGCCCCAGGCTTGTAAATAACAGTACTACATGATCAGTAACAGGCCACTCAAAGCCCTAGAAACTGACCCTAACAACACCAAACTTTCCTTATTCTGCTCCCACCTTTTCTGCCAATAACTTCACTAATTCAATAGAAGAAACCATATTCAGCCAATTACCATAAAATCTCCCAGTTTGAACTCTAAACCCTCTTTATGACAAACAGAAACACATATCCACATTCCACACAGTGATT
>NW_006921591.1:32433328-32437828 GCF_000298275.1 Orycteropus afer afer
GAGACAAAACAATATAAGACTCATTGGAATTCCAGAACAAGAAGAGGCAAAAAAGACCACCGAGAAAATTGTGGAAGACCTGCTAGCAGAAAACTTTCCCCATATCATGAAGGAAGAAAAGATATTTGTCCAAGAAGCTCATAGAACCCCACACAAGATAGACCTCAAAAGAAAGACACTGAGGCATATTACAATCAAACTTTCCAAAACCAAAGGCAAAGAAAAAATTTTGAGAGCTACCTGGGAAAAAAAGCAATATTACTTATAGTAATCAAACAGTTTGGCTGAGCTCCGATTACTCAGCAGAAACCATGCAGGAAAGAAGGCAATGGGATGGCATATATAAAACTCTTACGGAAAAAAAAAAAAAAAAAAAAAAAACAACTTTCAACCAAGAATCCTATATCCAGCCAACTTATCCATAAAATATGAGGGCAAAATCAAGGCATTCTCAGATAAACAGAAATTAAGAGACTTTGTGAAAACCAGACCAACCCTACAAGAAATGCTTAAGGAAGTCCTACCAGTAGATAACCCAAAACAGAGATCAGCAAAACCAGGATATGTGACTTCAACTCTAAAACCAAGTCAGAAATAGATACTCATAATAAGATCATAAAACATTCTACCTTAAAAATCAAGGAACTCAATCAGTACATAACAACAGCAACTAACCTATCAGAGGGAATAATACTTCTAAGTACAGACCCTCAAATGGAGAGGAAAACATGACAATGCCTTTGCAGCACACACTGTTCTAAAAATGTAGAGACAAGAATATACTTCAAGGTAATGACAGAGAAGAGTAACAATTATTCTAAGCAAATCCAGAAGGAAGGAAAACAGGGGCTTAATAAACACAAAACCAACTATAAAGAAGAAAAAGGAGAAAGTAATAGCCAACAAACTGAACTCAGCACAGAAATATACATGGACCAAGGAATCACCAATGACACGACAAAAAAACACAATAGAATGACACAAGTCAACTCATACCTATCAATAATTACACTCAATGTGAATGGACTAGATGCACCTATCAAGAGAAAGAGAGTGGCAGACTGGATAAGAAAAGAAAACCCATCAATATGCTGCCTAAAAGAGACACACCTTAGACACAAAGATAAAAACAAATTAAGAGTTAAAGGATGGAAAAGACTATACCAAGTCAATGGAAACTAAAAAAGGGCAGGGGTAGCAATTATGATTTCTGATAAAAAAAGAGACATTAAGGTGAAAACGTCTTAAGAGACAAGGATGGGCATTATATGATGCTGAAAGGGTCAATCGACAAAGAAGAGGTTACAATAATAAATATTTATACACCCAATGAAAATGCTCCAAAGTATGTGAAGCAAATATTAACTGAATTAAAAGAAATGAGAGACAACTCTACATTAGTAGTGGGGGACTTTAACACACCACTTTCAAGGAGAGACAGGTCAACAGTAAAGAAGCTCAGCAAAGATACAGAAGAACTTAACAACACAATCAACCAACTGGACCTCATAGACATATATAAAGTACTTCACCCAACAAAAACACAATTCACATTCTTTTCCAGTGCACATGGATCCTTCTCCACAATAGACCATATACTAGGACATAAAACAAGCCTCAATAATTTCTAAAGCATTGAAATATTGCAAAGCATCTTCTCTGACCACAAAGCTATAAAACAAGATATTAATAATAGGAAGAGCAAGGAAAAGGCATCAAACATATGGAAGCTGACCAACTCTCTGCTTAAAAACTATTGGGTTACAGAACAGATAAAAACTGAAATAAAAAAATTCCTAGAAACTAATGAGAATGAAGATACATCCTACCAAAACCTATGGGACACAGCAAAAGCAGTACTAAGAGGACAGTTTATAGCAATAAATGCATACACCAAAAAAGAGGAAAGAAAAAAATCAACACTTTAACTTATCAACTACAACAACTAGAAATAGAAGAACAAAAGAGTCCTACAGTATCTAGAAGCAAGGAAATAATAAAGATCAGAGCAGAAATAAATGAAACAGAAAACAAACAAACAAAAAAAAAAACAGACAAAATCAACAAAACAAAGAGTTGGTTCTCCGAAAAGATTAATAAAATTGATAAACCATTGGCAGGCTTAACAAAAGAAAAGAAAGAGAAGACCCAAATCACAAGAATTGTAAATGAAAATGGTGTCATCACAACAGAACCAACTGAAGTAAAAAAGATATTAACAGAATATTATGAATAACTATACACCAATAGATATGAGAATCAAGAAGAGATGAACAAGTTTCTAGAATCACAAGATCTACCAAAACTATTCCACTCAGAAATAGAAAACTTGAACAGACCCATAATAAGGGAAGAAATTGAACAGGTCATAAAAAAACTTCACACAAAGAAAAGACCTGGCCCTGATGGCTTCACTGCAGAATTCTATCAAATATTTAAAGAAGAGTTGACACCAATGCTACTCAAGCTATTCCAGAACATAGAAAAAGATGGAGTACTCCCAAACTCATTTTATGAAAATAAAACACTAATACCAAAACCAGGGAAAGACAACACCAAAAAGGAAAACTACAGACCAATATCACTCATGAACATAGATGCAAAAATCTTTAACAAAATCCTGGCCAATGGAATTCAACAACATATCAAAAAATTAATACATCCGAACCAACTGGGATTCATACCAAGTTTGCAAGTGTGGTTCAACATGAGAAAATCAATCAATGTAATCCACCACATAAACAAAACAAAGAAAAAGGACCATATGATTATATCAACTGATGCAGAAAAGGCGTTTGATAAAATCCAACATCCATTCCTGATTAAAACTCTCAGCAAAATAAGGATAGAAGGAAAATTCCTCAAAATAATAAAGGGTATATATGCAAAGCCAATGTCCAACATTGTTATTAATGGAGAAAGACTCAAGGCATTTCCCTTACGAACGAGAACCAGACAGATGCTCTCTATCACCATTTCTATTTAATATTGTATTGGAAGTCCTGGCCAGGGCAATAAGGCAAGAAATAAAAGGCATACATATTGGCAAAG
The DNA here is from genome assembly GCF_000298275.1 of Orycteropus afer afer. NCBI lineage: Eukaryota > Metazoa > Chordata > Mammalia > Tubulidentata > Orycteropodidae > Orycteropus > Orycteropus afer. The sequence continues at coordinate 32,436,380 of NW_006921591.1, forward strand.
AGGAATTAAAACTATCTCTATTTGCAGATGATATGATCTTATACATAGAAAACCCAAGGGACTCAAAAAAAAAAAAAAAAACTACTGAAACTAATAGAGGTTCAGTAAAGTGACAGAATACAAGATCAACATACAAACAAACAGTTGGACTTCTCTACACCAGTAAGGACTCTTCTGATAAAGAAATAAGGGAAATCATACCATTCGCTATAGCTACAAAAAAGATAAAATATCTCAGAATAGACCTCACCTGAGACACAAAAGATCTATAGAGAGAAAACTATAAAACACTGCTACAAGAGACAACTACATAAGTAGAAGAACCTGCCTTGTTCATGGATATGTAGACTAAACATCCTGAAAATGTCAATACTACCTAAAGCAATCTATACATTTAATGCAATCCTGATCCAGATTTCAACAAAATTCTTTAAGGACATGGAAAAACTAATTACTAATTTCATATGGAAAAGAAAGAGAGAGATCTAGAATAAGCAAAACACTTCTCGAGAAGAAAAACAAAGTGGGAGGGAGGTCTCACACTCCCAAATCTTAAGAACTACTATGAAGCCACAGTAGTCAAAACAGCATGGTAATGGTACAATGATAGACAAATAGACCAATAGAACAGAATCCAAAGCTCAGACATAGACCCAACCATCTATGGACAAATGATCTTTGACAAAGACCCCAAACCCATTAAACGAGGAAGGGATAGCCTCTTTAACAAATGGTACTGGCAAAACTGGATATCCACCTGTAGAAAAATGAAACAAGACCCATACCTCACCCCATACATAAAAACAAACTCAAGCTGGATCAAAGACTTAAATGTAAAACCTAAAACTATAAAATTAATCAAAGATAAAGTAGGGGCAAATCTAGGAGCCCTAAATTATGGCTTAAATAGACTGTTAAGCATAACCTAGAAAGTGCAGGAGATAAAAGAGAAGCTAGATGACTGGGACCTTTTAAAAATTAAATACTTGTGCCCATCAGAGGATTTCATCAAAAGGGTTAAAAGAGAAACTACAGATTGGAAGAAAGGATTTGCCTATGATATATCTGACAAAGGACTTATCTCCAAAATCTACAGAAAACTTCAACATCTCAACACCAAAAATACAAATAACCCAATTCACAAATGGGCAAAAGACTTGAACAGACACTTCACCAAAGAAGACATACAAGCAGCCAACAAACACATGAGAATTTGCTCACAATCATTAATCACTAGAGAGATGTATATCCAAACAACAATGAGATATCATCTCACCCCAGCAATAATGGCAAAGTTCAACAGATCAGATAGTAACAAATTCTGGCAGGGTTGTGGAGAGATTGAAACTCTTGTGCACTGCTGGTGGGATTGTAAAATGGTACAACTAGTGTGTGAGATGGTATGGCATTTCCTTAAAAAACTGAAAATAGAAGTACCATTTGACCCAG
>NW_006921591.1:32438047-32439352 GCF_000298275.1 Orycteropus afer afer
TGGATGAACCTGGAGGACATTATGCTGAGTGAAATAAGTCAATTGCAGAAGGACAAGTACTGTATGAGCCCATTACTGTAAAAAGACAAAGAAGGGTTTGCTTGGGAAAGGGAACTCACCTAGTAGGTTGACGGGATGTGGAGGGAAAGGGAGTAATCAATTTAGGGCTAGTTGAGGCTTACATGCTGACATGGGTAGGGGGAGGGATATACGGGAAGGATATATGACCACCACGATAACAATGGGAAATGAGAGGACACCAAATGGTGCTCATAAGAGATAGACGACAGATGTTAAAACCAATCAATATGTCTACGATACCATATTGCCATTAACACCGAACACTAGGCTGTACAGATAAACACATAAACACATGAGATGATCAGACAGGGATCAGTGAACAGAGGTATACTCTAGACCAAGGCTAAACTCAGCTGAGTCTAATTTTGTACATACACCAGTGATACCTGTAGTACTTACAGAAACAATAGAAGACAGGCACAGAGTAATTCCTCACAGACATTCCAACATTATGGAAGAGAGATCCAATAGAGCTACTACTGCAGGACTATAGTACTGGGGTACACCAGACTCAATTAGCACAAAATATGTAAAAGCATTGCTCCACATCCTATATTAGTGAGTAGCAACTGGGGTCTTAAAAGCTTTCAAGCAGTCATCTAGGATGCAGCTAATGGTCTCCCAGCACTGGAAGTGAAGAAGAATGCACACACACACACAAAGAGCATTTAGAAGCAATTAACCCTAGAACACAATGGCTCTTGAGACCAGAAGAACCAGATGGTGCCCATCTACCAATGCCAACCACTCAGGAAATGATCAAATCTGGAGATCCTGGATAGAGTGAGAGGGAAAACGTGGAACAAAATCCAAAAACTCATTAATGACCAGAATTACTGGTCAGATGAAGTCTGGTGAGACTCCCAATACTATGGCCCTGAAATACATTCAGTGTCTGGAGTAAAACTCACCACCAGGGGTGAGCTCTCAACCCAATGGTTAGTGAGATGTACATGCAAACCACTCAACCCAAGATGCTGCACCCACACATTCAATGGTAATACATTCCCTAAAGCAATAAACCATGGAACACCAAAGGACCAACATTCAAATTGAGGACATGCAGGACAAAGAGGAGCACATAATTATGAGGGGCACAGTGGGAGTGTTGCAGGGTAGGGAGGGGAGGAGACTGGCTTAGTGTTGGACATGGTGAATGGGGAATGAAACTAAATGTACGCGTGATTTTGAATGTAAAACAAGCTCTTAAAATTAAAAAAAAAA
>NW_006921591.1:32439452-32440944 GCF_000298275.1 Orycteropus afer afer
CTAGATATATCAAAATCAAAATTTCCAAAACCTAAGACAAATAAAGTGTCTTGAAAGCAGCTCAAGAAAATCAAAAGTTACCTGCAAATGAGGAACAATAAGATTAAGCTCTGATTTTTGACAGAAACCATACAGGCAAGAAGTCAATGAGATAATATATGTAAAACAATGAAAGAAAAAAAAAAAAAATGTCAACCAAGAACTATATATGCATCAAATTTGCCCCTCAAATAAGACACTTCTACATAAAGAAATTAAGGAAATTTGTAAAAACTAGACTAACCTTACAAAAAATACAAAGAAGCATTTATTTTGGATAATGAACCAACAATGGCAGACATCAACCTGGGATTAACTTACATGACAACATCGTAAAGAAACCAAATAAATACTGTAGTTTCCAAAGTAAAATATACATACAACACTGAAAATAAGGAACCAGAGTTGCCAGTTTGTATGTGAGGACAACTACAATACAAAAGAGGAGATAAATTGTATATTTACAGAACTTTCAAATGGAGAGGACATCAAGATGATATCATGGTAGAAAGGACTGTTTTAAATTTGGGAGGAAAATAATAAAATACATGGTCCTCAATGAACATTAATAAATCTTTTCAAAATACAAAAAGAAAAGGAGAGTCATAAAGATATAGTAAACACTAAAAGAACATCACAAATGATAAGAAAATCCATAAACCAAATTAAATCAGCACAGAAAAGGTATGGAAATATAACAAAAACAAACAAACAAAAAAAGAAACCAGCAAAACAATAGTAATAAATTTATACATATTAATACTTACTATGAATGTAAATCCATTAAAAGTCCCAGTCAAGAGATAGAGAGCATCACAATGGAAAAGAAAACATGAACCTGAAGCAATCTATACATGTAACACAATCCTGATCTAGATTTCAACAAAAGTTATTAAGGACATGGTGAAACTAATTACTAATTTCATGTGGAAAGGAAAGGGACCTCGAATAAGCAGAGCACTTCTCAAGAAGAAAAATAAAGTGGGAGGCCTCACACTCCCATATCTTAAGAACTACTATACAGCCACAATAGTCAAAACAGCATGATATTGGTATCATGATAGAGAGATAGACCAAAGGAACAGAATCATAAGTCCAGATATAGACCCATCCATCTATGGACAACTGATCTTTGACAAAGGTCCAAAACCCATTAAATGGGGAAGAGCCAGCCTCTTTAACAAACAGTGCTGGCAAAATTGGATATCCATCTGTAGAAAAATGAAACAAGAACCATACCTCACCCCATACACAAAAACAAAGTCAAGCTGGATCAAAGACTTAAATGTAAAACCCAAAACTATAAAATTAATCAAAGATAAAATAGGGATAAATCTGGGAGCCCTAATTTATGGCATAAATAGACTATCAAGCATAACTCAGAATGTGCAGGAGATAGAAGAGAAGCTGTTGTTGTTGTTTTTATGTTCCGTCGAGTCGGCCCCGACTCATA
>NW_006921591.1:32441044-32445318 GCF_000298275.1 Orycteropus afer afer
ATTAAAGGAAGCCAGTGAGTAGTAAACTTGTATGTTACTTGCTTGTGACCACCTGGCTCTACCCAAGTGGAAATGGTGGAAGTGCAGCAGAGAAATGGGCTGAGTTTTGTACTCTTTCACCTAGGCTACGGAAACTGGGGATGAGAGGAGGGGTTGGCTGGTCTGAAGTGCAATGAGTTGTGAGCCTACAGGCATTGAAATAGTCCCTGAGGACTGAAGAGGTGAGAGAAGGTGCTGGCTGGTCTAAAGTGAAGGGAAGAGTGTGACTCCCAAACTTGGAGGCGGGTACCCATGACCTAGCTGGGATGGCTAGGGCTGAGCTGACCAGAACCTGACCAAGATATTTGACACTGAGCTGGTGTTAAGTTGCTGCAATTAGATGGCTTGTGCTGGGCTGGACTTTGCTTGTTTATGGATCCAGATGCCTGAAGTTTCCAAGCAGGACAGAAGATACTCCAGAAAGAAAAGACCATGCTTATCTCCTCAGAGTACTTGTTTGATAGGGATGGGCAAATTAGAAATAAGCTATTTAAAATGGGGGGAGATAAAGGCATGAAGTGGCTGGCTTATACACTTTCATGAGTGTGGTTATTCTTAAACTGCTGGTGAAGGGGATGTGAATTTTTGAAGTATAAAAGGGATAATATCTAGAAAAGCCAGGGGGTGGTCTGTGGTGTTGTAAATTACCTGGTATGACTTTTCCAGCCATAAATCTTTGTAAACTCCATGGTAGGATTGCTGTGAGCAACTGAGGAGCTCCTGATTGTAAATGTTATTCATTGGGGGTATTTCTGTTGGGCGTGGCACAAGGCAATGTTCTGGGAGGTTTGCACTCTCTCAGGTGCTTAGTTTTCTGATGTTATGATTGGCTAGTTTGGCCACTCTGACTGGCTCAAAAGGAGACCTCCTAGAGGCAGACGTCTCTCTGACCTCTGGCTGAGGAAGACATGTTGCTGAGGGAAAGAGACACCAAGAGACATGCACTGGTGCGAAAAAGACACTGAGAGACACACATTGCTGGGAAGGAGACTGAGAGAGACTGTTGGGTAAGAGAAGGCAGGCTGGGAGAGAGACTGAATGTTGTTCCTGGCCTTGAATTGTAGCCTAGTGCTTCCCTAATAAACCCCATAATCTGTGAGTTCTGTGTGGCCATTGCAGGGAGTTATTGAACCCAGCATTTAGGCTTTGGGTGCTGCAGGGGGAAGGGTTGGTGTACGGGCTGGAGGGAGGCAGCATGTCTGGCCTCACAGGTATAGGCCTTGGGCTATTGATGGTGATTCTGTCTTCCTCTTGTTCAGTTAGAGGAGGTCAGAACTTGCTGCTTCCTTGCCTTTTAGCAATCGTGATGCTGTTTATTAGTCCAGTTGTGAATATTTTTTTTTTTCTTTATGTTGAGCTGTAATCCATACGGCAGACTGTATTCTTTAGTCTTCATTAGTAAATGCTTCAAGTCATCCTCATTATCAGCAAGCAAAGTTGTGTCATCTGCATATTGTAATTAGTTAATGAGTCTCCTCCAATCCTGATGCCACGTTCTTCTTCATATAACCCAGCTTCTTGTATTATTTGCTCAGCATACAAATTGAATAAGTATGATGAAATGATACAACCCTGATGCACTCCTTTCTTAATTTTAAACCATGCAGTATCCCCTTGTACTGTTTGAATGATGGCCTCCTGGTCTATGTACAGGTTCCTCATGAGTACAGTTAATTGTTTTGGAATTCCAATTTTTCTCAATGTTATCCACAATTTGTTATGATCAACATGATTGAAAGCTTTTGCCTAGTCAATAAAACATAAGCAAACATCTTTCTGGTTTTCTTTTTTTCAGCCAACATCTATCGGACATCAGCAACGATATTCCTCGCTCCACATCCTCTTCTGAAGCCAGCTTGCATTTCTGGAAGTTCTCTCTCAATATACTGCTACAGCCATTTTTGAATTATCTTCAGTAAGATTTTACTTGTTTGTGATATTAATGGTATTTTCAATAATTTCCAGATTCCATGGGATCACCTTTCTTTAGAATAGGTACAAATATGTATCTCTACCAGTCAGTCGTCCAAGTAGCTATTCCAGATCTCTTGGCACAGAGGAATGTATGTCTCCAGTACAGCATTGTTTATTGATACATCTCAACTGGTATTTGGTCAATGCCTGGAGCCTTGTTCTTCACCAATTGCTTCTGTGCAGCCTCAACTCCTTCTTTCAATATCATTGGTTCTTAATCATATGCCACATCCTGAAATGGGTGAACATCGACCAATTATTTTTAGTACAGTGACTGTGGGTATTTCTTCCAACTTCTTTTGATATATATCATTCAATATTTTATTGATAAAATCTTTCAATATGGCAACTGAAAGGTTAATTTTTTTCTTCAGTTCTTTCAGGTTGAGAAATGTTAAGTTTGTTCTTCTCTACTGGTTTTCGAACTCCAGGTCTTTACACATATTTAATTATAATAAATGGCTTTGTCTTCTTGAGCTGCTTTTTGAAATCTTCTGTTCAGCTCTTTTATCTTGTCATTTCTTCCATTTGTTTTAGCTACTCTTCATTCATGGGCAAGTTTCAAAGTCTCTTCTGACATCCATTTTGGTCTTCTCTTCCTTTCCTATCTTTTTAATGACTTCTTGCTTTCTTCATGTATGATGTTCTTGATGTAATCCCACAATTCTTTTGCTTTTCGGCCATTGGTATTCAATGCATCAATCTATCCTTTAGATAGTCTCCACATTCAGGAGGGAAATAAACAAGGTCATATTTTGGCTCTTGTGGACTTATTTTAACTGTCTTCAGCTTCAATTCAAAATTGCATATGAGCAGTTGATAATCTGTTCCACAGTCAGCTCTTGGCCTTGTTTAGGCAAAAAAATATTGAGCTTTTCCATCACCTCTTGCCAGTGATGTAGTCAATATGATTCCTGTGTACTCCATCTGGTAAAGTCCATGTGTGTAGCTGCTATTCGACCTGTTGAAAAAAAAGATATTTGTAATATATAAGTCATTGGTCTTGCAAAATTCTATCATGCAATCTCCAGTGTTATTTCTATTACCAAGGCCATATTTTCTAACCATTGGTGATTCTTCTTTGTTTCCATTTTTTTATTTCAATCACCAGTGGTAATCAGTGTGTTTGGTCAATTTCAGACTATAGAAGTTGGAAAAATCTTAAATTTCCTCATCTTTTACTTTGGTGGTTGGTGCATAAATTTGAATAATAATAGTACTAACTAGTTTTCTTTGTAGATGTATGGATATTATCCTGTCACTGACAGCATTGTACTTCAGGACAGATCTTGAATCATTCTTTGTGATGATGAATGCCATGACATTCCTCTTCAATATGCCATTCCCTGCATAGTAGTAGTTCACATGGTTGTCTGATTCCAAATGGCCAAATGCGGTCCACTTCAGCTCACTAATGCCTAGGATATCAATCTTTATGTGTTCCATTTCATTTTTGACAACTTCAATTTATCCTAGATTCATACTTCATACGTTCCATGTTCTGATTATTAATGGATGTTTGCAACTCTTTCTTCTCATATTGAGGCATGCCACATCAGCAAATGGATATTACAAAGCTTTACTCCATCCATATCATTGAAGTCAGCTCTACCTTGAGTAAGTGGCACTTCCCTAGTCATATTTTCAGTGTCTTCCAACCTGAGGGGCTCATCTTCTGGCACTATATCAGACAATGTACCCGGGCTACTAATAAAGTTTTCCAGTAACATGTCAGACAGTGTCTCACTGCTATTCATAAGGTTTTCATTGGCCAATTTGTTGGGATTTGGATGGTCTCTTTCTTCTTCTAAGTCTATCCTAGTCTGGAAGCTCCATTGAAACTTGTCCACCATGGGTAACCCTGCTGGCATTTGCAACTCTGGTGGCATAGCTTCCAGCCTCATAGAAACACATAAACCATCACCAGATGACAAACTGACAGACAAGTTCATTTCATTTCCCTTAGTTGTTCCAAACCACTTTGCTCAGTTCCAGGCTGCCCTTTAACACCAGTGCTCCAAACATCCCTGGAATCCCTGGACTCCTGGCCTCCACACCTGGCTCTGTCATATATATATATATACACACACACCAAATTCACTGCCGTCAAGACGAATATGACTCATAGCTCCCCCTCCCCTCCTTGGGTTTCTGAGGTGGTATCTCTTTGGAAGTGGATTGCCCAATCTTCCTTCAGAGGAGTGGCTGGTGGGTTTGAACTGACAATCTTCTGGCTAGCAGTAAAATGCCTTAGGCACTAC
>NW_006921591.1:32450288-32459005 GCF_000298275.1 Orycteropus afer afer
TGCATTGAAAGATTTCGTCAAAAAGATAAAAAGAGAACCTACAGATTGGGAGAAAATATTTGCCTAGGACATATCTGTTAAAAGACTTATCTCCAAGTCTATAGAAAACTGCAACACCTCAACACCAAAGAGACAAATAACCCAATCCACAAATAGGCAAAAGACTTGAACAGACACTTCACCAAAGAAGATGTACAGGCAGCCAACAAACACATGAAAAATTGCTCACGATCATTAATCATTAGAAAGATGCAAATCCAAACAACGAGATAGCATCACACCCCATGTTCTGGTTACCTAATGCCACTCTGACAAGAATATACTACAAATGGGATGGCCTTAACAAACAGGAATTTATTCTTACAATTTGGAGGTTTTAAGTCCAAGTTCAAGTGTCAGGTTCTAGAGGCTGGGAGAAAGCCCCTCCACCTTGAGGCCCAGCTCTGCCTCCTGTTCCTGGCCCACTGGAGTGCGAGGCATTTCTTCATTCAGACAGCTGCTGGCTGCTGAGGCTGAGAAACCACAAGGTTGACAAGTAAAAAGGCACAGTCCCAGTGTTAACAAACCATATGGCAGGCCATTAACTTAAATCCATTGTAAGTCCCAAGGTTGGCAGAGCATAGCAGGCTGCTGAGCAACGACCCAGCTACATGCAGGCTCCAAGTATGCCATAAGCTAGAGACATTCCCAAAGGCTTCTCTTTATATACAAGAAGCAGACCATATACCCAAAGGCAGCTACCCAGCTGCTTGTGGTAGATCCCACCATGGAGTTGATTGCCAGTCTCTTCATGGGGATTAACTACTACCAGCTGCCTAGTCCCTCAACCAGCTCCAGCCAAGTTAACACACAAACTGAACTACCACACCCCAGCAATAATAGCAAAGTTCAACAGGTCAGAAAGTAACAAATGCTGGACAGGTTGTGGAGAGATTGGAACTCTTGTGCACTGCCAGTGGGATTGTAAAATGGTTCAACCATTGTGGCAAATGGTGTGGCATTTCCTTAAAAAACTGAAAATAGAGGTACCATTTGACCCAGCAATTCCATTACTAGGAATATATCCTAAAGAGATGAGAGATAGAGCATGAACAGACATATATACACCTATGTTCATTGCAGCACAATTCACCATAGCAAAGAGATGGAAACAACCTAAATGTCCATCAATGGGTGAGTGGATAACCAAATTATGGTATATCCACACAGTGGAATACTATGCCACATTAAAGGACAATGAGGGATACGTGAATCATCTCACAATATGGATGAACCTGAAGGACATTATGCTGAAAGAAATAAGTGAATCGCAGAAGGACAAGTACTGCATGAGCCCATGAGTGTAAAAAGAAAGAGAAGAGTTTGCTTGGGAAAGGGAACTCTATTAGTAGGTTACCAGGATGAGGAAGGAAGGGGAAGGATTAATTTTGGGCTAGTTGGGGCCTACAAACTGACATGGATAGGGGGAGGGGTATATGGGAAGGATTTATGACCACCATGATAACATTAGGAAAGAGGAGGACACCAAATTGTCCACATAAGAGATAGAAAACAGATGCTAATACAACAAATGTGTCCACAATACTGCATTGCCATTTACACCAAACACTTGGCTATATAGATAAACACATAAACACCTGAGATGATCAGACAGGAGTCAGTGAACAGAAGTATACTCTAGACCAAGGATCGATTCAGCTGAGGCTAATCTTGCACAGACACGAGTAATACAAAATACCGACAGTCCTTACAGAAACAATAGAAGACGGACACAGAGTAATCCTTCACAGACAACAAGACACTATGGGAGAGAGGTCCACTAGGACCATATACTGGGCGACACCAGATTCAACTGGCACAACAACATACATAAAAGCGTTGCTGCACATTCCTACATTGGTGAGTAGTGACTGGGGTCTTAAAAGCTTCAAGGGGCCATCTAAGACACAGCTAATGGTCTCCTAGCATTGGAAATGAAGAAGAACCTCCCCCTCCCCAAAAAAAGGGCATTTAGAAGGAATCATCCCTAGGACATCATGGCCCTCGAGATTAGAAAACTAGATGGTGCCTGGCTACCAATGCCAACCACTCAGGAAAGGATCAAATCTGGAGATCCTGGATAGAGTGGAAGGGAAAACATGGAAAAAATCCAAAACTCAATAATGACCAGAATTACTGGTCAGATGAAAACTGGTGAGACTCCCAATTCTATGACCCTGGAATACATTCTGCACCTGGAATAGAATTTACTTACAGGAGTGCACTCTCAGCCCAATAGTTAACAAGATGTACACACAGACCAGTCAACCCAGGATGTCACACCTACATACTCTATGGTAATACATCCCTTAGAGCAATAGACCATGGGACGCCAGAAGACACCATGGGACACCAGAGTAAATTCAGGACAAATAGGAGAGCATAAATATGAGGGGCACAGAGGGAGGGTTATAGCGTAGGGAGGGGAGGAGACTGGGTTAGGGTTGAACATGGTGAATGGGGAATTAAACTAAATGTACATGATATGTTAAATGTAAAACAAGCTCTTGAAATAAAAAAATAATAATAAAAAGTGTTTTGTAGGAAAATAGTTAAAAAATAAATATTAGAAGAGAAGAAAATTAAAAAAAAAAGAAAGAAAACATGAACCATCAATATACTGCCTACTAGAGACAATCTTTAGGTACAAAGACAAAAATAGGCTAAAAATCAAAAGATGAAAAACATATATCAAACAAATTACAATACAAATGATCAGGAGTGGGAATATTAATTTCTGATCAAATAAACTTTAAGGCAAAACCATCAAAAGAGACAAGAAAGGGCATAATATAATGATTAAAGCCTTGATCCAACAAGAGAACATCACCATAACTATCTACACACCCAATGAAAGAGCCTCAAAATACTAAAATCAAATTTTAACTAAATTGAAAAGATAAATAGACAACTCCAGAACAATAATATTCTCAAGAAAGACAGAATAAATAGGGGGAAAAAAAAGACATAGAAGAGCTAAACTACATAGTCAACCAATTTGATCTCGTAGGCATAAAAAGAGCACTCTGCCCCAAAACAGCACAGTATACATTATTTTCCAGTGCACATGGAAATTCTCTAGAATAGACCATATGTTAAGACTCAAAGCAAGTCTCAATAAATTTAAAAACATCAAAATACTACAAAGCATCTTCTCAAATCATAATGCTATAAAATTAGAAGTCAAAAAATGTGAAGAGCCAGGGGAAAAAAAAAAAATCAGATACATGGAAACTGGATAACACATAGCTTACAAACTACTGGGTAGTAGAAAAAATAAAATTTTAAAAAAATTCCTAAATTAAATAAGAATGAAAACACAACATACCAAAACCTTTGGGATGCAGCAAAAGCAGTGCTCAGAAGGCAATTTTTACTGATAAACACAGTCATCAAAAAAGGAGAAAGATTCAAATTCAACACCTTAACCCAACATCTCCAATAATTAGAAAAGGAAGCAAAAAAGCCTCCAGTCACCAGAAAAAAAGGAAACAATATAGATTGGAAGATAAATAAATTAAACAGAAATCAGAACCAAAATAGAAGAATCAACAAAACTAGAAGGCGGTTTTTAGAAAGGATTAATAACATCACTGGCAAATATAGCAAAGGAAAAGAAGGGGAAGATGAAATTAAAATAAATAAAAAATGAGATGGGTAAGGACACAACAGAGCCAGCTGAAACTAAAATGATAATAACAAAACACTATGAAGAACTGTACACAACCTAGAAGAAATGGATAAATTTCTGGAAAGACACTACCTTCCTAAACTAACTCAGAATGAGGTAGAGATTTTGAACAGATCCACCACACAGGGAATTGAACAGGCCATAAAAAAAACAATTAATTAAAAAAAAAAAAATCTCCCAACAAGAAAAAGGCTGGCCCAAATGGATACACCAGCAAATTCTAGTAAACATAACTAAAAATACACAAACAGCAGAAGACAAATTAAATGACTGGGACCTCTTGAAAAACAAACACATGTTTGCATCAAAAAACTTCACCAAAACAGTGAAAAGAGGAACTACAAACTGGGAAAAAATATTAGCAAGACATACTGGAAAAGAGAGTAATCCCTAAAATTTGTGTTTTTGTTGTTAGGTGTCATTGAGTCAGCTCTGACTCATAGAGACCCTATGTACAACAGAACGAAACACTGTCCGGTCCTGTGCCAGCCTCACACTCCTTGTTACACGTTAGCCTATCATAGCAATCACTGTGTCAACTCATCTTATTGAGGATCTTCCCCTTTTTCATTGACCTTTCACTTTACTTTGCATGATATCCTTCTCCAGGGAATGGTTCCTTCTGACAGACAACACGACCAAAGTTGGTGAGATGAAGTTTGGCTTTTTTTGGTTCCAAGAAACATTCTGTCTGCATTTCTTCCAGGACAGATTTATTTGCTCTTCTGGCAGTCTACAGTACTTTCAGTATTCTTCGCCAATACCACAACTCAAAAGCATCAACTCTTCTTCAGTCTTCTTTAATTGTCCAGCTTTCCCTTGCCCATGAGGTGATTGAAAATACCACCAATTGAGTTGGGCACATCTTAGTCTTCGAAGAGATCTGTTTGCTCTTTAAAATGAACTCTTGCAGCAGATTTGCCCAGTGCTATACAGAGTCTGATTTCTTCACTGCTGCTTCCATTGTTGATTGTGGAACCAAGTAATATGAAATCTTTGACAGCTTCAATCTTTTCTCCATTTATTGTGATGGTCCTTATTGGTCCAGTTGTAAGGATTTTTGTTTTCTTTATGTTGAGATGTAATCCATACTGCAGAATGTAGTCCTTAGGATTTTTTTTTTTTTAATTTTTTTTTTTTTTAGTTGTGATTTGAGTGGAAGTTTACAGAGGAAATTCACTTTGCATACATCAGTTCACATACAATTTGTCTTATGACATTCACTATAATTTACCATAATACAACAGCTCCCCTCCCGCTTCCTCCCTATAGTTACCTCTTCCTTGTGACCTTCCTTCTATGCACTCCTGCCCGCTGAGTTATGTCACTGTGCATACACAGCCCTTCTATTCTCCAGTGATTGTTCTCTGAAAGGAGTATATCCACCTACTGTAAATGTTCATCTCATATGACTGTCATTTGTTTGACTGGAAGCCACAGTTGTGGGTTAAATTCCAGACCTGCAGGGCAGCTAGGGGCCATAGTCTCAGAGGTTCTATCAGGCTCTATCAGACCAGCAAAACTGGCCCCTTTTCTTTTTTTTTGTTTTCCAAATTATTTTGAGTTTTGTTCCAAATTGTTGTCTATCTCTACAAAGGATCTCCTACATAGATCCCCCTCCGAGTTGCTGACAGAGATAGATGTGCACCATCTAGTTCTTCTCTCTCAGGATGAGGATCCCACGTTGTACCAGTCACTTGGACTAATTGTTCCCATGAATCATTGGTTTTCTTCATTCTTCTTTGCTCTTGGCAAGGAGAGACCCATCATTGCATCTAGATGGCTGCTTGCAAGCTTTTAAGATCCCAGTCCCTACTCACTGAAGTAGGAGGTGGAACGATGTTTTGTGTAGTATGTGATGCCAATTGAGCTTGATGTGCCCTGCGACTATGGTCCTGAGCCCAAAGGTCCAACTACTTACTCCCTCTGGGTAGCTGGCTATGACCAAGAAGTGACTACAAACTTGCCCCTTCTCAACTCTACTATACATCTGGGAATTTTTACAGAACATAGCAATACACTTGTAGAAACATCTGCTGACCCTATATATGGTCTTGGGCTCTTGGGCACACTCCCCTTGCATGTTGTTGTTGTTGTTATGTGCCATCAAGTCGGACCTGACTCATAGCGACCCCTCCTTAGGTTCCCGAGGCAGGATCACTACAGAAGTAGATTGTCCCATCTTCCTTCTGAGGAGTGGCTGGTGGATTTGAACCACCAGCCTTCCAGTTAGCAGTAAAATACCTTAGGCACTATGCTACCAGAGCTCCTTCCCCCTGCATAGACATACATAATATTTCAGCCAGTCCACCCATCTATCCACCCATACAGCAATGTTTGCCTTTTCTGACAACACAGTATTGTATGTGCAAAAGGGTTCATCTTTGTTGTCTGTATCTCCATGTACCTCTCTATGTCTTCCTCTACCTCAATGCCACCATGATGATCATTCACATTTGACACATTGCTCTTCTCTTCACCCAAATCAAATATTTGTGTATACCTATCTAACAGTATTCTTTGCCCTCCACTCCCACTCCTTGTAATCAACAAAGGAAATATCTTTCCATATATAAACATTTCCTTGACTTTTTACCATAACAGATTAATACAATATTTGTCCTTCTGTGATTGACTTATTTCACTCAGCATCATGTCCACCATGTTATGTGGTGTGTTGCAAATTCTACATTTTTCTTTAGGGTGCATAGTATTCCATTGTGTGCATGTACCATAGTTTGGTTATCCAATCTTCAGTTGATAGACACTGAGGTTGTTTCCATCTTTTGGCTATTGTAAATAGTGCTGCAATGAACATGGGTATGCAGATATCTGTTCTTGTCCTCACTCTCACTTCTTTAGGATATATATCTAGTAATGGAATGGCTAGGTCAAATGGTATTTCTAATTCCAACTTTTGAAGGAATCTCCATACTGCTTTCTACAGTGATTGTACAATTTTGCAACAGCTCATGAGAGTCCCTATCTCTCTTCATCCTCGTCAGCATTTATTTTCTGTCTTGTTGAACTTTGCTACTAGTACTGAGGCAAGATGGTTTCTCATTATTGTTTTGATTTGCATCTCTCTAATGGAGTTTTGGTAGCATAGTGCCTAAAGCACTTGACTGCTAACCAGAAGGCTGGCGGTTCAAATCCACCAGCCCCTGCTCAAAAGCAAGGTTGGGCAATCTACTTCTGTAGTGATACTGCCTTGGCAACCCTAGGAGGGGTCACTATGGGTTGGTTCTGACTCACCGGCACATAACAACAACAATGGCTAATGATCAGAGCATTTCTTCATATGTTTGTTGGCCGCCTGAATATCCTCTTTGGTGAAGTGTCTTTTCATGTCTTTTAATTGGATTGTTTGTCTTTTGCTGTTGAGGTGTTGGAATTTTCCATAAATTCTAAAGATAAGTCTCTTGTTAGATATGTCATTGCTGAATATATTTTCCCAATCTATAGGTACTGTTTTGACTCTATTGGAGAAGTGTTTGGAAGGACAAAAAAATTAATTTTGAGATGATCCCATTCATTTAGTTTATGTTCAGGTGAATTTTGGGTTGTGTTTGATAATCTATCTCATGTATTAGGGCCCCTAAATTTTCCGCTAGTTATCCCTGGAGGAACTTTATAGTTTTTGGTTTCACACTTAAGTCTTTGACCCATCTGGAATTTGATTTTGCATATGGTGTGAGGTACAGATCTTGTTTCATTTTCATGCAAATGGATATCCAGTTCTAACAGGATCATTTTTTGAACAAACATTCTCTTCACCGTTTAATGGATTTTGGCCCTTTGTTAAATATCAGCTGACCATAGATCAATGGATCTATTTCTGGGTTGTCAATTCTATTCCTTTGGTTTATGTGTCTGTCATTAAACCAATACCAGGCAATTTTGACTACTGTGGCTATACAGTAGGTTTTGAGATCCTGCAGGGTAGGGCCTCCTACTTTGTTCTTTGCTCTGTTCTTTGATAGTGCTTTGCTTATCTGAGGTATCTTTAATTTCTGTCTAAAGTTAATGATTGGTTTCTTCATATACTTAAAGAATGTTGATAGGATCTGGATTGGGGTTGCATTGATTGTATAGATAGCTTTGGGTAGAACTGACATTTTCACAATGTTCAATCTTCCTATCCATGAGTATGGTATGTTCTTTCATTTATGTAGATCTCTTATGGTTTCTTGAGGTAGGTTTTTATAGTTTTCTTTGTATAGGTCTTTTGTGTCCCTGGTAAGATTTATTCTCAAGTTGTTTAATTTATTTTTGGTAGCTATTGCAAATAATATTGATTTCCTTATTTCTTTTTCAGCAATCTCTTTGATGGTGTAGAGGAATCCAAATGATTTTTGGATGTTCATCTTGTATCCTGCCACAATGTTAAATCTCTCACTTACTACCAATAGATTATTGACAGAGTGTCTTGGGTTTTCTAGGTATAGGATCATATCATCAGCAAATAGGGATAGTTTGACTTCTTCCTTAACTTTGGATGCTTTTGATTTCCCTTTCTTGCCTTATTTCCCTGGCTAGGACTTCCAATACAATGTTGAATAGAGTTGGTGATACAGGGCATCCTGGTCTTGCTCCTGTTCACAAGGGGAATGGTTTCAGTCTCTCTCCACTGAGAATAATATTGGCTGTTGGTTTTGCATAGATGCTCTTTATTATATAGAGGAATGTCCTTGTATTTCTATTTTGCTGAGAGTTTTGATCAGGAATGGGTGTTGGATTTTATCAAATGTCTTTTCTGCACTGATTGATATGATCATGTGGTTCTTCTCCTTTGTGTTATTTATGTGGTAGAGGACATTGATAGTTTGTCTAATGTTGAACCTTCCTTGCATACCTGATATGAACCCCATTTGGTCATAATGAATGACTTTTTTTTCTTTTTTAATTGTAATTTGGGTGAAGATTTACAGAGCAAGTTCACTTTCCATACAGCAGTTCACATATACTTTGTCTCATGTCATTGACC
>NW_006921591.1:32459105-32460925 GCF_000298275.1 Orycteropus afer afer
TTTTTTTTTTTTTTTAATGAATAGTATGTTATGCACCTCTGCAACTAAATTTGTGAGAATATAGGGGTATTACTGAACAGCAAACTTCTCTGAATCTAGAGACTACCCTGAACTTGACTATGCTTATCTTTCTGGAGGAGATACTATAGAACTACCATGAATAATGTAGGTATCATTTGGTCAACAGTTGCTGGCATGGTAGATGTCTACATGAACAGGCCCTGGGTCTAGACCTGGGACAAAAATCCCAACATAAAAGACTGCCATAGACTACATTTCTCAACATTACAATAGACAATGTGGGTCTTTACTCATAGCAGTCAATAGCAAAATGACTGAAGAGATAATCCTCAACATTCTGATCAACTGGATTCCATGAGGATCTTCTCACTAATTTTGAGATTCACTCCTGTTCAGTAGTTTTGGACATGGAAAGTATCTTTGATTCCATGTACTGCAGTGATATTTAGACCATGATTGGCTGAGTTCTAGGGATTTCATCAAGTACATCAGAGGCTGGTCTAGCTCTTCAGGAAGTGGAAAACTTTAATAGAATGTGGTTCCCCTCCATGTGAGTCCTAAACCAACTCATAGACACCCAAATACTTCAAAGAAATGAGCATTCACTTTCTCCATTATTAACAATAGACTTTTCCTCCCAGAATATAAAGTTTTATTGATCTTATATATTTTCCTTAATTGCAAAAATATGGATGTTTATAACTTTTAAAGTAATACAGAAATGTATAAAGAAAACAAAACAAAACAAAACAAACAACAACAAAAAAAAAAAAAACAGGGAAATTTTTCCCAATAACCCCATCCTTAAGGAAAATGACATCAATAGTGTGGTATGCATCCAGTTGTAGAAACTTATAACAACGTGTAGACACATAATGTACCATGTTTATAGGAGCTCTGGTAGCATAGTGCCTAAGGCACTTGACTGCTAACCATAAGGCTGGCAGTTCAAACCCACCAGCCACTCCTTGGAAGGAAGGTTGGGCAATCTACTTCCATAGTGATACTGCTGCAGAAACCCAAGGAGGGGTCCCTATGAGTCGGGTCCAACTTGATGGCACATAACAACAACAACATGGTCTTTCAAGAAACTAAATTACAATGTGTGTTTTACTCTACACTTTTCTTATATTAATATATTATACACTATTTCCAGATTTATAATATACATTTGAATCATAATTTTTAAAACGATCAAACTCTTTATTTTGAGATAATTAGGGATTCCAATGAAGTGACAATAATATTACAGATATATCCTGTTTACCCATTACTTAATTTCTCCAAATTAAAACATCTTGCACAAGCACAGTACACACAATCACAATACTTTCACTAATACATCCAAGACAAAGAACATGTCTGTTATCCTTCACATTGCCTTTTTATATACAAACAATTTCCTTCTTACCCTCATTCTCCTTTCAACTCATGACAATTACTAATCTCCTCACTAGTTATATAATTTCCCAAGAGAGATAAGTCATTCAGATCCTCTACAGCAAAGATCTGAGAAACTAAAAGAAGCACATACTCATGATAATTCGCAAAAGAAAGAATAAAGAAGTACATCACGTTTTGACTAGAAGAAGAAACTGAGTGGATACAGTGAGTGTGGAGACAAAAGGAGTAATAACTTTTTAGCTGACCTGATACAGTACAGCCATTTTGAATTTTTGTAAGCAACATTCTGATCAGGGCAGGGACATGATTATCAATTCCACTGGCCCAGGACTGCACCAATGCCCAGCTTGGTAGTTGGTGACTTGAAAGCAATCATGTCTACAATACTCTGCCAC
>NW_006921591.1:32465311-32465904 GCF_000298275.1 Orycteropus afer afer
TTTTTAGTTGGTAATTTTTGATGACCTGTTCGATTTCTTCTTTTGTGATGAGCCTTTTCAACTATTCCACCTTGATCTATGTTAGTTTAAGTAAGTGGTGTGTTTCTAGAGAACTGTCCATTTCCTCCAGATTTTCATATTTGTGGGATTACAGTTCTTCATAGTATCCTGATATTATCCTTTTTATTTCAGTTGGTTCTGTTGTGATGTCACATATTTTTTTTCTTATTCATGTTATTTGTATTCTCTCCCTCTTTTCCTTTGTTAAATTTGGCAGTGGTTTGTCAAATTTATTGATATTTTCGAAAATCCAACTTCTGGTCTTGTTGATTTTTTTCTATGGCCCTTCTATTTTCTGTTTCATTGATTTCTGCTTGAATCTTGATTATTTCCTTTCTTGTGGAGACTGTCAGCTTTTCTTGATGTTCTTTCTCTAGTTGTTGGAGATATTTGTTTAAAGTGCTGATTTTGCCTCTTTCTTCTTTTGTGATGTGTGCATTTATTGCTATAAATTGGCCTCAGATCACTGCTTTTCCTGTGCCCCAAGATTTCGGTATGTTGTGTTTTCATTCTCATTTGATTCAAGGAATTTT
>NW_006921591.1:32493383-32498499 GCF_000298275.1 Orycteropus afer afer
GCCTCTTGCCACAGATGTAGTCAATCCGATTCCTCTGTGTTCCATCTGGTGAAGTCCACGTGTACAGCCTCCATTCTATGAATAGCAAAGAAACAGCTCCATATGTCTCCTTTTTTGGTGTTTTCATGCAAATTCTTCTACTAGTTGAATTTGAGTTCACTTCTATATCCTTCCTTTCAAAGCTCAGGGCTCCAGGATTATCTTCTATATCTGTATTACTTTGGGTACAAATTTATATATTAAAAAATAAATAAATAAACTCACTATCATCAAGTCCATTTGACTCATAATGACCCCTCCTTGGGTTTCTGAGGCAGTATCGCTATGGAAGTAGATTGCCCAATCTTCCTTCCAAGGAGTTGCTGGTGGGTTTGAAACACCAGCCTTCTGGTTAGCAGTCAAATGCCTTAGGCAGTACATAACGAGAACTCTCCAAATTTACACAGCAAACTTATTTTACTTTCAACAGTTCATGCACATCTCATTTCACAGCCCTGATTACCATACTCAACCATAAAACCCTCTCGTCTCCACTCCCCACTGTGACCTCTCCCTCCCTCTGCCCTTTTCATCCATGCATTCATTTTTGTCCAACTTTCCCTCTATGTGAGTGCTATACCACTGGTGTCTCTTGGCTGATTGATCCAAGGAGTGCATTTCCCTAAGTGAGTAGGTGAATGCATCACCCTGGGGTAGGTGTTCTGCATGTACGTCTTTTTATTGTTGGGCTAACTCATAGGAGTGAGGCCATTTCTAGGCCTGAAGAGTAACGTGGGGCCTTAGGCTCAGGGGTTCCACCAATCTTTCTCTGACTAGCAATTCTGGTCATTTTTGTGTTTTTTAATTTTGTCGTACAACTTTTCTCCCATTCCATCCAGGATCTCCATATTTGATCCCTTTCTAAGTGGTTGGCATTTGTAGCTGGGCACCATTTAGTTCTTCTGATCTCAGGCCATGGAGGCTGAGGTCCTCGTGGTCCATCTTGTCTTTGGACTAATTTTTTCAGATGACTTTGATTTTATTCACTTCTCAGATTTTTTTCTTGGAGGAGGAGACCAATAGTTGCATCTTAAATGGCCACTGGAAAGCTTTTAAGATCCCAGTTGCTACTCTTCAAATTAATTTGTAGAACAAAATTTTTATGAACAATGTGTGCCAATTGAGCATGATGTCCCCCAAGACTATGGTCCTGAGCCCCCAGGCCTGTTGATTCTCTCTCACAAGATGTTTGGTTGTCTCTGAGAAGTTACTCCAACCCTGTCTTCTATTGCTTATGTAATGTATGTGGCTAATTTTGCAGCACAAGTGTATATGTAAGAATATCTTCAGCCAAATCTATCCTTGGTCTAATGTGTATTCCTGTCCACCTATCCCTATGTACTTTTCTCACCTGTCTATGCATTTGTCCGCATTTGGTGCTAGTGATATTGCAGTGTTGTGTATGTAATAGTATTTGCCTCTGTTGTCTATATCTTGTGTACATTTCAATGTCTTTCCTTTCTCCAATGTCACCATGCTGGTCACAGGCTCTTTCCACACCATTTCTCTCCTCATCCAAATCAACATGTGACCCCCAAATACTCTGAGATTTCCCCTGCCCTTTCCTCCCATCCCTGGTAACCAACAAAATGAGTTTCCTTCCCTGAATAAAGTTTCCTTGACTTTTTACAATAGTCGGCCCATACAATATTTGTCCTTTTGTGATCGACTTATTTCACTCAGCATAATATCCTCCAAATTCACCCACATTTTGAGATGATTTCTGTATTCCTCATTAATCTTTAATGTTGCATAGTATTCCATTGTGTGAATGTACCATAGTTTGCTTATCCAGTCATCTGTTGATGGGCATTTAGGTTGTTGCCATCTACCTATATAGTGAATTGTGCTTTTATGAATATGAGTGTGCATATGTCTGTTCTTGACCTGTGTCTCATTTCTTTATGGTATGTTCCTATTAATGGAATTTCTGGACCAAATAGTATTTCTGTTTTCAGTTTTTTAAGGAAGTGTCATACCATTTTCCACAATGATTGTACCATTTTGCAGTCCCAACAGTGTATGAGAGTTCAAATCTGTGTGGAATCTCACCAGCATTTGTTATTTTCTGTTTTGTTGAACTTTGCTATTATTGCTGGAGTGAGATGATATTTCACTCTTTTCTGATTTTCATCTTTTTACTTGACTGCTAACCAGAAGGCTGGTGGTTCAAACCCATAAGCCACTCCTCAGACGGAAGATGGGGCAATCAACTTCTGTAGTGATACTGACTCAGAAACCCAAGGAGGGGTCACTATGAGTCGAGTCCGACTCGATGGCACATAACAACAAAAACAATGGCTTATGGTCATGAACATTTCCTCATGGGTTTATTGCCCACTGGTATATCCCCTTTAGTGAAGTGTTTGTTCATTTCCTTTGCCCATTTTTGAATTGGATTGTTTGTCTTTATAGTGTTGAGCTCTTGAAGTTTTCTATAAATTATGGAAATAACTCCCTTGTCAGATGTATCATAGCCAAATATTTTATCCCAATCTGTAGATTCTCTTTTTACCCTTTCAAAGAAGCCTTTAGATTAACATAATAATTTAAGTTTTAAAAGTTACCAGTCATCTAGTTTCTCTTCTGCAGGCTGCACATTTTGGGATATTCTTGATAGTCTATTTATTCCATAAATTAGGGCCCCTAGATTTGTCCTTGTTTTATCTTTGATGTGCTTTATAATTTTGAGTTTTACATTTAAATCTCTGATTCTACTTGAGGTTTTTTTTGTTTGTTTGTTTTTATGGGGTAAGATATGGGTCTTTTCTCATTTTTCTGCAAGTAGACATCCATTTTTGCCAGCACCATTTGTAAAAGAGGCTACCTCTCCTCCATTTAATGTGTTTGGGGCCTTTGTCAATGATCAGCTGCCCATAGCTGGATGGGTCTATTTCTGAATTTTCAATTCTGTTCCATTGGTCTATCTCTCTTCCATTGTACCAATACCATGCTGTTTTGACTACTGTGGCTGTATAGTAGGTTTTGAAGTACAGCAGTGTGAGACTTCCTACTTTATTTTTCTTCTTCAGCAGTGCTTTGCTTATCCAAGGCACTTTTCTTTCCACATGAAACTAAGGATTTGTTTTTCTATATCTTTAAAAAATGTTGATGGAATTTGGATCAGGATTACATTGAATGTGTACATTACTTTGGGAAATACTGACATTTCCACAATATCCAGTCTTTCTATCCATGAACAAGGAATGTTCTTCCATTTATGTAGAACTCTTGTAGTTTCTGTAGTAGTGTTTTGTAGTTTTCTTTGTATAGGTCTTTTGTGTCCCTGGTAAGATTTATCACTAAGTATTTTATCTTTATAGTAGCTATTGTAAATTGTATTGTTTTCCTTATTTCCTTTCTCTTTATTGATGTAGAGGAATCCAGCTGAGTTTTGTATATTGACCTTGTACCCTAAAGACCGTAATCTTTAATTTTCACCAGTAAATGCTTCAAGTCTTCCTCACTTTCAGCAAGCCAAGTTGTGTCATCTGCATATTTCAGGTTGTTAATGAGTCTTCCTCCAATCTTGATGCCTTGCTCTTCCTCATATAGTCCAGCTTCTCAGATTATTTGCTCAGCATATAGATTGAATAAGATACAACCTTAACACACTCCCTTCCTGATTTTAATCCATGCAGTATCCCCTTGTTCTGTTTGAATGACAGCTTCCTGGTCTATGTACAGATTCCACATGAGTACAATTCAGTGTTCTGGAATTCCCATTCTTTTCCATGTTAGCCATATTTTTGTTATGATCCGTGCAAGCAAATGCTTTTGTAGAGTCAGTAAAGCACAAGTAAACATCTTTCTGCTATTCTTTGCTTCGAGCCAAGATCCATCTCACATCAGCAATGATATCGCTTATTCCATGTCCTCTTCAGAATCCAACTGGCATTTCTGGAAGATCTCTCTCAATATGTCATTGCAAAATTTTTTGAATTATCTTCAGCAAGATTTTATTTGAGTGTGATATTAATGTTATTTTCAACAATTACAGCATTCTGTGGGATCACCTTTCTTTGAAAGGGTTATAAATATGGATCTCTTCCAGTCAGTTGGCTAGGTAGTTGTCTTTCAAATTTCTTGGCATAACCCAGTGAGTGCTCCCAGTGGGGCATCTGTTTGTTGAGACATCTCAACAGGTATTTTTTCAACTCCCAGAGCTTTGCTCTTTGCCAATTCCTTCAGGGAACCTTCAACTTCTTCCTTGAATACCAATGTTTTTTGATCATATTCCATGTCCTGAAATGGATGAACATCAACCATTTCTTTTTGGTACAGTGACTCTGTATTCTTTCCATTTTCATTTGATGTTTCCTATGCCATTCAATATTTTGCCCATAGAATCTTTCAATATTGCAACTCGAGACTTGAATTTTTTCCTCAGTTGTTTCATCTTCAGAAATGTCCAGTGGGTTCTTCCCTGTTGGTTTTCTAACTCCAGGTCTTTGCATATTTCATTGCAATAATTGGCTTTTTCTGCTCAAGCTGCTCTTTGAAAATTCTGTTCAGCTCTTTTATCTTGTCAGTCTTTCCATTTGCTTTCTCTACTTTCCATTATAGGGCAAGTTTCAGAATCTCTTCTGACATCCACTTTTGCCTTTTCTTCCTTTCCTGTCTTTTTAATGACCTTTTGCTTTCTTCTTGAATGATGTTCTTGATGTCATCCTACAATTCTTCTGGTTTTCATGCATTGGTGTTCAATGCATCAAATCTATTCTTCAAATGGTCTCTAAATTCAGGAGAGATATAATCAAGGTCATATTTTCACTCTCTTGTACTTGTTTTAATAATCTTCAGCTTCAACTTGAACTTATATATGAAGAGTTGATGGTCTGTTCCATAATCAGCTCCTGGCCATGTTTTGGCTAAAGTTATGGAGTTTCTCCATCACCTCTTTCCCCAGATGTAGTTGACCTAATTCCTGTGTACTCCATCTTGTGAAGTCCATGTGTACAACCACAATTTATGTTGTTGAAAAATGGTACTTGCAATAAATAAGTCATTGATCTTGCAAAATTCTGTCATGGAATCTCCAGCTATTTCTGTCACCATGGCCAAATTCTCCAACTAC
>NW_006921591.1:32499709-32514217 GCF_000298275.1 Orycteropus afer afer
AACATTTGCCCAGAAACAAAGTGCAAAAGGCAGGAAGGGATAGGAAAGAAGGTGGAATGGAAACAGGAAACATAAACAGAAAGAGGAATAAGTTCTGTTACATTGTAGGGATTGAAATGAGTGACATGGGACAAAATATGTATAAATTATTGAATGAAAAACTGATTTGCTTTGTTAACTTTCACCCAAATCACAATAGAAACTTAAAAAGCAAATAATAATAATAATAATAATAATAATAATAATAATATTGTAGAAATGGAATCACACTCTATGTAATACTTCAGTGTTGGCTTTTTCACCTCAGCATAATTCTCTGGAAATTCTTCCAAGTTAATGCATATTTCAATAGTTTGTTCCTTTTAATTTATGTTCAATATTAATAGTATGAATGCACTACAGTTTAATTAACAATTTTCCAATTAAAGAACATCTATTTTTTTTCCAGTTGTTGGGTATTGTCCATATAATTATTATAAACCTCCTAGTGTAAGAATTTCTTTTGTAAGAATTACATATACTGGCAAAGTGATTTTCAGAGTGGTTGGATCATTTTTTATTCTCATTGTAATATGTAAGTTATCCATTATCTCTCCATTTTCTTAGGATTTAATGTTACCATTATTTTTTATTTTCATTATTCTAATATGATCTCTCATTGTGGTTTAAATTTGCTTTTCCTGACTACTAATGATCTTTTTGTGTTCTTATATATCATCATGTGTGTTAATGATCAGTTTTTGTTTGCTGTTGTTGCTTCTCTGTCCAAAGGGCTCCCTTTAGCATCTCTTGTAAGGTTGTTCTGGTTTTAACAAATTCCCATAATTTCTGCTTATCTGGAAATCTCTCAATTTCACCATCATATTTTAGGGACAATTTGGCTTGGTACATAAATCTTGGTTGGAAATTTTTCTCTTTCAGGGTTTTATATATACAATCCTATTGTCTTCTTGCCTGCATGGTTTCTGTGATGAAATCTGAGCTTAATCTTATTGATTGCCCCTTTTAGGTAACTTTTCGTTTTTCCCATGCTGCTCTCATGATTCTTTCTTTGCCTTTGGTTTTGGTAAGTTTGATGATGATATGTCTTGGTGATTTTCTTTTGGGGTCTATCTTGTTTGGGGTGCATTGGACTTCCTGAATGGATATATTCTCATATTTCATCATACCAGGAAAATTCTCTTCAAACAAATCTTTGACAAATTTTTCTGAGGTTTTATTTTTCTCTTCCTGTTCTGGAATTCTGATTACACATTATTCCTTTTGATAGTATCCCACATGAACCTTAGGTTTTCTTCATTTGGTTTTGATCTTTTTTTTCTGATTTATACCTTTCCAAAGAAGTATTCAGTTATTTGCCTTCAATCTCACTAATTCTGTCTTCCATTGATTCAATTCTGTTCCTTTGCCCATTCAATGTCTTTATCTATTTCTGAAAATTTATTATTAATCTTCTGGATTTCTGTGTGTAGATTTTGCATCATTTCTAATTTTTGGTTTATTTTGTCATTTTGTTCTTGTATTTCTTTTGAAATTTTTCTAGGGTTTTCTCTGTGTTTTCTTTGTTGTGTCTCTCAATTCATTGAAGATACCTAAATATAATTCTTTTGAATTCCTTATCAGGGAGTTCTAATACTGACTCTTCCTCAAGGATATGTTTTGGTTCTGTATCCTGGTACCTTTGTCTTCTGCTTTATCTTGCTTCTTTTTGTGAACTGTGATGCTCTGTTGTCTCTGAGGCATTGTGAGATTTTGTGTTTATATTTAACTGGTGATTGTATGTTGGAGTGACTTGCCCATGATTTTTGTTTTCTTTGTTTTGTTCATATGTTATCTATGCAAGCAGGGTACTGTGCTGTGCTTCTCTATTCACTAGTTGATAGCACTTAATATGCTTACCACCTGTCTCCTTTCCTCTTGTTAGCCTCTGGTATGTCCCTGCCAACCTTGGCAAACAGAGCCTATTCTTAGGTCCCTGGAATCCAAATGAGAATGCTATCACTTTAAAATCCAAAATGGTTGCCACTTGTAAACATTCAAAATGGCTGCACCCTCCGTCACTTTAAATATCCAAAATGGCTGCCATGTGTAAACAATCAAAGTGTCTGTGCCCTCCAGACAGTGGAAAGTCAACAGTTCAGGCTGTCTCCCTCCTTGTTTTTTCCCTTCCTAGTCATAGGCCACCAGCGCAGTCATCCCTGCAGCCCTTGGTGACCAGGGTTTATCTTTAGGTCAATTCTCAGGTTCCAAAACCACTTGGAAATATTCAGGATGTTGGTCCCGTCAGAGTAGCTGACAGTACACAGCTCCACCATCTCTGCACTCACTGCTTTCTTTCAGGTTTTTCCACTAGTTGGTTTCTAATTCACTTCTGCATAATACCTTTTAAAACTCACGCCTCCATGATTATCTTCTGTGTCTCTATCAATTGGTTTTTCTTTTCTTTCTTGAAGAGAGTCTGTGTCACATGTCTGCCTATTCCT
This sequence comes from Orycteropus afer afer, assembly GCF_000298275.1. Classification (NCBI taxonomy): domain Eukaryota; kingdom Metazoa; phylum Chordata; class Mammalia; order Tubulidentata; family Orycteropodidae; genus Orycteropus; species Orycteropus afer. Next base: position 32,502,193 of record NW_006921591.1, read on the forward strand.
CCATCTTACTGGAAATCTTCTGCATAGTTTCTCTTCCATTTAACATCCTGCATTAGTGTATGTTTATCTTTTAATTCTCTTAATAGGGACTTACAAAGAGCAGCACATTTTATTTTATAGCTTCATTTATCAATTTTTACTTTCATGTTCATATAAATCCTGAAGACTTTCTTCTATTTTTTTCATGCTTTAAGATTCAAAGTTAAGTTCATAATTCACTTTGAATTATTTTTATATAAGCTGTGAAACTTAGGTCAAAGTTAACTTTTTTGCTTGCAGTTGTCCAATTGCTGCAGGACCATTCTTAAAAAATGTTTATCTTCCTCCAGCCATTGAAATTCATTTGAATCTTTCTCAGAAATCAATTGAGTGGATTTTCTGGAAGATGGTGACATGAAAAGATCCTCACTTTTATCCTCTTCACATAATCACATGGGAAACAACCAAAACTCTGAAGGCTTAACCTTATAAGACGTCAGAATGTCAAGTTTGGCAAACACAAAATAAAGAAAAAGATAATTTTTAAAAAGTAGACAGACAGTTTTTTCTACTATCTTCACCTCTCTTTTACCAAGCTTAGAAGTGGCAGTGGAAGTGGTGACAGTAGTCTGTGGTCCACATTCTCAGACAAGGGGGCAGATCTCTTGCTCTGGGATGACTACAGAAGAATTTGCAGGTGGAATTATGTGTGTGTCTGGTCTGATATGTCTGTGGGTACCTGAGGGACTGAATCAGGTGCTTCTTTTGGTTTGCCCTACCTCAGTGTTCATGATGGATGGAAAGAGAGCAGAAAACCAGACCTGAAATCTGTGACCACTCTTAATTTCCTGGAACTAAGTAGAGTAACTGGAGCAAACATTTAACCCTTAAGAGTGGAAGGATAACCAGAATGAGAATTCCCTGCATAAATGAATGTTTCAAAAGCACCATGTATAGAAGGGAATTGAGAAAGCCACATGCATGCTGAGGACAACACATGTGAAACACCTAAGAGCACACTGAGGAAGCAGAGGCAGAGATCCAGGTAAGACTGGGGATCCAGGCTACAACCCTCCCAAGTGCCAGGAAAGAAGAGAAAAATCTGGGGGAAGAGAACAGGACAGAGCAAGGAAGCAGAGGCAGGGATCCAGGCAAGCCTGAGGACCCAGGCCACAGCCCTCTTAAGTAGCAGGAACAGTAGTAGTAGGGGACAGCAGAGAAAAAGCTGGGAAGGGGAGACCTGGACAGAGAAAGGAAGCAGAGGCAGGGATCCAAGTAAGGCTGGGGTCCAAGACCATGCCCCTCCCAAGCATCAGGAAAGAGGCAGGGATCTATGTTAGGGGAGGGTGGGAAGGGTGGAGAGGTTTTGAACAGTTAAGGGAGACAAATTTGTCTATCAGTTTGTCCTTCTGTGGTGGCATGCCACTGTGAGGCTTGAGGCTGTACCACTGATGTCTCAAACCCAGGAGGGTTGCACATAATGTACTGGTTTCAACAGCTTACAGACTGAGACAGACTAGGAAGAAGGGGGAGGCCATCTAATTCTCAAATGATTGACCAGGGAAAACCTTAAGAAGAGCATAGAAATAATGTCTGATATATTACTGTGCAACATTATGAATTGCCTTGAAACATTGTCTGATACAGTGCAGGAGGATAAGCTACTTAGGTTGAAAGACTCTCAAAATAGGATCAGGAAAGTGTTGCATCATCAGAGTAGAACCAGCCTTAATGGTATGGATAAAGTAAAGCTTTTGACCTCCATTTCCTGACGTGACATGACTCAAATTGAGGAGAAACAGCAAACATCCATTAATAATCAGAATATAGAATGTACAAAGCATGAATCTAGGAAAATTGAAAGCTATAAGAAATGAAATGTAACACATAAAGATTTATATCCTCTGCTGAAATGGACTTGTTTTGGCCATTTTGAATCAGACCACCATATGTTCTACTTTTCTGGGCATGACAATTTGGAGAGGAATGGCATGGTGCTCATCATCACAAAGGATGTTTCAAGACATGCTCTGAAGTACAATGCTGTCAGTGATAGGATAATATCCATACAGCTATAAGAAAGACCAGTTAATACCACTATTATTCATATTTATGCACCAACTATCAAAACGAAAGATGAGGAAATTGAAGATTTTTATCAGTTTCTGTAGTCTGAAAATGACCAAACATGCAGTCAGGATGTGTTAATTATCACTGATGACTGGAATGCAAAACTTGGAAACAAAGAAAAATCACCAGTATTTGGAAAGTTTGGCCTTGGAGAAAGAAATGATGCTGGGAAATGCATGGTAGAATTTTAAAAGACCAACAGCTTGTTCATTGCAAATAGCCTTTTTCAACAACACAAACCTTAGCTATACATGTGGACTTCACCAGATGGAATACACAGAAATGAGATTGACTACATCTGAGGTAAGAGTTGATGGAAAAGCTCAATATCTTCAGCCAAAACAAGGCCAGGAGCTGATTTTGGAATAGACTGCTCATATGCAAGTTCAACTTGAAGTTGAAGATAATTAAAACAATCCACAAGTGCCAAAACATGACCTTGAATATATCCGTCCTGATTTTAGAGAACATCTAAAGAATTGATTTGATGCATTGAACACCAGTGACCTAAAACCAGAAGAATTGTGGCATGACATCAAAGAACATCATCCATGAAGAAAGCAAGAGGTCACTAAAAAGATGAGAAAAGAAGAAAAGTCCAAAATGGATGACAGAAGAGACTCTGAAACTTGCCCTTGAGTGGAGAGTAGCTAAAGCAAATAGAAGAAATGACAAGATAAAGAGCTGAAAGAAGATTTTAAAGAGGAGCTCAAGCAGACAAAGCCAACTACTATAATGAAATGTGCAAAGACCTGGAGTTAGAAAAACAAAAGGGCAGAACTTGCTCAGAGTTTCTCAAGCTGAAAGAATTGAGGAAAAAATTTAAGCTTCGAGTTGCAATATTGAAAAATTCCATGGGCAAACTATTGAATGATACAGGTAACATCAAGAGAAGATGGAAGGAATACACAGTCACTGTACCAAAAAGAAATGGTCAATCTTCAGCCATTTCAGGAGGTGGCATATGATCAAGAACCAATGGTACTGAAGGAAGAAATCGAAGGTGCACTGCATGAAATGGCAAAGAACAAGGCTCCAGAAATTGATGGAATACCCACTGAAATGTTTCAACAAACAGATGCCCTACTGGAGGCACTCAGTTGGTTAGGCAAAGAGATTTAGAAAAGAGCTACCTGGCCAACTGACTGGAAGAGATCCATATTTGTACCCATTCCAAAGAAAGGTGATCCCACAGAATGTGGAAATTATCGAACTATATCACTAATATTGCATGCAAGTAGATCTTACTGAAGATAATTCAAAAAATGGTTACAGCAGTATATTGACAGAGAACTTCCAGAGATGAGAACTGAATTCAGAAGGGAATGTGGAACAAGGGATATCTTAGGGGCTGTCAGATGGATCCTGGCTCAAAGCAAAGAATACCAGAAAGATGTTTACTTGTGTTTTATTGACTATGAAAAGGCATTTGATTGTGTAGATCATAACTAATTGTGGATGACATTGAGAAAATGAGAATCCCAGAACACTTTATTGTATTCATGAAAAACCTGTACATTGACCAGGAGACTGTGGTTCGAACAGAAAAGGAGACACTGCATGATTTAAAATCAAGAAGGGAGGGTGTCAGGGTTGTATCTTTTCCCCATACTTATTCAATCTGTATGCTGAGTAAATAATCTGAGAACCTGGACTATATGAAAAAGAATGTGGCATCAAGATTGGAGGAAGAATTATTAACAATCTGCAATACACTGAAGACACAACTTTGCTTGCTGAAAGTGAGGATCAATTGAGGCACTTATTGATGAAGATTGAAGAATGCAGTCTGCAGTATGGATTGCATCTCAATATAAAGAAAACAAAAATGCTCACAACTGGACCTATAAGCAGCATCATAATAATTGGAGAAAAGTTTGAAGTTGTCAAAGACTTCACTTTGCTTGGTTTTACAATCGATGCCAATGGAAACAGCAGTCAAGACATTAGACGATGTATAGCACTGGACAAGTTGGCTGCAAGGGACCTCTTTCAAGTACTGAGGAGCAAGGATGTCTCCTTGAGGACTAAAGTGCACATGACACAAGCCATGATATTTTCAATTGCCTCATATGCAAGTGAGAGCTGGACAATGAATAAGGAAGAATGAAGAAGAATTGATGCTTTTAAGTTGTGGTGCTGATGAAGAATGCTGATAGTACCATGGATTGCTAAAAGAACTAACAGATCTGTCCTGGAGGAAGTGCAGCTAGAATGCTCCTTGCAAGCAAGAATGGCCAGACTTTGTCTCACATACTTTGGTCATGTTGTCAGAAGGGACCATTCCCTGGAGAAGGATGTCATGGTTGGTAAGGGGGAGGGTTGACAAAAGAGGGGAAGGCCCTCAATGAGATGGATTGACACAGTGGCTGCGACAATGGGCTCAAGTATAGCAAGTATCATGGAGCTTACGCAGGTCCAGGTGGTGTTTTGTTCTGTGGTGCGTAGGGTTGTTATGAGTCAGACATGACTCAATGGCACCTAACAACAACAAGAACACACTATACTCTCACCTGAGCAGGTCCCTAAGCATACTGTACCAATAATAAGGGTTGAAAGAGGGCTCTGATATAGAGCCAAGTTGCAAAAATTGGAAGGAAAGTTTCATTTTGTTTTCACTGCAGTACAAGGAAAACATACAAATAGTAACAAAAAATATCTGGGGTAACTATATTAATATCAGAAAAATTAAACTTTAATAAAAGTCTGTTATAAGAGACAAAGGAGGAATTGCATAATGATGAAAGTGTTAATTCATCAAGAACATATAGTAATTATATCTTAAATGCATACACACTAACACCAAAACCCAAAATATATGAAGAAAACACTAGTAGAATTATTTGAAGGGAGAAGTAATCATTTCTACAATGTTAGTTGGAACTTTAGTGCATTACATTCAATAATGAATAGAATATCTAGACAGAATACCAGTAAAGAACTAGGGAACTAAAACAACAACATAAACCAACTGGACTTAACACATATTTAGAACATTCTACTCCAAATCAGAAGAATACATATTCTGCAGTGCACAAGGCTCATTCTCCAGGATAGATCATATTCTAGGTCACAAAGTAAGTCTCAATAAATTTTGAAAGATTGAAATCTTACAAAGCATCTACCCAAATTACAATGGAATTAAACTATAAATCAATAACAAAAGTAACTGAAAATAATACAAATATATGAAAATTAAATTGCATATGACTAAATAAACAAGAAGAAATCAAAACAGAAATGAGGAAACAAAAATGGAAACATAACAAATAAAAATATATAGATTACAGCAAAAGTAGTATTCAGAGAGAAATTTAAGTTGTAAATGCCTATGTTAAAAAAAAAGATAAATTTCAAAAAGTAAAATAACATTTAACTTGGGAAATGGAAAAAGAAGAGCAAACCAAACCACAAGCAACCAGAATGAAGGAGATAACAAAGATCAGAGTGGAGATAAATTAAAGAGTACAGAAAAATAACAGAGGGCATCATTAAAACGAGAAGATGGCTTTCTTGAAAAGTTCTTTAAAATAACAAACATTTACCTACACTGACAAAAAAAAATAAAGCAAATATTCAAATATCTAAAATCAGAAATGAAGATGTGGATTACAATGAACTTTATTAAAAAATGATAATAAAAGAATACTGCGAACAATTATATGCAAAACAAATTAGATAATCAAAATTAAATGGAAAAATTTCTAGAAACACAAAAACTTCCCACACTGACTTAAAAAGTAAAAAAAAAAAAAAAAAAGATGTCATAAAACCCATAACAATTCCAGAGATTGAATCAGTAATAAAAAACATACATGAAGAGAAAAGTCCTACACCAGATGACTTCAGTGGGAAATTCTATCATTTACAGAAGTGACTCCAATCCTTCTTAAATATTTCCAAAAAATAGAAGAGGAAAGAAGACTTCCTATTTTTTTTTTCTTTGAGGCTAGCAATCTTCTGATTCCAAAACCAGACAAAGGCAATGCTGTTGTTGCTTCTTTTAGGTGCCATTTGGTCATCTCTGACTCATAACAACCCTATGCACAACAGAACAAAACATCACCTGGTCCTGAGCCAGCTCCACGATTCTTGCAATTTTCCTCATCTTTGGAATGGATACAGCCCATAGCTGCTGTCACTGTGTCGATCTGTCTCATTGAGGGCCTTCCCTTCTTTCATCGAGCCTCCACCTTACCAAGCATGACATCCCTCTCCAGTGAATTGTCCCTTCTGACTACATGACCAAAGTATGTGAGATGAAGTTTCACCATTCTTGCCTCCAATTAGCATTCTAGCTGCACTTCCTCTGGGACAGACCTGTTAGTTCTTTTAGCAGCCCATGGTACTTTCAGCATTCTTTGCCAACACCACAGCTCAAAAGCATCAATCCTTCTTCAGTCCTCCTTATTCATTGTTCAGTTCTCACATGCATATGAGGCTATTGAAAATACCATGGCTTGTGTCAGGTGCACCTTAGTCCCCAAAGAGACATGTTTGCTCTTCAATACTTGGAAGTGGTCCCTTGCAGCCGATTTGCCCAGTGTTATACGTCACCTGATGTCCTGACTGCTGCTTCCATTGGTGTCGATTGTAGAACCAAGCAATGTGAAGTCTTTGACAATTTCAATTTTTTCTCTATTTATCGTAATGCTGCTTATAGGTCCAGTTGTGAGGATTTTTGTTTTATTTATATTGAGATGTAATCCATACTGCACACTGTATTCTTCAATCTTCATCAGTAAATACATCAAGTCATACTCACTTTCAGCAAGCAAAGTTGTGTCATCAGTGTATCGTAGATTGTTAATGATTCTTCCTCCAATCCTGATGCCACATTCTTCTTCACATAGTCCATATTCTCATATTATTTGCTCATCATACAGATTGAATAATTATGGTAAAAGGATACAGCCCTGATGCACTCCATTCTTGATTGTAAACCATGTAGTATTCCTTTTTCTGTTTGAATGACAGCCTCCTGGTCTATGTATAGGTTCTTCATGAGTACAATTAAGTGTTCTGGAATTCCCATTTGTCTAAATATTATTCACATTTTGTTATAATCCACACAATCAAATGCTTCTGCATAGTCAATAAAACACAAGTAAACATATTTCTGGTAATCTTTGCTTTGAGCCAGGATCCATCTGACAGCCCCTAAGACATCCCTTGTTCCACATCTTCTTCTGAATTCAATTCTCATCTCTGGAAGTTCTCTGTCAATATACTGCTGTAACCATTTTGGAATTATCTTCAGTAAGATCTTACTTGCATGCGATATTAATGATATGGTTTGATAATTTCCACATTCTGTGAGATCACCTTTCTTTGGAATGGGATACAAATATGGATCTCTTCCAATCAGTTAGCAGGTAGCTGTCTTCCAAAACTCTTGGCATAACTGAGTGCCTCCAGTGGGGAATCAGTTTGTTGAAACATCTCAATGGGTATTCTGTCAATTCCTGGACCCTCATTCTTCACCAAGTTTTTCAGTACAACTTCAACTTCTTCCTTCAAACCATTGGTTCTTGCGGTGTAGTAAATTACTTAGTGTGGCTTTTCTACCCATAAGTCTTTGTAAACACCAAGGTGGGAATTGCTATTAGCAACTGAGGAGATCCTGATTTTAAAGTCGCCCACCTGGGTTATTTCTGTTGGGCATGGCACAATACAATGTTCTGGGAGGTTCCCACTCTCTCTCACGTGCTTAGAGTTCTGATGCTATGATTGGCTAGTTTGACCACCCTTCCGGGCTCAAAAGGAGGTCTCCTGGAGGCAGAACTCTCTCTGACTGCTGGTGGAGGAAGACGTGCTTCCGAAAGAGACGATGTGCCCCTGAAAGAGACACGCATTGCTGAATGAGACACTGAGGGACCAGCACTACTGGGAAAGAGACTGTGAGAGACTATTGGCTGAGGGACGGTGAGCTGGGAGAGAGACTGAGCGTTCTTCCAGAACTTGAGTTGTAGCCTGGTGCTTCCCTAATAAACCCCATAATCTGTGAGTTCTGTGTGGCCACTGCAGTGAATTATCAAACCCAGGAGAGAGGTGGTGGGTGCTTCGGGAGGAACGGTTGGAGAAAGGGCTGGAGGGAGGCAGCATGTCTGGCCTTGCAGTAATAGGCCTTGGGTTACTGCCGGTAATCCTGCCTTCCCCTTGTAGGGTTAGAGGAGGTCAGAACATGTGGCCTCCTTGCCATTTTTGCAGTTCTTGAACATACAGAACATGCTGAAGATCAACCAGTTCTTTTTGGTACAGTGACTCTGTGTATTGCTTCCATCTGCTTTTGATTCTTTCTGTATCATTCAATATTTTGTCCATGAAATTTTTCAATATTGCAACTCGAGGCTTAAGTTTTTCCTCAGTTCTTTCAGTTTGAGAAATGCTGAGTGTGTTCTTTCCTTTTATTTTTCTAACTCCAGGTCTTTGCACACTTCATTATTGTAATTGGCTTTGTCTGCTTGAGCTGGTGTTTGAAATCTTCAGCTCTTTTATCTTGGCAATTCTTCCATTTGCTTTACCTACTTTTGCTCAAGGGCAAGTTTCAGAGTCTCTTCTGACATCCATTTTGGTCTTTTCTTTCTTTTTCATCTTTTTAATGACCTCTTGCTTTCTTCATGGATGATGTTCTTGATGTCATCCCACAATTCTTCTCGTTTTTGATCATTGGTGTTCAATGCATCAAATCTATTCTTTAGATGGTCTCTAAATTCAGGAAGGTTATATGCAAGGTCATATTTTGGTTCTCATGGACTTGCTTTAATTGTCTTCAACTTCAAGTTGAACTTGCATGGGAAGTTCATGGTCCATTCCCAATTAGTTCCTGGTCTTGTTTTGGCTGAAGATATTGCCAGAGATGCAGTACATCTTATTTCTGTGTACTCCATCTGGTGAAGTCCATGTCCATAGCTGCTGTTTGTGTTGTTGAAAAAAAATTATTTGCAATGAATAAATCATTGGTCTTGTAAAACTCTTATCATGCAATCTCCAGTCATTTCTGTCACCAAGGCCAAATATTCCAACAACTGGTGATTCTTCTTTGTTTCCAATTTTTGCAATCCAATCACCAGTGATAAACAACACATCTTGATTGCATGCTTAGTCAATTTCAGACTGCAGAAGTTGATAAAAATCTTCAATTTCCTCATTTTTGGCTTTGGTGGTTGGTGCATAAATTTGAATAATAGTAGTATTAATGGGTCTTCCTTGTAAACATATGGATATTATCCTATCACGGACAGCACTGTACTTCAGGACAGATTCTTTGTGATGATGAATGCTATGCCATTCCTCTTCACTTTGTCATACCTGGCATAATAGACCATATGGTTGTCTGACTCAAAATGGCCAAAACCAGTCCATTTCAGCTCACTAATGCCTAGGATATCAATCTTTGTGTTTTCTATTTCATTTTTGACAACTTCCAGTTTTCCTAGATTCATACTTCGTACATTCCATGTTCTGATTATTATTGGATGTTTGCAGCTCTTTCTCCTCAATTTGAGTTATGCCATGTCAGCACATGGAGGTCCTGAAAGACTTACTTTATCTGTATCATTCAGGTTGGTTCTACTATATGAGGCAGCACTTTTCCAGTCCTATATTGAGTGCCTTCCAACCCAAGGGGCTTGTCTTCCTGCACTGTGTTGGACAATGTTTCCAAACTATTCCTAAAGTTACCCAGTAATATATCAGACAGTGTTTATCTCCTATTCATAAGGTTTTCCCTGACCAATTTTTGAGTAGTGGATGGCCTCCTCCTTCTTCCTAGTCCATCTTAGTCTGTAAGCTGTGTTGAAACCTGTTGCACCATGTGCAACTCTCCTGACATCTGAAACACCAGTGGCACAACCTCAAGCCTCACAGTTATGTGCAAGCCTCACAGGATGACAAACTGACAGACAAATTTGTCTGCCTTTCCACCCTTCTCTTACCTAATTCCTACCTGGAACCTACCATTCTGTGGTCCCTAGGCACTCCCTCCTTTTCCTGGCTCTAGCGGGTTTGGGGCCTTCCTTGCCTCCTGCCCCTTTTTATCTGGATATCCTGCTGTTCCTGAGGTCCCTGAGGACACTCCTGCTCCCTCCTTTTCCTGGCCCTAGGGGGCCAATGCAAGGGGGTAAAAAGACCATATAGATTAATATTTATTATGAATATAAATGCAAAAGCCATTGATAAAATATTAGCACTCTGAATTCAAAAGCCTATTAAAAAGTATATGTACCAAGATCAAGTGTAGTTTGTCCCAGTAATGCAAGTGTGGTTTAACCTTAGAATATCAATCAAAGTATCTTCTCACTGTGAGGAACAAGACAATTATTCCTACTCTCACCAATGCAGTTCAACATTGTACTAGAAGTGTTTTAGCCAGAAAAATTAGGCAACAAAGAAAGAAAGATGGGAGTGAGGAAGGGTGGGAGGCAATTAAGGAAGAAAAAAACTGTATGAATTAATGGTATAAAAAGCAAGAAGGTAGCAGTAACAGTCTACCTTTTTACACACTACATGATTTTATACATTCCAGAGAACGATTCTATAAATTCCAATGAATCTGCAAAAAAGCTACAGGAGCTAATAAATTATTTGAGGAAAGTAGCAGTTCACAAGATTAACCTACAAAGCTTACTGCTGTGTTTTTGTATATCCGTAATGATCAAATAAAATTAGAAAAATAATTTAATTTACAATCACATCTAAAATAAGTCATTTTCTAGAAATAAACTTAACCAGGGATATGGAAGATTTGTACAGTGAAATCTATAAAACAGTACTGAAAGAATTTAAAGAAGACCTAAATGGAAAGATATCTCATGTTCATGGATTGGAAGACTTATTATTGTTAATATGTCAGTACTACCACATTGAGCCATAGAGTAAATGAATTATCTATCAAATTTTCAAAATCCTTTTTGTAGGAAGAAAAAAAAAATCCTTAAATTCAAATGGAATTGCAAGGAGCCTCAAAAAGCCAAAGTAAATTTGCAAAAGAGCAAAGTAAAAGAACTCACCCTTGCTGAATTCAAAATCTAAAAAGCTCCAGTTATCAAAATAGTATGATACTAGTATAAAGACAGACATATAGATCAATGGAGTAGAACTGAGTCCAGAAATCAACCTGTACAACTGTAGTTAACTGATTTTCAACAAAGGTGCTACATGGATCCATGAAGTGAATTACTTGCTTGAGAAGTTTGAAATGGTTATTATAACAGCCAAAACTGGAAACTAGTGATCCAGTCTCTAATTTAATTCACATTCTACTTTTCTTGCCATCATTCACTGCTGTGTACTCATATTACATTGTCAATATATTTTTTCTCCAATTCATTGAGTTTAAGGACTGAAGAGGTCCCTGATAGACACTGATTTAAGATTTCTGGGCCTTTCCACATGCAACTCCATGTTTCTGGAATGCATTTCATGGCCTCACATATTCACACCTTCTTATAATAGTAATCACCTTTCAGATATCAGTTGAATATTGTTTTTTAAAGATGTGTTCCCTAACCACACATTTTATTCTTCTACATAATCATATTTTTTAAAACAATATATTTTATTGTGTTTTGATGAAGGCTTACACGGGAGTTTAGGTTCCCATTCAAAAATTTCTACACAAATTCTTCAGTGACATTGATTACATTCTTCACAGTGTGAGAATGTTCCCAATGTTTCTGTTCCATTGCTTACATTTCCATTAATCTAGTTTTCCTGTCCCCTTACAGTCTCATTTTTGCTTTAAAGAAATTGTTGTTATTTGGTCTCACAAAGAATTTTTTTAAAGGAGCACAATATTCACAGTTAATATTCTTTATTTTGTAACTTAATATATCATTTAACTAAATGGCAATCTCAGGGCCTAGTTTCACTTAAGTTTTAATGAGTATCTCAGGGAAATAGTCTTGGAGAGTCT
>NW_006921591.1:32520972-32533398 GCF_000298275.1 Orycteropus afer afer
TCAGCTCTGCCTCTTGCTGCCTTTCCACTGAAGCTAGCAGTATCTATTCACTCAGACAGCTACTGGCTACTGAGGCTAAAAAGCCCAATATTGGCAAAAATGGCACAGTTCCAACATTACCAAACAATATGGCAGGCTATTGATTCAAGTTCACTGAAAGTCCCAAGATGGCCACGGCATGGCAGGCTGTTGAACAATGATGTGGGTATAAGCAGAGTTCAAGGATGCCATAAGAGAAAGACCATTCCCAAAGATGCTTCTTATATACAGGAAGCAGTCCACATTCCTAAAGCAGCTACTCAACTGCTCGTGGTAGATTCCACCATGGAACTGATTGACAGTCTCATCATAGGAAATAACTTCCTCCAGCTCCCCAGCCACTCAATCAGGCCCAGCCAAGTTGACATACAACCTTACCTACCACACCCATCAAACTAGGGTGTAGAACATGAACTTTATGAACAGTATTATGCCAATTGAACAAGATATCCCACAAAACTATAGTTAAAATCCTTTAAACTGAGGAAATCAATCCTTTGAGCTCTTTGATTATGCCCTAAAAGTATCTGTAAGTGGACTCCCTATATGCTCTACTAGATATATGAATATATGGGTATACAGTCACATACATGTGTATACATATGCATACATTTGTATATACACACCTATATATTCATATACACATACCAATAAATACATTTGTCTACATAAATATGTACTCATAAACACATTTTTCAGTCGTTGCTATTATGTCCAAATTATATATAGCAAAGCAATTATCAAAAATTTATTTTTCCTTATGTACAATTTAGTGACACCATTTACCTTCATTAAGCTGTGCACACTTTACCCTCAATCAGTGTTACATTTGCCATCAACCAAAATAACAAATGTCTACTATCTGAGAGTGAATCTCCCTTCTTCCCACTCTTTTTATCTGTGGTGTCTTAGTCTGGTTTCTCTAGAGAAGCAAACCAGGAAGATTTGTATGTGTGTGTGTGTGTGTGTGTAACAGAGATTTATCTCAAATAGCTCAGGCAGTTGTAGAGGCTGACTAGTCCAAAGTCAATGGGTCAGATATCAAGATGGAAGTTTCTCTTGACTAATATATCTTCAGGGGCTGACCAACACAAGATTGGCAGGCAATACAACAGGCTGCTGGCTTTGATGGCTAATGAGTCCAAGATTGGCAGGTAAGATGAGAGGCTGTTAGCTCAGTTTGTGAAAGTGATAGTCCCAAGATTGGCAGGCAATCCAGCAGACTATGGTTCAAGTCTAAGAACTGGAAGTCAGATGACGACTAGCCAGATACAGGATCCAGATCTAGCAAAAAAAAAAAAAAAAAAACAGAGAGCTTTTCTATCTATATTGTAAGCAGGCCACTCCCTAAAGGAAACTCTCTTTCAACTGATTAGCTGTTCATAGTAGATCTCATCATGGAGGTGATTACATTATATTAGATATCATCATGTGGGATGAACATATCTTAACTGCCAAACCATTTAGGTAATGGTCCTGCCATGCTGATATACAATCTTAAATATCATACCTGGTAACCTATAATGAACATTAGTTTCTGTATATTAGCCTGTCATATTTCATAAAAGTAAGAAGATACAATATTTGGGTGTTTTTTATTTTTTTTATTTGTGTATGTGTGTATGTGCATGTATGATTAATTTATTTTACTCAATGTGATGTCTTCCAGGTTCATCTGTGTTCCAAGACATTTAGAGAATTCTTTTCTTTATTGAAAATGTCGTTATTATGACACTTTCCTCTTATGTCTTTTTACCTCCCTGAGTTTAATCATTTAGAGAATGTCTGTCTCCTTCACCATGGATTCAATTCCCCTGGAAGGACCCAGGGAGGTTGTGACTCTCTATTCAATCTCCAGCAACCAACCCAATGTCCAGGATATGACATATATTTAATGAGTGTTGGTTAAATTAATGAGGAAAGGTAGAAAGAAAGGGAATGAGGGGAGAAAAGAGAAAAAGAAGGAGGATGGAAAGAAACAAAAAAGGTAGGAAGAGCAACAGTTGTTTGCACTTCTTTTACAAATGTAGTTATGTTACAATTTAGCTTCTTCAAATTTCAATATCCTCAACTAGAAAGTTACTAAAATTGTCTTGATAAGGATGTTGTTAGGATTATATTAGGTAATATATCTAAAATACATGTACCAGAACTTGGAACATTGAGTAGGTACTCAGCTGATATTACATCACTTTCCTCTACTTAACATTAGCTCTTTTTTTTTTTTTAGAATTTCCCTTAAATGATCTTGACTTAGTGTGAATCTTTGTTTAATTTGTGGGATTCACCCATCAAATAGATTATTAAGTGTTATTGCTTGATGATTTACTGTTGCTGAAGCCATTTATCTTTCACAGAGTTCAGACATCCACTAACAAAGCCCAGGGTGAGCACTAAATTTTGCAGAGGTCCTAAAAGGCTTTAAATATAAAAACAACATGCAACTTCATTTTCAGCTTACTTTGGAAAGTTGAGAAAGCATTACCCCCATTTTGTATGCATTACATTCAATTCCATGAAATACTCCATTGATTTTATAGTCCTTGTCATTAGCTGTTCAGTGTTTATATTATTTTGCTCTGTGATAGTTAGAAAATGTGTAAGAACATTATTTTCTGCATTTTTCCTCTGCCTCAAGGTTTCTTGCCCTTCAGACATTCCTTAGTTTTAGTGAGTATATTCCTCAGTTTTCATGTTTACTCCTGGTGAATTTTTGGAGTGTGGTGTTTGAGCACTGCAGATAGGCTTTTTCTGAGAATGTAGCTACATTTTTATTAAAAAAAAAAAAAATTCAATAGACCTAGAAGGTGTAATGATGTATAGATATTCAGGCTTTAAGTCCATAACACCAGCACTCAAATGTTATATTTACTTCTTCCTAGACTAGTACTAGAACTTTGGTGATGTAACAGGCTTGGCTACTACTGAAGAATTGGTGGTTAAAGCACATCCAGAGGAAACTCTGAAGAAAAGCCTAGTAATCTACTTCCTAAGTACGAATCATTGAAAATCCTATGGCACACAGTTCTACTCTGACACACATGACTTGGAATCCACTGCAAGATACCTCCCCCACACACAAAGCCACTGGGATTCTTAGATACTCAAAAAGAGGTAGTCTGTTTTTCTTTGGGTTTATTATTTTACTTTGGTTCCATTCACTGCATTCTCATGGCCGCCAAGTTGACTTGACTCATAGCAACCCCTCCTTGGCTTTTCAAGACGTTATCTCTACAGAAGTAGATGGCCCAACCTTCCACCCGAGAACTGTGTGGTAGGTTTGAACCACCAACCATCTGGATCTTCTCGGAAGTCTGTATGTGAGTCTGACCTCAGAGCTGGAGGGTGCAGAGATATGTCTAGAAAGATTAAAGATCATGAGCCAGTAACAAACAGTACACATAATATGTAGAGAGGAAGGAACACATTTCTGTACACTGGCATATTAAGTCATGGCTCCATCAATATGAGAGATATGAAGAAAAATAAATAGTTATTACATAATGAAAAGCACACAGAATTTCTTAAAAAAAAAAAATGCAATCCTCATTCAGAGACCCAAGAATTCATGCTATCTAAAAAATACAAATACAAATATATATATGATACTTCTGGTCACCAAAGCTGCACAAGCAAGCTCTGCTCAGTCATCAGAAAGCATGGAGAGAGGAAGCAAAGGCAAACACTTCTCTAATTGTGGAAGGCCTGCCAAAAGTGTTTGTGTTTAAATTAGTTTGTTTTTCTTCTTGCCTTTCCAAAATAAATTAGAATTTCTAAGCACTCCAGAAATACCTGGGCAGGAAAGAAGTATCCCAAATGTTACCACCTCAAGCAGAAGTCCCATACATAAATCACTGAAAGGTTTGTAACTAAACAATGGTTGCCTGAAGAATCAGAGGGAGAAGCTTGTGTCAGATGAAAGCAGAGTGAAGATTTTATGGGGATGATTTCCATCTTTTTACAGATAAAGGACTAGAACATTTGCCATTAACTTCTCTGCGCAGATGAGGAATTAAAGTTTTTTTTTTTTTTTTTAATGTAAAATGACATATTTTATTTTCCTTTGAAAATGGATAAAACTTTGAACCTGAAGTGACAAGTAACAGACCACCATGGAGTCTTTCTACTGTGGAACAGCTATTCCAAAGCTGTATTCTTTTACTTTTAAAAGCAGAGAGATTTGTAGACAATGGTCTATAAATCCAATTTTAAATTTGAAAAGGGTGAAGGAAATCTTGAGCTCCTAAAAATCTATTTTTTTTGCAAGATTTGTATATGTATCCTTTTACTCAAAGGATATCCTTTTACCCAAAGGAGCTCTGGTGGCATAGTGCCTAAGGCATTTGACTGCTAACCAAAAGCCTGGCAGTTCAAACCCACCTGCCACTCCTTGGAAAGAAGACTGGGCAATCTATTTCTGTAGAGATACCACTTCATAAACTCAAGAAAGGGTCACTATGAGTCGAACTGATGGCAGTGAGGGTTTGTTTGTTTGATTGTTTGTTTTGTTTTGCTTTTTACTCAAAACCTTCTAGGGAAGAATATGTCCTAAGCAGTACTTACAGTGTTTGAATCTGATGCAATGAAGAAGAAAAAAAAAAGTGAAAACCTTGAATTATATAAGTGGCCAGGAGACCTAATCCCAACACTGGTACAAAATAACTACTTTTGCCAAAGGATAAATACACATCAACTTGGTCTTAGTATCATTATTTATAATCTGATTAGAATGCTACATTTTCTACCTCATCAAACCAAATATATTCCATCGAGTCAATTCCAACACATAGTGATGCTTTAGAACAGAGTAGAAGTGCCCCATAGAGTTTCCAAGGCTGCAAATCTTCATGGAAGCAGACTGTCATGGAGTATTTCTACTGTGGAACAGTTATTGAATTACAACCAGCCAATAGCTTTGAGTTAGCAGCCTCGTGCTTAACCACTGCACCAACAGGGCTCCTCTTTCTACCTCACAGGGCTATTGAAAGGATCAATTAGATAAAAATACAGCTGTGTTATAATAATGATAACAGAAAGATTAAAATGACACCTATAATTATTTTTAATTGTATGTACAGTAACCCTCAATTACCATGTACAAGGAAGTACCATGATACAGTGTCACATTTCAGGAAATGATAAATAACCACCTTAGTACATTACAAGGAAGATCTGAAGCAAAAAGCTTTAGCAAGTATTCACAATAAAATATGAATAAAGAACATGGTAATGTGAGTTTTGATTCCAAAGAAGAATAGGCATCATTTTTCTTTGGATTCAGAAGAAATCTAGTGCATAGTAACTGTTTTATTAGCATAAATTTTCAGAGAAGAATGCTCCTTCACTCTCAGAAATGTGAAACATAACCCATATAATTATTTTTTAAATTAATTAGAGCTGACTATGTTAGGACAGAGTAGAACCTTCCCAGAGACCAATATGGATATACTTTACATTTGTTCATATATGACTCTTCAATTCTGAGTTTAAATGTCATCAATTGAACAGACAGAAAAGTAAATCATTCAAACTCCCAGTATGTTTAGCCACATTGGGTATAAATGGTTGGAATAAATAGTTAATCTTCAGCCTGTCACACATATAAAGAATTTACTGTGAATAAAATTGGGTAAATTCATATGCATGGAGTTAAGGGTACTTCAAAAGGCTAGACGATACTAAGATGATGAAAGATACATAGGTGGGTCATAGAGGAAGGGTTTGATGAGAAGAAGTTCAATCCCTAAACACACTTCTTCTGCCAACAATTTCCCTAATGTTCCCTAGTGTTATACTACAAAGGAAAAATATCACCTTTCTCTAAGGACAAGGGACCGAGGCTGGGATTGTAGATAGGTAAAAGTGTATTCTCATGTAACTACAGGTAGTCCTCAATTATGATGAGGTTCTGTGCTGATGACTCTGTCATAAATAAGTTCTAACATAAGTCAAATACCTCACTACCTTTTTAGTTTTCATTATTATTACCTTTTTTTTATCAGTATGTTTATAAATCATAACACTGAATATCTCCTACTAAAAATCTAAGAATGATATAATCAGCAAATTACACCTAGCAACATTGTATATAATATATATCATTAACAAAAAGATGTGCAACAAAAGTGGGGTTTGTTGTAATTCAAAGGTTGTTAACTCTCATCCTTACTTCTGTGAACTTATTATCATATTTCATTTAGTCTAATTAATTAATTGACCTTCAAGTATTGGCAGAATAGCTCTGTGTCTCTGATGTTTACTTGTCCTTTATAATGTCTGTGCATCTGTGGTTGTGTCTGTTGTACAGCCCATCCTCAAAATGTATCAGTGGAGTAAAAATTGAAATAAACATCAGATAAGAAATATGTAAGCTATAAATTTGTGCTTGAAATGTCTAGTATTCCTCCTCAACAACCATGGATTCAATACATGCTAGTTGATAGTATGGTGAGGAATGAAATGTATAGAGAAAATACACCATTATTATACTCAAGAGAGAAAGACAGGAAATGAAGAACTGAGCTAATGATTCCTAACGTAGCCCTTCATTTAATCCTTGTAAGAATTCCATAACAGATATCTGTAACCCCATCTTAAATTTAAGGAATAGAAGATAAAGTAACTTACCCAAGGTCACAGAGTTAAAAAAGTATTTGAAGAAAGTTTCAAGTTTTGGTCTTTCTGATTTAAAGTCAGTACTCTCTTTGGTAATATTATGTTACCTCCCCATATGTTTCAAAAAAGTTTGGTTAGCAACAGCCACAAATAATAAGACAACTTTTTTTCTGAGCTCCATGGTCATGAGGCTAGTAAATGGCACCAAAACAAAAGCTACTGCCATTGAGTAAATTCTGACTTGGAGTGAAACTATATGACAGAATAGAACTGCCCCATAAGGTTTCCAAGACTATAAATCTTTAGGGAATCATACTGCCTCATCATTCTCGTGCAGAGAGGCTGGTGTGTTCAAATCTTTGAACCTTTGTTTAGCAGCTGAATGTTTTAACCACTGCACCACCAGAGCTCCTTGTAAGTGTCACAGTCAACAATTAAACTACAAAAATACATGCCCTAAAACTGGAGATCCATTTGCAGAAAAATGAAACAAGATCTGTACCTCACACCGCACACAAAAACAAACTCCAGATGGATCAAAGACTTAAATGTGAAACCTAGAACTATACAGTTTCTCAAGGAAAATTTAGGCTCAAACTTAAGGGCCCTAATATTTAGTATAAATAGACTACCAAGCATAATTCAAAATGCACCAACAGCAGAAGAGAAGCCAGATGATTGGGACCTTCTAAAAATTAAATGTTTTTGTGCTTCCAAAGACTTCTCCAAAAGAGTCAAAAGAGAACCTACAGATTGGGAAAAAATATTTGGTAATAACGTATCTGACAAGGGACTTATCTCTAGAATTTATAGAACACTCCAACACCTCAATAACAAAAAGACAAACAATCCAATTAAAAAATGGGCAGAAGACATGAATAGACACTTCACCAAGGAGGATATTCAAGCGGCCAACAAACATATGAAGAAATGCTCACGATCATTAGCTATTAGAGAGATGCAAATCAAAACAACAATGAGATACCATCTTGCTCCAGCACTAGTAGCAAAGTTCAACAAGACAGAAAATAACAAATGCTGGCGACGTTGTGGAGAGATTGGGACTCTCATACACTGCTGGTGGGACTGTAAAATGGTACAACCATTGTGGAAAGCAGTATGGCGATTCCTTCAAAAGTTGGAAATACAAATACCATTTGACCCAGCCATCCCATTACTAGGTATATACCCTAAAGAAGTGAGAGCCATAACAAGAACAGATATATGCACGCCGATGTTCATCGCAGCACTATTTACAATAGCCAAAACTTGGAAACAACCTAGATGTCCAACAACTGAGGAATGGATAACCAAACTTTGGTACATTCACACAATGGAATACTATGCAACGCTAAAGAATAATGTAGAATCTGCAAAACACCGCATAACATGGATGAACTTGGAGGACATTATGCTGAGCGAAATAAGTCAGTCACAAAAGGACAAATATTGTATTAGTCCGTTATTGTGAAAGTTAAGGAAAGGTTTATATATTGGAGGACATTTTCTTTGTTGGTTACCAGGGGTGGGAGGGAAGGGGAGGGCATGCTGTTAGATAGATAGAGATAAATATTGATTTGGGTGAAGAGAAGGGCAATGTACCAAATGTGAGAGACCAATATGGCAGAATTGAGGATGAGAAAGACAGAGAGAGTTACATGGGCAGTACAAACAACAAATATGAACCCCTTTGCAAATACAATACTGAGTTGTCAATGAAAGCAAACATGGGTATAGGGACGGATAGATGGGTGAACAAGCTAAACAATTATGTATGTCTAAATGGAGAGTGTATCCAAGATGATATACAGGGTTGGCAGACAATGGGCCTCTCAGGGTGCAGAAGAGTATGAAGGGATGGACACTGGGAGGAGGTAACTATGGGGAGGAAGTGGGAGGGGAGCTGCTGCATTGTAAATTTTGGTCAATGACATGAGACAAAGTATATGTGAACTGCTGTATGAAAAGTGAATTTACTCTGTAAATCTTCACCCAAATCCTAATAAAAAAAAAAAATTAAAAAAAATACATGTCCTTTCCACTACATTGTGAAATTTCCACATGTGAGCTATAGTTAAGGAGGTAACACTAAGATACATTAGTATGTCTATTAAATAAAGGTTTATATATAGGGTATATGTATTTTACATACATAAAATATATGTATATGTAGATGAGTATATGAATAACAAAAATAAACAGCATATTAAATGCCTTGTTCCATCTTTGTGATATTAAAACAAGAATGAACAAGATATCACAAAGAAAATATATTGTGCATATTTTCATATTATAGCATTGAAGGATATTATTATATTGGATAAGCAAATAACTGATGAAAGAGTTTTAATTAACCTGGAAAATATATTTCTGACTTTCATAGAAGTTGTGGTAATCTACACAGGCCATTTCACTTTTTAACCTTGAGTCTTGAGAAAAAATAATTCCCAAAAGCTGCCTTCAAGTAAGATTGTTTTACTTTGGGGGATGTCCTTTTTGAAGAATTCAGTTACTTTCAAGAAACACTCAGTGAACTATTTTAGGGTAAACTGTAATTATTTTAATTATTCTTCAAGACAGTGCTGTATGAAATCCTTACTGACCACAAATTTGTTTATCAGTTCTATTCCCACCTTGTTTCCACAGCAATGCTGAGGATATTTTGGTACAAAAGTTTTAGAAATTCTCATCTTCACAACATTTCTGACACTCTAGTTGAAATATTACCTTGATTTGCAAATTATATATTCAATAAATGTTAATCATTTTTTTTTTATTACTGGCTTACTATGATATTTGTTTTAACATAAGCAAACACATACGAAAATTCACTTAGAATTTCACTGAGAGTTTACAAGTGTCTTTAAATGATGTTGGCTTTCAGTTAATTAGTATCTTTTCAAACTCCCTATCAGATGTTGCACCATGTCTGTGAACCTACGACAGGATGAAATATCTAAAAGTTCATTCAAAAATTGCATTTGATTCTGATCATCACATCAGACCATAAAATCCCTAAGTAATATTAAAATAGTTATCTTTATACTCTGGAAGTGTAGTGCTTAAAGTATTTGACTGCCAGAAGGCTGGCAGTTCAAACCCACCAGCCACTCCTCAGAGGGTAGATTGGGCAATCTGCTTCCATAGAGACACCACCTAGGAAACCCAAGGAGGGTTCATGTAAGTCTAATTGAGTCAACAACAGTGAGTTAGGTTTTTGGTTTTATAAATGTAAGACCAATAATTGTCCTTTGAAATAGGCAGATTTTAATATTTCCTCATCTTTAGTACTTTCCTTATTTATTTAAAAGCTTATTTATTTAACATAAATGCACATACATTAGGGATAGATGCATAAATTTTAACAGTTAATATGCCTTTCATGAAGAAAAATATAAACTACATATACAAATACACATAAATATGTGCACAACACAATCAAGTTTTATATATGTTTATTAAATTTTTAGATATCATTTTTAGTTTCTAGTATATCTGCTAGGAATTCTAGTAGCACAGTGCCTAAGGCATCTAACTGCTAACCAGAAGCTTGATCATGTATATACCCACATGCCACTCTGTGAAACAAGACTGGGCAATCTACTTCCATAAAGATTTACCATATCAGAAACTCAACAGGGGTCGCTATGAGTCAGAATCAACTCCATGACAGTGTTTTATATTTTATTTTTTTAGTGTACTTGTTTGTTATTGCAAATGGAAATTTTTCATAATAAATATAATGTTATAAAAAAGAAATTATGGGCTAAACATTGTAAATAACTCAGGAAGTTTAAATACCTTTACCCTCTTCCTCAAATGAGTTAATGATATTTTTAGCACATCTCAGACATTACTAATAGTTGGTCTTTATCTGATTATTTGCTTCATTAATTAGCTATGAAGGAGAACTTTAAATATTATCTAGAAAAAAAAAATACCAGAATTTATTTTAAAATAAAAATCAAAATAATGTAATTACCAAAATCATTTGCTGATTTTGACAAGCCAAATTACTTGGTTTCAACATTAATGAAAAAAGATGAACTCAACTAATTTCCATAATGGAAATTGAGTCAAATGCTTCCAGACATAGCTAATTATATAATTGGCTCTATCTTCCAGGTAAGAATGCTAGAAAAAACTAGACATTTTTTAAAACAAAAAATAAATAAATAAATAAACACATAAAAATACAGTAAAAAGTTTCTGGATAAAGAAAACAAAAATTCTCACAACTGGACTGTTGTTGTTATTTGCCGTCAAGTCGGCCCCGACTCATAGCGACCCCTCCTTGGGTTTCCGAGGCAGTATCACTACGGAAGTAGGATTGCCCAACCTTCCTTCCAAGGAGTGGCTGGTGGGTTTGAACCGCCAGCCTTCTGGTTAGCAGTCAAGTGCCTTAGCCACTATGCTACCAGAGCTCCCCACAACTGTACTAGGTACCTTAAGGACTAGGTACCTTAAATGGAGATAATACTGAAGTTGTCAAAGATTTTATTTTACTTAGACTCACAATCAACATCCATAGAAGCAGCAGTCAATAAATCAAATGATGTGTTGCATTGGGAAATCTGTTGCTAAAAACAGCTTTAATGTGTTAAAAAGCAAAGATGTCATTTTGAGGTTTAAGATGTGGCATGGTATTTTCAACTGCTTCATATGAATAGTAGCATAGTGCCTAATTCTCTTGACTGCTAACCACAAGGCTGGCGGTTCAAACCCACCAGCCACTCCTCAAAAGGAAGTTTGGGCAATCTACTTCCATAGTGATACAGCCTAGGAAACCCAAGGAGGGGTCACTATGAGTTGGGTCTGACTTGATGGCACGTAACAACAACAACAATAACATATGAATGTTATAGGAACTCTGGTGGTACAGTATCTAAGCCATTTAACTGCTAAACCAGAATGTTGGTGGTTCAAACCCACCAGCTGTTCCACAGAAGGAAGATGGGAGTAATCTACTTCCTTAAAGGTTTACCCATGGAAACCAAATGGAGGTCACTATGAGTCAGAATCAACTAATGAAAATGGGTTGGGTTTGGTTGTCATATGCATGTGAAAGGTGGACACTGAGTAAGGAAGACTGAAGATGAATCAATGCAACTGAATTGTGGTGTTGGTGAAGAATATTGAGTAAACTGTGAACCACCAGAAGAATGAAGAAATATATACTGGAAGAAGTATAGATAGAACGCTCCTTAGAAGGGAAAATAGCAAAACTCTGTCTCCCATACTTTGGACATATCATCAGGAGGGATCAATCCCTGGAGAAGGATATCGTATTTGGTAATGCAGAGGTCAGTGTAAAGAGCAAGACCGTCAATGAGATGGGTTTACACAATGGCTGAACAATAGGCTCAAATATAGCAATAACTCTAAGGATGGCTCAGGAATAAGCTGTGTTTTGCTCTGTTGTACATAAAGTTGAGATGAGTTGACTGGATGACACTGAACAACAACAGTAATCTAAGAAAAAGGAAACTTGGAGAAGTAAGCCATCATTTGTGATTCCATTAACTGGAGAACATCTGCCAAATGTGGAAAAGTATACTGAGAGTATGAAAATATTAAATGTTGAACAGAGCATTAAGAAAACTCATGGGAGGTTCCAGCAAGATGGTGGACTAGGCAGAAAGACTGCACAGACCCTCTCCAACAAAGAAAAGAGAAACCAATTAATACAGACACAGAAGATAATCCTGGACCCCTGAGCCTTGAAGGGAAGGATATAGAAGTGGGCTAAACCCCAACTAGCAGAAGAATTTG
>NW_006921591.1:32537288-32543165 GCF_000298275.1 Orycteropus afer afer
AAAAGCTCATGATAGGGATAAAAATTAGAGTTAGGGAACTATCAGGGAAATAAGATATGGTTGATAAATCCTTATAATACATTCTTATGGATAGGGTTAACTGGACCCAAACTTGAAAAATAGCAGAATATAATTTTATAGAAACAAATGAAAAAAAGATTGAAATATTTTGAATAATTACAGTGACTAAATGTAGATTAAGATGATCATAGAATATCATTCCCCTGCTGTTGCTGTTAGGTGCTGTCAAGTAGTCTCTGACTCATAGCAACCCTGTGTACAACAGAACAAAATACTGCTCAGTGGTGTGCCATCCTCATAATCTTTGCTGTACATGAGCCCATCATTGTAGCCACTGGGCCAATTCATCTTGTTGAGGGTCCTCCCATTTTTTGCTGACCCTCATCTTTTCCAAGCATGATATCCTTCTCCAGGGAAGGATCATTTCTGACAACATGACCAAAGTAGATGAGACAAAATATAGCCATTCTTGCTTCCAAGGAACACTCTAGCTCCATTTTCTCCAGGACAGATTTGTTCATTCTTCTGGCAGTCCATTATGGTTTCAGTATTCTTCACCAACACTAGAATTGAAAAGCATAAACTCTACCTTAGTCATCCTCATTCGTTGTCCAGCTTTCATGTGCATATGAGGTGATTGAAAACACCATGGCTTGGATTAGACACATTTTAGTCTTCAATGTGACATCTTTGCTCTTAAACACTTTAAATAGGTCTTATGGAGCACATTTGCTCAGTGCAGTACAATGTCTCATTTCTTAACTGCTGCTTCCATGGGTGTTGACTGTCAATCCAAGTAAAATGAAATTTTTGATAACTTTAATCTTTTCCCATTTATCGTGATGGTACTTATTGGTCCAATTGTGCGGATTTTTGTTCTCTTTATGTTGAGGTATATTCTGTACTTCAGACTGTAGTATCTAATCTTTGTTAGTAAGTGCTTCAAATCATCTTCACTTTCAGTAAGCAAGGTTGTGTCATCTGCATATTGTAGGTTGTTAATGAGTCTTCTTCCAGTCTTGATGCTACATTCTTCTTCATCCAGTCGAGCATCTCAGACTAATTGCTTAGCATACAGATTGAATAAGAATGGTGAAATAACACAATGCTGATGCACACCCTTCTCAATTTTAAATAATTCAGTATTCCCTTGTTCTGTTTGAACAACAGCCTCCTGAACTATGTACAGGTTGCTCATAAGCACAATTATGTGTTCTAGAATTCCCATTCTTCTCAATGTTATCCACAATTTATTATGATCCTCATGGTCAAATGTTTTTGCATAGTCAATAAAACACAAATAAACATCTTTCTGGTATTCTTTGCTTTCAGCCAAGATCCATCTGAGATCCGAAATTATATCCTTTTTTTCTAGATCCTCTTCTGAATCCAGGTTGAATTTATGGAAGTTCCCAGGCAATATACTGCTCTAATAATTTTTTAAATTATCTTCAGAAAAAACATTACCTGCACAAGATATTAATGTTGGTGTTTGATAATTTGGATATGTTGTTGGATTACCTTTTTTTGGAATAAGTACAAATATGCATCTCCTCCAGTTATTTGCCCTGATAGCTATCTTCCAAATTACTTGGTATAAATGAGAAAGTGCCTCCAGCACAGCATCCTTTCATTGAAAAATCTCAGTGGGTACTCTGTCAATTCCTAGTGTCTTGCTTTGCACCAATTCCTTCAGTGAAGCTTTGACTTTTTCTTTCAGTATCATTGGTTCTTGATCATATTTCACTTCTGGAAATAGTTCAACATTGACTAATTCTTCCTTGCAATAATACTTCCATCTTCTTTTGATGCTCTCTGCATCATTCAGTATTTTACCCATAAAATCCTTCAAAATTGCAAGCTGAAGTTTGAATTTTTTGTTTAGTTCTTTTAGCTTGAGAAATGCCAAGTGTGTTCTCTTTTGTTTCTCTAACTCTAGATCTTTGCACATTTCATTTTAATCATTTACTTTGTCTTCAAAAGCTGATTTTTGAAATCTTCTGTTGAGCTCTTTAATCTTGTCATTTCTTCCATTTCTTTTAGCTACTCTCCGTTTAAGAACAAGTTTCAGAATCTCTTCTGACATCCATTTTCATCTTTCGTAATGCCCTAGCTATGTTAAATTCCAATGTGACTTGTATCCAGAAGAATGGTATTGTACAGCACCTCAAATTCCTTTTATAATTTCTTCTCAAACAAAGAGGAAAAAATTGAGAGAAGATAACATGACTGAAAATTAAGAAACTAGCAGAAAGTAATGTACTCAGAGAGTATACAGATAAGGAAATAATCACAACACTGCTAACCAGAAAGCTGATGGTTGAAACCCACTAACCAGTCCACAGAAGAAAGATTGAGCAATCTACTTCCATAAAGACTTTCCACCTCTGAAACCCAAAGGGAATCATTATGCATTGGAATTGACTCACTGACAGTGAGGTGTTTTTTTTTTTTTTTTAATTTAATATTTTGAGGAAAATTAAAGACTGAAGATTTCAGTAGAGCACTGAAAGCAATATAAAAGTAAAACAAATCAAATTTTAGAATCAACATATGATAAAATAACTAAAAGTTAGAATTCAAAAGATAGGTTTAGCAACATAAATGATATAGATTAAATGAACTAGTAAACTAAAGGGTAGGTCAAAAGAAAATATGTGAAATAAAGTCTGGAGAGAATAAAAAAGATATAAAAACAAGGAGATATAAATAGAATAGAAAAGATGACAATATGTAAATTGAAGAGGAGACAGACTATATGGAAACCATCATACTTGAAAAGATATTTTCTAAGAATTTTCAAAACTGGTGAAAGAGATACAACTATTGAATCTAGAAGGACTATCAACTCCTAGCAGGATGAATACAAAGAAAACCACATCTAAGATAACCAAGCTAGAACAGCTGAAAATTGAAGGAGAAAGAAACAGTAAACATAGAGAAGACAAAATAATTATAGGAAAGTTATATCTTTGTTAAAATAAAATAAAATAGAAAGATAACATCAAAGTCACTTTTAAAAAGACTGTCAAATTAAATTCTATAACCGGATAAAAAAAGAATACATTCAGATGAATGCATAACAAACACATTAGAAAAATTGATTAACTCTTTTGCCAGCATAAACTACTAAAGGAAACACTACATGGTGTCATTACAGCCAAAAAAAAAAAAAAAAAAATTGATGAAAACTTGTGTGGTAGTTAAGGTTGAATGTCAAGTTGGCTGGGTCTGATTGAGTGGCTGGGCAGCTGGTGGTAGTTATTCCCCATGATAAGACTGGTAATCAGTCAACTGCATGGTGGAATCTATTGTGAGCAGCTGAGTAGCTGCCTTAGGGATGTGGTCTGTTTCCTATATATAAGGAGAAGCTTTGGAGAATGGTCTCTAGCTTATGGCATGCTTGAACCCTGCATGCAGCCGTGTGGTGGTTCAGCAGCCTGCTATGCTCTGTCAACCTTGGGACTTTCAGTAGACTTGAATTAATGGCCTGCCATGTGCAGGGAGTAATGCAGGCAAAATACCAAATACTGGGGAAAACCTAGAAAGTAAAGTGAATTCTCCCACAAAAAGAGTCACAGGACACGCAAAAAGCAGTGAACTGATGGCCTACCCAAATTAACATGATGAAGACAGTGAAAACACAATTCAAAAAAACAAAGTCACTGCCATTGATTTGATTCCAACCCATAGCAACCAACCCCCGTTGCATTTCTGAGGCTGTAAATTTTTACAGATGATCACTCCATCTTTTTTTCCATGTTGCAGCTTGTGGTTTGAACTGCTGACCTACTGGTTAGCAGCCAAGTGTCTTATCTACTACATCACTAGCACTCCTTAATATATCTAAGGTTGATTAAATAATGGGGGAAAAAAAGTGGAAAAAATATAATACAGTAATGTTAAGCTTAATTAAAGAGTTAAGGGAAAACATAGACAAAGATCCAAAGAAACAAGGAAAATACTGCAAGAACAAAAAGGGGATCTTAAAAAAAGAAAAGAAAAAGTATTGCAACTGGAAAGAACAGTAACTGAAATGAGAAACATACCAGAAGGAATTACCAACATATTTTATCAGGATAAAGAAAGAAAAGAATCAGCAAATTAAAGGATAAGATATTTAAAACTACTTAAAATGAAGTGTAACAAGAATCAAGAATAAGGAATACTGAGTACAGTTTAATGGAGTTATGAGAAAAAAAAAAGAGCTGATACAGACACGGTGGGAATTTCAGGAGATGATAGAAAAGGATAGAAAGGATATTTGAAGAAATAATGACACAAAATTTCCCTAATTTAATGAAAGACTTGAAGCTACAAATCCAAGATTCACAAAGAACCAGAAACAGTATATTTTCAATCCAACATATACCTGTTGTTAGGTGCCATGAAGTCAGTTCTGACTCAGAGTCCCTATGTACAACAGAATGAAACAATGTCTGGACCTGTGCCAGCCTCACAATCCTTGCTATACCTGACCCCATCATTGCAGTCATGGTGTCAATCCATCTTATTAAGGGACTTCCCATTTTTTGCTGACCCTCTACTTTACCAAGCATGGCATCTTTCTCCAGGGAATAGTCCTTTCTGACAACATAATCAAAGTAGGTGAAAAGCAGTCTGGCTATTCTCACTTCCAAAGAATATCCCAGCTGCACTTCTTCCAGGACAGATTTGTTAGTTCTTATGTCAGTCCATGGTACTTTCACTATTCTTCATCAATACCACAACTCAAAAGCATCAACCTTAAAAAAAAAAAAGAAAGAAAGAAAGAAAGAAAAATATGCTTTGGGTTCATATTTACAAAGCAAATTTGTTTTACGTTCAACGGATAATGCACATTTAATTTCATGCTCCACTTACCATCCCCAACTGTAACAAACTCCCCTCCCATCCCATCCTTGTGACCACTTCCTCCCTTTGCCCTTCTTAACTATGCATTCCTATTTGTCCAGTTGTCCATTTTTGTGAATACTGTCCTTCTGGTGTCTCAAGGCAGATTTCTCTAAGAGGTGCATCTCACTAGAGTAGGTGAGTGTATCTTGCTGAGGTAGGTATTCTGCATGTAGGTATTTCTACTATTGGGCTGAGAGACAGTCCATGGGAGTGAGTCCATTTGTAGGCTTGAAGGGCAACCTGGGGCCACAGTCTCAGGGGTTCCATCACACTCTATCCTACCAGTAATTCTGGTCATTTTTGTGTTTTTGAATTTTGTTCCACATTTTTCCTTCCACTCTATCCAGGATCTCCAGTTCTAATCTCTTTCCAAGTGTTTGGCATTGGTAGCTGGGGAACATCTGGTTCTTCTGGTCTTGGGGTAATTAAGGCAGAGGTCCTGGTGGTACCTCTTATCCTCTACTATTTTTTTCCAGATGCCTTTGATTTTCTTCGCTCTTCTTTGAGTCTGATGAGAGGAGACCAAGAGTTGTATTTTATACGGCCGCTTAAAAGCATTTAAGACCTGAATTTCTACTCACCGAAGCAGGTTATAGAAGGAGATTTTTATGTGCTATGTTGTGCCAGTCAGCCCCAGGGTTACAGGTGAGGAGAGACAATTCAAGGATGCCTGAAGTAGCAAGCAAGAAGAGCAGGAGAAAGGGGATTAAAAGCCAGGAACCCAGACAGAAGAGCAGTCAGCCCAGGGTTACAGGTGAGGAGAGACAACTCAGTGATGCCCAAAGTAGCCAGTGGGAAGAGCAGGAGAAAGGGAATTAAAAGCTAGGAAGCCAGAGAGAAGAGCAATCAGCCAAAGGGATTAGTTGAGGAGAGAAAACTCAGGCCTGCCCAAAGCAGCAGGACAGATCAAGAGAAAGGGGATAAAAGCCCGGATCCCAGACAGAGGAGCAGTCAGCCCCA
>NW_006921591.1:32547095-32560808 GCF_000298275.1 Orycteropus afer afer
GGATCAGGCAGTGTTTCGTTCTGCTGTGCATGGGGTCGCTATGAGTCGGAAACCACTCGATGGCACTTAACAACAACAACAACAACATGTTGTGCCAGTGGAGCATTATGTCCCCTTAGACTATAGTCCCATGTTTGCAGGCCTTCTGTTGCTTCTGTAATGTATGTGACTAATTTTGTAGCACAAGTGCATATGTAAGATTATCTTCAGCCAGATCTGTCCTTGGTCTAAGGTATATTCTTATTTGCCTACTCCCACTTGATCTTCTCATCTATCTATGCATTAATCCATAGCCTGGTATTTGGTGTTAGTGGTAATGCAGTATTGTGCATGTATTAGTATTTTTCTCTGTTTTCTATACCTTATTTGTACATTTCAGTGTCCTTTCTTTCCCCAATATCATCATGTCACAGGATCTTTCCATACCATCCCTCCCCTCACTCAAATGAACATATGGCCCCCATCTAGTCTGAAATTTTCCCTCCCCTTCCCTCCCATCCCTAGTAAGTAAACAAAGTAAATTTCCTTCCCTTAGTAAACCTTTCCTTGACTTTTTTACAATAATGAGCTCATATAATATTTGTCCTTCTGTGATTGGCTTAATTCATTCAGCATTATGTCTTCTAAATTCATTCACGTTGTAAGAGGATTCATGTATTCTTCATTATTCTTTAATGTTGCTAATATTCCATTGTGTGAATGTACCATAGTTTTGTTATCCATTCATCTGTTGATGGACATTTAGATTGTTTCCATTTCTTTGCTCTAGTTAATTGTTCTTTAAACAACATGAGTGTGCATATGTCTGTTCATGTCCTGTCTCTCACCTCTTTGAGATATATTCCCAGTAATAGAATTGCTGGATCAAATGGCATTTCTATTTTCAGTTTTTTAAGGAAACATCATACCATTTTCCATAATGGTTGTACCATTTTGCAGACCCACCACCAGTATATGAGAGTTCCAATATCTCTGCAATCTTGCCAACATTTGTTATTTTCTGTCTTATTGATCTTTGCTTTTATTGGTAGAGTGAGATGATATTTGATTTTGCATCTCTCTAATGGCTAATCAGGAGCTCTGGTAGCATAGTGGCTAAGGCATTTGACTGCTAATCAGAAGGCTGGTGGTTCAAACCCACCAGCCACTCCTCGAAAGGAAGGTTGGGCAATCTGCTTCCATAGTGATACCATCTTGGAAACCAAAGAGGGGTCATTATGAATTGAGTCCAACTCAATGGCACATTAAAACAACAACATAACAATGGCTAATGATCATGAGCATTTCCTCATGTGTTTATTGGCCACCTGCATATCCTCTTTAGTGAAGTGTTTGTTCATTTCCTTTTCCCATTTTGAATTGGGTTGTTTGTCTTTTTGGTGTTGAGGTGTTGAAGTTTTCTACAAATCTCAGAGATAAGTTCCTTGTCAGATAAGTCATAGCCACCTTTTTTCCCCCCAATCTGTAGTTTCTATTTTTACACTTTTGGAGAAGTCCTTAGATATGCATAAGAATTTAATGTTTAAAAGGTCCTAGTCATATAGCTTCTCTTCCACTGTTTGTGCATTTTGAGTTATACTTGATAATCTATTTATGCCATAAATTAGGCACCTAGATTTTCCCTTACTTTATCTTTGATGTGGGAGCTCTGGTAGCATAGTGCCTAACATATGTGACTGCTAACCAGAAGGCTGCTGGTTCAAACTCACCAGCCACCACTCCTCAGAAGGAAGGTTTGGCAATCTACTTCCATAGTGATATCACCTCGGAAACCCAAGGAGGGGTCCCTATGAGTTGGATCTGACTCCTTGGCAGTGGGTTTTGGTTATCTTTGATGAGCTTGATAGTTTTGGGTTTTATATTTAAGTCTTTGCTCCAACTTGAGTTTGTTTATGTGTATGGGGTGAGGGATGGGTCTTTTTTCATTTTTCTCCAAGTAGATATCCAGTTTTGCCAGCACTATTTGTTTAAGAGTCTATTTCTCCATTCAGTGGTTTTGGTCCTTTGTCAAAGATCACTCTCCATAGATGGATGGGTCTATTTCTGGGTTTTCAATTCTGTTCTACTGGTCTACCTGTCTATCATTGTACCAATACCACACTGTTTTGACTACTGTGGCTGTATAGTAAGTTTTGAGATCCAAAAGTGTGAAACATCCTACTTTGTTTTTCTTCTTCAGCAGTAACTAAAAACATCAACTCTTCTTCTGTCTTCCTCATTCATTGCCCAGTTAACATGCATATGCAGAGATTGAAAATACTTTGTGTTTGTTGAGGTACACCTTAGTCTTCAAAGTGACATCTTTGTTGTTCAGCTCTTTAAAGAAGTCTTTTGCAGTAGATTTGCTCATGGTAATACACCATTTGATTTCTTGACTGCTGTGTCCACTGATGTTGATTGTGGATCCAAGTAGAGTGAAATCTGACAACTTTAATATTTTCTGCATTTATCATGATGCTACTTATTGGTACGGTTGTGAGGATTTTTGTTTTCTTTATGTTGAGGTGTAATATTTAATATTTGTCAGTAAGTGCTTC
Organism: Orycteropus afer afer; assembly: GCF_000298275.1. Taxonomy (NCBI): domain Eukaryota; kingdom Metazoa; phylum Chordata; class Mammalia; order Tubulidentata; family Orycteropodidae; genus Orycteropus; species Orycteropus afer. Next base: position 32,549,633 of record NW_006921591.1, read on the forward strand.
AAGTCATGTTCACTTTCAGCAAAGATGATTGTATCATCTGCATGTCACAAGTTGTTAATGTGTCTTCCTCCAATCCTGATGCTGCATTCTTCTTCCTATAGTCCATCTTCTGGGATTATGTGCTCAGCATACATATTGAATTAGTATGATGAAAGTATGCAAACTTTAAGCACATCCTTCCTGATTTTAAGCCATGTAGTATCCGCTTGTTCTGTTTGAACAACAGCCTCTTGGCCTCTTGTACAGGTTTCTCAGGAGCACAATTAAGTATTCCGGAATTCTCTTTCTTCTCAGTGTTATCCATAGTTTGTTATGGTATACACAATCAAATGTTTTTGTATAGTCGATAAAACACAAGTAAATATATATTTTGGTGTCCTTTGCTTTCAGTCAAGATCCATCTGACTTCAATAATGATATTCTTCATTCCACATCCTCTTCTGAAACCAGCTTGCATTTCTGGATATTCCCTGTTAATATACTGCTGCAACCTGTTTTGGATTATCTTTAGAGAAAATTTGCTGGTGTTTGGTATGAATAATATTGTTCAATAATTTCCACATTCTATGAGATAACTTCTCTTTAGAATGGGTACAAATATGGATCTCTTCCAGTCACTTGTCCAGGTGGCTATCTTCTAAATTCTATGGCGTAGATGAGTAAGTGCCTCCAGCATGGTATCGATTTGTTGAAATATCTCAATGGGTGTTCTGTCCATTCCTGGATCCTTGCTTTTTTGCCAGTTCCTTCATTGTAGCTTCGACTTCTTCCTTTAATACCATTTGTCCTTGATCATATGCTACCTGCTGAATTGGATGATCATCAACCAATCCTTTTTGATACAGTGACTCTTTATATTCCTTCCATCTTCATTTGATGTTTCCTGCATCATTCAATATTTTACCCATAAGACCTTTCAATATTGCAACTCAAGACTTGAAATTTTTCTTCATTTCTTCAGCTTGAGAAATGCCTATTGTATTAGTACATTTTGGTTTTCTAACTCCAGGTCTTTGCACATTTCATTATAATAATTGACTTTGTCTTCTCAAGCTGCCCTTTGAAATTTTCTGTTCAGCTATCTTATCTTGTTATATATTCCTTTTGTTTTATCTCCTCTCCAACCAAGAACAAGTTTCAGAGTCTCATCTGACTCCATTTTGATCTTTTCTTCCCTTCCTGTCTTTTTAATGACTTCTGGTTTTCTCCATGGATGATGATCTTGATGTCATCCCACAGTTCATCTAGTTTTCAATCATTAGTGTCCAATATGTCAAATCACTTCTTCAGATGGACTTTATATTCAGGTGGGATTTAATCAAATTGGCTTTTGTGGACTTGTTTTAATTGCCATCATCTTCAGCTTGAGCTTCCATATGAGCAATTGGTGGTCTGTTCCACAGTCAGTTGATGGCTCTGTTTTAGCTGAAGGTACTGAGCTTCTGCATTGTCTCTCCCCACAGATGTAGTCTATCTGATTTTTGTGTATTCCATCTGGTGAGGTACTCATGTATAGCTGCTCTGTTTATGTAGTTGAAAAATATTTGTAATGAATAAGTGGTTGGTTCTGCAAAATTCTATTATACAATCTCCAGGGTCATTTCTATCTCCAGGGTTATATTTTCCAACTACTAGTGATTCTTCTTTGTTTCCAACTTTCACTTTCCAATCGCCAGAGATAACAGATAAACCTTGACTGTATATTTTGTCTATTTTAGACTGCAGAAGTTGTTAACAATCTTCAGTTTCCTCATCTATGGTTTCCCTGGTTGGTGTGTAAATTTGAATAATAGTAGTTTTATCTGGTCTTCCTTGTACATGTATAGATATTAACCTATCATTGACAGCACTGTACTTTAGAATAGATCTTTAAAGTTTTTTTTGTGATGATGAATGTCACTCCATTCCTTTTTAATTTGTCATTCCCACAATAGAGCATATGGTTATCTGATTCAAAATGGACAAATCCAGTCTATTTCAGTTCACTTATGCCCAGCATATCGATCTTTATGCATTCCATTTTATTTTTGACGACTTTGAATTTTCCTAGATTCATGATTCATACATTCCATGTTCTGATTATTAATAGTTGTTGGCAGCTGTTTCTTTCCCTTTTGGGTTGTGCCTCATCAGCAAATGGAGGTTCTGAAATCTTTGCTCTGTCCAATTCATTAAGGTTGTCTTTCCCTTGAAGAGGCAGCTTTCTCGCAGTTGTATTTTGAGTGTCTTTTGACCTGAACAGCTCATCTTCTGGCACTATTTCAGACACTGTTTCAGGGCTGTTCATCAAGTTTTCCAGTAATATATCAGAGTGTTTCTCTGCTATTCATAAATTTTTCTCTGGCCAATTCTTTGAGAAGTGGATGGCCTCTTCCTACTTCCAAGTTTGTCTTAATCAGGAAGTTCCATTGAAACTTCCACCTAGATACATCATATTGACCCTCTCAAACAATATAGAATCCAGGAAGCATTGAGAAAGGAGAAACAGTCACTTACAAAGAATCCCCAAGAACATTGTGTTGATTTATTTGCAGAAACATTGGAGGCCAAAAAACAATAGAATGTAATATTTAACATACTGTGAGAGAAAAATAAATAAAACAGCTCTCAACCAAGAGTGCTAAATACACAGCAAAATTGTCCTTCAAGAATGAGAGTGAAATTAAACCATTCCCTGACAAACAGAAGTTGAGGGAGTTTGTATCCACTAGGTTGCCCCTACAAAACATATAATGGGAGTTCTAAAGAGAGAAGGAAAAGACACTAGAAAGTAATTCAAAGATATACATAAAAAGGGAGATCCCTAATAAAAACAATTGTATGCACAACTATAAGGGCTATTAATAAAGTATTTATAGTAGGTAATTCTATTTGTTTTGTCCTTCATGCTTTTTAATGATACTTGCAAAAAACAAAAATAAGGAATAAATTTATGCTCCAGGAAACATGAAATAACAAGATGTGATATCAAGACTACTGACAACAAAAACAAAATGGGGAAAGAGGGCAGGAGGAAAGCTACAGGTATAGAATTTCTAGTATTTTTTTGAAGTTAAGTTGGTACCAACTTAAGATGTTATAAATACAAGCTCTTAAATATAACATTCATGGTAATCACTAACAAAATATCTATAAGTAAAAGACAAGGAGAAGGTAACCAAAATGGCTCATTACAATCAACCAACAACAAAAAAAAAGCAAGCAGTAATAAAGGATACAGAAGAAAAGAAAATAAAAAAGGCTTAAGACACACAAAAACAAATAAAAAATGGCAGTTGTAAATCATTCCTTATCGGTAATTGTAATGAATGTAAGTGGACTAAATGCTCTAATCAAAAGGGAAAGAATGATAGAATGGATTAAAAAAGTATGATGTTATAGTGCCTAAGGCATTTGACTGCTAACCAGAAGGATGATGTTTCAAAACCACCGCCCCTCTTTGGAATGAAGATTGGGCAATCTACTTCCATAGAGATGCCACATTGGAATCCCAAGGAGTGGTTGCTATGTCAGAAATAACTCAATAGCAGTGAGTTTGGTTTTAGTTTTTGGTATACTTACAAGAGACACAACTTAGACCCAATGACAGAAATAGGCTGAAAGTGAAAGGATGAAAAAATATTCCATACAAGTGACAACAAAATGTGAACTGTGGTGGCAATGTTAATATCAGACAAAGAAGACTTTAAGAAAAAAAATATGTCACATGAGATAACAATGGACATTGTATAATGATGAGTTGATTCATCAGAAAGAGTTAACAATTATAAATCTATATATATCAACTTTTAGAGCATCTAAATATATAAAACAAACATGGGTTAAAATTGAAGGGAGAAATAGATAGCACTGATAATTGCTGGAGACATCATCATACCACTTTCAATATTAGCTAGAATATATAGAAAGAGGATCAACTAGGAAACAGACCCTGAATGACACTATAAACCAACTAGACTTAAAAGACATACACAGAACACTCCACCCAAAAGGAGCATAATATACATTTTACTCCAGTGCAAATGGATTATTCTCCAGGATAGATCAAATGAAAGGACACAAAGCAAGCCTTGATAGATTAAAAAAAAAATTGAAATCACACAAAGTATTTCCTCTGAACACAACAGAGTTGTCTCAGGGTAGTTTTCTAGAGAAGCAAAAACAGTAAAAAAAAATACATACATATATATTTACATATATATTATATATATACATATATATATATATATATGTATATACATATATACATATATATATGTATATATGGAGAGAGAGAAAGAGATTTATCTTAAGGTAATGATTCCCACACTTGTAGAGACTGGTAAGTCCCAAATCTGTGGTTCAAACATCAAGCTGAAGGCTTATCCAGACTTACACAGGACAGGCAGGGAATACCACAGGCTACTGGCTTCAAAGGCTAAAAAATTCCAGATGAGCAGACAAAATGGCAGGCTGTGGACTCACAGGATGTGAACGTATCAATCCCCAGATCAACAGGCAATGTGGCAGGTCACTTATTCAGTTCCAGGAACTAGAGATGATAATGAGCCAGATAAATAAGATCCAGATCACCACTATATATATATATCCCATATATATTACAAGCAGGCCATACCCAGAAGGAAACTCTCTTTCAACCAATGGGCTGCTCCCAGCAAATCTCATCATGAAGGTGATTGAATTTTATCAGATCTCATTATGGAGAATGACTACATCATAAATGCTATACAAGTTAGAATCATGGTCCAACCAAGCTGACCTATGACCTTAACTATAACAGGAGGAAAGCTGGAAATCAATAACAGAAAGAAAATAAAAAGGCAAATGCACAAAATATGGAAATTAACCACACGCTATTAAACTATCAATGGGTCAATGAAGAAATAAAAAATTTCCTAGTGTCACATACAAATTAAAGTACAATATATAAAAAAAAATTAGAGGTTGCAGTAATGGCACTACACACAGAGAAACTTATATTAATAAATTCCTGCATAAAAAAAGAACTATTGTAAATCAACAACTTAACTTGACAACTTCAAGAACTAGAAAGGAAAATGCAAACTAAGCCTAAACCTACTAAAAAAAAAAAAAAAAAAAAAAAAAAAAAAACCTCACTACTGTCGAGCTGGATTTGACTCATAGCGACCCCTCCTTGGGTTTCTGAGGTGGTATCTCTACAGAAGTAGATTGTCCAATATTCCTTCTGAGGAGTGTCTCATGGGTTTGAACTGCCAGCCTTCTGGTTAGCAGTCAAATGCCATAGGCACTGTGCCACCAGAACTCCTCTTAACTTACTAGGAGAAAGAAAATAACCAAGATTAGAGAAGAGCTAAATTAAATTATAAACAGAAAAATAATAATGAAAATCAATAAAACTAGAAGTTGTTTAACTGAAAATTAACAAACTGTTACCTAAACTGACAAAGATAAAATGCAAAGAAACAAAATAAAAAATGAAATAGGGGACAATCCAACTGGTTTGGCAGAAATAAAATTATGACAGAATAATGAGAATTATGACAGAACAATGGGATAGCAACAAACTGGATGATCTAGACAGAATGGACAAATTCTCAGAAGCATATATCCTACACAAACTGACTCAAGGGAAAATTGACAGTTTAAACAGAACCACAAAAAATCATGTCAAATAAGTTATCAAAAAAAGAAAACAAGCAAATAAACTAACAACAACAGTAAAGAAGTGCTGGACAAAATGGATTCACTGCGAATTCTACCAAACATTTAGAGAAGAATTGACACCACTACTGTTTAAACTCTTCCAAAAGATAGAGGAGGGACAATTTCTTACTCACTCCAGGAAGCAAACATAACCCAGATACCAAAATTAGGCAAAGATACCACAAGAAAAGGAAACTACAGACCAATATTTCTTATGAATATAAATGCAAGAATCCTCAACAATATACTAGTGAAAAGAATTCAACAACATTTTAAAAGACCCATACTTCATAACCAAGTGGGATTTATTACAAGCATGCAAGGATTGTTCAACATCAGAAAATCAATCAATATAAATATAGCACATCTATACAATAATGGAAAAAAACAAACAATCATCTCTATGGATGCAGAAAATAATTTGATAAAATCCAACTCATTTTTTTTTTAATGGAAAACATCAAAAAGATAGAAATAGAAGAGAAAATCTTCAGTCTAACTCAGACCATATTGGAAAAGCTAATGGCCAACATTATACTTAATGCAGAAAGGCTAAGAGATTTCTCCTTTAAATCAGTAATAAGACAAGGGCTCCTAGTGTCATCACTTCTGTTTAATATTGTTTTATAGTCAAAGCAATAAGACAAGAAAAAGAACTAAAAATATCCTGACTGCAAAAGAAGTAAAAATATTTCTGTTCACTAATGATATGATCCTATACATAGGAAATTCCAAGGATTCCACAAGAAAACATGTTAAGCTAATAGAGGATTTAGCAAAGTTATAAGTTCAATAAACAAAATAAATTGGGTTTCTATACATCAGCAATTAGAAATCTGAAAGGAATATTAGGAAAACAATTCCATTTATAATAGTATCTAAGAAAATAAAACACCTAGAAATAAACTTAACAAGGAGTATGAGTGACTTATAAAAGGAAAATTATAAAATACTGCAGAAATAGATTTTAAAAAGATTTAAATAAATGGAAAGAAGTCCCATGTTCTTGAGGTGGAAGACTTAATATTGTTAGGATATAAATACTACCTAAAGTTATAGGAGCTCTGGTAGCATAGTGGCTAAGACACTTGCCTGCTAACCAGACGGCTGGCGGTTCAAACCCACCAGCCACTCCTCGGAAGGAAGGTTGGGCAATCCTACTTCCGTAGTGATACTGCCTTGGAAACCCAAGGAGGGGTCACTATGAGTCGGGTTTGACTCGACAGCACATAACAACAACAACAACAAAAGTTATCTATAGATTCAATGCAATCTAAATCAAAATTCCAACAGCTTTCTTTACAGAAATGGAACAACCAATCTTTAACTGAGTGTAGAATAGCAAGAGGTCCTGAATAGCTAAAGAAATGTTGAAATAAGAACACAATAGCAGGACTTACACTTCTTGATTTTAAAGCATCATAAAGCAACAGTAATCAAAACACTCTAGTACTGGTATAACATTAAACACTAAGACCAAAGGAATAGAATTCAGAATAGAGAGTCCAGAAATAAACACATAAATCTGTCACCAATTGATTTTTGAAAAGGGTGCTGAGTCCATTAGATGGGAAAAGGCAAATCTCTTCAATAAATGGTGTTGGGGAAACTGGATCTCTACATGCAGAAAAATGAAACCAGATCCATTAATTATATCATATTAAAAACAAATTCAAAATGGATTATGGCCCTAAATGGTTGATGTAAAATCATAAAATTCTTACAAGAAAATGTAAGGCAACACTGTGGGGCCTAGCATTTAACAATGGAATATCTAATATAATAACAAAATCACAAACACCAAAAGACAAAATAAGTTAATGAGTTAAAAAAATAGTGTTCATCAAAAGACTTTACCAAAAAAGTGAAAAGAGAAGCTACTGACTGGGAAAATATCTTTCAAAGCCATATATCTAGTAAGAATCCAATAAACAAAATATATAAAATTTCAATCATTTAACAAAAACAACCCAATCATAAAAAGTAAAAATCATGGGCAAAGTACTTGAACAGACATTTCATCAAAGAGGACATTCAAATGGACACTCAATGCATGAAAAGATGCTCAACATCATTAGCCATCAGAATGATGCAAATCAAAGCCACAGTGAGATAGCATTTCACTCCCATAAGGGAGGCTACAATTGGGGAAAAAATAAAACAACTGTTGATAAGGAATTGGGGAAAATTAGAACCCTCATCTATTGCTGATGGGAATGCATAATGCTACAATCTTTGTGGAAAGTCATGTGGCAGTTCCACAAAAAACTAACAGTAAAACTGTCATGCTGTTGTTGTTAGGAGTCAATTCCAACTCACAGAGATGCTATGTGCAACAGAATGAAATGCTACCTGGTCCTTTGCCATCCTTACAATCTTTTCTATGTTTGAATCCATCGTTGCAGCCATTGTGTCAATCCATCTCTTTGAGGGTCTTCCCATTTATCTCTGACCCTCCACTTTACTGAGCATGACATCCTTCTCCAAGGAATGGCCCCTTCTGACCACATGAGCAAAACAGGTGAGATGAAGTCTGACCGTTTTCACTTCTAAGAGCATTCCCGCTCCACTTCTCCCAGGATAGTTTTGTTCATTCTTCTACAAGTCCATGGTATTTTCAGTATTTTCCATCAACACTACAATTCAAAGGTATCAATTCTTCTTTGGTCTTTGTTACTCAATGCCTAGCATTCACATGCATATGAGGTGACTGAAATACCATGGTTAGGTGCTCCTTAGTCTTCAAAGTGACATCTTTGCTCCTTAACACCTTAAAAGATTTTTGCAGCAGATTTGCCCAGTGCAATATGACATCTGATTTCCTGACTGCTGTTTCCATGAGTGTTGATTGTGGATCCAAGTGAAATGAAATCTTTGACTACTTCAAACTTTTCTCCATTTATTGTGATATTGTTTATTGGTCCAGTTGTGAGGATTTTTGTTTTCTTTATGTTGAGGTATAATCTATACGGAAGACTGTAATAGTGAACTTCAGTAATAAATGCTTCAAGTCTTCTTCACTTTCAGCAATCAAAGTAGTGTCATCTACATATTGCAGGTTGTTAATGATTCTTCCTCCAATTCAATATTTCTTCATATAGTCTGACTTCTCAGATTATTTGCTCAGCACACAGACTGAATAAATGTGAAACAATATACCCCTGACACACATCCTTCCTAATTTTACACCATGCAGTATTCCCTTGTTCTGTTAGAATGACAACCTCTGGGTCTATGTATAGGTTCATCATGAACACAGTTCAATGCTCTGTCATTCCCATTCTTCACAATGCTATCCATAATTTGTTATGATCCACTCAGTTGAATACCTCTGCATACTCAGTAACATATCAGTAAACATCTTTGTGGTATTCTTTGCTTTCAGCTAAGATCTATCTGACATCAGCAATGACAATCCTTATTCCACCTCTGCTTCCAAATCCAGCTTGCATTTCTGGAAGTTCCCTATATATAATGTGCAACCATTTTTGAATTATCTTCAGTAATATTTTACATGCATGAGATAATAATGATATTTTCAGATAATTTCCAAATTCTGTTCAATCACCTTCATTCACAATTAACACAAATATGTATCTCTTCTACTCAATTGGCCAGGTATGTGTCTTTCAAATTATGTGGCACAAACGAGCTGCACCTATTTGTTGAAACATCCCAATGGGTATTCCTTCAATGTGTGGAGCCTGATTTTTGCCAATTCCTTCAGTGCAGCTTTAACTTTCGTCAACACTGTTGGTTGTTGATCATATGTTTCCTATTAAAATGACTGAATGTAGACCATTCATATATTTATACAGTGACTCTGTATACCTTCCATCTTCTTTTGATGCTTTCTGAATCATTTAATATTTTGCCCATAGAATCATCTAATACTGCAATTCGAGGCTTGAAATTTTTCTTCATTTCTTTCAGTTTGATAAATCCTAATCATGTTTTTTCCTTTTGGTTTTCCAATTCCACATCTTTGTATATTTCATTATGATTCTATACTATGTCTTCTCAACCTGCCCTTTGAAATACTCTGTTCAGCTTTTTCATTTCAACATTTCTTCCCTTTGTTTTAGCTACTTCTGCTCAAGTCCAAATTTTAGAATCTCTTTTGACATCCATTTTCATCTTCTCTTCTTTTCATGTCTTTTTAATGACCTTTTGCATTTTTCATGTAAGGTGTTCTTGATGTCATCTCATAACTCTTCTGGTCTCTGGTCATGAATATTCAATGCATCAAATATATTCTTCAGATGGCCTCTAAATTCTGATGGGATATAATCAGGGTCATATTTCGGCTTTCACAAACTTGTTTTAATTATCTTTGGCTTCAACTTGAACTTGCATATAAGTAATTGATGGTGTTTCACAGTCATCTCCTGGATTTGTTTTGGCTAAGGATATTAAACTTCTCTATGGACTCTTTCTACTGCTGTGGTCAATTTGATTTCTACATGATCCATCTGTCAAGGTTCCTGTACATTGTCACCATTCATGTTGTTGAAAAAAGGTCTTTGCAATGAATATGTGGTTGGTCTTGCAAAATTCTGTCATAAGATCTCCAGCACCATTTCTATCACCAAGACTATATTTTCCAAGTACTGATACCTCTTTGTTTCCAACTTTCATATTCCAACCATCAGTAAGTAATGCATCTTTATTGTATGTTTGGTTAATTTCAGACTGCAGAGTTGGTAAAAATCTTCAGTTTCTTCATCTTTTGTTTTGGTGGTTTGTGAGTAAATTTGAATAATAGTCATATTAATTGGTCTTCCTTGTTGGATATTATCCAATTTCTGACAGCACTGTACTTCAGGATAGATCTTGATATGTTCTTTTTGACAATGAATGCAACATCATTCCTCTTGAATTTGTCATTCTGAGCATATCAGACCATATGGTTGTCTGATTAAAATGGCCAATACAGTCCATTTCATGTGACTAATGTCTAGGATATCAATTTTTATGCATTTCATTCGATTTTGACTAGTTCCAATTTTCCTAGATTCTTATTTCATACTTTCCATGTTTTGAATTTTAATAGATGCTTACTGCTGTTTCTTCTTATTTTTAGTTGCCCCATCAGCAAATGAAAGTTCCATAAAATTTACTCCATCCAAATCATTATGGTTGAATCTGTTTTCAGGAGGCAACTCTTCCCCAGTCATATGTTGAGGTCTTGCAACCTGAGGGGCTCATCTGCCAGCACAATATCAGACAATATTTCACAGCACTAAATAAAGTTTTCCAGTTATAGATCAGACAGTACTTTAAAAGGACAAAATAAATATAAATAGACAAAATGGAAAAGGAAAAAAAAAATTACTGGGGAGGGGTTGCATAATAGAAAAGAACTAGGGTAAGAGAGTAATTAAGAGAAAAATGTGAAAAATGTGAAAAGAAAAACAAAGGATTGGAAGAACCACAAGAAAGGAAAAAAAAAAAAAAAAACTAGAACTTGAGAAGGGGAAAAGGAAGAATA